>NC_083098.1:85632687-86243559 GCF_949774975.1 Lagenorhynchus albirostris
GAATAAATTTGGCTGATTGATTTTCTTTTTCTATCCTCTGCTGTTCAAAATCCCTCTTGAATTTTGGTGAAAGGAACCAACAAGACATGAGTGGACTGATAAAGAAAGCAGGAGGACCACAGACTTTTCTCCAATTGGACTGCAGTCCCCAAGTAATCAAGGGTTGATTATGTAATTGGGATAAAAAGTCAAATAGGGCAGAATTTGTAAATGCTCAAAACCCTCCATGGCTAAAACTTAGGCTGTTTCCTACCTGGGATCCCAAGATACCTGGGTTTTCACAAAGGAATAAGGCAAGGGATAGTTAGAAATTATTTTCAATATTATAACAAGTCTAGCATCACTCATGTATCTTAAGGTAAACAGGCCAAAATAAATGTCCAAGGATCTTGGCTTCAGGCTGGAGTTCAAAACACACTCATATGAAATATAACTATTATTACCTCCAACTTAATAATAAGAACAGCAAAATCAACAACAAATATTAATTGAGCACTTTCTCTGTGCTAGGCACTTTATACTCATTTCATCTGATGCTCAAAACAACCCAATAAGGTAGATAACATTATTCCTCTTCTCGTAGATGAAGAACTGAGGCACAGAGAGGTTAAGTTCCTTGGCTAGGGTTGTTACCGAGTCCAAGCTCATACTGCTCACCACACGACAGGTCAATAAATTGAGAGAGATTGTTGGGACATAGCGACCTTATTTGGAAAGCCAGCAGACTGAGAAGATGGTGGACTAGTGTCCCAAAGAACCATCTTACCCAAGTTAGAATTTAGGCTTCTTTTATACTAAAAGGGCAGGGGTGTGGTTGGTTGTTGCACACTTCTGGGTGTCAGAATCCTTTGTTCTTACAGTGATCCATGTGCAGCAGTCAGGATGTTCCTGTAAACCTCCAGCAAGACAAATGTTATTCTCTGTTCTACAACTTTTTATCTCTATATGAATGGAAAAGTGTTATACCTTTAAAGGTCAGAGCCTTAAGAATGGGCTATCCTGTATATTTCAAGCTATAGGCAACATTCTTAAGGTGTAGCAAAAGCCATAGCCTATGAAGGTTAAAGTAAAAGAAACAGATCCAATATGGAATCAGATTTGTTTTTCCATATTATAGGTTGGTACAGCTAATAAGTATAAAAACTGAGCTTCACTGGTTATTAGTTATCTCCTGGTGATCAGATGCCATGTTTGGCAGATATATATGTCTTTGAATAATACAATATGGGAGGAAAGGGGGAAATTTATTTTTACTTAGTCAAGACAGAGGAATAAGGAAAAGCAGTCCTTCATGGTAAAAAGTTTCAGAAGCGCTGAGCTATGCCATTCTGGTAATGAGAGTCATACTCTGGGAACAGTAGAACCTGAAGTGGCTAGAGTGCTGGGAAATTTGGTCCCATCTGTATTGGAAGAGACCACCAAAGGTGATGCTAGGAAGCTGATCCTTGAGATGAATATGATGTCCAGCATGGAAACACACACACACACACACACACACACACACACACACACACACACACAGCTAAATTAGTTCACTGCAAAGATGGAAGCAGGGTTGGGTTGCCTCAGTCTGAGGCTATAATAATGCTACTATAATATTCAAATTTATTATACATCTGTGAGAGGGACTTTACAGGTATCAGAACTTTTCAGCACAGCTTCCAAATCTCATTACAGGTATCAGAACATTTCAGTACAGCTTCCAGATCCCACTTAATGAGAAACAGTACAGTTGATAGGAGTGCAGTCTTGAGTGCCAGACTATCTGGGTTCAATTCCAGGCTCCTTACTAGCTGTGTGACCCTGGACAAGTCACTTAACCATTTGTGCCTCAGTTTCCTCATCTGTAAACCAGGGTGACAACCAAATAACCTATCTGATAAGGTTGTTGTAGGGATGAAAAGAGTTGGTATTTTGCCAAGCATTCTAAATATCGCCTGGCACACAGGAATCACTGCATAGGTGCTAGCTATTATTGTTGTTGAATGAAGAAGTCTATGGAATCAGTAAAGAAATCTGTGTCTGGCCTTTGAACAAAGTGAAACGATAAAATTCAGGGTCGTGTTTCCAGCAAGGGGGATGGAGGGCACTTGGGAAGTTTCTGGAGCTGACACTATTTTGTTTCTCGACCTGGGTGGTAATTATACAGGTATTCATTTTACAAAACTTGACCTAGCACTTCTCTGCATGTGTGTGTTTTTTTCCAACATCCCATTAGAAAAATATAAAGTAGAGGAAGGAGAAGGAAGGAAGAGAGGAGGAAGAGTGGAGAAAGGGGAGGAGGAAGAAGAAGAAGGAGAAACAGAAGCTCTGTCCAGTGTGACTCCCTGGGACTAAGCACTTTTGTAGCAAATGCCATTTCACAGAAAATCTAAGCCACGGATTTTTTTTAACTCCTGTTTTTCAGGTGAGAAAACCCTGGCATGGAGAGTGGTTATGTAGCATCTTGTTCAAAGTAAATGAATACCTAAGTTGAAATGTAACTCCTGAGGAATGAAATCTTAACCATCAATGTGCTGACAGGTCCACAGGGAGGCCCAGGGTGGGGACTAGGAGGGGCATGTCATGAGCCCAGCTCTACAACTAGATGGCAAGTGTGCGTGGTCCATGAATCACTGCACCTCCTCCAGAAGAGGTCCAGAAGAGTGAAGAAGAGATCTAGACACACAGCACCTGAGAGGAGGTTCTAGGGAGTCTGTTTGTAGAGTATCAAAGAGGGGTCATCAGTCTAAGGATATCTGAGCAGCCAGCTTGTAGGTGAGGAAGATAACATCTCGGCAGGCCTGGAAAATTATCTTGACAACCTGCCTATCATCAGAATTGGCACATATGAGGCTACTGCGGTTGGTGGCACTCCCCCCAGCATCATTGTGGAGGGCAGGGTGGGCAATTCAGGTAGGCAGTGGCGACACTTTATGGCTACATCCCCAGCTCCAGAAGAGAAACTCCTGGAAAATTCCCACTGCCCGTAACATCTCGTGCAGAGACCCTACAGAAGTGATAGGCCTAAGTGAGTAAGATTGGCATTTTAGAGCTGGAGGAATCATACAGGCCAATCAACTGCTTCTTCAAGGACGATGGTCAGAGACTAGTGAGGCAAGGGTACTCACTCAAGATTACTTAGTTAATTAGAGGAAGAGCCAGGGGCAGAATGCAAATGTCCTGCTCGGGGCGGGGGGGGGGGGGGGGGGGGGGGCGGGGAAACTCCTGAAAAAGGCAGCCATTCCTTGTAATGAAACAGACTCCCTCCAAAACTAGAAAGAAGAGTGTGAAAAATATTGGTAAGTGTTACGTTAGGCCGTAAATCTCAAAACTCAAGCTCATCTGCCCTAAAATAAAAACATCAAACGCACAAGCATTGCAGGTCTAAGAAAGGTCTGAGGATTTATTCCCCCACCTCACCCCTGACCCCAGTTTTAAGGATGCCACCCTGTAACAGGCACAAAATGAACTTCTAGAGATAAGCAGTGAGCGAGACAGAGGATGCCCTGTCTTGATGAGCTCACAGATCAGGGAGGGAGAGAAAAAGGATGAGGAAGAAGGAGAGAGGTTAACCTAATAATCCTGTATAAATGAAGTGATTTGAAGAGAAAGCACAGGCTTCTAGGAGAGCAAGTAACAGGTGGATTATGCTAAACGATGAAGAGGTTGTCTCTTGGTTTCATTTCTCACCCCCTAGATGAAACTCTCAAGTGTAAAACATTTTTTTTTTTTTTTTTTTTTTTTTTTTTTTTTTTTGCGGTACGCGGGCCTCTCACTGTTGTGGCCTCTCCCGTTGCGGAGCACAGGCTCCGGACGCGCAGGCTCAGCGCCCATGGCTCACGGGCCCAGCCACTCCGCGGCATGTGGGATCCTCCCGGACCGGGGCACAAACCCGTGTCCCCTGCATCGGCAGGCGGACTCTCAACCACTGCACCACCAGGGAAGCCCTCAAGTGTAGGACATTTTTTACAACCAAGTTTAACCCAACAGAGAATACCACCCTAGATGCTAGAGACCCACTGAATCCTAGGGGTGAGTATTTTAGCCCCTAGGAGCCTAGGATGGAGTCCTCCAGCCCTTAGGGAAAATTTAGACAATCTTTGAGAAACACAGGCCACACCTCACAATCAACCCTAAACCCATAGCTCACCTTTGTGGAAAACATGTTTTCTCATATCTGGCAAAATGTTGCTTACCAGGAACATGTCACTCTGCTCTGTTAACACAAATCAAAGACATTCATTGGAATGTGGCCTCCATGAGGCTGAGATTTTCTGTCTTGCTCCCCACTCTGTCCCCAACATCTGGGAGACATCTGGCCTGTAGAAGGTGCTGTCAGGCACTGCTTTGCAGAGTGAATCAGCGTGCTCTCATGAAGAATTCCCCCGTTCTGATCTCATGTCAGAAAATGTGAAGTCAGGAACAAAAGCACTAGCTCTGTGCCAGGGAACAACAACAACAAAAAAAGCAGGGGGAGTCCAGTGTAAATCGGGCAGTGGAGACAAATTTATCAAAGAACCACTTGGAAACTCCCCCAGCTCTTTCCTTATTTGGCAAGCAGGCTAGTGGCAAGCAAGCTCTGACAAGTCGAGGCACCCTGCTTGGGACTCCCCGCGCCCGCCCGGGGAAGGGAACTGTGAGTAGGATCTGAAATGTGCAAGCTCCGGGGTGCAGACACCTGAGCACAAAATGATGGGCTCGGGGGAAGTGCCCCTCCAGTGCTGCAGGCGCTGGTGACACCAGAATGGTGCAGAAATGCACACGTGATCCCGACCCCTGTGGAACTCACAGTCTATGGGTGTGACAGATAAGATACAAAGAATTAGTTAGTGACAACTGCGACCGGTACCACAGGGGGAAAGCACAGGATGTTACAGGGGTGGGTGTCTCACTGGGGTCCTGACCATGCGTGTTTGGAGGGGGGAGGATTTGGGGAGGCTTAAATGTGGAAGCGATAGTTAAGCTGAGAACTGAAGGTTAGTAGAAATTAGCAGGTTAGCGAGCAGGCAAAGTGGTGAGGGCAGTGTGGCTTTGGCCCCAAACCAGAGAGGCACTGGCCATGTTTGAGGGACTGAGAAAAGAGGGGTTGCCCGGAAAAAAAAAAACCTGGATCACTGGGCACCACCCTCAGAGCCCTGCTCTCATAGCTCTGGGGGTGAGGCCTGAGAATTTGCATTTATAACAAGCTTCCAGGTGACGCCAATGCTAGAACTAGAAGCCAATGCTTCTAGTCTGAGGACCTGGAATGAATCATATGCGTGGAATTAATTCTGACTGGTGGGGAGGAAGGAGTTTGGGAAGAATCAAAGTCTGCGTGGAGTTTTGAGGGATGAATAGGAGTTTGTTAAACAGACAAGGCGAACGAAAGGCTACTCTAGATTTGGGAAAAATCATGAACAAGGAGGCCGGAGGAGCTTGGTTGGGTGTGAGAAACCACAGGTGAGAAAGATGAAGCTGGCAAATTCCTAAGTGCAGCAAAGGGGGTGACAGGGGAGGAGGCTGCTGCCGTCCCCAAGGGAGAGATCACTGGCTCTTACCCGCTCTGCTTAAGAGGCGTCCATCTGTGGGGAGGGCAGGCCGTTTCCAGAACCCCAGTCCCAAGCAGAGAGAGAGGCTGGCTGTGGGAAGGGCTGGGTCTCCCCTGCTCCAGCTCTTTGGGAGTCTGAGCAGAATCGCCCGAGGTTAACTCAGCTGCATGCCATTTTTTGTTTTTGTTCTTGTTTTTGCGGTACGCGGGCCTCTCACTGTTGTGGCCTCTCCCGCTGCGGAGCACAGGCTCCAGACGCGCAGGCTTAGCGGCCATGGCTCACGGGCCCAGCGCATGTGGGATCCTCCCGGACCGGGGCACGAACTCGTGTCCCCTGCATCGGCAGGCGGACTCTCAACCACTGCACCACCAGGGAAGCCCAGCTGCATGCCATTTTTTTCCTTCTCAGAATAGGTCACAGGTCTTTTTTTCTCAGGTGGCTTAGCTGCGGCCCACAGGGTCAAGACCGGAGCTCTTGACTCTGCCAGCCTGGGAGAAATTAGGTCAAGTTAATCACCATTGATGTCAAAAAAGCTGCTTTCTTAATGGGAGCCCTGATGGAGGGCGGGGAGGGGAAAAGGCTGAGGTCACTGTGGAGGAGAATTCCACAGGCTGCTAAGAAGCGCGGGAGAAAGGTGGGTCCCTGGGCACAGTGCCCGCCCAAGGCCTTTGAAGTTTCATTTGCTGTGGTTTACGCCCACCTGCTCTGAGGGAACCGCACCCGCGGGCCGCTGCTGCCCTTTGCCCTCCCTGGCAAGCGGTGGTGGAATTCACACTAATGGTATCTGTCGGGAGGTAAGTGCACGGGGACCAGAAGGCAAGAAAGAGATGGGGTCGGCCTGTCCCTGACCTTGTAGCGGGTGCTGTGCAGCCCTCTGCTAAACTCCTGAGGGCCCTCTGCTGTCTTCGCGTATGTCCCACCGCCCCTAAGCCACCCTCTCAGGGCAGTTTGGGCAGGTCTTTGAGGCACCTGAGGTCTTAAGGATGAGGAGGAAAGCATTTGATGTTTCCAACCATGGCACTGAGTCCGTGCAAAATCAGAACTGAGGTGGAGGTGATTTTTGAGGAGTTGTTTGCTTTTGTGGTTTCAAGCAATCTTTTCCAAACACCTGTGCACAGACCAGCTGCCTCAGATTTGAGGCGCCTGATAAACATACAGATTCCTGGCTCCGAAGGCCTGGGGTGGAGTCCACCCTTTGCTGAAAGGCATCCAAGTGAGCCTGGTGACCCACCAGATTTTGAAAGCTTTTGCCTGGAGACTAAATGCAGAAGAGACCTTGAATGAGGCAGTGGGCTCCGAGGAGTGGATGTCCACAGCTTGCAGCTCAAGTGCCCCTGCCAACCAATAGCATCACCTGGTGGGAGCTCGTTAGAAATGCAGAATACCAGGCCCTCTGATGCAGAATCTGCATCTCAGTAAGCTTCCCAAGTGATGTATGTGTAAATCACCACTTGAGAAGCGCTGGTCTGTGTACTCTACAACGTTCAAACAGCCTCTCCCTTCTATTGGCTTACCTGCTGGAGAAGTCCAAGTTGGCCTCAGTGGTGGTGGGTCTTTGAACTAGCTTCTGATTCAGAGACCTGGCTGCTGGGAGCAAGGCTGCTCTGGGCATCAGCTTCTGCAGCTTGAAGTGAGCTCTTTGCATAGATCAAAACGTAGTAACCAATCTCCTGAAGAGGATTTTTCCAGCAGGGATCCTGACTCCTGGCACTGCTTTAGTCACTTGGAACAAGTGTGTATGTTTCAAAAGGGGGGAAATTTCTGAAACAGGACACATCATAGGATGAAGTGCGCTATGGTACAGGATTCTCAAATTAATTTGTGCCCATGAGTTAAGTGCCGATTCTGCTTCGGTGGGTCTAGGATGGAGATTAGATGGCACGTCTCTAAAAAGTTCCAGGTAATGCTGCTGCTATGGTCCACATACCACACTTTGAATAGTAAGGCTCTAGTTGGCTTGGAGACACAGACCTGGGGTTGCTTAACTTCTTTGACCTTAAGTTTCCTTTCATCAAGAGAGATGCAATACAGATCTAGTAGGATTATTAGGGAGATCATTGTTTCAGTCTCCTGTTGCTGCTATAACGAATTATCACAAACACAGTGGTCGAAAACAACACATATTTTTTTATCTTACGGTTATGGAGGTGAAAAGTCCAGAATGGGTCTCACTGGGATAAAAATCAAAGCTCAGCAGGACTGTGCTCCTTCTGAAGCCTGTAGGGGAGAATTTGTTTCCTTGCCTTTTTCAACTCCTATGGGCCACCTTCATTCCTTGGCTTGTGGCCCCTTCCTCCATCTTCAAAGCCAGTACTGTAAGGTTGAGGTATCTCCTTCACTGCCTCTGTTGCTGTTGTGGCATCTCCTACTCTGACCCTCCTGCCTCTCTCTTATAAGGACCCTTGTGATGACATTGAGCCCACTTTGATAATCCAGGATAATCTCCCCATCTCAAGATCCTTAACTTAATCACATCTGCAAATTCCTTTTCACCACATAAGGTAACAAAGTCACAGTTTCCAGGGATTAGGACATGGACATCTTTGGGGGGCATTATTCTGCCTCCCACAATTGTATAAAACAGTTTACGTGGAGGCCATCAACCATGTGCCTGGCATGTTAAGTACTTAATAAGTGTCAACCTGCCTGCTTTCTTGCTTGGCCCAGGGCAGAGATTCTAGAACTTTGGTAGTATCACAATCCCTCTCTACTACTGTAGCAGAGTTTCTGATTCAGTCGGTCTGGGGTGGGGCCTATGAGTCTGCATTTCAAACAAATTACCAGGTAATAGTGATGCTGCTGGTTCCAGGATAATAGTTTGTGAACTACTGGTGTAATGGGAAGGCCAAAATCAGGCTAACCAGGTTTCAAACCCACTCTACCAGCGGCTTCCCTGGTGGCGCAGTGGTTAAGAATCCGCCTGCCAATGCAGGGGACACAGGTTCGAGCCCTGGTCCAGGAAGATCCCACATGCCACAGAGCAAATAAGCCCGTGTGCCACAACTACTGAAGCCCGCAAGCCACAACTATTGAAGCCTGTGCGCCTAGAGCCCGTGCTCCGCAACAAGAGAAGCCCTCGTGCTGCAACGAAGAGTAGCCCCTGCTCGCCACAACTAGAGAGAGCCCGCACACAGCGATGAAGACCCGATACAGTCAAAAAATAAATTAATTAAAAAAAAACAAAAAAACCCCACTCTACCATTTGAGATATTACATAAGCAAATGGGACTCAGTTTTCTCATTTGCAAAGGATTCTTGTAAGGTTTAAATGATTCAGAGTTCACCATGGTGGTTTGTATGAAGATGTTTAATAAATTAAACATTAATTAAATTAAATTTTCGAACAAAAGTAGCCATAGATAATACATAAAAGAGTGAGTGTGTCTGTGTTCCAATAAAACTTTATTTAAATAAATAAAGCTATATATTATAGATTTTTTCTCTTCATTTCAGTTAATAGACTTTCCTGTTGTGGTGCAGCATAGGCCTGCAGTGGACAGAGAGAGCCCCTGTTATAAGTTGAATTGTACCCCCCCTCAAATTCATATGTTGAGTCCTAACTCCTAGTACATCAGAATGTAACTTTCTTTGGAAATGATGTTATTACGTATATCATTAAAGTGAGATCATTAGGGTGGGCCCTAATCTAATATAATTATGTCCATATAAAAAAGGTAAATTTAGACACAGGGTACAGAGAAATGATGATGCAAAGATACAGGGAGAACAGCCATCTAAAAGGCATCTAAAAGCCAAGAAAACTACCAGAAGCTTGGAGAAGGCCTGGAGCAGATCCTTTAGTGCCTTCACAGGGAACGTGGCCCTGCCAACACCCTGATTTTGGGCTTCTATTCTCCAGGACTAGCATTTGCTATTTGACAATACATTCGTTATTTAAGCCACTCAGGTTGTATTATTTTGTCGCAGAAGCCCTAGGAGATTGATAAAGCCCCATCAAAGTAATTGCTTTGTTTCTTCATTGCTTACTGGAATACCCTAGAGGATTGACCCTAGGAGAGTGGACAGCAGAGAGGAGCTCTCCTGTGAAATCTGAGAAGGCCTAGCGCCCACTATGAGAGCAAGGCTTCCTCCCCATCTTTCTGAGGCTGCTGTGGGCATTCTGGTGCCCTTGCTGTGCTGCTGCTGCCTGAAGGCCTATGGGTCTGGGCCTGGGTACCATCAGCTCTGAGGCTAGGCCCTCCCCTACACTGAAGATGCACGCTGGCTCAAGGGAGCCCAACTCAGAAAGAGGAGGGTGTCCCACAGAGCTAGACGGTGGGGAATGGGGTTGTGTGTCTGGAAGGATGTATCTAACCCAGCAGCTGGCAACTGTGAAGAATCAGATAGTAAATATTTCAGGCTTTGCCAGCCATACAGTCTCTGTCACAACCACTCAACTCTTCTGTTTTCGAACAAAAGTAGCCATAGATAATACATAAAAGAGTGAGTGTGTCTGTGTTCCAATAAAACTTTATTTACAAAAATAGGCAGCAATACCATAGGCGGGATCTATGGAAGAGATAGTTGATAAGTTGGATTTCATTAAATCAAAAACCTCTGCTCTGTGAAAGACAATATCAAGAGAATGAACCGGCCACAGACCGAGAGAAAGTATTTACAAAAGACACATCTGATAAAGGACTATTATCCGAAATATACAAAGAACTCTTAAAACAATAAGAAAACAACCTGAATTTAAAATGCGCAAAAGACCTAAATGGACACCACACCAAAGAAGATATGCAGATGGCAAGTAAGCATATGAAAAGATAATCCACATCATATGGTATTAGAGAATTGCAAATTGAAATAATGAGATACCACTATACACCTATTAGAGTGGCCAAAATCCAAAACACTGACATAAACAAATGCTGGCAAGGACATAGAGAAACAAGAACTCTCATTTATTGCTGGTGAATACAAAATAATACGGCCAGTTTGGAAGACAGTTTGGTGGTTTTCCTACAACATTAAACATATTCTTACCATACAATCCTGCAGTCATACCCTTTGGTATTTACCCAAATGAACTGAAAGCTTACAGAGACACAAAAACCTCCATGCAAATGTTTATAGCAACTTTATTCATAATTGACAAACCTTGGAAGCAACCATGATGTCCTTCAGTAGGTGAATGGATAAACTGTGATATATCCAGACAGTGGAATATTATTCACTACTAAAAAGAAATGAGCTATTGGCCATGAAAAGGCATGAAGGAAACTTAAATGTATATTACTAAGTGCAAAAATTCAATCTGAAAAAAGCTACATTCTGTATGATTCCAACTATATGACATATTGGAAAAAGCTAAGCTATGGAGACAGCAAAAAGATTAGTGGTTGCCAAGGGGTGAAGGGGGGAAGGAAGGATGAACAGGCAGAGCTCAGAGGATTTTAGGGCAGTGAAGCTATTCTGTATGATACTACAATGGTGGCTACTGTCATTATACATTTGTCAAAAGCCATAGAATGAACACCACCAAGAGTGAACCCTAATGTGAACTATGAACTTTGGGTGATAATTATGTGTCAGTATAGGTTCATTGATTTAGAATCAACCACCCTGGTTCAGAATGTAGGTAGTGGGGGAAGCTACATGTGTGAGGACAGGGATATATAGGATACCTCTGTACCTTCTGCTCAATTATGCTATGAAACTAAAACTACTATAAAAATAAAGCTTATTAATTAAAAAACAAAACTAAACTAAACCAGGCTACAACAGGCTGGATTTGGCCTGGGGGCCACAATTTGCCAACACTTGCCCCATTGTTGGGGCCTGAATTTTTGCTTTCAAACTTTATTTGGCATTCTGTGTAGCCACCATACACCCCATGCAAATGGCTATCACTGTTGGGTCAAACTTAATTCCACAAGAAACCCATTACCAGACAGTGACCAGACACAGGGATGTTGTATGGAATCCAGCAGCTTTTTCTGCCTATAAGCAGGAATTCCTCATCTTAAGGGTGAATGATAGAAGTGGGCCTTCAGTCTACAGAGAAAAATCAGGGACCTTGGCTCCCAATAGGCAGCTCTTGGAGCATCTCAGCCCTTACACAAATCCTCAGGGTACCATCTTGTGTGAGTCAGTAATGGGTTAACAGCCAAACCCAAACTGAAGTTTTACCTCCACTGCACCTTTAGAATAACAGCCGGGGTCTGGATTAACATTCAAGAAAATAACCCCTCAGGAAAGTGTTCTCTAATAAAAGGATCCTATTTCCACTCCACCCTCCACCTTCTTTTTTTAAAGCCAAGTCTGAAACCAGCTCAGAAGGCTGTGAAGCTAGGAGTGAGTGATGAGTCAGATGTTGAAGCAAACAGGTTTGCTCTCCTTGTGCTATTTGACACCTGCATCGGGGTGAGGGTGTGGGGCTTGTAAAGAGGTAGCAGCCCCACACATGGGGCCCCGTGCAGGCACAGGCAGAGCACCTCCAAATCAAGGAGGGCAGCACAGCCACCCACATCTTTGGCACTGGCCTGGGTACCATGTTCTTTAGAGTTTTGACCGGAACTGTGTCATTGCCGACCTTTCTTAAAGTAACTACTTAGACCTGTGAAATAGTCAATGCCCAAGCCAGATGCTTAGACAAAGGGATGCCCTGGCAGCTGTGCCTTGAGAGGGCTGAGGTATTTGTGGGCTAGTGGAGGATTCACTCTACCTTCTCCCTCACCTCCTGTCAGCTAGGAGCAGTCCTCAACTGTTAAATCTGGGAGTAAAGGAAAGACGTTACATTTACTATGTTAAAACATATTACATTGAATCCTCACTTTAACTTTCTGAGATAGGTCTTATTCCCCCCATTTTACAGATGGTGAAACTGAGACTCAGAGAGATGATAACTGTCCAATGACCCAAAGCCAGGAAGTAGCAGACACAGGGATAGAACCCATCTCTCCTGTCTTCCAGGGCACTGCTTCCTCCACTGTACCAGCTGGGGACTATCTCCATTCTTATGTGGAGCATCCCATGAGAATCCAGAAGTTTCTAGGGAAGTTGGAGGGGGCATGAATTTGCAGTAGCTCCAGAGTAATTGTGGGGATCTAAATCAAATCCAAGTACTGATACCACCCTCTTGTAAATCTAGTCTTCTGGGTTGGCCCCTTTGCAAAATGGAAATTTCAGACCCACATCGGGTAATCAGGTTGAATTTGTTGGGATATACACTACATGAATTCATCTTGCAGGCACTGCAGTCAATGAGGCTTCAAATATATATTACCTAAAATTTTACTCATGATTACTCCTAGAGATTTAGGCCCAGATGGAAATGGAGGACAGCTTGTTTATACTGAATGAACTCCAGGCATGTGGGAAAAAATAGAATAAAGGATGAGGCCCTCCAGTACACACCAGGAGATTTTAAAGGTCCATATCCTTTGACCCAAAGTTGTAGATGGTTTGTAAAAATGGCCCTAGTTCTCTGCCCCTTCCTGTATCCATGTCCTTTGCAATGTGACATTACAGCGTTCCCATCCAAGGGTGGAGTTTATTTCCCCACTCCTTGAATCTGGGCTGGCCTTGTGATTTGCTTTAGCCAATAGAATGTACCAGAAGTGATGGCATGCTAATTTCAAGTCTTGCACACACTGCTTGCTGTCTTAAAGCCCTGTGCATCCATTGTGTGATAAGCTGGGGCCAGCCTTCTAGAGAATGAGACCAGGTGAACACAGACAAGCTATCATAGCGGATGCCATCTTAGACAAGCTGGCCCCCACCTCATCTAGCAGATGATTACGGATGCATGATTCAGACCAGTCAAGAGGATAAGAACCCCCTAGATAAAGCCAAGCCAAATTGCTGACCCCAGAATTGTGAACTAAACAAATGATGCTGGTTTTTTTTTTTTTTTTTTTTTTTTTGCGGTACACAGGCCTCTCACCGTTGTGGCCTCTCCCGCTGCGGAGCACAGGCTCCAGACGCGCAGGCTCAGCGGCCATGGCTCACGGGCCCAGCTGCCCCGCGTCACGTGGGATCTTCCCGGACCGGGGCACGAACCCGCGTCCCCTGCATCGGCAGGCGGACTCTCAACCACTGCGCCACCAGGGAAGCCCATGATGCTAGTTTTAAGTCACAAAGTTTGGGGCTAGTTTGTTTAACAATAGCTGTATCATATACTTAATAACTTTTTTGGTAGGAATCCATCCTAGCAATACAGTTAGAAACTCCAGCAAAATATGGAAAAGCTCCTCAGTACTAATTATAATAGCAAAGCAATTTTTGTAAAAACTTAAATAACCAGTAATAGGGGAATGGTAAAATAAATCTTGATATAGCCATACAATGCAGTTGTAGAGTGCAGCTATTTAATGCACAGAGATTAAATAGCTTATGCTACAGCCACACTGCAGAGTACTCTGTAGGTATTAAAAGAAAAAAAAAAGCTCAAGGAATATCTCAATACCCTATAGTGATCTCTAAGACATTGGATTAAAAAAAGAATTGAAAATGTATGCATATCTGGGCTGAGAGGAGGGAGGATGAATAGGGATAGAAGATTTTTAGGGCAGTAAAACCACTCTGTATGATACTATAATGGTGAATGCATGTCATCATACATTTGTCCAAACCCATAGAATGTATATCACCAAGAGTGAACCTTAATGTAAACTATGGACTTTGGTGATAATGATGTGTCAATGTAGGTTCATCAATTGAAACAAATGTACCACTCTGGTGGGTGATGTTGATAGTGGGGAGACTGTACATGTGAGGGGGTAGAGAGCATCTGGGAACTCTACTTTCCACCTGAGAACCTACTTTCCACTTGAGAACCTGTGAACCTAAAACTACTCTTTAAAAATTGTCTTTTTTTTAAAGCATGCATAGCTTATCTAGAAAAGGGGAAGATAGCAAATATATGCGTTTGCTTGGATTTTAAGATGCAAGGGAAGAACAAAACAGATTTTTAATGGTTATCATAGGACGGGGGAGGAAATAGGGTAGAATGTACAGAAACAGAAGCTGAACTTCTCTAAATGTACCAAGGTTTGTAGATTTGACTTAGGGACATGTAAATATTTTGTGTAATTATGAAATAAAAATGTATTAAGTCCCTAAAGATAAAAATTAAAATGAAATATAAGAACCTAACAGTACATGGAATTGGTGGCATAACCACATAGAAGGCATTTTAAACAACTTTAAAACATAGTAAGTTGATTTGACACCCGAGAAGGATATAAACTAAGACCAAAAAAAGATAGAAAGCTATAAAAAATCTTAAATTATTTTCAATAAGTATTGTTGGTGATAGTGCTAGTATAATTATTTTGAGGCTGTTGTGCACGTATTATGGGATTAAACCCTTGGGATAACTGTCAACATGTTGGTGTTGTTAAGAAGCAGGGAGGAATGAGATACAGATATTAGATCAATGAAGTTAAGAACCCATAGAGTCCTGGAATTGAATTGCAATATTTTTATACACTTTTGATATATATTCTCCTTAATTAAAAAATCTTAACTCCCGACTATTGAAAAGGCCTAAAAATAGTGACTACCCCAATAGCACTGAACACCCTTAGTCCCAGATTGTGGCCTCTAAATACCTTTTTGTACCAAAAGGACTCTTGAAGAAATGACTGAGTCTAGGTCTACACAAGAAATGTCTGAGGTGTAAGTATGAATATCTTAGAAAAATAAGGAAGCTATCAGATTACAAGTGTTATACTGTCAACAGACACAGGAGCCAATCTGAAGAGGATCTCACTTGTTAAAGATGCGAAAATTTGAGCCTCAGTAAGGATTTTTACTGCAATTACCTACAATGAATGGATTCATAATGATAATGATTTTTTAAAATTTATTGTTTCTGTTAGCAGATACTAGAAACCAGCTCATTTAAAAATAATTGGTAAATAAAGTATCAAGCACTTATCTTGCATTTTCCTTACAAAATGTCCTTCAGGGTACCAAATAGTTGATGAGAGGAAGTTTACAGAATTATTCCAGCTAACACATGGAAAAAAAAAGAATTAAAATGTCATTATTTTGCAATTCCTAACAAATGAATGAATCTAGGCAAAAATTATGAGTGAGGCTGACATCGTACAAAGAGCGACAACCAGACCTCATGTGTCTCCTTGTGAAAGTTCACAGCACCATCTACGAAGTATTCTTCCCAAAAGAACTGAACCTGAAGCTGATAGCGCCTCTAGTTCTAATTCCAATTTACAGAAAATACAGAGGAAACAGGAACATGTCAAATGACATCACAGAGATGCAATCAGCAAAACCAGACTGAGGGACATTCTTCAGGACAGAGGACCCCGTTTCCTCAACAAATAATTTGCAAAGGAAGTAAATACATAAATAAAAGATATGGAAGGAAAATCTGTAGGTTAAGACTTATCAACCTTTTTCAATAATAATAATAATTATGAAACAACTGCAGAAATTTGTGCCTGGGTGACAAAGGATTATTATCAAATTACTACTACCATTTAAAGAAGGGACTAACGTGCGTTATTATTTATTAGGAATCCACTATGTGCTCAGCACCATGCAAGGCACCAGACCTTCAGTATCTCATTTAATTCTTACAGCACCCCCCTATATAGCAGCTATTGGTCTTATTTTTCAGTGAGGCCCCAGAGGCTTGATGTACTTTTCCCAAGTCCGTTCAGCTACTGAGCTACCAAAACTTGTGCTCACCTATGATCCACGCTTATTTAACTCATTTTCTGTTAGAGCAAACGTTGGCTTCAGCCAAAATGCTTAACAGCCATGGAAACATTTGGTAAGTTATGGCAGATTCTCCCAGGGGAGTATTGTGGAGTAATTTAAGATGATAATTATGAAGACATGGTAGCAATTTAGAAGTATGCTTATGATTAAGCAATCACAACATTTTACATGTATTCTAATTCTAACCACATTTAAAAAATACATAGTGCCAAATATTGAAAGGAAACAGGATCTAATGACAGACTTACTGCCACAGGGTGATGGGACTTGGATAAATTTTATTTTGACTTTGCAGTTCTTTAACGTTAGGTTACTGTTACAATATAAAATATTTTCTGACCCATGTTTCATTTCTTTAGGACTCCGTTCTCTGTTGAGGTAGTATATTAGTTTCCTATTGCCACTGTGACAAATTGCCACAAATTTAGTGGCTTAAAACAATCTTACAGTTCTGGAGGTCAAAGTCCAAACTAAGTTTCCCTGGGCTAAAATCAAGGTAACAGCAGGCCTGAGTCCCTCCTGAAAGCTCTAGGGGTGCATTTGTTTCCTTGTCTTTTCCAGCGTCTAGTGGCTGCCCACATCCCTTGGCTCAGGGTCCCTCACTCCATCTTCAAAGCCAGCAGTGTAATGTTGTCACATGTCCTTCTCTGACTCTGCTTCCATCATCACATCTTCTCTGGCTCTGATTCTCTTTCCTCCCTCTTATAAGGACCCTTGTGATGACATTGAGCCCATCTGGATAATCCATGACAATCTCCCCATCTCAAGATCCTTAACTTAATCACACCTGCAAAGTCCCTTTTACTACATAAGTTTACATAGTCACAGGTTCCAGGGATTAGGAAGGACATGGACATCTTTGGGGGGCCATTTTTCACCTACTGGGGGTAGATCATCTCACCATCCTCTCTGCTCACATGTTGCTGGGTACTGTGTGTTCCTGTGTGATGCCGACAAGATCTTAACCAAATGGGAGAAATGAATAGTGGAGAAAAGTAGGCACCAAAACAGGGCAGAGGACAGGTAAGTAGCCAGTGAGCATCTCTGGAATAGTGTGGAATCCTGGGGTCACATCCAGTGCGCAGTCACTGCTTTCTGAGAATCACCAGGAAATGCGCTACTGATAGGTGTGGTATTCTTGTAAAGTAGGCCAACTCCCTTCGGTGTTTGGGAGCCATGCCCAGGTCAGCTGAGGCTGAGCAGTTATAATAAACAAACAAACAGCTTCCTGTAACTGCAGGTGTCACAACATAAAGGGCTTTTGGAGTCAGGAGTGTGAAGTAGAGACTGGGGGTTTCTTGCAGTTACCCAGTGGCTGACGAGAATATGAAGAGAGACCTTGAGTGCTTGAGGCCTGAAAAGTAGGCACCTGGGAGCCAGGAATTCCTCTGAGAAAAGCAGACCACTGTGTTGGGACAGCTGGGAGACATGTAGCAAGAACCCCAATGTCAAAGTATTTGGCTGTTTGGGGAGCCAACAAAATTGTTCAACTCCATCCCACACCTAGTGGTAGCACTTGTACCTCCAAATCCTCTGGGGATTCTTGGGGTTATGGAAAGGTTCTCTGGGTCTTCTCTTCACCCCCCCCATCACTTCAATCTGTGAGCATCTTTTCCCTGAATTAGTCCAGTGAACAAGTTACCTTGCCATTGTCCATGGGCTACCCCATGTGAGGGCACACAGATTTCTCCCTGGATTTCTCCAAGAACACCATCCATGCAAGGCTTAAGTTTGAGGCTCAAAAAAGAACTATGGCACCAAAATTCTAAACATCTTCAAGTTGAACAATGGACCTTCCTCTTCTTGTAAATCCTTCTGTCTCATTATTAGTAAATCCTCCACTGTGTGTCTTTGTTCCCTTAATCTTGTTCTAGACTTCCTTATTTTCTGTTCTCCCACTACCACTCTTTGTTTTCTTCTCTCCCTCAAACTCAGTTCTCCTCACTTTTTAAAGCAGATGAATTGATCTCTACTCTCCCTCCACTCCACTGCATAACTGAAGAGTCATTACTGTGCCCTGCCAAGCCCCGGGTAGTCCACTCCGGGTGCTACCCTCTTAGCAGCAACAAAGAGCAGAAATAAGTTTTGAAATGTGACCTTTCTTTTCTATCTCCCTCTAGTCTCTGTGAGAGAAAGGGGGCACTACAGAGGTAGATTCTCTTGTCTGAATGTATGCAGTATCCCTTAGGTGCTTTGTGTTTTAAATAGCAATTCTCCTCCTCACATTATACAGACAACAAGATAGGGAAAGCATCAATTTAGGGACCCAAAGACCCAGTTTCCATTTCCAACGTTGTCAAGTGACCTTGTGTAAATCACTTCGCTCTCCTGAGACTTGGTTTCCCTGCTGGTAAAGAGCCACAATTATGTCCCAGAGCTGTTGTAATGCTTATAGAAGAAACCACGTGGGAATCTTTAAAAGTGGTAAAAAGCTATAGATGAATAGAGGATTGTTAGTAACGTTAGCAAGGAAACTACTATTTATGCAGTTGGTAATCAATCAGCAAGATAAGCCGTTGGTTGGTTGGTTGGTTGGTTGGTTTTGCCATACTGTGTCTCAGAGAGCTGAATGATACAGAAAACCAAAATGAGTTAACTGGATGACCGGTTCAGCCCACGCTGGTTTGAGAATCAGGCAGTCCTATTGTCAAGTGCAGCCAAGGCCACCCACAGTTGCCCTAGCACGTGCAGAGGGTGATAGGGCAACTGTGGGTGGTCTTGAGAGGCAACTGGCATTTTCCATGGTTTTAGAAGAAAAGAAGAGAGTGACACCATCACCAGCTGGACCCATGTGGGGGCTGATGTCATGGGACTTGGCTGGCCTTTACATGAGACCTCTCACTCCTGCATGGCAAAGCCAAACACAGACTAGTTAAATACAAGGTGTGCTCCCCTTTGGTTTGGAGTCACTTTTCATTGACTGTTAAAAATTGGATTGTTGCCTGTAACTTAACAACATCAACTTCCATATTATCCTTTCAGTCTTTTTATTTTTTTTGCTTTTACTTTTAATCAATAGGTTTTAAACTAAAGCAAGTTCTTGATGATGCAAGAGCTGTGAGATACTTTTAAAGTAAAGGATCCATGGTCATGGCCAACTAATTTTGGTAAATCATATGGCCCATCAAACTGATGGACCAACTAAGTGTGGTCCATTAAAGAACCACAATGTACATTTCAGAGCTCCTAAGAAGTCCTAAGTAAAAAGATCTGTTTAACTTCATTTAACTCAGTATTCTCCAAACTTATCCTCTCGCTCAACCCTCTCTATTATTCCTGAAGAATACTTCTTAACATCCAGGAGAGAGAGTTTCCAAACAAGAAGATTTGAGGAATGCTGCTTCACTGGACATTTCCGTGTGCCCACAGGTCTGTTCCTGCCCTTCTTCTTGCTGCCCTGTGGTTGGAAAGGCTGGCTTGTCTGAACTGCTTCAGGAGTCCCTTGCCTTCTGGGTTGGGTCCAACAAATGGGAGAAATAAAAGGGAAGGAAAAGAGTGAGGTCAAAGTATTGATTTCCCCAGCTCGTTCCTTTCAAGGTTGCTGCGTGTTGCTACTTGAAGGTCACAGTGGCCCTCTGTACACAGTGATTTCCTCCAGGTTCCAGTGACCAATCTTTCTGCTTGCCCCTTCAGGCCAAGTGTGGACCTGCTCCCCCGGGCTGCTAATCCATCCTGGTTCCTGCTCCATCCTGGTCAGTTTCCCTTAACTCTGCCTGCTCCTTGGTAAATTGTCCTTTTAATGCACTCTTCTTATTTACCCCATTTGCATATACTCCCTTTTTCCTGCTAGGACACTAACTAATGCACTTCTTTAAATCCATGACAGGCTAACAAAAAAATCTAACATGATAACATAAGAAAAATATTTTTAAATCTAGTTAATAGCCAATTGCATATCCTGTAAGATATGGAAAACAGAGCCTAGGCTGCCAGTATAATATTCAAATCCAAGAAATGGCTCAGCCTGACGTCACTGGCATCAGTTCCTGTCCTGACTCATCCTGCATTACAACCTCATAGCTTTGAAAGGACTTTGACAAGGTCAGGTCACGGTGCCCATCCATATCCTAGCTGTTGACAAAGACTTCCAGTTCCTTTTAGGATATTCCTGTTTCTAAAATGGAACACCAGTTGGGAAACAATTTCTAAAAGAGCAGTTTTGATGCCAGACTAGGCATCTGTAGTGGGACAGATGCCTTTATAAATGGGACACTCTCTCATGTGCTTCCTTGCCAGGATTTTTGAAGACTAATGAAAAAGCAAATTCAATAGATAGGTCCCTCATCCTCAGTTGGTTATTAAACATGTACTAATGTCTACTGAGTGTAAGCACTGTGCTAGAGCCAGGGGGCCTGCTGGGAGGGGGAATAGAAACGAATGAAAATGTTGGTCCCTTCACTTGAGGAATTTACAGTGTCATTAAATAATTAAATATATATATATATATACACATATATACGTATGTGTGTGTTTATATATATATATATATATATATATATATATATATATACTCTCAACATTTGAGCCCATAGAAAGCTTAAAAATGGTTGCTATAAATAGTACAGTTATCTAATGTAGGTACAAATAAAAATATTTATATTTCGTTCAACGTTGAGGCTAGGTCTTGTGTGTCTGTCTGTCTGCATGTCTGTCTATGTGCATGCCATAAAAAGCGGGGGGCAAGTTTAGAAGCAGTGTGAAATAAGGAAAAGAGTGTGAGTTTTAAAGTTATATATACGTTTTAGGCTTAATTATTTGAGTTAATTTGCTTAGACGTAGGTAAATGCTTTAATCTTTCTAAACTTTTCACAACTGAAAAATAGATGAAATATACTGAAGACATAGATAGACAAGAGCCGTCCTGAAGATCTGATGACATGAACCAAGGAGCCTAGACTGAGCTGGCCCTCTGGAGGCCCTCGTGAAATGTCAGTTGCCCTCTCTTCCTTCCGAAAAACAATAAACTTTGAAATCTATTTCTAGTTCGTTTATAAAGGCTTTATGGAGAAGGTGAATCCTTTAAAGAACTTTGACTAGTAAAAAGCAGGGGGCCAAAATCATGACCTTTTCAGATACTGCCAGAAAGGGAAATCAGAAAATTGAAAAATAAAAAAAAAATTAAAGTATCCGCCTAAAGGTTATGCCACCCATTCTTTTGCCTCTAGAGAGAATTAAAGTAGTCCAGAGAATACTCTCTTTTCTAAAGGAATTTCTAGAAATGTAGTTTCATAACCCACCTAGGTAGTATCTTTTAGAGCCACTCAAATTTACTCTTTAAACTTTTACCTTTAAGCACTTCTCTCTACTTTTCAATACAGATTTTTCATCTGAAAATTCAGCCCCACTGCCCCCTCCCCATCAATCCTGTGTCCCCTGAGATGGTGTAATTTACTCCCATTTCATACCGTGGCTGTCTGCTTTTCCCGTATACCATTATTTGTACCCTTTGTGTTCCAATCTTCAAGAAAATTTTATGTAGGAACCAGACTAACATGGGAAGGAGACTTTGGAAATAAATTCACCTTAGATCCTGAGCTGCCTTAATCCCAGGGAAACTTTAAAAAGCAGCTGGAGAAGAACTGACCACTTTGTTCAGAAGAGCTAGAAAGCCTCCAAAGCCAATTCACACATCTTCCATGACCCTGTGTGTGTGTGTGTGTGTGTGTGTGTGTGTGTGTGTGTCTGTGTGAGAGAGTATGTGTGTAGGACATTTGCAAACTGCTTCCTCAGGGACTGTGCCCCCTGCAACAACCCATAAATTAGCCACTGGAGAGGTGACCTCTGATGACTGCAAATACTGTTGTACCCAGAACTTCAAACATCATTGAAAGAGAGGCAAAAATTCATTTCCAATCCACAAGACAGTTTATTTAGCAGGAAGACACAGGACCCTCTGTAAATTGGCAAGAGACTAGGAAGAGCTGGCAGAGAAGGGCTTGTTTGTTTCCTGGGGCTGTGCCCTGTGGACTGTGGAAATTAGAAAAGGTGCTGTCCTAATTACTGCATTTTATTGAGATGATACTTGAGGTGTGGTTATTACCGTCTGTTGAAGTTCATTAACTAGACCTCATAAGTGGCAGGCTAGGGCTTTAAAGGGAAGTGACAATATTACAGATTGCCCTGGAGCCCTTAACTGGAGACCGTTCAAAGACCAGGTTCAAATGGTCACGTTAAATACAGGGATGGGCTCGGCGTTTTTGCAATGAAACCATTTTGGGGAAGAAGATACCTCTGGATGCATGGCCCTCTTTGGGGTATCCAGTGAGCATCTGAGCACCTGGGGACAGGCATATATGGTCCTGGCCCTTACTGAGTTTATCGTAATTTCCTGTCTGCCCTGCTTGGCAATAAAATGTGACAATTTCTATGACTGGGAAAGAGTAGAGTGTTCTGAAATCACATGGCAAGGACAACTAATGGAATTAAGAAAGTCATGGGAAGCTTCCCTGAGGAGGTGACATCTCAACCAAGACCCAAGGTGAGGCAGTCTAATCGAGCCAAAAGATAAGGATGGCAATACCACCTCCAGCATGGTTTACCAAACCGGTGCCTCTCAAACTTGACTGAGTATCCAAATCACCGAGAGATCTTATTTAAATGTGGATCTGATTCAGTAGGCCTTGGGGGCCCTGAGATTCTGCATTTCTAAAAAGCTTCCAGGTAAATGCTACTGGACCAGGGATTATTCTCTGAGTAGCAAGGTGTTGGATGACCTTCTGAAGTACTCAGCTTCTCTATGCCTTAGTTTTCTAGTCTGTAAAATGGGCTTCCAAGGGCTAGAGAAACATGGATATGAATTCATCTGTAGCATATTCTGACATGATCACACTACTGACAAATACTTGCTGATTGAATAAGGACCCCTAGGAGAATTGCCAAACTGCTTTCCCTTATATCTTGTCAGTATTTTCTTCACCTAGTTAAGTAATTTTTTAAAAATCCTTTTCCTACTTCAGGTTTTGTACTATTATTAGCCAGATGACAGTTCCTAAAGTAGGATATATTACGCAAAAGAACAGAATTATTTAAAATATTAAAGTTCTTCAGCTGAAAATTCAAAAGCTGTTGGTATCTTGTAATTTTGGAGGTTACCTGTTTCATGGATACATGTCATAATCTCTGAGCAAAAGCAGGGCCTGTGTATGCTGATTTCCTAACTCTGTGACAAGCATTTGGTAACATACAGCCTCCTTGCTATAATTAGCTTTCAGGTTAAACAGCACATCATTCATCTCAAAATTGCAAAATTTATACTTGCAGTCAAACAGATGTTAAGTTCAGGGGCTTCATGACTAACGGTGAAATTCACCCTTTGTACTCTGACATCTTGGTTTTCTACAGCATCTCACCCAGAGCCTGAGTCAGGGTGTGAAGGGAATTTTTGAAAAAGCACGCACAGTTCAAGCAAACTGAGATGTGGGCGGGGTTCTTCTCAGATAAGAAAGTGATAGCAAAACAGGAGGAAATTCAGGCCAAGCAGACTTAGTCGTTTTTTGAAGGGAAATTCTATATTCCATTGATTAGTTCACCAGCACGACTCTCTTTGAGAACACTTTGTTAATATTATTCTTTTCTTGCCTTTAAGACATTTCAGATCTTTTTGTTTGTTTTTATCTTTTCAATTTTTTATCTATAATTTTTTAAATTTATTTTTTATTGAAGTATAGTTGATATACCATATTATGTAACAGGTGCACAATATAGTGATTCACAATATTTAAATGTTATTCTCCATTTATAGTTATTATAAAATAGTGGCTATATTTCCTGTGTTGTGCAATATATCCTTGTATCTTATTTTATACATAATAGTTTGTACCTCTTAATCCCCCGTTTGGGAAGTTTTTTAAAACTCCCATTTCTTAATTTCTGCCTGATTGCTCCTTCCATCTAATTCATGCTCAGAATTAATTCTTCACAATTGTGTTGTATGAGAGTGAGAACAAGTTTTATGTACTTTGGTGAGAAGACACCATCCTTCCTCATTTATTGAGTTCCTACTATGTGCTAGGGCCCCTGAGGGGCCCTGAGCAACCAGTGGTGAGTACAGTGGAGATGTGTTCTGCCTTCTTGGACTTTTTAGTCTAGTTGGGGGAGGTAGAAACTATGCAAGTAAACAAACAAATAAGTGCATAACTTGAACAATGTGCTCTGAAGGAAATGGAAGGGGTTTCATTCTAGAGAACAACAAGGCAGGGGCACAGGGTCTGGTTTATTAGCCAAGCAGGGAGGATCTCACTCAGGGAGTAGTACTGAAACCTGATCTGAAGAATGAGCAGAGGCCACTGTGCAAAGCACAGGGAACATGTGCTTGGCAAGGGAACAGCATGTGCAAAGGCCTGGAGTGTTCAAGAAACTGAAATGGGTGCGTTTGTGCTTCTTAATACCCCAAACCAGCTTCCTGAGAACCTTAATGTTCCTCTGTAGGAAAACAGTAAAAATATTGTACATAGAGATATACTATAGAGGGAGTTATGTGCTATGATGGTTAAGAGCATAAACCCTGAAGATATACCAATTTCTGGCTCTAGCTGTGTATCCTTGTGCAAATCATTAAATCTCTCCATGACTCAGTTTCCTCACCTGCAAAACAGAGAATAGCAATAGCTCCCACCTTATAGGGTTGTTGTGAGAACAAAATGATGAACAGGTTAATACTTTTCTGGCACATAGTAAGTGCTTTGTAAATGCCAGACCTTCTTACAGGCAATTTTTAGGATATAAGAGAAGTGGGAGGGGTGCTGAAGCTGTGAAGAGACAAAGTGCTATGAAAGCACGGAGACAGGAAAAAGAATTTCCACTGGGAGATATCATGGTGGAGGTAGCTTTTGAACTGTATTTTGAAGGATGGAGAGAAGTTCACTCTCTAGAGGTAGTGAAAGCAAAATCAGCCACCTGGGAATCTTTCTCAGCCCCTCTTTTCCTCCTTCATCTTTCACATCTAATTGATCATCAAGTCCTTTCTCTGATCACCCACCACTGCCTTTATTCAAGCTCTTAGAGTGTCTTGTCTGGACCACTGCAAGGTCCACAGACAAGGACCAATTGCCTTGTCACCGGACTCCCTTCAGACCCATGCCCACCCCTGTGCTGCACTTAGTACCACAGTACAGGGAAATTGTCCATGTTAAGTGCTTGTCTTCCCAGGAGGCTGGACCTGCTCCCTAAGTTTGTAATCGATGCCTGTTGAGCTGAACTGCTATCCACTGCTGTTCTCCTCTGTATCCATCAGAGTTCAGTCAGAATAAAAGAAACCATTCTAGGTGTTGCCAAAAGTGGGAACTGAACACAGGGGATTGGTTCGCAAAAGAAGAGTCAAGAGGCCAACAGGAGAACTTAGGCAATTCATGGATTAGCACGTGCAGGAAGCTGCTGAGGTGGGAAGGAGGTAGGGTTGCCAGAGACCAAAGACTGGCACTGTGTGACCAGGGCTGAAACATGGCAGGAGCTGGAATGTTTGGAGGGGCCCTCCCACAGAGGAAATGGAGAAATGCAGCCTCTAAGTGAGATGCTGCCAGAGGCCGAAGGGGAGTGAAAATACCCTGGCTTCTCCCCCACTCCCTCCCGCCAGGCTTCTGCCAGTGCCTTCCAAGAGCCTCATCCAAATGGAAGCCAAATGGCAAAGGGGCCTGGGAAACATAATTGCCGGGACACCGTGCAGAGCCAGGAGCAGGGGAAGTGGGACTGGGAACAAATAGATAACCTATGGGCACCCTCTGATTCTCCCCCCGCTGCTGCTGCTGCTGCAGATTTGACCTGGCTGTCCCCCCAGCTCCCCTAAATGTAATCAGAACAGCCCCTAGACATCTGCAGGATAAAGACCAAACTCTGAAAAATAATAATAGTATCTGAGAGGCTGGTCAGAGAGGACCTCTGTGAGAACACCCCCCCCCCACAGCACCACAGGTGAGACCCGAGGCTCAGCGAGGGGAGGGAGGCCTCAGCTCATCTCTCCAGGGTGCGAGGTATTGAATAGGCTTGAGGGCCTGCAGCTGGTCCTGTCGGGACTGTTCGCCAGTGTTATCACAACGAAAAATAGGAAATAGTCACGTGCGTGTTCGAATCACTTCTGATATATTTCGAGGGGCTTTCAGAAGCATCGTCCAATTTTATCCTCACAACAACAGGTAGGAGGGACATTATTATATCTCATTAAAGTAATGAGTGAGCACAGGAGGCCACAGGAAGGTGAGGTGATATGATCAGAGCTCGGCACAGGCCAGCGACAGGGTGGTCCCTGAATCCGGGACCCCTTATTCCTGGTCAAAGGTTGTTTCCATCAGACCCAGGGGCCCAGGCCTGGGGTCTCAAACCTCTCAAAGTCCTTGCAATCAGGATGGGGCCTCTACACAAGGTTCTCATACACAAAACGCTGATCAGAAACAATCACACATTAGCTAAAATTAAATGTGAGGTTGATTTTTTTTTCCATTGAACTTCAGACCCCTTAGTTTGGTAACTAAAGTTATCTGTGAGAAAAATGAATTATTAACTAATAAATTAACTTTATTTGGTGGAGAAAAAATAAGCTCCAACACATGGGAAATGAAGAGGGCAGGAGGAGGTGGGGGAGGACCGGAAGCTATGATATGATTCTTTTCCATCATCCCCTTTCTCTATGTGCAGCCCTTCATAAAGTCCTCTTATACTTTGTTTATTGGCTAGAATTTTTCTGTTAAGAGAGGGCAAGATGAGGAAGGTTGTGAAATGGGGACAAAATAAAGAGAGCTTAAAAATAAACTTATGGAAATTGGTGCAAACTCTCTGCAGGGCAATTTGATGACACCTATATCAATATCCCTAAAAACATGGCTTTCCTTTGAACCAGCAGTATCATGTCTAGGAATTTATCCTAAAGAAATAAATCATGCTTATCCACAAATAAAACATGAGAATGCTTATTGCAGCTCTACTTATGAAAATAACAAATTATATAGTACTTAAATGTCCAGTACTAGAGAATTCGTTAAATAATCTGTAGTATGTTCATACAACAGAATGTCATGCAGCCATGGGAAGTGATCGTGTAGAGAAATGTGTAAATATGTTAAGAAATCAAAGTGAGCTACAAAAATGTATATCAAAAAATGTATGTACATCAAGTTGTTAACACTGACCATCTATAGGTACTGTAATTGCAGTTGATTAATTTTTTCTTGCTTATTAATGTATTTTCTAAACTTTCTATCTGAATTTGATCTGGTTATCTCTTTTTAATGTTAAATACATCTATTAATGTTATGCTAAAGGTGGATCATTATTTTAATCAGGTTTATTAAGGTGTTTTCTGTATATACAGAAAATATTACATTTTAGTATATAGTGCTATGAGTTTTGACAAATATATACAACACAATCAAGATACAAATTTTCCATCACCCCAAATAAGTTCCCTTGAGTCTCTCTGTAATCAATCCCTTCTCCACTCTCAATCACTGATCTATTTTCTCTCATATAAATAGAATCATATCCTGTGTAACCTTTTGAATCTGTCTTCTTTAACTTAGCATCAAATTTTAAAATTATATTCTTGCATGAATTAGCTGTTCATAGTACGGATATAGCATAAAAATTTGTATATCCATTCATGAGTTGATAGACATTTGGGTTGCTTTTAATTTTGAGCTATTATGAATAAAGAGCTGGGTTTGGTGTGCACATAAGTTTTCATTTAATATACATTTCATAAATACTTAGAAGTGGGATTGCTGGGTCACATGGTAAGTGATGGTTAGGTTTATAAGAAATAACCAAACTGTTTTCCAAAGTGGCTGTACCATCCCAAGCCTCACCAGCACTTGGTATTCACAGGTTTTTTGTTTATCCATTTTTTTTAAGCCATTCTGATAGGTATGTAGGGGTACCTTATGGTTTTAATTTGCATTTATTTAATGACTAATGATATTGGGCATCTTTTCATATACTTATTTGTTCTGTGTCTCCTCTTTGGTGAAAAATTTGTTCAAATATTTCACTTGTTTTTGGTGGGATTGTTTCTTGTCTTATTACTCAGTTACAAGACTCTTTCTTTGTTCTAGATACAAATCTCTTATTGATATGCAATTAGTAAATTTTTTCCCAGTTTGTGGCTCTTATTTTAACAGTATTTTTAAACAGAAATTATTTATTTTGATGAAGTTCAACTTATTAATCCTTATGAATTGTGCTTTTGTGTAGTATCTATGAAATCTTTTAACCCAAGGTCACAAAGATTTTCTCCAATATTTCCTTCGAGAGTTTTATAGCTTTAGGTTTTACATTCAGGTCTTTCTTTAGTCAGGTATGTGTTTGCAAATATTTTCTCCCAATTTGTGCCCTGCTTTTCCGTATTTATCATATCTTTCGGTGAGAAAAAGTTTGCAATTTTGATGAAGTAAAAACCAATTTTTATGGCTTGTGTGAATGTTCTTACACCTATATTAAAAAAAAATCACACACACACACAAACTTCCTCTTTCCCTCACTCTCTATCTCCCTCCTTTCCATTTTCCCTCCCCTTCCTTCCTCTCTCCTTGTCTTTCCTTTCTTTCCTCCTCCTTCCCTCCCTCCTTCCTTTCCTGGCAGAGAAAGGCCTAAGAGATTTGCAGAGGGCAGTGTAACACAATGGTCTATGAAAACCCAGCTCCTCTTGAGGGTTTCTGCACACTGTGGTTTTCAGGACACAAGTCATAAGCATAAAAGAGGTAGATGAGCAAACCTGGTGGATAAAATCACAGAAAGATTATAAATAACAGCCTTGTGGTTAAGGGGATTATTAAACCCATACACTTCATAACCACACTTCAAAGGTGAGATGGGCACACATTTTTCCTCTTGTGTCTCAAAATTTAAAGGGGGGATTGCTCTGTGGAAATAAGTGAATACTTGCCTTCAAAGGGCATATTTCAACACTTTCAATCCAAAATTTTGACTATGGAAGTTGAAACCTTGGTCAGTGAAGCCCATTTTCCAGGGTAAGGGAGCGTTTGGACAGGTATCTTATTTCATGGATCAAAAAAGGCCAGGGCCACTTCACAAGTGTTTTATGACTTGCACTAATTTGAGGTCTTAAGCTGACCTCCATTTTATATAGCTTTGCATGAGTTAAGGGCCAATTAAAACATAAAAAAAGAACTGTGAAAAGTATAATGTGTCTGGACAAAAATACTTAAAATCAATAATGAACTGGCTGAGAGAAAAATCAAAATGAAAAAAAAAATCCCTTATCCCTATGAAATCATTCAAGGAGGAAAAACTTGAGGTCAAACAAAAATTTTCATAGTACTATGTTTCAGGAAACACAGTATCCCTCTCTCTCCCTACCTTTGTCTCAGACTTGGGATTGGTAAAAAAAAAAAAAAAAAAGCAGGGCTTTGAAAGGAAAATAACTTCCAAATTCTCTTTCAGTTCCCCATGTTTGGATGGGAACCACCTCAGGACCTTTGAACAAAGAAATCAAGACACTGATGTATAAGGTGGCAAATGGTTTTGTAAGCATTGGTGTCAAGACTTGGAGCAAACATCTACTTTTATTGGGCTGCACTCTTTTTTGATACCTAGAAATAAAGAGTGGAGGATAGAGCAAAGGAAGGAGCACTGACAGCCAACATGTTCCCCAGACCAGTGAAGTGTAACACAGTTTGCTCCCTGTTTCTCTAGGGCACTTTTGGAGTCTTAGGAGGTGATTCAATACATGACAATTCACATTTCTTTCTGAATGTCCGGAACAAAGAAACCTGTGGACAGGACATGAGCCAAATAAATAGGTGTGTGGAGGCACCCAGGGTTTTACAATGACTGCTCTTTATGAACCCTTTAATGACAGGACTCTAAGAATTTTTGCAGGAGGATGAAGGCATAGACCAGGCCTTCCTTAGAACTCTGTTGTCCCACGGCTGCCATTTGGCACTTGGCACTTACTGGCTTGAGTTATGGTTAGCTGTCCTCAGAGAAATGACTCTCCCCTGGCTAAATCTTAAGCTCCCCGAGGGCAGGAACACCCACAGTACAGCACAGTAAAGTCTTGTACAGAATAGGAATACAATAAATATTTACTGATTGATATCTATTGATGTAAACACAAGGGTATATACAGCTTATAGAAGATTTTAAAACAATAACTGAAATAATCTTATACAACTCCTAGAATAACAACACAAAATATTTGGACTCTTTCCATGATGTACGTTTTTCTACATAGAATTTTAAAATTTTAGTGCCCATTGCAACGTTAACACAAGCATAACTTTCAGTTTCCTTTACAACCCTATCAGTCTAAGCATAAACCACTTTAAACTTCTACATTTGTGTCCATCCTCAAAGCCATCAAATAAAAGGCACTTTAACCTGATGTGTCCATATATGTAAAGTGATTAGAACAGTGCCTGCCATATGTGGGTGTTAGCAGTTATTACTGAAGGTACCTGTGGCAGATTGGATTATTGTTCACAGCTCTTTACTCTCTCCCTGTAATGGAATTATATGTCCACATTCTGTGATGTGGCTTTGCTGTGCCTTCCAGAGTAGCTGTGAGGACAATGTAAAAGAGTGTGTGTGTGTGTGTGTGTGTGTGTGTGTCCCCATATCTGAAACATAATAAGTGCTCATTAAGAATTTGTTGGATAAATAAAGGCCTAAACCTAAGGAAGAAAGGACCTTACCTCTATGTCTTATATATATATCAATACTATAACCATATCCTTTTCTTTGAAGGATACGTATTAGTCAGCTATTGCTGTGATGATAGTATGTAACAAACACCATATATAACAATATATATATCTCCCTGTCTAACTTTGAGCTCTATGACTTGCTTTGGCTAATGAAATATTAGGAGATATTATGCAATCAGAGGTTTTAAATGTACTTTTCCAGCTTGGTTTGGCCTCTTAATTTTCTGAATCCACCATGACCTGGTAGCTGCTGATCTCACAAGAGACTTAGGGAGCAGACTTGAGCTCAAACTAAAATAAAGCCACCCAGTCAACCCACAGACTCATGACTCAAAGATCTTGATGTTGTAAACCACCAAGGTTTTTAGAGTTGTTTGTTATGCACTATTACAGCTATTACAGAAATAGCTGACTAATACATAACCATCAAAGAAAAGGACATGGTCACAGTATTGAGATATATATAGATATATATATGACATATATATAAATAGAGATAAAATGGCCTTTTATTCTCAAGTTTAGACATTTATTCACTCAACAAATTCTTAGTGAGCTTTTATTAAGTTCCCAGACATGGTGATAGAGATTTAAAATTAATAATATTAAAGAAAAAGGACCCAAATAATGCATAAGATTGTTTTAGCTTGTTCTTCCTCCCACAGTGACTGGTGTTCAAATCCTTCTCCCCATCTCACTCTTCAAAAACCTAAACCCCCATACCCACCATATACACAGCCCTCTCAAATCCCTAAGGGCTGCCTGCCACTTTCCCTGGGCTGGGGGATTTCCAGCCGAGAGTGGAAATTCCACATTCTCCTGCATCTTCGCAACTGTCTGTTGTGATACGCAGTTGGGGAACTGCAGGACACCTGGCTACTGGGTGCCCAAGTACTGCTTGTTGTCCTGCATGCCTGGCAACACTCATCATCCATATTGCCACCTCTCACTACAAGTATCTCACGGCTGGAGCCAGATCATTACTGAAATATCTCAGCATTTAACTCTTAAGAGCCACAAAATCAACATTCAACCTGCTTCTTTTTAGCTCATCTTCATCAGAGGGCTTGGGTACCCAGGCAATGCTTGAGAAGGCCTCATCATGGAAACAGGAACAGAAAGATTTTGAAGGGTTGCTGTTGGTAACCTCTACAGCTGGGTCTTGATGCCTTCTGGTTGCAAAACAACTCTGTGAAACACAGACTTCAGAGCAAGGAATATTATCAGGGATAAACGAGGAACACTATAGAATCGTGAGGGGTATCAATTTACCAGGGAGACATAACAATCCTAAATGTGTGTGCATCTAACAACAGAGCTTCAAAATGCATGGAACAAATATTAATAGAACAGGAAAGAGAAATAGACAGATCTTCAATTACAGTTGAAGCTTCCAACACTCTTCCCCAGTATCAAGAGAATAAGCAGACAGAAAATCAGTAAGGCTAAAGAAGACTTGAATAATACTATCAACCAAGTTAACCTAATTGACATTTGTAGAAGACTCCAAAAGGTCAGAATAGACATTCTCTTCAAGTACCTATGGAACATTCACCAAGGTAAACAATGTACTTGGCCATAAAACACATTTCAACAAAATTTTTATTATTTTTTAATTTATTTTTTATGTAACATTTATTTCTAAAGGATTATAAGATATGATTTTAAAATGGGTGTATTTTATGGTTTTTATATTAATTGATACAAACATAGCAAAATACCTATGTGTATAAATTATTTGGCCAGTATCCGCTCACTTCATACTTTTAAGAAAGAGAATATAAGGTCATTTGCAATAATAATAATTAACTAGTTAATAACATAAACCAAGCTAAAATAATTTTTAAAGAATCAATAAAATTTTTAATTGAAATCATGCAAAAGATTTCTAAGACCACAATGGAATTAAATTAGAAATCAATATCAGAAATACATGAGGAAAATCTCCAAATATTTCAAAATTGAACAGCATGCTTCTAAATAGAAGTAGATCAGAGAGGATTTCACAAGGAGCATTAGAAAATATTTTGAGTTGAGTGAAAATAAAAATAAAGCCTATAAAAATTTGTAGGATGCAACCAAAGCAGAGATTAGAAACAAAGGTATAAGATTAAATGATTATATTAGTTCCAAAAGGATGGAAATCAATTATCTAAGTGTTCATCTTAAGAAATTATAAAAAGAAGAGCAAATTAAACCCAAAGCAAGCAGAAGGAAGGAAATGATAAAGGTAAGATCAGAAATTAATGAAGCCAACAACTGATTCTTCATAAAGATCGATGAAATTTATAAACATCTAGCTGCACTGATCAAGACAAAAAGAGACAACACAGCCAGCCCCACCTGTGCAGAGAGAATCCTGCTCATCCTGCTATTGAGAAACGTCAACTTAAGAAAGAGTGTGACTTTTCTAAGAGAAGTAAAATGACACCCCCTAAAAATAGTGTTGAATAGTGGAAAGGGAAAAACATCCAGAAAATTCAGCAAGAGAGTGTCTGAAAAATTTAGGAAGCATGTAGATACTCCTAGTAGAACGTGAGATAGAGCAGCCTCAGTGAATGAGAAACACAAAGTCCACGGAGAGAAACAACAGATAAAATAGCATCAAAATGAAATGTCTCCTAGGATGAGAATAACAGGTAATAACTTAAAATAAAGAAGGACTGCAAGGAAACAAAAATTATTTTCTTGAAATTAATAAAAAATCTATAAAAAATAAATAAATAAACCATTTTGTACATGTTTAAAAAAAGAGAGAAAGATGACGCAAATTACCAATATCAGGAATAAGAAAAGTGATATCTCTTCTCTTATAGATCCTACAGACATTAAAAGGAAAATAAGAGAATATTATGAAAAACTATGTCAATAAATTTGATAGCTTGGCTAAAATGGACCAATTCCTTTAAAAACACAAATTCCCCAAACTCACCAAATATAACCTCAATAGCCCTATCTCTATTAATGAAACTGAATTTTTAGTTTAGAGCCTTCCCACAAAGGAAACTCCAAGTCCATATGGCTTCACTGGAATTCTACCAAATATTTAAGGAAGAAAAATGTCAATTCTACAGACTTTTGCAGAAAATTGAAGAGGAGGAAATATTTCCAAACTTATTCTATAAGGTCAGCCTGAGTCTGATACAAAAACCAGACAAATATATGTAAAGAAAACTACAGACCAAGATAGATACAAAAATTCTAGACAAATTTTAGCAAATCAATTCCAACAATATAAAAACATCATAACTTAGTAGAGTTTAGCCCAGGAAGGCAAGATTCGTCTAACATTTGAAATTCACCACATTAACAAAAACGAAAACCATATGAGCATCTCCATAGACTTAGGAAAAACATTTTATTAACTCCAACACTCATTCCTGACAAAAATTCTCTGAAACTAGAAACCTCCTCAACTTGATAAGGAGCAGCTATGAAAAACCTACAGCTAACATCATATATAATAATGAGATATCCAATGTTTTCTCCCTAAGATTAGGAAAAAGACAAGGATGTCTACTCTCACTACTTCTATTCAACATTCTACTGAAAGTTCTAGCCAGTGAAATTAGGCAAGAAAAAAAAAATAAAGGATTTATATCCAGAATATATAAATAATTCTCAAAAATCCATAATAAGAAAACAGAAGCCCAATTTTTAAAAGTGGACAAATGATTTGAACCAACACTGCCAAAAGGACATACAAATGGCAAATAAGCACATGAAAAGGTGCTCAACATCATTAGCAGTAAAGGAAATGAAAAACTATAGTGAGATACCACTTCACATATCTTAGAATGGAAAAAGTAATGGTCAATATCAAGTGCTAGTGAGGATGCAGAGCAAGTAGAACTCTCCTACGTTACTGGCAGGAGTGCAAAATGTACAGCATTTAAAAAAAGAGTTTGGCAGTTCCTAATAAATTTACTTACCATATACTTGCCATATGACCCAAGAATTTCACTCTTAGGTATTTATCCTGGAGAAAAGAAAGCTAAGTATGTGAATACTCATAGTGGCTTTATTTTTAATATAGAAAAACTTAAAACAGCCCAATATCCACTACCTGTTATATGGTTAAACAAACTGTGATACATCCATACAATGGAGAACTATTCACAAATAAAAAGAGACCAACTCCTCTGATATATGCAACAACACGGATAAATATCACACCCATTATGCTAGATGACTAAAGTCAGATTCAAAAGACTACACAATGTATTTTCCATTTATATGATGCCATAAGCTGAATGTTTTTGTCCCCCAAGTTCATGTTAAATCCAAACCCCCAATGTGATGGTATTTGGAGGTGAAGCCTTTGAGAGGTGATTAGGTCATGAGGGTGGAGCTCTCATGAATGGGATTAGTGCCCTTATAAAGGAGCCCTCAGCTCCCTTGCCCCTTCTGCCAGATGAGGACATAGCAAAATGCTGGCCATCTACGAACCAGGAAGTAGGCTCTCACCAGACACTGAATCTACTAGTGACTTGATCTTGGGCTTCTCAGTCTCTTGAACTGTGAGAAACAAATTTCTGTTCTTTTTAAGCTACCTAGTTCATGGTATATTTGTTATAACAGCCCTGAATGAACTAGGACATATGATGATCTGAAAAAGGCAAAATGTTATAGAGACAAAAAACAGACCAGTAGTTGCTGGGGTGAGCCAAGGAGAGGTGTTAATTACACATAGGCATGAAGGAATTTTTGTGGAGTGATGGAAATGTTCTGTCTCAATTGTGGTGGTCACTTGACCACATGAAGTTGTCAATACTAACAGAATGGTTAAAAAAAAAAAAAAAAAAGTAGGTGGGCAGGGCTAGAATTCAAACCTGGCTTCCCATACCCAAAGAATCAGAATGGGTTCCCTGAGAGCTGCCCATGGGAAGTCTATCAGTGGGATTACACTGGGATCTGTACTCCCTTTGTGCCCTTCTGTGTGGCCTAGTGAAGGAGCGCACCCTGAGACCCCATTGTCAGCTCTATCACTAAACAGCTGTGTTACTGTGGGCATGTCACCTCCTGTTTCAGTCCTGTTTTCTCATCTGTGAATTACCCCAGGAGGACTATACATGTCAAGTTCAGTCCAGCTCTAAATTTCTATGATTTTCCCCGAGGTTCTTTCCTTCTGTTGGAGACTCAGCAGTTCAACTCCAATCCATCTACCTTTGGAGTTTTAAGTGCTTTTTCAGACCTCAGCTCATTGGCCCTCACAAAATCCTGTAAGGGAGCTAATTATCCTTATTTCATTATTTAAGAAACGGAAACCCAGAAAGATTCATTAATCTACCCAGTCACAAAATTGTCACAAAAAGCAGAACCAGTACTCTCATCTTTCCAGTGGCCCAGTCCCAACTGTAGGTGGGACCAGCTGTTGAGCTCCAGATCTGTTCAGGTGTCTCTCTGTCCTCCATTAAGTTTAGGGATCTCGTGAAAATCTTTTATGTAATCCAACAGTTTTCTAGTCAGATAAGCAAAAAATGGGCCAAACAGAAAAATGGTATTTATATATTGTCATAAAGCCTGGTCTTCAGAGGTCAACGTCGATCCAGGATTCAAAGCAGACCACACAGCTGCTGGCCCCATTGGCTCGTTAACAGAAGATCCTTCAGTAATGCTAACATTTTACAATATCGAGTCTTTATTGTGTGTTAGGCACTGTTCCAAGTGTTCAACATGTGTTCTCCCATTTAATATTCCCAACCATCAGTGGGGTTACCATAGTTAACCCCATATTATACATGGGGATCTGAGCTCTGAGAGGTTTAAATTAAACCCATGTTCCATGGTCCATGCTTCTCCTCCTATCCATCATACATAGGTGCCTCTTCTAAGATCACAGAAAGATCTACTCTACTGAAAAAAGAAACAAAGGAAGGGAAGGAGTGGAAAAGGGAAGAAGGGAGGAAGAAACAGCAGGAAGGCCGGCAGGCAGGTACAGATGAAAACAAAGCAAGATTAAGGCAAGCATCAGCTCCTCTACCAAGGCAGACGGAGGTTGCTTAAAAGACTCATGAAAAAGGCCCAGGAAATAGACCAAAGGAGAGAGAGGCAAAGGGCTGTGGGGGTCCTATTGGCCATCCCATGTCATTGCTCACACACACACACACACACACACACACACACACACAACTGCCCAAGACCGCTGGATGCCCCTACCTTACCGGCTGCATCCTTCACATCTGACGCCCTGGCTTGTTTCACTTGGGTGTTTATTTAGTTTAAGGTCTGCTTTTAAGAGCTCTCCAAGAGAGGCGGAAGGGGGAGGAGGAGCAGAGGAAACAACTCTTGAAAAGAGAGCTTAGTGATTAAAAAGGAGCCAAGATTAACAGCTCCAAGAGCTCCAGCAGCCTGAGAAGTAAGCAAAGCCCTGGAGGGGTTCTCCCTTTATACCACCAGCACCACTGCTGCTGAGCCCTCCTTGCCCTCTTTCCCATCCTCTCTCTGCAGCAGGTGGTGGTCACCTCTAACGCCACAGACTTCTCCTGTCATAGCTGACTTTGCTCTGAGTGAGAAAGTCTTTTTAAGATAGCATCTGCAGCGACCTCAAAGCACAAATCATTATAAAGAAGTGTCTACTGGCCAAGCACATGGCATCTGTACCTCACCTTCATCCCCAGGCTGGATTTAGAGACACAACCTGGGAGTAGAGAACAGAGTACATGATGATCAGGAAATCCATGTTTCAGCCCCAGCTCCGTCACTGCCTAGCCTCGTGATCTCATGCCACTCAGCCTCTAAGGATTCAGATTACTTACCATCTGAGAGTGACATCTGTCCTGCCCACCTCACATGGGGGCTGAGAAGAAGAAATGAGACAAAGCATCTGAAAGTGCTTTCCACAAATACGAGGGAATGATAGGTACCCAGGGAAGATTTTGCTGACTGACTGATGGCCTGAGTGATTGATAATGCCTGAGGGACAGGCCCCCCCTGCCTTTTTTGAAATACTTTTCACCAGAAGCTGCGGGATGAGAGATACAGTCTTCAGGGGCAAAGACATTATTACACATGTCAAACTGGTTGAACATAGTGTTCTGGCCAAGGAGTTCCGCACTTGCTCCCTCCGCTAATGGAATTCCTGTCCCATTTCACACGATGTGTCTGTGACGGAGTCTCTAAGTAAAGACTTGCAAGAGAGATAAAAAGTCATTATGTCTCCCCTTAGGAAGCACTCTTATTACTTAGGGTTTCCAGTGAGAGGCCCCAGGGAATGTCTGTCTTCTGAGACTTGGCAAACCCACCAGCCTTCCTGGACTTTTCTACACTTGGTTACCAAGATGCAGATGTTCAGAGGCTCTAAGGACCCCTGTCAGCAACACTGTTGAGCCCGGTTAGCTTAATCCCAGGCTTCAGAAGGAGCTAAGAGAGAAGGATCAAGGCCCATCAATCTTCCAGGACTTGTGGAAAGAGCAAGCCTGTCACTCCTGGGGAAGGAGAATCAAGACACACTGCATTAAATAGGGATGTGGGGGAAGCAGGGGCGAAGGGGGAGAAAGAGGAGGAGCCCCCATGGCTGTGTTTGACTTGAGTCTTAAAAGGGTAACGCCACTGCTGTCTGGAGAATAGAACTGGGAGTGTGGCTGGGACAGGGAGGCAGAGTGGGAGGGAGGCAGTCAGGAAGCTACTGGGAGGGTTCAGTGGAGAGATGATACTGGTGAGGAGGAAAGTCAGCAGTGAAGTGAGGAGTGGCTGGGTTTGCTGCCCACCTCAAAGATCTTTTGGAGCCGTGGGGCACTCTCTGACGGCTTCCATGTGTCAGACCATTTGCTAAATGTTTTCCCTTTAAGATCAGGAATAAAGCAAGTATACCCACTTTTACCACTTATTCAACATTGTATTGGAGATCTTAGCCAGTGTAATAAGGCAAAGAGAAAGAAAAAGAGGGGAAGGAAGAAAGGAAGGAGGGAAGGAGGGAAGGAAGGAAGGAAGGAAGGAAGGAAGGAAGGAAGGGAGGGAGGGAAGGAAGGGAGGAAGGGAAGGAAAGAAGGGAGGGAGGGAAGGTAGAAGGGAGGAGGGAAGGAAGCAAGGAAGGAAGGAAGGGAGGAAATGCATTAAGAATGGAAAGGAAGAAGTAAAATTGTCTCTTCTGTGCAGACAGCATGACCCCATATGACTGGTACAATGAGACTTACAAACCTTCACTGAGAAAAAGCAAAGAAAGAGAAACTAAACAAATGTAGACATATACCACATTCATGGATTGAATGATTCAAAAGTGTTAAGTTATCAGTTCTCTCCAAATTGGTCTATGGATTCAACATATGTTAATCTGTATTCCAGCTGCCATTTTTGGTAGGGGTTAACAAGCTAATTTTAAAATGCAGGGAAATACAAAATACATAGAATATCACAGACAATTTTTAAAAAGAACAAAGTTGGAGGCTTACAGTACAAGATTTTAAGACTTACTGAAAAGCTACAGTAACCAAGAGAGCCTGGTATTGGCATAAGAATAGGCATGTAGATCAATGCAACAGAGTAGGGGGTGGATAAATCAACCTACACAGATATGGTCAATTAATTTTCAACAATTGATTTCCTACGGTGGAAAGAATAGTATTTCAAACATATAATGCTGGAACAGCTGAATCGTCATATGTAAAAAAATGAACCTTGACCTATAATCACACCATATCCCCAAATTAACTGGAAATGCTATTAGACACTAAAAGTATAAAACTTCTAGAAGAAAACATGGGATAAGATCCTTGCAGTCCTAATGTAGGCAAAGATTTCTTAGATAGTACATAAAAATATGAGTCACAGAAGAAGAAATTGAACTTCATCATAATTTAAAACTTTTGTTCCTCAAAATATACCATTAATGAAAAGGCAAGCCAGAGACACGGAGAAAACATTTGCAGTACATATTTCTGACAAAGGACTTGACTCCAAAAAGTATATACAGATCTCTCAAACTAAGTATTAACAAAATAATCCAATAAAAAGTGGGTTAAAGATTTGACACTTTACCAAAGAATATACCAAAAAAATGCCATGACTTTTTCAATCCTGCCAATGAGTGCATTGACCTCCAGGACTACACACACACACACACACACTCACTCCTTTTTTACTGACTGTTAAATTTTCACTTGTCTTTCAAGGCATGGTTTAAATATCCCTTTTCTTAAGTCACACTCAAGGTCCTCATCTTCCTCAGTAAATATGTAAATATTACTGTCTATGAGATTTTATCACTTGATAAAGAACTTGCCTCACTTTATTATCATTGTCTGTTTCAGGATCTGTTTCCTCCACTTGAAGGAGAAGATTATGTCTTCTTCATCTCATTATCTCTACCACCTGACACAAGCCCTGGCATAGAGTAGGTGCTAAATAAATTTTTATAAATTGAGGGAAAAAACATTTCTTCCTTACTTCCTGAAATGCAAATTACATCTCGGTCCTATTATTTCTTTTAAATTAGGCCCTTTGGGGGAATAAGGAATCCTAGCTCCATTAAATCATCATATTTTAGAGCTCAGAGGATCTTGAGGTTTGTAAATTGTTTCCTGCAAACCTGAGGAGAGTCCTTAGAAGCCACCTGCAAGGGCTGAAGGATATGCCTCTGTGACCTCATTTTAAGGGATGCACTGTATTCCACTGTTGGGGTTTATTAAAAATTACTTTGAAAAATCCCTTCTGTTAAAAGTTTTGACGTGTGCCAAGTTTTTACTTTTATATTTGATACTAGAATGAGCCTCTGGCATGTCTGACTAACGATTTCTATAATTTTTTTCAGTCTAACAATCTATTATTAGATTCACCCGAACTCCATCCCCCTCCTATAATTGGCTTTGGTATCATTTTTATTCAAAGCCAAGTAATAAATAGTTCACAAGCCAAATGCTATTTCCTCCTTGAGGTTCAGTAATTCATGATCTTCCATTGGTTTTTAGATATATTCTTCAATGTCACATAAAATACACATGACCTCCTTTGTGCTCTCTCAATTCTTTATCCAACCTCCTCTAAGTACCTCTGCACATCCGTCTCTAACCTACCTTACTGATCTGGGTGTGACGCCAGAGTTAACAGGTGCAGGAGAGGCAAGAAAGTCCTCTCTGTGGGTTTAAAAAATAAAATATAAAATAAAATAAAACCCCTCCTCAAGGAGAAAATACAACATGTCCTCCCAAATTCTAGAAATACGTTGAGAGGTTTAGATGGAAAAAGTAGGGTTTAGTATTCGAGTAAAATTTATTTGATTTTGAAAAATGTTCTGAAAGAGGACACTGAAAATTTGTTGGGATGAGTTACCAAATGGATTTTCATCACTGCAAATGAGACATAGGAAGAATAGAAGGTGGAGATTTTTTTAAATTATACATATTTTTAATGTGTTCTTAGGAGAAAAACCATATTTCACTAGATAAGCAAAAAAAAATTGCTTTCACACCATAAAGTAATGCATGTCTACTGTAGAAATTGACGTAGTCTGGATAAGAAAAAAAAAGGTGGAATTATTCGTATATATCTTACGTATATTCATTTACCTTTTTTAGAGTTAATCATGTTCAATCGTTTCACAGACATCTTTCCAGTCTTCTTTCTGTGTGTATGTGTATGTGTGTGTGTAACCAAAATGGGATCAAAGTGATACAGAGTCTGTTTTGCCCTCTGTAAACCACACATTGGATATATTCCAATGTCATTCAAATTCCCCTATAACATCTATTCATATCTAGCAAAATTTCTTTCACCAACCCCCTACCATTGAATATATAGGTTGTTTCTCATTTGGAGCCATTATAACAAACTCCACAGTGAACATCCTTATACCTATAGCTCCAAGAATTGCCCTGATTATTTAAGATAAATTCCTTGAAGTAGAATTCTGGGTCAAAGGGTATGTAAAAAGCTTGAAACAATTTTTATTTTTATTCCACAGGAGTTAATCTTTTAAGTTTTGTGAGAGGCCTCCATCAGCACATATGACTCTTCTGCACTTAGCTCTGTGCGAGTTCCTAGTTAATTAAATGATTTTTAATTATTTAAAACAATTATTATCGTTAAACTCATGATTGCCAAACTACAAGTACGTTTATGCTGCAATGAATCAGCCAACAGATTTTTCCTTCTACCAAAAGTCCCCAGGAGGTTAGCATTTCCTGCAGCCCGTTTCACCCTTAGTTACGGTTGCCGAGTCTTGCCTTCCCGTCTTCTGCCTCTTAGTGGATGTGTATGCTTTAAAACATGCTGCCCCCAGATTCCCCAAATTTCACTTCGCCAAGTCTTTTTTTTTTGTGGGGGGGGTGCTGTGTTGGGTCTCTGTTGCTGCACGCAGGCTTTCTCTAGTTGTGGCGAGCGGGGCTACTCTTTGTTGCAGCGCGCAGGCTTCTCACTGCGGTGGCTTCTCTTTTTGCAGAGCACAGGTTCTAGGCGTGCGGGCTCAGTAGTTGTGGCACACGGGCTTAGTTGCTCCGCGGCATGTGGGATCTTCCCGGACCAGGGCTCGAACCCGGGTCCCCGGCATTGGCAGGAGGATTCTTAACCACTGCGCCACCAGGGAAGCCCCAAATCCCATCTTTTAAATCCAGAGGCATTTTCCGCTGGTAGGTCTTTCATTAGTTTGTTTCTGCCAGAGTTTATAACACCTTGTAATTTGGTCACCTTGGCCAATTTCATCAAGATGTTTATATCTTATAGATCATTAATAAGGATTAAATGGGCAACACCTAGGCTGACCTCCCTGGTCCCACCGGGGCTCCACCCTGTGTCAGTGTCATCCCTGTATTTCGTGACACGTCCGTTGTTTTCTAATTTTCATGTGACCACACTTTGGCTGAAGGAGCTGGACTTCACGGTCAGACCACACATTGCCTTAAGTAGTGACCACACCCAGACGCTTGAAGACTCCACCTCACATTTTATTTTCACCAGGCTCTTAAATGGTCCTCTGGGCTGGAACTCCTCCATGAACCTTTCCATCTCCAAGCCCCACCCTTCTTCAGCTTGCTCTGTACCCAGGAGGCTGACCTGTAAGGGCTGCCTCAAGAGACTCCACAGCCCTCTGGCATCCAGTTGGGTCCAGCCAACTGGGAGCACGGCAGGGGAAGGAGGGCAGGAGCATTTGATGTCAGGTTATCTACTCACTCAGCTTCCTCCCTTAGTGCTGATGCCCAGTGCTTCCACCGAGGTCAGGGAGTCCAGCTCTCTCCAGGGTTCCCACCCACACCCTCTCCTTGCTCTTTCCCTCCTGAGAGTGGTAACAGCCCTACTGCACCACCCTCAGTCTCCCAACCCAAACCCTGTGGTTTCCCTACACATTGCCCATCCCTTGTAAATAGTGTCTATTAAATTCTCCTCAATTTACCCAGTATGAGAGTACCATCTGTTCTCTACCGGGACCCTGACTGACATACCATGTAACATGGCCAGGCCTTGGGTAAGGCTATGATGGGACTGGGCTGGACGTGGCCGAGGTCCATCACCTCTGCTTTCAGACAGGTTGCAATGACACCAAATCCCTTCTGGAACTGAACCTCTCATCCTTCTCTCAGATCCATACACATTTAGCTCTTTTGGAGTTCTCACATTTTTTTTAATACAAAAGAAAACTTTGAAAGTCTCTTAACAAGAGCTATTTTGGTTGTTCCAGCAGTTTCCATCTATTCATTTAACAAATATTTACTGAGCACCTACTGTGCACCAGACACTAAGCTAGACAGCCAGACACACATGCTCAGGGCCGTGAGAATAGGCTGGACCGTGAGACCAGTAACCCTGGATGTTCTGCGGAGAAATTGCTTCCTGCAAAAAGAGGTGCCTTTTGTTCTATGCTCCAACTTGCTGAAGGCCAGTGCCCCTTCCTTCTGGGGGTTTCTCTTCAACATTTCATTATGCCCTAAAAGAACTTCAGTCCCAGAAGTACGAGAAGACAGGGAGGTAAACTGAGGGAGAGCCTCAGTTTCCTTGTGAACAAAGGTTCGCCCTGAGCACCCATGAGGCTGATCGGTCCTGTCGCGGCAGCACCAGTGTTGTCACCATCATGCCCCTGCCCTGCCTCTGCTTTTCCCATGCCTGTCCATCCTCTCGCACCTGACCCGCCCCAGCCTGTTCGGCAAGGTGTACGTGTCCCGAGAGGCTGCAGCCATCACCCCAGCGCCCCCTTTCTTCTTCCTGACCTGGTCTCACTCCCAACCCATTTGTTCTGGGGACTGAAGCTCGGACTCAGCTGCCTCTACCATAACCCCTGGGCCTGTGAAATTGGTGTTTCTCCTCGACCTTCCAGGTTTGGTACTCTTGACTCCTTCTGGCGAGTCTGATATATTAAGACCTCGTCCCTGGCTTTCCTTATCCCAAGCTGCCTTAAGGAGTGGCCCCTTTCTTGGTTCTGGTCCCTTGAAGCCCAACTCCCAGCATGAGCTCTGGACTCCCTCCTCCTCCCCACCTGCTCCCAAACCCCAAGAGTTCTTTTTCCAGACAATTCCTTACTAGTGTCTCTTCTTCAGACACCCCCAAAACTAATCCTCATTCTTTTCTTTCTTCTCTACTCTCTTCTTGTGCCGTTTCTCCTTTCCTTCTCCATATTTTTGCCTCTCACTCTTCCTTAAAAGAGCTGCAGGGATTCCTTGCTTTGAAAAAGATTTTCCTGAGGATTTGTGTTTAATGAAAGTTTATAATATTTGAAATTCGGACAATGTGTTCAAAATCATGATGGTGACGCTGATAGCAATAGCAATAGTAGCTTCCAACTACTATGTTTTCTACACATGAGGCACTGTACTGAGAACTTTATATACATCAGCTAATTTAATCCTTACAGGAGCTCTTGAGAGAAGTATTACCATTCTGCCCAGTTTACAGTCGAGGAAACTGAGGCTGAGAGAGGTACAGTGACTTGCCCAAGGCCACACAGAAAAGAGCGGAGATAGGGCTCCAGCACAGCCCTGCTGGATTCCAAACTCCAAATTCCTACCTTCTTGCCTCTCCCACTGCACTAGTTAAAGCAATCGGTTGTAAGTTCTCTTGAAATAAGCAAGCTTCTGCAGCAGAAATAGCCCCTCCCCAACTACCCACATTGTAAGTTTAAACTTTTATATAAAGAGTTTCTCTCTGCAACGCACACCCATCCTTCTCATTGGGTGGGGGAAGCCTCACCAGGCGAAACCTCCTATTTACTCTCCATCTACTGCTCATCCTGCGCTGGGTGTGGCAGTGGGTGGGGAACTACCCAAACTACCTCTTTACAACCTCTCACTCACTGGTCCTCCCCAGGATGACTCCATCCACAGATTCTGCCCTCCTGAGAGCACCACTGCAAGGACAGCAGCAAACATAAGATTAGAGCTTCTAATGACATACAACGTCTGTCTGGTCTGTGTTTCTAAAAGGAATGACTTTCTCCATGAAAAACAGATGCAAGTGGAGAAAGACCATGCACCTAGTTAAACTGAACCATGGCAGTTCAACTATTCATTCAACAAACACATGCCGAGTGTCGGTGTGCCTGGCAAAGAGCAAGGTATTGGTCTCTCTCTCCAAGGAGTTTACACCTCCATCAGCAGAGGAATAAAAATATTCTAAGTGTCCCTGTGGTCAACTGGATTAGAATTTAGCAAACATTTATTTGGCTCTCTCCTCTCACCCCCCCCCATTTCTGCCCCATTCATTGGGGACTTGGCCATGTAAAATACTTTGGCCAATAGAATGTGGGCTGAAGTGATGACATGCCAATTTCAAGTGAAGCCTTGAAGAGGCATTCCAAACATCTGCCGGCTGACTTGAACACCTATCCTCCAATATGGGAACACTGCAGGCCAATGGGGGCTGTTCCTTCAGCCCAGGTCCCAAAATAAGAAGATAATATGGGGGCAGCCCTAAACCACAGCACAACTCACAGCTACTGACATGCCACATGAACAAATAACATATATTTGTTATTGAAGGCCATCAAGATCTTGAGGTTGTTTGTTACACAGCACTATCGCAATAAAAGCTGACTAATCCAGTCCCATACAGAGTTATATTCCAAACCTACCCTCTGGTATTTTTCTTGCTCTTGAATTGAAATCTAAGACACCCTATAGGTGACAAGTTTCATTGATCCATCCAAGGTATTTGTAGAATGACTTGTCAGGTGGGGAAAGCAGTCTGAACAGAAATGACTGGTTTACCCATCATATAACATACCTGCAGAAACCCCAGATACCCAACACCAGCCCTTCTACAGAGGATATTGTTAATCACTGCTACCCACAGACACCTTATTTTCCATTGTTTATTATCAATTTCCAAAGTTAACGTTAGCCGCAGCAAGGGCAAGCACTTGTTTAAATACTCGGAAGGCTCCAAATGAATTTGATGTTTATAACCCAAGACCAGCTCGAGTCATGAAGACTTACGAAAACTGGGACTGTGGCTCAGAGGCCTCTCCAGTCACCATCTGGTGCCCTGTAGGTGTTTAATCATGTTTTTTTAATTTCCTTTAGTTCAATAAATATTTATTGAGCACATCCTACATACAAAGGGGAGAAGGCATGCTTCCTACTCTCAACGTACTAGCTTACCATCTCATGGAAAGGATGAGTATTTACATAACTGTAATTAAAGACAACACAAGTAAAATATTTTGAGAGGAGTGCCAAAATTTTGCTGGAGTGGTTTCAAAAAAGAGAAGCACTGTATCCAATCTGAGGGAGTCAAGAAAAAAAGAACATTTCAAATAGAAGGAACTGGGCTTCCCTGGTGGTGCAGTGGTTGAGAGTCCGCCTGCCGATGCAGGGGACGCGGGTTCGTGCCCCGGTCCGGGAAGATCCCACATGCCGCGAAGCGGCTGGGCCCGTGAGCCATGACCGCTGAGCCTGCGCGTCCAGGGCCTGTGCTCCGCAACGGGAGAGGCCACAACGGTGAGAGGCCCGCGTACCGCAAAAAAAAAAAAAAAAAAATAGAAGGAACTAAGGTATAGAGGCTGAATGGAATGGAATCTGAACTGTGGAGAGATTCAACGGGAAGATCAGGAGAGCCACACTGTGCACAGCTCCAAGGCCAGGCTGCTGAGTTTATGGTCAAACCCAAGAGTCACTGAACACTTAAGGAAATTCATCACGTCCATTTTCACCGTGCCCTTCGCTGGGCCCAGAGTTTGAATTTTTCTGAGAACTTCAAGTCTTTAACAGCTTGAGCCTCCACAGAAACAACTAGTGGTGAAAGGTGCCAGTGAGCGGTAGAGAGGACAGCAAGACAGTTTCCGTGACTACGACCACGACGAGCAGGCTGCATATCTGGGGAACGACGAGAAAGAACTTCTCAGCCACAGGTGCAACTGCAGGTATTTTCACATTCAGTCCTGACCGAGGGAAGAGGGATGAGGCAATGCAGTGGACTGTCTAGAACCTCACTGCCAACATTGACAATGGGGTCTCGCCTCTGCAGGAAGTAGCATGCCCGTGGGCTGCGCACAGCAGGGCCTCACAACCTCTTCCCCAGGCTGCACCTGGCCTCTGGCCTCACCTGCCCCACCTAGTTGCACCCAGGACTCCACCTAGCCGGAAAACACATCACTATCAGGCAATTACAAAACAAGACAAAGAAACTCCAGCAGTCCCAGGTTCGCAGCTGCACTCAGCCGCGCTGCCCTCGTGCCATCTGTGCGCCTCTAACTTTCTGCTCCCACCCTACTGAAGCCATCTGTTCATAAGTCCAACTTCCTCCCTGGGCCATAAACTGTGCATGGACTTTTACCTTTGTGCCCAGTGCCTAGTCCATAGATGGCACATGTTACTTAATAGCGACAGCCTTTCCATGTATTAAATGCTTTCTCTCCACCCGCTCCTGACATATTATTTCACTGAATCCTTCCAACAACCCACCCCTACAGAGTAGGTGTTATTATCCCCATTTAACGAACGAGGGACTTAAAACTCAGAAAGATTAAGGAATCCCTCCAAGATCACGCAGCTAGGAAGAGAAGGCGCTGAGATCTATCTGAGTGTCAGGCCCTTTTTATAGAAGTGGGTTTATATGCATTGGACTGAACCAATAACCAGGTTTCCAGAATAGTAAGACCTAGAGGGTCCTCACTAGATCGATCGTTTGCAAGAAAGATTCCTTCGAGGGTTGATGTTTGGGAAACTCACCCTCGGCTGGTGTTCCGCAGAGACATACAGGGCCTACCTTTACTGTCTTAATAACTCTGAAACTGAATTTGAATCTCAGACTGGGGTATAGGAAACTGACAGGAATAGCTCTGTAACTCTTTCACCAGGGTTACACATGCCAGGCCAGGTGAGAGCTTCCCCAAGAAAGCCAAGAGCAGGGCCCTGGACAAGTGACAGGGACTTGCAGGCGAGCCTTACACACCTGTTGGGAGCCCACAGCGGTGGCCTCAGCCCCGTGCACAAGTTCAGAGGATGGCACTGTTGGAAGGAGGGCGGGGGCTGGCTCCGAACAAAAACTTGAATTGCCGCCGGGAGGTTAATGGGAATCCGAACTAAGAAGATTGGCCTGCTAACACTAACGTGAGTATTCAAGAGGTCATTTGTCTCAGGGAAGCCTTTTTTAACCCACTGGGGGATGAGCCTGAAACCCTTCCAGATTTTTCCAAAAAACAAACTTGAACACTCTAATACTGCCAGATGATATGACCAACATCTGTGGAACCACGTTCCACAGTCCGGTGTCCAGACACATCACGAGGGCTATCGGAAACAGCCGGCCTTACTGGCATACTGACCATGGGTCAGGAGCCATAGATAAAGAGTGTGACTCCAGGCTCTCACATTGGGCTTGGGCGACAGCAAGCAGGGATCCGCCCTGCTGACACCAGTCCCGACCATCTGGTTCATCAGGATGAAATTACTTTTGGTTGCCGCCACGCCACACCTACCGCTCCACCTGAAGAAATAGCCCGTAGCAGCATCCAAGCTGGTCTGATCCCTGTCAAAAGACACGCACTCAGAGCGCAGGTCTGTAGCCAAACCCAAGAGAGCAAAAATTCTGTAGAAATCCAGGCGGTCACAGGGAATGCCTGCACAGAAGGGAGGGGCTTTGGAACTAAAAGCATTTCCTTCTCTCCCTACCTAAGGACCAGTTAGGGAGCTAGTGAATGATTTACAACTAGACTATTTATAAAAAGGAGCACATTAACTTTCTAGATCACTCATCCACAATAAATGATGAAAACCCAGTTGAAATGCAAGATTCCAGAAGGCTTAAAAGGTAGATCAGGCAGTAGGCTAATAACTGTGATTTTTTTTTTAAACTTTGCCTAAATTCAGACTTTAAAGATATTAGCCCTGTTACATGAAAGGCTGGCATTTTCTTAGACAAGCTCGAAGCTCATTAACATATGATGACAGTTCAAAGTAAGTACTCAAGTAAGGAAAGGGAGGGCTAGATGCCTCACTGTATCGGAATCCTAGACCTACCTCTCTCCCCTCTTCCTCCCCCATCCCGTAAATCAATGGAAAGTGGCAAAGTCAGGTCACTTGTTTGCAAATGATCCTGCTTTAAGAACACAGGAGAAATGTTAAAATGATTAATTTAGCAAACACATTGGAAAGAACTTTGTGTTTGTGAGTTTTGCTGAGTTAAACTGTTTTCAATTAACATCGTTTTTCGACTACACTAATTTGGAGACAGGCTTGGAATATTTATCTTTCTTTTCCCAGCAGGAACTGCTTCTTGTGCTTATTTCATTAACAGTTATGAGTCGAAAATCAATTGACTAATATGAAATGTCAGGGGGAAGAATTGGGACCAGCAGGATGATTCTGCTCTGTAGAATGTGTCCCCAGTCTTAGAATAACCAATCACAAAAGTCATATTTCTGGGGGTCTCCTTGGCTCTATCTATAAGGCACGCAAGTCACATCGGAAATGAGGACAGATCACCCAAGACTAGAACTGATATTCAGCTTGCGTGCTCTGATGTGGCCCGGCTACTGCCAGTATTTGTGCAGTGTACTGCCTGCACAACCAGACAGTGCAGGACTGGGTATGGCCTTTCCAGTTGTGTGTGTCTGGTATCATCTTTCTGACTGGCTGGTGCCCTTGCTGGTAGTTAAACACTGTGGCTATCATTCTGTCAAGGGCCAAGACCCTGCTGCTTACAGAGGCTCCTTCACTGAGGTCTAATTGTGGCTCATTTTCCCTCTATCGCGGGGGACTTGCTTAAACTATCCCCTGCCAATTTGGAGCGGGGAACACTGATAAGTGTTCAGTCTGCATATAGTCACTTAATCCTCCTCTTCTGGCCATAGGGCCCATCTACCTGTTATCTCCCAACCAGAGATTGTTTTTCCAGAGAATAAATTTCCAAATACTTTTCAGGTAAGCGTGACCCTCAGAGGGATGCGTTGGGAGAAGGTGATATAGAGATCCGAAACTTTCTCAAATAGGTTTCACCCTACTGCCTCTATTAGCTCCCCCTTTGTGACAGTTCCAGAAACATCTATGCCTTCTGTGCAAGTTAGTTGGCAGCTTTCCTCATTGCCAGTTTGAGCTTTTTCCAATCTGCTAAGTCGGCTATTAGGTGTCCATTTTTGTCCAACTTCCAAAATTGTGTTGCTGTTGTCTCTTCTCCTGGCCTCTCTGTCCTGTCCTTGTGAGTTTATTTTAAAAAAGAAAAGAAAAGTCTTGCTGTCATTTTAGCTGGGTTTGGGGAGAAAGCTAACTTAGGTAAGCATGTTGAATCCACCATCTGAAATTCATACTGGAATACAGTTTTTAGGTCTAGCTATACATTCAAGATTTCCTAACATTTGGTATTAGGAAATATTACTCTATTAGATATTTAGTAATATAATCTCTGAAATAATCTTTAAGGGTTTTTTTAATTACTATCATTATTGCTGTTGTTGTAGTAGTTTTAAAAAATAAGAGAATCCAAAAAGACTTGAAATACAAATCAGAGTTCCTAAACCATTGGCAAAAGCTGTTTGGAACCTCGTGAGAACATTGGATCTTCTTAGTGGCGCCCAGCATAGAGGGTCAGCCTCTTGACCGGAGAGTACGGGTCATGTTACGTTTGTAGCCAGCAGTGAGGATGTGCGTGTCCCTGAACGAGCTCAAATATGGAACAGTTATTTACTCTGACATAGTTGGAACTTGGGAAAGATCTTTAGGATATTACACACAGAGACATGTCAACAGCATAAGTTATTGACCTACTCCAAGAAAAAAACTTGACTAGTCATGGATGTTACCGCATTCTCTTGAGAAAATAAAACAAAATAGCTGAACCATTCATGGTAGGGATGAGAGAAGAAGGACTCGGCACAGCTGGGTTTGCCCTACCATATGCTTTGTGGCCTTTCTGCTTATTTCTTAGACCACAACAGCTGCTGCAGGACACAGCAGCCTGCAACACCCATCCAGAGTGTTCCTCTCTACACCTCACGGGGTTCATTCAGCCAGGATTTACTGAGTTCCTACTCTGTGCTGGGATCAGTCCCAGGTAGAGCAAACAATAGAAAGTCTCTGCTTTCATAGAGTTTTTATTCAAGTGGGTGGCAAAATAACACAGCTGACAAATGTATGTGTAGTAAATGTGAAGGACTAAGAAGAAATTTCAGAGGAGTTTTGGGTAGAGTGTGCAGGGATGTCCTCTCTGATAAGGTGACTTAATAGCTGGAGAAAGAGCATTCTAAGTAGAAAGTGCGACCTGAGGCAGGGTCTTAAACAACCAGCATGTTTAAGAAACAGCAAGGAGGTCTGCGTGGAGGCGTGAATAATAGGAGATGAAATCAAGAGGGTGGGTATGTAGATCATACAAGGTTTTGCAGGTGCTAGAAAGAGCTTCTGATTGCATTCTAAGAGATTCTGAGGAAACCACTGGAGGATTTTGAGCAGGGAACGACATAATTTGACCCTCATTCTAGCTGCTGAGATCTCGGAGGCAGGGCAAGGACAGAGCAGGGAAACCGGGCAGATGCTATTGCAATAATCCAGGCAAAAGATGAAGGTGGCTCCAAGCCCAATAGGAGCTGGAGAGGTGCTGAGAGGAGAACAGTTGGATTAAGAATATATTCTGGGCTTCCCTGGTGGCGCAGTGGTTGAGAGTCCGCCTGCCGATGCAGGGGACGCGGGTTCGTGCCCCGGTCCGGGAAGATCCCACATGCCGCGGAGCGGCTGGGCCCGTGAGCCATGGCCGCTGAGCCTGCGCGTCCGGAGCCTGTGCTCCGCAACGGGAGAGGCCACAACAGTGAGAGGCCCGCGTACCGCAAAAAAAAAAAAAAAAAAAGATAATGACGGCACTGAGAGGTTAAGTAATTTTCCCAAGATCACAGAGCTGAATCCTGGAAGAAGCCAGGATGAAGCCCAGTTCATGCTCCAGCTTTAACTGCTAAGAACCTGGTGATAGATGCAAAATGGACATATAACAAGTCCCCTTTGCCCCCATCCCCACATACAGTGGTCTGAGATAGGAAAGGAAAGAAGCAGCACACAGTTGTGGACCCTTAGCCCACAATAGGATCCAGAAGATTCTTGGTAGGTTTTCAGAAGAAATTGTGGACAAATTGAAACTTCGGGTTCAGAATCAACAAACTTAGAAAATCTGGCTTTGAGGAGTCCAGAGTAAATAGGACAGGAAAAGCCAAAAGACACTGGTCACTGAGAACAGACCTTGCAGAACTGAGAGCCCTAGGGGCGGAGGACCCCCACCCCGTGCTGCTCCCCCAGCTCTCCTGGGACCTTACCGTGCACTCCCCTCTCTTCCTCCTATGGAGGGAAGAACATTCCTCTTCCTCTACAGCCGTAGGGTGAGACTCTGTGGCCAGCAGATACCTAAGATGTCCTCTATGATTTATGTCTTTTTCCTGTATATTAATCTAACCAGACTCTCTTTTTCTTCTCTTTTTTTTTTCCTCAGAATTTTTGGATCATCCTTTTTTTTTACGCCATAAATATTTTTTGAATCCATACGTTCTGATATATACTCACCTTTGTGCAAAATCCATGCAGAAGTACAAAAACATATAAACGTTGGAGATGTGTATACATAACAGCAGTAGAAAAACACTGTTTAAAGGAAGCTTCAAACTAAGTGTAGCAGGATTTTTTTTCATTCATTCATTTATTTTTGGCTGCACGGGCTTCTCATTGCAGTGGCTTCTCTTGTTGCGGAGCACTGGCTCTAGGCGTGTAGGCTTCAGTAGTTGTGGCATACAGGCTCAGTAGTTGTGGCTCGTGGACTCTAGAGCTCAGGCTCAGTAGTTGTGGCGCACGGGTTTAGTTGCTCCGTGGCATGTGGGATCTTCCCAGACCAGGGCTGGAACCCGTGTCCCCTGCATTGGCAGGCGGATTCTTAACCACTGCGCCACCAGGGAAGCCCCAGCAGGATTTTTAGAAGAGGAAAGATTCCCGGCTGGGTTGGTCTGGGCAGATTTCTCAGAGGGGGAGCCATGTGAGCTGGGCATTAAAAATATGAGTGGATTTCCCTTCAGAGAAGATCCTCATGAGGGAACCCTTTATATTAGGAGACTTTATATGAACATTCCCCAGCCTTTTAAATTCCTGCTTTCTTGGCTGAAGTGTAGGGCAATAGAAAAAATGTTGTTTACGGTACACAATGGCAACTAGTAGATAAATAAGTCCTGGAGATCTAACACACAGTATAGTGAATATAGACAACAAGATTGTGTTATAATCAGCAAGATGGCTGAGACTAGACCTCAATTATTTCCCACCACAAAAAACAAATGGTAATTGTGTGACGTGATAGACGTGGCTAACCATGGCTGCAACAGCAATCATATTACAATATATAAATGTATCAAAGCAATGCATTGTACATCTTAAATGTACACAATGTTCTATGTCAAATACATTTCCATTTAAATAAATAAAGTCATGCTTTCTTTCAATAAACATAAAAAAGCCATATCCTCATTTAATATTATTTGAATCTCAAAATAAATTAAATATCAACCCTTAAAACAAATTGAAGCCATGAAATTAAACAAAGACCTTAAAGTAAATCCTAACCTCCCAACTCACTCTCTCTCTGCTCCCCCTGCCACCCAATTCTTATTAAGGGAACAAATAATATGAAGGTGATCCTCTCCAAAGCCAGACTATGAACTAAGCCTCCCTCATCCCTCCTTCTCACTTCCCCACAGCATTACAAGCACTTACACACACACACACACACACACACACACACACACACACAATTTCAGGCAATGCAGTGAAAGCAATTGGGAGAGAGGGGGCAGAGTTCACATTGCTCCTGGCAGGAAGAAGAGTTCCAGAAAAACTGACAGGCAGAGTTTGTGTTTTCTTGCTCAAATTCAAGCTGAATTTACCTAAAACTAATAACTCGGCAAGAGTACCTCTAGAGGCAACCTCTTTCCCCCATTAAGCATGGAAAGAGTTTGAAGAATAGGAAATAAATAACATTTGCTGTAAGGAAAGCAGACACGTGTAAAGAAAGGTGCCTGATTTTATCAGAAGTGCAAAACAGCCTCTGCTGGGTCTAGGTTGGTTAGTGAAGCGCTAGCAGGCCACACAATCAAAGGGACTTTTATATGAAACACTGAAAGGAGGCCCCGCTGCGACAAGCATCAGTCCGGGAGCAAACAGAGGCCAACAGAGCTTCTTCAAACCAGAGGAAGGAAGGCAGCCCCCAGCCTGGCTCTCATGGAAAAGCCCACTGATCACGGCCTTCTCTCACTACAAAGTGAAACAAGGAGCATTAGAACTCCACCTCCCAGATAAATACCGGGCTCATTTGTGTGTCTAATGGTTAACACGAGGTGCAGATGCCATGGGTCATATGGGTTAATTCAGAAAGAAAACACACGCAACCATACCATTAATCATTGACTCAAAATCTTAACTCCCACGATAGGTGCAATTCTTAGACATTCTTCTGAAAAACAGTAATAAAGAAGAGTGGTGCTAGATTGAGTTCCTAGAAGCTTTTTAATCAGAAAAGATTGCCTGTGCCATAGATTTAACGTTGGCCATCAAGCTTCGAGGCTGAAATAAGCTCACTGGCCTGATACAGTTCCCTGAAACCCTGTATTCAGTAGTGCCGAAAGTTGGCATTGCATGGCACAAAGGGAGCAGATTCAAACTGTTGCAAAGAAAGTTCACAAAAGTTCAACCTTGAACTTGGCAGGTCAAGGCAGGACACGTTGGCAACTCCACAGATTTGGATTTCAATTCCCTAAATCTGCCCTCAGGATTCTAATCTCCAGAGAACGGGTTGGCAACAAGAAGGCTCCTCTGAGATTGATTTAATAGCTCCTACACCTTCTTTACAATTTTGCAGGGTATTGTACCAGGGAAGAAAAGACGGTTCCACGGAAGTACATCAAGTCTCATGTGGTTTGACATTTTCTGCTAACCTTATAAAGCTCTCCCCGTAACCCTGTTAATTTTGGGAGCATGTGTGAGGAACCTTAGGAAGAGCTGGTTTGGAGGATGTAACGGTGAAACATAGTTTCCTGGTTTTTTTTCAAAAGCTCAAATCACCTTTGCCTCCAGGCCTCAAAACACAAAGGAAAGACAGCCTTTAAAGAAGAGAGAGATGGGACTTCCCTGGTGGCGCAGTGGTTAAGAATCCACCTGCCAATGCAGGGGACACGGGTTCGAGCCCTGGTCTGGGAAGATCCAACATGCTGCGGTCCAACTAAGCCCGTGCGCCACAACTACTGAGCCTGTGCTCTAGAGCCCATGTACCACAACTACTGAGCCCACATGCCACAACTACTTCAGCCTGTGCGCCTAGAGCCCGTGCTCCGCAACAAGAGAAGCCACCACAATGAGAAGCCCGCACACCTCAACGGAGAGTTAGCCCCCGCTCATTGCAACTAGAGAAAGCCCGCAGCAACGAACACCTAATGCAGCCAAAAATAAATAAATAAAATTTTTAAAATGTAGTAGTAATATTATTTTTAAAAAAGAGAGAGAAAGGGTGGGATTGGGGAATATTTTTGAGGGAGTGGTATCAATCTGCCACACCTGAATAGGTGCCGGGTAAATAGTGGAGTATCTAAGCACAGGGGCTGGTCATTTCTTCCAGGACCTGAGAGCTCTTTCTAATCACCTGATGAAAAACAATGTTGGCTCCATGTTTCCAACAGAGTAAAATCTAAGATTTTCTACTCTTTGATTCTTATTTCACTTTCTAGTCTTTTCTCCCACTACATCTTCCTTCCCCAGTTTTTCTCAACACTACCCACCCATACCCACCATCACTATAACCCTCCCACCTCCCTGCTCCCACCTTCCTGTCCACCAGCAAGCACTTTCCCAACACCACACACATGCGCACTCAAGCACACACACATACACACTCACACGCGCATGCACTTCATTTCGAGCATTTACAATGTGTCAGATACTGAGCTAAAATCCTCCCAACAAACCTACGAGGTAGGTCCTTTTCCCCCCAGTTTTACTGAGATATAATTGATGTATAACATTGTATCAGTTTAAGGTGTACCACATAATGACTTGATATATGTATATATTGTGAAATGATCACCACAACGCGTTTAATTAACATCCATCTCACAGTTACAATTTTTTTCTTGGGATGAGAGCTTTTAAGATCTATTCTCTTAGCAACTTTCAAGTGTACAATACAGCATTATTAACAATAGTCACTATGCTGTACATTACATCCCCAGGACTTACTTACCTTATAACTGGAAATTTTTACCTCTTGGGTAGCTACTTTCTAACATCCCCACATTATAGGTGAAAAACCAGAGTCTCAGAGAGATAGTGATTTGCCTAAGATCACACACCTGGTAAGGATTATAGAAATGGAGGTAGAACCCAGGTCTCCTGACTCCTGAGAAAATCATTACCCTCTATTCTCATCCCCCAACTCTCACAAATCTGCCTGTTCAAATATAATGTTTTAATTTTTTTTAATAAATCCATCACACTGAGATGGCTTTCCCATACCCCCCATCCCTCTCCTACATTCCCTTTGTATTTTGATTTACCCTCTAGCGGGACATAACAGAGTCAATTTTTTGTCAAAGTTAGTATATATCTGCCTCCCTAAGGATATTAAGCACAGACGAAGATTAATGCATTCATGGGTCCCTAACAATGCCTGCCATCATATGCTCTGCACACAGCAAATGCTTAAAAATACATGTTGACTCTACTAGAAGAAAAGAAGTCCTAAACCTCTTCAACAATGTGAGCATGCCAACGGAGACTGGGAAAACCGCACTCTGCATTTTATTTTGTTTTAGGTATTTTTCCTTATTCTTGAGCAACAGCCAGCACAGCTAATGATCAATACCCCAAACAACTCTGCTTAATCTGGGCTCAACCGGAAAGGTCTGGGAAAACTTCTGGGAGCCCAGCAAGCCCAGTGTGGAGATGGATGGCAAACTCCAGGAAGTCTCTGTGTCTTTACTTTGTGTCTCCTCTCCAACTCTTCCTTTTCATTTTGTTTGTTTTTATAATACAGAACATCAGCAAATACATTTCATAAGGTAAATCATTCCATCAATAACTGAGGCCTAGCCATGAGACAATTTCCCACCCAACGAACTTTATTCAACTAAACTCACTGTCGTGGCAGAAAAACACCCTCAAAAATAGCACAGTGGAGAAAAAGCAAACAAATGTAATAAATACATATACCAATAAGTCTATCTTACAAAGGATAGAAAGCAAACTAGAGGAAGAGAGGCAGAGAACTTATGTCAGAAGACTGGGTAGCATAAAGTTAGTAGTATAGGTTTTTGGATCAAAGCCCTTTTTTTTTTTTTTTTTTTTTTTGCGGTATGCGGACCTGTCACTGCTGTGGCCTCTCCCGTTGCAGAGCACAGGCTCCGGATGCACAGGCTCAGCAGCCATGGCTCACGGGCCCAGCCGCTCCGCGGCATGTGGGATCTTCCTGGACCAGGGCACGAACCCACGTCCCCTGCATTGGCAGGCAGACTCCCAACCACTGCGCCACCAGGGAAGCCCAGAAACTAACTTTTGATTATTGAAAAGTTTAATTGGAAAAGGAAGGGACAGCCTCTGACCATTTTTGTCTCATCATCAGGGAGATGCCTGCCCTGTTAGCCTGGTCTAGGACAAGGCCCTCGTGTATGTGTGCGTGTGTGTGGGTGTGGGTGTGGGTGTGGGTGTGGGTGTGAAAGAGAGAGAGAGAGAGAAGAAGGAGGAGGAGAAGCATCCAGAACTTCTCAAAGCAGTGAGGGAGGAGTTTGCTTTACACTCACCTCTCCTCTTATTCCTTCCCTCTCCCCGTATTCCACTCCCCTGCCTTTCCAGAGTGAAGAAACAGAGAAAATGTGCATGTAATAACATCTGTTAGTGAGGCAGTGAGGGACCAACAATGTCAGCAAGAAAAAGGGTTCTTTAGAGTTACAATCTGAAGTATATGAAGTCACTGTAGAAGGTACACAAGACCCATGGTTCAGTTGCAGACCCTGGAATTTGAAGCCAGAAACCTGGGGCAAAAGACATAAAAGACCTGGGGAAGAAAAGTGGGAAACAGTAAACTGGAGTAACTTCTATTTCTATCAGTAGAGCAGACTAGACACCCAGAGCAACCCTCCTACTGAAAACACCTAACATGCTAATATAACATTAACAAATGTACCTTTATAAACGTATCACTGAGCTGGTAAGAAAAGGACTTCTCAGAGGCCAGAAATAAAGTAAAAGTAAGAATTTAGATAGGTGGGACTTCCCTGGTGGCACAGTGGTTAAGAATCCGCCTGCCAATGCAGGGGACACGGGTTCGAGCCCTGGTCCAGGAAGATTCCCACATGCCAAGGAGCAGCTAAGCCTGTGCGCCACAACTACTGAGCCTGTGCTCTAGAGCCCGTGAGCCACAACTACTGAAGCCCGCGCACCTAAAGCCCGTGCTCCGCAACAAGAGAAGCCACTGCAGTGAGAAGCCCGCGCACCACAACAAAGAGTAGGCCCCACTCGCCACAACTAGAGAAAGCCCGCGCACAGCAACAAAGACCCAACGCAGCCAAAAATAAATTAATTAATTTTTTAAAAAAAAGAATTTAGACAGGTAATCCACTTTGCTCTTGGGGACTTAAGCCAAACCCTGGTGTCACTGAACTTTTGTTTTGACAGTGAGAACTCAAAAGCTAGGTTTCATGCAAGAAAAGCAGCACAGGAAGTCCCCCACCTTGTGGATACAAGAACTTACAGGCCAACACTGTCAGTATTAGGGTATACTAGAAATAAACCCACCCCACAAAATCAGAACTAATATTAAAAGTAGGAAATAATAACGTTAAATATAAACATACAACAGTGAAGGTCAATAAATCAGGTTTTTTGAAAAGTGCAATAAAGTTGACAAGTCTCAGACAATACTGTTCAAAAAAGAAAAATCATTCATTTAAAAAAATTATGATATGAATGAAAAAGTAAACTACAGTTGCTGCAGATATTAAAAAGATAGAATATATAAATAGATTTGTGCCCCAAATTGTAAACAGGTGAAAACGAAAAAATTTTAGAAAATAGAAAATACTAAAATGTTATCTAAAAGAGAAAAAAAAACAATGATTTTATAGAAAATTTAAAATTAAATCCCATAGATAAAAAAATCTTCCCATAAAGTAAACATATCATTCCAGTCTTAGATAAATTCTTCCACAGAATAGAAAAACAGGTAAGTCTTTCCATTTTATGAGGTTGGCATAACCCGTACCAACCACCAAGGACAGTTTGGAAAAAGAAAATTATAAGACAAATTTACTCAGGAACATGGATACAAAAGCCTAAACAGAACATTAGCAAACTGAACCCACCAATAAATAATAAAAAAGACAATACAATAGGGTAAATTGACTACATTCACAGATCAAAAGGAAAAACATCTCATGATCATCTTAATAGATGCAGAAAGATGTTCAATGAAATTCAACGTCTATCATGATAAGAAAATTTAAGTAAACTAGGAAAAGAAAAAAGCAGTATTCTTAAAGCTTACCACAAACATAACGGTGAATGCATAAAACTCAATGGCCAGGAGCCATTTCCTTCAAGATCAGGGCCATGACGACAATCTTCACTATTACCACCTCCATTCGGCATCACCCAGGAGATCCTGGCCAGCACAAGAAAACAGAAAAAACACAGAAGAGAAATTATCTCCTGCAAAGTTGACTTTCTGTAAAAACAGGTGACAAGAGAGGGGGGAGTTTTGAAATATCTTCTGCATGCTATGTAAATTCAAGTCCTGCTAACTGTAAGACATTGCACAAAACATGGCATTTTTGGAGAGACATGCATAGAAGGCCCAGATGCCCAGCCAATATTACAGGTGAACTAAGGAGTAGTACTGGGGAATGCGAAAGGCTATTGGAAATCTTATACCATATCCAGCCTTAATGAATCACCACACACAGTAGGACCAAGTCAGTTCTGTGAGTGAAGGAACGACAGAGCTCTTATTTTTCACTGTTCTCCCAGCAGCCACAGCCTGCCTGCATGCAGTTTAGAGCTCAGTAAAGACCCACTGGACTACCTAGTCTATGTAGAGATTCCTCTCCTGGCCACACACACGCAAACAGTTGCTAGAAACAAACAACAAGAAAGAAACACACTTGTGCAAAGGAAAACAGCTTTTCAAGCAACGTATCTGTTTTTGTGGATATCTGGTCTGAGATATTCCCAGCATCCCCCTGAGGTTTAAGCATTTCTATCCAAAATCACAGGATTCCATCAGAGGAGCAAAGAGTTGGGAGAAGAGACCCCTTTGGCCATAAAACAATTATGGGCCTTTCATGGTAAATAAGATAATGCAAATAAAATTGCTTTTTAAGTTTTAAACAGTATGCCTTTATCAGTCTTATTTTTGTAACAGTATTTATTCCTTGTCAGTGTCTACTTCAAAATAGTACCTCCCCTTACTCCTTCCAAGTTAGTTTTTATCTTTCATCTAAAAAATGCTTGCAATTTCTAAAGTTTCTCAATTTTCACAGTCTTCAGACTCTGAACTAAGCAAGGCTTTCTGTGATAATTACGTTCTCAACTCTGGGGGATTTTGGTACTTCTGACAGCTTAAATTCTGGGGCAGCTTGAATTTTCTTCCTCTTTCTCTTCCACATTTTGCTTCCTTGATTTTTGTGTTTGGGGAAATTTTTTCTTCTCTTCTCCCTGAGTCCTAAGTCATAGTCTCTCGCTGTTTAAAAAAAAAAATCTTACCCTTCTCACCACGGCCATCACCCTCACATTCCCTTTCTGGTTCTATTTCCCACAGTCCTTGTAGCATCCCAAGGATAATGACGGAAAGCACGTTGGACCAGAGTTAGCAGACCAAGCTTTCGCTGCGATCTCTCTTCCAGGTGTGGAGAGAAAAAGTTGGGTTGGGTATGAAAGGTCCTGGGTTAAAGTCCTAGCTCTGACAGTTACCAATTTATTTCATCTTGGGCAGGACATGTTCCCTCTGGGGGCCTCAGTTTCCTCAAAGATAAAGGAAATGTTGGTTTACAGCAGGGATTCTAGAGCCCAGCAGCAAATGTAAATGATGGAAACTGACTGGGTGGGAGGAAAGTTTCCAGAAGGCAGTAGGAAGCGGTGGGGATGCGGAGATCTGCAGGTACAGGACCCCCTGCCGTGAGGACCTCCTACTCAACTACAGCAAGTCAACTCAACTACCATAGCAATTCGAGCTCTGTGCTGTCAGTCTTCTGATTTCTTAAGAGAGCCCTAATACGTGGATTTTTATTTGAACTCTGTTGATTTTTTTCCTTCCAGTTTTTTGACATATAATTGACATACAGCACTGCATAAGTTTGTGTAGAAAATAATGATTTGACTTGTATACATCACGAAATGATTATCACAGTAAGTTTAGCGAACATCCATCATCTCATACAGATACAAAATTACAGAAAGAGAAAAAATATTTTTGCTTGTGCTGGGAACTCTTAGGATCTACTGTCTCAACAACTTTCATATATAATGCACAGCAATGTTAGTTATATCTAGCATGTTGCACAGTACAGCCCTAGTACTTATTTATCTTATAACCAAAGTCTGTACCTCTTGACTGCCTTCATCCAGTTCCCCGCCCCCCCAAGCCCCTGCCTCTGGTAACCACAAATCTGACCTCTTTTTCTATGAGGTTGTTTATTTGTTTTTGAAGTATAACTGACCTACAACACTATGTTAGTTCCTGGTACACAACATAGTGATTTGATATTTCTACACGTTGCAAACTGATCACGATAAGTCTAGGTACAATATGGCACCATACAAAGATAGTACATAGTTCTTGACTATACTCCCCACACTGTACATTTCATACCTGTGACTCATTTATTTTGCAACTGGAAGTTTGTACTTCTTAATCTCCCTCACCTATTTCTTTCTTCCCCCAACCTCTCTCCCCTCTGGCAACCACCTGTTTTTTCTCTGTATCTGTAAATCTGTTCTGTTTTGCTATGCTTGTTCATTTGCTTTGTTTTTTAGATTCCACATATAAGTGAAATAGTACAGTATGTGCCTTTCTCTGTCTGACTTATTTCACTTTGCCGTGTTGTCACAGATGGGAAGATTTCATTCTTTTATATATATATATATATATATATCTCACATCTTCTTTACCCATTCATCTACTGATCGGCACTTGGGTTGCTTCCATACCTTGGCTATCATAAATAATGCTGCAGTGATCATAGGGGTGCATATATCTTCTCAAATTACTGTTTTCATTGTCTTCAGGTAAATACCTAGGAGTGGAATTGCTGGATCATATGGTAGTTCTATTTTTAATTTTTTGAGGACCCTCCATACTGTTCTCCATAGTGGCTGCACCAATTTACAATTGTACCAACAATGCATGAGGATTCCCTTTTCTCCACACCCTCACCAACACTTGTTATTTGTGGTCTTTTTGATGATAGCCATTCTGACAGGTGTAAGGTGATACCTCATTGTGGTTTTGATTTGCATTTCCCTGATGATTAGTGATGTTGAGCAACTTTTCAAGTTGCCTGTTGACCATCTGTATGTCTTCTTTGGAAGAATACGTTGATTTTTTATTGTTTGCTCAAAATTTTGTAAACCATCATGGGTCTTTTTTGAGTAAACTCCTAGAGTCTAATTTGTATGATCCTAAGAATATGCCTGGTTGTTCTGCTGCTCTGGAATTTTCAGAGAACCTTCCACAATCCTCCCTCCAGTTTTCCTGAAAGTTCCTGATGGCTTGTATGGGGGTACCTCAGCCTCTGAGGCTTTGCTGCAGATCTGGGGAGTGACCACCTCTTCCTGAGGGGAGGAATATATTGGAGCTAGAATTTCCTCACAGAGACAGGATTCTCCTAATTCTGATGTCCTGGCTTAGAGTAAGAAAAGACGGGCTGGCTGTTGAAAGTTCTGCATCTAGAACAGTCTTCCTCCCACGCACGACCTCTTTTTAGAAGTGGAGTGTACTTTCTTGTCCCCTTATCTGAAGTGAAAGGATTTCTGGAGTGTGAGCATCCTCACCATTCTATCTACCCTTGTAGATGCTGGAATTCTTGGTCTTTCCCTACTCCATTCTTTCACCCATCACTTATCCTGCCCACTCTGCTCTAAGTCATACATCTCACCACCAGGGAACCAACCAGCCGATGTCCGGTAAGTCTGACTATCCCCACTTCCCTCAGGGCCCTCTCACACCTGGTTCCTGAGGCCCCCAAAGGCCCTCCCCTGGCCAGCATCTCTTAGCCACTGATGCTCTGTTTATCCTTACACCAGCTCATTTGACAACACTGACTGACGTTCCTACACATCAGATTCCTCCAGAGCCACAGCCTTTAAGGAGATAACAGAACCAAATGGCTAAAAGCCCAAGCTCTAAATACAGAAATACCTGCATTGGAAACAATGAGGGGAAAAAAAAAAAAAAAAATCCTCCAGCTGCCATTTACTGGCTTGTGATCTCAGTCAAGTTGTTTCAAGTATCTAAGCCTCAACTGCCTCACCTGTGGAATGGATGTAAAATTAAATCTTAATGTTATAATTATGTGTTAACTTTACGTGTCTTTTATGTGTCTTGCCGGGGCCACGGTGCCCAGATACGTGGTCAAACACCATTCTGGATATTTCTGTGTGGGTGTTTTGGGATGAGATTAACGTTTAAATGGGTGGAGTTGGAGTAAAGAAGATTGCCCTCCACATGTTGATGGGCCTGTCCAGTCAGGGAAAGGCCTGAACAGAACAAAAAGACTGACCTCCTTTGAGCAAGAGTTACTTCTGCTAGTAGGTGGCCTTCGGACTTCAACAGTGACCTCTACTCTTCCCAAGTCCCCAGCCTGCTAGTCCCCCCTGCAGATTCTGGACGTGTCAACCTCCCATGAAGCCATGAGCCAATCCTTAAAATCTCTCTCTCTCTCTCTCCCTCTCTCGATAGGTAGATGATAGATAGACAGATAGATAGATAGATAGATAGGTGATAGATCTAGATATACTGTATATAGCAGGTACAGATGAACTATGTGTGTTATATATCTATATCTGTATCTGTATCTTTCTATAACACACACACATTCTATTGTCTTTTTTCTCTGGAGAACCCCGACTGATATAATCCCTCATTGGGTTCCTGTAAGGATTACATGAGATAAAGTTTATAAAAGGCCAACCACATGCCTGGTACGTACCAATCTCCGACCAAAAGGTAAAAAGAGACAAATGATTCCAGCTGAGCCCAGTGCCCCTGGGTGCTGGCCCTGTCTCACCGGTAATGCTGCTGTCTGCTACCCAGGTTGCAGGTGGATGCAGGACCCACGTATAGGCTGGAGGAGGATGGAACGATGGCCACCCTTTCCACAGTATTCTGGGAGCAAAGTCAACTATTTCAGAGCCATGGGCTCAGGTGTCCCTGTGGGGTACCTGCAGGTTTGGGGACCTTGTTGGCCACCTTTAGTTCCTTCTAAAACTGGGAAAACCCGAGCCAGCTTACTCAAAGGCCCCCAGGAGTTAGACCAGCCTAGAGAGATGGACCACTAACCCAGAGGTCTGAACCCTAAACCGTCTCAAGATACTCAGACTCGCTGACCAGGCTACCATCAGGCCAAAGGTACAAACTCTCACAGGATGTGCTAAAAGGAAGCAAAGAAGACAGAAATACATTTTCTGAAAGGTGAGCCCTCTACCCGTCTAACTACCTTTTATTTACTTCGATTCCGGAAACCTGGCCCTGCTGGGGCTTCAGCCAGACCAAAGGCAGCCTCCCTGCATCCACAGCTTTGCTCCCTCCACCACAGGCCCTGTTGGAGGGGAAGAATCTCGAAAACATCCCCCCTCCCCTGACAAGCTGCTTCCTGGGAGCGGTAGCTCTGGGTTTCTGCCCCGATCATTCTCTTTTTTTTTTTTTTTTAACATCTTTATTGGAGTATAATTGCTTTACAATGGTGTGTTAGTTTCTGCTTTATAACAATGTGAATCAGTTATACATATACATATGTTCCCATATCTCTTCCCTCTTGCGTCTCCCTCCCTCCCTGTCCCACCCCTCTAGGTGGTCACAAACCACCTAGCTGATCTCCCTGTGCTATGCGGCTGCTTCCCGATCATTCTTCTGCTTGAACAACCTCTGCTTTTACAAACAGACCCCGGCCGCTCTGAAGTCCTTTCTGTGCTGGAGCTCCTCCCAGGCCGCTGCATTGTTTTCATTTCCTGTGCTTCTGAACTTCTTTGTCATAATATTATCTTACAGCCCCGGCGCCGGTGGTCAGCAGGCAGGGTGATAGGCCATCCTTTGGCATCAGTGGAAATGTTTCATTCAGCCTCTAATCGCAGTCCCTCTGAGGGGCCCTTTGGTAGCTGTGTTGCTAGTTAGGAGTGAATGTCACAGGAATGCGAGGCCTGACTTTGCACGCAGTAGATATTTTCCAGATAGGCTGCCCCATGTTGAAACTGATTTGTGAGGACTCCTGTGACCCAGCAAGGAACTGGAAAGTGGGAGTGTGCCACCCGGAGAGGTGGAGGTGGAAGCCTGAATCTCCCTTTCACCTGTGTCTCCTAAGTCAGGTAAGTTATCAAAACCCGGGGAGCACCTGGCCCCAGCCCTGACCCGCATCCCCCAGCCTCCTTCCCCCTCCTGTGGACAAGTTGCCCAGGCTCCTTCCACACGGTCACCTGGAAACCCCACTCCCATCGTCATGACAGACTTGCAGCCTCACTGCAGACACTCACTATAGAGGTGAAATCAATAGTTCATATTTTCTCTCAGACCTCCGTGGTTATAGATTTCAGAGACATGAACATCCGGGGAAATGGCTAATGGTGATTAAAAAACATTATTGTCAAAAGACACATTCTTATCTCAGAAATGTTAAAAGATAGGGTGGGGAGGTATGTGTCTAAAATGGATAAAATACAATATTACAGACTTGATAGTATTTTAGTAGCTAAATTATTTGTTTGGGGTACAAGGCATAGCTATTCTATCACCTTATATTTATTATTAACCATGTGGACGACTACAAAGATCTCAGTAATATGTTACATTTTAATTGTTTTATACTTTATAACATATGTGAAAAGACTTCATACTCATATTTCCCCCTTCATCCATCCAAGAAAACTCTGAAGTTGTCAACTTGATTTCCCTCCTCTGTCCAAGAAGAATTCCTTCTTCCTGGGAGAGAAGCTAAGTTAATTTATATAATGAAGGGGGTGCAAGGGATAAATGAGGAGTTTGGGAAATACACACACTACTATATATAAAATACACACACTACTATATATGAAATAGTTAATCAACAAGGACCTACTCTATAGCACAGGGAACTATACTCAGTATCTTGTAATAACCTAAAATGGAAGAGAATGTAAAAAAAAGAATATATGTATTTAGATACACACACACACACACACACACACACACACACACACACACATATATATCTGTAGATTGCCAATCATGACTCTGTTAAAAGTGATATTAAAAAGAGTTGTGCCCATCAATTCCACACCTAAGTATATACCCAAGAGAAATGAAAGCATATGTCCACACAAAGACTTCTATGCCAATGTTCATAGCAACATTATTCACAACAGCCAAAAAGTAGAAACAATCCAAATGTCCATCAACTGGTGATAAACAAGAGGTTGTATACCCACACACTGGAACACTCCTCAGCAATAAAAGGGAACAAAATACTGGTACAGAATCCACTCAGGTCTTCTGCATTACTGAAGCCAGCACTTGGATCCAGAAAGGGTGGGAGTGTAGTGACAGTACTCAGACGACTATGGTCGTCATCATGAAGCAGCCCGAGACCTCCCGACTCTGAAGATGAGCTGCAATCTGTTAGGATCTTCTATGAGCCAGGCGCTGTGTCAAGTGTTTTACAGGCATCATCTCATGTGATCCTTACCGTTGTCCCCTAAGATTCATACCGTCACTCTCCTCTTTTACGGAAAAAGAAACTGAGGCTGGGAGAGGCTTAGTTTACTTTGCCAAAGGGTACACAACTAATGGGCAGGACTTCTAAGCTCATGCCTTCTCCATCATGCCGTGGGTACCCTGGAATCGCATCAGGAGCTGGGAGCTCTATGAGAGTCAGGGGCCAAGTTCACATTCCTGTTCTTCTGCTCCAGCAGGATGAGCTTAGCACGGCCCAGAGGAGGTCAGGCTTGGGGGGTAGAGTGTCAGCTCTGTCAAAGGGCCAGGCTGGTGGGAGGGGAGATCGGGGGAGAAGGGATACATGTATATGTATGGCTGAGTCCCTTTGCTGTGCACCTGAAACTATCGCATCATTGTTAATCAGCTATACTCCAGTATAAAATAAAAAGTTAAAAAAAATAAATAAACTCAAGTGGAAAGACAAAAAAAAAAAATTATAAATGGAAAAAAAAAAAGAGCCAGGCTGCCGTCACAGATGTGAGGACCCCGGAAGTAAAGCTGAGAGACGTCCCGTGGCAGTTGGTACATCAGGTTTCTCTCCCAACCTGCGTTTGCATATTTTTAAAAATATGTTTCTATTCATTTTCTCTTATTTGTTTTGCCCCATTTTAAAGAGTATAGAGTTTGGAATTGGAAAAACCAGGATTTAAAACTGAATGCTCTGCAGTGTATTGCTGAGTGACCTTGGGGAATTTACTTAGAGCCCCGAGCTTTGTCTAAAATGGGCATGATTGGTCATACCTACCACGCAGAGTTGTTTAAAGACTTAAATAAGATCCTTCTCTAGAGAAGGGCTTTGTAGGGTGCTACATATGTTAACTGTTGTTCTAAAATTTTGGACCCTTTCATTTTTTTGTATTAGCTACTCCCACTTGGTTTACGGCCCACCAGTTTTATAAACCAGCCTCCTGCATCTTCATCCAAGTTGTTCAGAGAGATGAGGGGCTGTGGGTGGAGGTGATAGGATCTGGCTGATGACAGAGTTCTATTGTTTAATAGCAACAGCCTCCCTTGAGCTCTCATTAATCAGCACATCTGATTAATGACAGCATCATTTTTTAACTGCCAAGAACTAATCTATTTGTCCTAAATCAGCCTGGGTTTCCCAATCTTCTGAAAGAGATCATGAAAGGATCTGTCAAACCCCTTGAAATCCAGTCACCACCCTCATGACCCTCCCTTGATCTGCCAGTCCCCTTTTTTTAACAGAGGAAATCAGATTTGCTAGACCACTGTTCATCCTTACGGAGCTCATGCCACTCTCCTCGGATCACCTTTAGAAATGCTCATGAGCCACTTGGTCTAAATTTGTTCTAGAATGTTCTAGGGAAGGTATCCCTCCTCGGGGTGACAGGACTCGGGAGAATCCTGGTGGCATGCAAGGTTGATAAGGAGAGCAGGGGTCAGGCACCAGGCTTTGTCTGGGAGCCATATGCAAGGTGGCGTGGGTGACCGGCAGAAACACATATGGACATTCGCGCAAGCAGCCCTCAAGCCATCCCTGGGGGGGACCCAAATCAAAGGCCCGGGGTACAGGCAAGTGGAGAATTAAGGTAGCCAGGCATTAAGAGCATCAAGCCCACAAGAGTATAAAACCAAGACTGAGGGCAGACGGGGTGACCAAATATTACCCTCCAGGCTGAGTGATCAGCAAGAGGAATTTCAGATGAACTCCACCCATCTCCTAACAGCGCCCGGCCTGATACATTAGCCCAGACACAAGAATGGTGCTTTCTTCCCTAGACTTTTTCTTTTTGTTTTTGCAGGGCAGCCATCCTTGACACAAAACGAAACTCAAGCTTATGTACAGTTTTAGGAGCCCACTTTCTCCCACTTCTTGAAAAATGCATCTATTTGTGTGTGTCTAGTCTTCTGGTTCTTTCCTTACTACCCACGGTTTTTCAAAAATTACTGGCATCTCCTCTTCCATCACAGCTGAGAGTTTTCTCACTAGAGTTGAATCAAGGCTAAGAATAGGGGCTTCAGTTGCCAAACAGACCTGCGTGTATGTCCCTGCCAGGCTATTTACTTCTGTGAGACTTTGAGCGACTACTCGATTTGAGCCTAAATTCTCTCATTGAAAAATAGAGATGACAATAATCCTACCACATAAGATTTTTGTGAGGCTTCAGCGAGATACTATATGTTAAGCACATGGCCCAGTGCCACCACCGTGCACATTCCACACGTCCCTATGGTCGATGGCATCATTACTCCCCTCCATCACTCCTCCAGGGATTGATATCCTTTGCCATTTGCCTTTGCAGTTCTCCCCACTAGACATGTTAGGTACTTCCCATCCCATTTGTACTGGGCTTGGCTGGAATGTGATTGGCTTCAGCCAATGGAATTGTTCAGAAGGGACAATGGATAATCTATTTCCTCTCTTCCCATCTGTGCTTCTGCCATCACCAAGGGAAGGACCTGCCCTGGAGGCCTGCTGGTACCAGCAGAATGCAAGACTCATGGAGCAGACCTGACCCAACCCCCAGCTTGGAGCCATGCCCAACAGAGCTCAGCCTAGATCAGCCAAACCCCAGCCAGCCCACGAACACAAAAACAAGAAATCAGAGCTTACTGTTGTCCACCACAGAGTTTTGGAATGGTTTTGTTAAGGACCATTATCGTGGCAGTAATTTATACTTACCTTGTCCAGGGCTTAGAGATTTAAGCTTATTTAAAGCAGTTAAAGGACTCATTTCTCTTTTTTCTTAACTTCTTTTTTTTTTGAGATACAATTGGTATATAACATTATATTAGTTTCAGGTGTATAAATAATTCGATCTTTGTACACACTACAAAGTGACCACCACAATAAGCCTAGTTACCGTCCATTACCATACAATAGACCCCCTTATCCTTTCGGCCACCCCCAAACCCCTGTCGCTTCATGCAACCACCAATCTGTTTCCTGTATCTGTGAGCTTTGTTCTGTTTCATTTGTTCATTTGTTTTGCTCTCTTAGATTCCATATATAAGTGATATCACAGGGTACTAGTCTTTCTCTGTCTCACTTCTCTTTTACTCCAGTTCCCACTAAGACTCAGTGTAATGGAAAGGGAGAGGGTTTTAGAACCAGAGAGACTTAATTCATATCTAGCTTCCACACCTTACTGGCTGAGTAGATTAGGGCAAGTCCTTTAACTTCTCTGAGCCTTGGTTCTTTGTCTATAAAATGGGAATGAGAATACCAGCCTCTATAGTGTGAGGGCTAAATGGCATTATCTATGTCATACATGTGGACATAACATGGGTTTCTCAGGAAAGGTGAGTTGCTCTCCCCTTTTCTTTGTAAGTGTGTTGTCCTTTATGCAATTTGGAGAGCCTCATCTCCAAATCTGGACAGAGTAGACAGAAGTGAATAGAGTCTGGATACCTCCCCTAGAACATAGGGGTTGAGGTATCTAACTCTGTCTCAGCCTTTGGTTCATTTCATTCACATTTATGTGGCACCTGACACGTGCCAGACACTGTTCTAGGCCCTGGGAATCTAGTAGCCAATAAGGCAAATGAAGCCACTACTTTCACGGAGCTTACATTCTAGAAGAGGTGAAAATAGATAATGAACAGGAGAATAACGAATAACCTAGACAATTCCAAATAGTGATCAACGCTATGAAGTAAACCCACAAGGGTGATGAGATAGAGTGGGACAGAGTGGGGGTCAGGGGGCAGGGAGGGCTCATTGAAGCAGCGATACCCTCTGTTTTCCAAACAGCAGAAATGCTCCTCTCTAGTCCTTGCTCCACAGTCACCCAGAGAAGCTCTTTTTGTCTTCAACACTTATAACAAGTTGATTTTTCTTCTTTCCTTAACTACCTGCCACTGTTGGTACAGATGCAAGCAACGCTTCTAAATTCACACCTGGTCTTTTCTTTCTCCCTCCTCCCTCTGTGCACACCTGGATTCTATAAGGTACCTTGGGCAACCACATCCATCTTTTTAGATACCACATCCTTTCCTTCCTCACTGGCACCATTTTGAGTTCCATACATAGTAGAGGCTCTATTTTTGAAGGCTCACACCGCGTCACGCCATCTTCCCTTAAAGAACCTCGCACTGATCTCACCTTTGGACATTTTGAAAACTGCTTCTCTGTAGCCCACAATATTTGACTATCCCTCCAGTCCCCGTCCGGGCTGTTGAGAACTTCACGTTAAATGAGAGGGCCACCTTAATGGTCCCAGCTCACGTCAACCTCAGCCTTCTTCATGGGCCAGAGGAGAGCTCACATGAGCAGTTCCCCTCACTCCTGACAGGTGAAGTCGTCAGGTAGTTTTCGGAGGGGATGATGTTCAAGCTGAGAGCCCAAAGATGAGAAGGAGGAAGACCTGTGAAGAGTCAGAATGGAGGCGGAGGGAAGAAAGGTCACATCAGGGAGAAGGAACAGTACCTGCCAAGGCCCTGAGGTGGGAAAGGATCTAGTGGGTTTGAGGAACTGAAATAAGTCTGTTGGCTGGAGCCTCACACAGTGGGTGGGGAGAGTGGCAGGAGGGGAAGTTAGAAGGGCAGCTCATTGTCTCGGACATTTGTACATCAATGGATTAACCATGACTATTAAGCAGAATGAACTTGAAATCCTAATGCGAGGGGGTAAATCTACGATTTGGTAGAGTTGGATTTTTTGGAACAAGTATTTCCAGAGTGCCTCCTGTTTCCAGGATTGGTATATGGAAATCCATGGTAGATTAAATAAAGTATCTGATCGAATGAGAAACACCATCAGTCACTGGTCAGAAAGCTGTTCATTTGCTTGGATAGTAGACGTGAAAATTTCAAAAACTCAAGCCCTCCATGATCTCAGCAGCTCAGCCACGCCTTTTCGTTTTTGCCGCCTCTTACTAGGACCTGTTCACATGCTGAGCGCCCTCCCTTGCTATAGCCACCTCACGGGCCCCAGTTTGTCACTTCGTACTTGTCCTTGCAGCACACATTGCTCCCCAAATGCAGCACCTCCTACACCCCCGTGCCTCTACGGTCTCCACAATTACCACTTTTGAAGGGCATCCCCTGCATTTGTTAACAAGAAAATAATTTTCTTCTCCTTTAGCAGTTATGAGGCCATGTTTTGGAATCAGACAGGCCTGGAGTCAGACCCTCATTTTGCCATTTATCATCGGCACAACTTTGGGGGAACTGGCCTCTGGAAGTGTCAGTCTTCTCATCCATGAAAAATGGGACAGGGACTCTCACACCTCCCGAGTGGCTATGAGAACTAGATTGAGATAGTGAATACAGTCAGCCCTCGGTATCCACAGGGGATTGTTCCCAGGACCCCCTTCAGGTAACGAAATCCATGGATGCTCAAGTCGCCTATACCAAATGGTGCAGTACGGCTAGCCTGCTGTATCCGGAGAGATGGAGGGCCAGCGACCATGTAAAATAAACCTGGAGGCTGGTACACAGTAAGTAAATGGAAGCTATTTTATTAACAGCATTATTTTTACTGTTCTCCTTTAGAAATTTCAAACAGGATATATCACAGCGCAGAGGAACTCTGAGCGTAAATCCCTTCTTAGTTTCTCGGCAACATTCAAGACCCATCGTCCCCTCCTTGAGAAGTGTCAGAAGGGCTTGGGAGAGCTTCTCCTCAAATCAGGCTACAGCAGTGCCCGGGCACTCACTCCACATTTCTGCAGCCCGCCCCACTCCCTGGTCCTGGTTTCCCTCCTAAACAGGGAATTACCTTCCCTAATCCTATTGCTTTCAAGGGGGGGTCCATGTATCACCACGTTTTATAATACCACGTAAAGGCTTTACGGACACCAAAGCATTCCTCAGACCCCTGAAGGAAAAACATTTACCAAAGCTTCCTTCAGGGGGAGTTCAGAAGAGCAGATCCTTTACACGCAGAAAGCACTGCCCACCACCACTGTCCTCCTGACCCCCTCAGGGGTTCCTGCTTATTCATATTCTCTTCCTACAGGCCACAGATGCCGATCGTCCCTTTCTCCAAATTTAAGGGTGAATGCTCTTCGTAAAGTACCCAGAGACATTTGACACCTAACATAATGACATTAAGTTGTGTGTGTGTATAAAATAGCCAATAGGACAGTTATTATTCCTGTAGGGAGGTATAAAAATGAGTCAGTATAATTCTCTTCAGCAAATCACTTACTAAGCACTCATTCATTTGGGTACTTTTTATCGAACAATTACTGTGTGTTAGATGCTGAGGAGGATACTAATACTAATCAGGCATGGAAGAAACTTCTGTATGCTGACAGCCTAATAAGAGAGCCGGCGCAGGTAGAGCACATGTATAGGTATATCTTTATATGTGTACTAATATGTATATATGAGTACGAGGAACAGACAGTAATGCCAGAAGAAAGGTTCGGATCAAGTGTTACAGGAGTTCAGACAGGGGACACATTCACTTCAGCTGAGGCCTGCCCTCACCACCCTACTTACTATCACAACCTGCTCAACGCTCACACTTCTAATCTGCCTCTTCCTGCTTTCCCAAGGTACTTATCCCCTTGTGGTATACCATACAAGTTATCTATTTATTGTTTTTTTATCTGTCACCCCCACTAGGATGTAATCTCTCTCCATAAAGGCAGAGATTATTGTCTGTTTTGATATATCCCAAGTACCTAGAATAGAGCCTGGCAGATAGTAAGCACTAAATAAGTTTCCCTAAATGAAAGACAGGCAGAACAAGTGTGAGAGACAGCCAGGCATCCATGCATTCATGGAATAAGCATCTACTGAGTCTCTTCTCTATGCCCAGCATTATGCTAGGCCCTGGAGATGTAAAGGAAGGACACTCTGCTACCCCTCTAATGGCTGGCAACCTGGACAGAGGGCAAGAGCTTCCTGTTTAGATAAACAGCGTGAGCAACGGCTCCAGAGACAGAAGTTTTAAGGAAGGTGCAAAGCGGCGTGTGATGGGGACTACAGCTGCAGAGTCACCGTGGGCACCAAGTCCAGGGAGTGAGAACCCCTGACGAAGCAGTCCATGCTGACAGCTGAACCCGTGCAATCCTCAGCGATAGAAGCTCTATTTTTAAATAACTCCCTTCGATATAGACATAAGACTCCATCAAAACCAAATAAATCAGACTTAATCCGAGAGGTGAAGTTCAGTCCTTACAGCCTGTGTATTTTTCAGGCTTCATGCTTTGCCTGTCTTTAGGTCACAGAGGAATGCGTTCACACATGCAGACACATACAGAACACACTCAGGCTGCTTCCAACTTTGCACAGATTATTCCAGCCAAGGGAGGAGAAGGCCAGGTGAAGTGAATACACCTGCCTGTCTTTAATTGTCCAGCCACCTTGAGAGGAGTAAGGATTGCTTATTCAAGCAGCACATTTCTGGAAAGGTGTGGGCTGCAGCTCCAAGACACCATCCGACTCCCCCCACCTCAGACCTGAGTACAACCAGCCATCAGGACCACTTGCTGGGCCTTCTGAGGGCCGAGCTCAGAGCCAGGCACAGGGGAAAGTCAGAAAAGAAGTAGAAGAGAGAGTCTGAAAAGCTCACGTCTGACCCCAAAGAGGGAGAAGGGAGATGCTACAAAAATAGATGCTTATAGCATAATTAGATTGGATGGCTATACTGAGCTCTGGAAAAAAAATAGCATATAAAAATAATTCTGTTAGATGCTGACTCTCCTATATATAGCGAACACAAATAATCACCCATTTCCTCAGTTCACCTGTTTTCTGAGTGCCTGTTTTTAAATGTTGCATTTTCTTAAAAGCTCGCCTCAGAAGCAAAAGTTCTAGCGGCAGTCACAGAGGAATGTCCAGCCATCAAGGTGAGCTGGAGGTCCCTGCAGGGGGAGGGGAGATCGGAGGGGGCTTTTGCAGGAACTAGGTGATTCATCCACAGGGGCCGTCAGGCCACTTGGGCAAAATCAGAAGCATGCATTCCAACTGCTGGTGCTACTGGGCTCCCAGTGCTGTTTCCTGGGACCCCAGAGCACTCTCTGAACGTTCCTGCCCCTCACCCCCTGCACCCGCTCTGGAGCTCCTTAACAGCATCGCTATCAAATGCCCGGGATCAAAGGTGGGAAGAGACTACCTACATTATGTGGTATACAGTCATTCGAAGAACACAAATCTCCAGGTAACCACGTGGTCCCAGGTTTGACACGCTGTCGAGGGTGCCTTTCCCTGTGTGTCCAAGTGTGACTGAGAAACCGCAGTCTCTCTTCCTCTAAGCAGCTCAGCCAAAGAAATGAGCCCCCATAACACATCAGCATGGCTGCCCGGGCTGCGGCTAGGAATGCATGGAGGGAGGGGCCGGGCAGATGTGAGAGATCACTCTTCTGACGGACGACAAAGTGCTAAGAGACTTCCAAGCCGAGTCTTGTCAGGAAATGCAACCTGGTGTTAAGCCTTGTAATTCTACCCAAGAAGCCTCATTTCCCATTTCTTTTTAATTGTTTCCTCCCTCTGTCCATGGGAACAATTTAAGTCACTCTGATGCCCCATTAACAGCCTATTGGATGACAACAGACCAGAGAGAGAAGACATTCCAGAAATAGGAAACCACCGTGAAAAAGGCCTGCTTAGAGTTTCATCAAGTCTCGGGTAGCAGGACCACTCCCTGGTCATTGAATTGTTCGGAATGTAAGGGACTCTGAAATAGCAGTGGAATATATTTCTGGTGGCCTTCCGGCTGCTCCAGACAGGGCGTGTGGGTTGGGTCATCCACATCCAGCAACGCCTTGAGTGCCTGCACCATGTTAGGCATTGACCATTGCTAAGAGCTGATATCTGGTGGACCCTTACAGGCTAGATACTGGGCAAGTGCTTCCTTAGGATACATTATCTAATTTAATCCTCCCAAATATCTGTAAGCATCTTTCCATCATGGCTCCCAATTTATGATCAAGATAATGACGGCGGGGCTTCCCTGGTGGCGCAGTGGTTGGGAGTCCGCCTGCCTGCCGATGCAGGGGACACGGGTTCGTGCCCCGGTCCGGGAAGATCCCACATGCTGTGGAGCGGCTGGGCCCGTGAGCCATGGCCGCTTAGCCTGCGCGCCCGGAGCCTGTGCTCCGCAACGGGAGAGGCCACAGCAGTGAGAGGCCCGCGTACCGCAAAAAAAAAAAAAAAAGATAATGACGGCACTGAGAGGTTAAGTAATTTTCCCAAGATCACAGAGCTGAATCCTGGAAGAAGCCAGGATGGAGCCCAGTTCATGCTCCAGCTTTAACTGCTACACTCCACAGCCCCTAAGAAAGATGCCCAAGGAAGATTGTGCAACCTGCCCTGAAAGTCTGTTCCAGGCTTTGCCCTCAGAAAGTCCCTCAGAGTGAATTTAATTGTCTCTAACTTCCCTTACAGTGTATTTCCTCCTGCTCGGCTGGAGAAGAATGAGGCAGGGACAGCTTCTGAGAAGAGTGAGGAAGGAGGGGGGTCCCCGGCGGCACTCTCCCCTGAGCAGAGTCCTATTTACATCCTGGTTGAGGTCCCCAGTCCTTCCCACACTGGGAGAGCTCAGGCTCATTTGCCTGCCGATAAGTCAGAATTCTGCCTCTGTTGCAACACTTCCGGCATTTTGTCAAGCTGACCCCGCTCCCGGCAAAGGACGCACTGTGCTTTTGTGTCCATTTAGATAAGAGGCTCTTAGGCCGACAGTGTTTTCCCCACTTTGGAACCTCCACCAACCTGGGGGTTCAGTTCTGCTCAGCACTGGCTAATACCACAACCTTAAGCAGCTCTCTAGGTCAATGGAACAGGCCTGAAACACAAGATGCTGTGTCCTACAGCACCATCCACTTGTTCCCCAGGTCTGGGATGGGGCCCAAGAATTTGCATTTCTACCAAGTTCCCAGGGGATGCTCCTGGACCAGGGACCCTGCTGCCTCCCGAGATCGCTTTACAGAATTCTTGGTGCTGCGGTAGCACCAACACACCATTCCTATACATCCCAGCTCCAAACAATTCCGGTACAACGTGCTATTTAAAACCTCAGGAGCACAGATAGGTGTGTGAGCTAAGAGGTAGAGGGAGTGGAGAAATGATGACACTGACCCCAGGCTGAATGGCCATTTACGAATAAACCGCTCAAGGCCTGGGGGGACGGAACGAAGAGTGAGCTGAAAGGGTTTTCAGAGAAAGCCTTGTTTACAGCCGGGCTTTCCACCTCCTTACTAAGAGTACCAGAGTTGGTCTGGGCAAAGCCAGCCCTGCCCAGCCCAGCCCAGCGCCTTCTCTACTTCCTCAGGAGGGAGTCAGTTGACCTTCCAGCCACAGCTCAGTGGCTGCATTTGCATTCTCTTGCCCGGGCAAGAAGGGACGGATGGATGGTCTCCCTGTCTTGCCCTGCCAGCTCGTTAGCATCCTTCACTGATGTCTTGCTTGGACCCTGGATTTCAGGATAAATCACTGAAAGGAAGGGATCTTGTCTCTCACCTGCAATCACTGACCCTTCTGAAAAGCCTGGAGGTCAGGCGCTAGAAAATAGAGTAGGGGCCTGACACAGTCCACCCAGGGACTCAAGCTTCTCTTGTCTTACACAAGGGGACGTTGCTCCCTCTGAGTGGAAATCCCTTTCTCCTTGGCCTCTTGGTGAACTCCTAGGCTTCCTTCAAAACTCACCTCAGGCCTTTCGTCTGTGGGAAGCAATCCCTCCGCGCGAGGTAGACTCTGTCATCCCTTCCCCTTTGCCTTGGATGTGCTGCATTTCAGGCTTCCGTGTTTGCAAGTCTGAGTGACAGGAGAGGAATTACTAGCCTCTAAGTATTTGCAGCCTGGCTTCTCTCTCCGTATCAGCTAAAAGGCTCTTCCCACTTGGTTACCACCTCTCTCTTTCTCTCTCTCTCTCTGGGCATAGTGATCTCCCTTCCCGGATTCTTCTTTTCTGTGATGTAGAATCAAAGCTGGGAGAGAAAACTGAAGAGACAGAGGAAAGAGGTGTTGAGAAGAGATGAGAGGTGTGTGGACTAGGGCTAGGAAGATATTTTCTCTAAGACAGAAAAGGAAAAATTGTATAGATCGGGACAGTTTTCAGGAGTCTTTTAAAGAAAGAGTGCCAGGGCAGGCTCAGGGTGTGAGGAAGTGGATTAGAAAAGGGAAGAGGCTGTATTGAGGGGAGCTCTGGGTGTCCATGAGGATTCTAGTTACCAAGTTTGAAAGTACAAGTAATGGACTTAGGTTACTCTGAAGTATCTTTTGGTGGCTGGAACCCGGTCTGTCTGATGCTGCTCTGGGACTCGACCACATGAGTTATGCTTTCATTGGGTCACATCCTTGGGCTTCGCCCATCTTTCACTTTGCTGTTCCCAGTGTCTGGCACAGAGCCAGTGCATAAGAGATGCTCAGAAAAGTTTAGCTTTTTTCTTCCCTTCTTTCCTTCTGTCAACCCCGAGCAGCCCATCAGGCTGAAATGATGGCAGAATGGAGCAGGAACTGACAGGGCAGCTCGGGGGAGAGAGGTAAATAAAACATCCCACTAAGTCTCCCTGGACAGAGCGAGAACCAGCTGCATATTGCTGATCTTGGCTGGGAGCCCACCATTTACCAGCCCCCTCCGGGCCTCTGGGGTATGGCTAATTAAAGACATGGTTACTCATTTCATTCCCAAGTTGCTATTTAAGGAAGTAGAATCATGCCATTCCTATAAGGCCTCTGACCCTACCCTAGAGGCAAACAATGCCGGGGCTTGTCCGAGTGGCTGTAAGTACAGAGCTGTTGGGAGAGACCCGGGAGGGGGTGGAGGAGGGAGGAGACAGGAGGCCCTACCACTGGGCCAGCTGCTGGATTATCCCTCCTTCCATGCCCTCCTCTCTCCCTCCCCATAAGTGGCCGGGATCTAGTGACAACCACTCCCTGAGCCCCCTGCCAGGGCAACTCCTGTGTTTTCTGGACACACTCAGAGTCACACAGCTGACTCAGAAAAAAACACTAACAATCTCATTTTGGATTTCAGCAGCAACTTGGAACATTTGGGATTTTTCAGTTATTTTTTTTTTAAGAAGTGAAGAAAACATTGCTTTTAACCAACAGACTTACTGAGATCTGCTCTAAGTCAGGCCCGGTGCTAAGCATTGGGAAGAATGAATAAAAATAAGTCCTGCCCTCAAAGAGTGTCCAGTCTGATAGATGAAAGAGATGCATAAACAAATAAATTACACTAACATGGAATAAGTGTAAAGGTAGAGTTATGTGCTAGGCACACTTCAGAGAACGTGGTGATAACCTGTAACTGGTAGGGAAAGAAAGGTGTGTGGAGAGGGGGTGAGGGTGGGGAGATCTGAAGTGGGTTTTGAGGTGCAAATAGGAGTTCATCAGGTAACCGGGAAGAACATCCCTAGCAGGGGATATTCAAAGTCATTTAAATCATGGAGAAACAGGTTGAAACCACTAGTTTCAGTGGGTCTCAAACTTTCCTAACAAATAACTCATACAGAAGATTAGAGTGAATGGAAGTTCTCAATTTATTATTGAGAAATAATTGACATACAGCATCATATTAGTTTCAAGCAGCAAGAAATTTCTTAGACTTTTTAAAAAAATTTTTAAGCTGCACAAATTATGCATTATGGTTTATGTCCCACATTTCAACATTAAAATAAGGTTTTCAATTTCTAGCAAGATTATTTAACTTTCCAAACATACATTGTCAAGTAAACTTGATCGTCCATGAAAGGGGGAAGATCTACATTGACCCCCTGAGGGAGAGAAAGGTAGTTTGTACCAGCTTGAGAACTAGAAAGCCTTTAAAAGAAGGTTGGAGACCAGAGCTCTGTCTCTGAATGTACAAGCGACATTTCACTCTCATAATTAGTTGTTGGCTGGGTTTGACCCCAGTTACAGTATTTTCCAAACACCCTTGTAGAAGTAAGTTTGGCCTGGTGCCTGATGAACCATCCTGGTTTTTGCAGGAATGGAACTGTTCTCCTCACCCTTGCTCAGGCCACCACCCTCTGGGCTGTAGTGTATGTGGTAGGGGTGTGGTGCCCGGGGAAAGAGATCACAGGCTAGGAAGGCAATGATTACCGCATGGAGATTTCAGAACACAGAGGAAGATAATTCTACATTTGTGCTAGAACATTTCAAACAGCAAATTGAACATTCCCATTTTCTTTCATGCTAGGGAACACTTGGCATTTCGTGTTCATTGTCAAGCGGGAGGCACAGTACAGCCTTTGAGAGGGTCCTGGGGAGCCCATCTTCACCCAGAGCACAGGATGAGGCAGCTCACCAGTCACCATGTAACAACCCTTAATTTAATGATGCTGGGGGAAAGCTGAAGGGAGAAGATCTATTTTGTTTCAATACAAACCAGACTCTGAGAAGCCCTAGCACTGGAATAACAAAGTTGCTTCCTCCTTACAGTGGGGGGATGGGAAATTAAGCAGAAGGGTGCATTGGAGGATAAAGGACAGGAAGACAAGAGTGTCTGGACCCTACAAAGAACCTTCTATTCTTTACCCATTATTCTAATTTTTCTTCAATAAATCACTATGACTTATATGGGCCCATGGAATTTTGTAATACGTTTTGTAATCAACTTGTTTCGTAGACAGGAGTCCCACCAGACAATATTGGCCCAGGCTCTGCACATGCTAGGGGCAATCCTGCTGGGCACCCTGTTTTGTCATTTTTTTCCAAAAGCTTCCCAGTTGATTCCAGTTTTGTCCCAGAGCCAAGTGTCCTTGTACCAAAGGCAAGCAGGTAGATGTCCATGCCCCTGGTTTCCGCTAGCAATGTCGAAGTGCTCCAGGTGGGGTTAGAGGACGAATTGTGTCGTTTCCCCCCTCCACCCCAGAATTCGTTTGTTGAGGTCCTAACCCCCAGTACTTCAGAATGTGGCCTTATTTGGGTATCGGGTCATTAAAGATATTAGTTAAGATGAAGCCAGACTAGAGTAGGCTGGGTCCCCTAATGCACTGGGACTGGTCCCCTTATAACTTTGGACACAGACACACAAAGGGAGAGCAGCATGTGAACATGAAGACAGAGACCAGGGTGATGAAACTACAAACCAAGGAACGCCAAAGACTGCCAGCAAACCACCTGAAACAGATCCTCCCTCACTGTTCACAGAAGGACCCAACCCTGCCGACACTTTGATCTTGGACTTCTAGCCTCCAAAACTGAGACAATAAATTTCTGTTGTGTATGCCACCCAGTTTGTAGTACTTTGTTATGGCAGCCCCAGCAAACTAATAGGGGGACGGTCCTCAAGGGAACCGAATGGAAGTTCAGTAACAAAGGTTGAAAATGGATCGAAAGCAAAAACAGAAAACAGAAGCAGAATCTCTCCAGGTAATGGGAGAATTGAAAATCATTGGAAACTATCTGGAAACTCAGAGAACCAGTGTTTTGTTTTTCTTTAACGCACTTAACTCTGCTGCAGGAAGCATCATAAATCTCAGTGAACAGTCCCAATCTGCTGATAGCTGGTGAGAAAGCAGCTGTCTTGCTTTGTATAAAAGCTCCTACACTTCCTTCACTGCCTTGTTCGTTTCAGCCTGTCAGGCCAAGGAGAGATAATTGCATTAAATCACCTGGCAACTTAAATGCTCTCCTTTTTAGAATCAAAGAAGCCTTTCTCTTTAATCAATTAAAAACCTGAGGTCTCCCTGGCAAGTGGGAAAGCCTTAGAATTAGGGGTTGGCCAGGAGCTGGATTCAACAAGAGAATTTCTGCATACAAAAGGAAGCTTCTGGTGGGCCCTAATCAGGCCCCTTGCAGAGGAACCCACTTGGTGTCCCAGGGGGCCCCAGACAACCGTGCCCTGTCCATCTCCCACCAGATACTGAGTCCTTTGAGGGAGAGGACTGTGTCCCTCACCACAGGCCCTATTTTCATGACTGTGCCATTGAATTCTCCTATCCAGCCCCTTCCTGGGGCACCGAGATTGTTCTTCCTCACCTGATTCCCGTATAACAGAGACAAGGATAAACAGAGCTTGCAGCCTGCAGGATGCAGAGAGAGGGCAGGAAATGAGCATCTTAACAAGGCATTCGTGGCCATTTTCAGGGTCATGCAAGCCAGATAGAAAGATGATAAACAAATTTAATTAGGGTCAGTGAAAGGAGAATGGGTGTTGAACTTAGAAATTAATTTTTGTTTTTGAAGATGTAAAAAGAACCTTGGAGTCCTTTCCTTCTTTTGACCTATGGAAATTGTTCTCTAACTGAAGAGCCTGGGACTCACTCATCTTCCTACATGAGATGTGAGCAGATCTAGGGAGCTTTAGATAAGGCTTTTAAAATAAATGCAAAAGAAAGAAACACATGTCTTCCATCCTGACAGCTCTTCTCTGGTCCCCTCCTACTCTAGGACTTTTCAGTGGGTAGACTTGGAGGGGGGAAAAAATTCAAATATGCAATTAATTGTTCAATCCCAAGTCAGTTTCATCTCCTAGCTCTTTAGCAGGTTGCCTGCCAAATCGACCACTATCCACCACTGTTCCCTAGACATGCCCTTGTTCAAATATGTGAACACCTGGTACCCTTCTAAGTTGAGCCCTGCTCCTCTACTGACTGACTGGATCTCCACTGCTGAGAGGAAATTCGGCCTTGTGTAAAGGGCTTCCATAATAACGTCTCAGATTTGAGTCCAGGTCCTTCCCTGGTGCAAGTTACTTGACTCTGTAGGACTTGGTTTCCTCTTCTAAGAATGGAGAGTCGAGTGGCTTCACAATCTTCTTGTGAGGATCCAGCAGAAGAATAATAAACAAAGAGTGCTCCTTAGATACTGTGTCAGGAGAATAATAAGTAAAGCAAGCTCCTGGTGTGCTCCTAATAGATAATAGATAAAGTTCCTGGTTCACTATAGTAGGTGCCCAAGAAAAGGGCCTCCATGCCACATTGTCTTCCCTGCAGCTGAGGGTCTGATCCTTCTCCCCCTTCCATACGGACAGGGGATGAGACCAGTGTTCTCTATTCCCCCTGCCCCGACCCCTCTAGAGGTGGCTCTGAGCCTAGGCTCCTGTGCTGTGCCTTCTGAGAAGGGAGCTAGTGTGGATAGAGAATGAAAAAAGGCAGAAGATTAGCCCTTTCCATTTCCATTTCAGAGAATCAAACAAAGGAGACCCCGTGTGCTGGACTTTAGTTCCAATCAGGACACATGGGTGGAGTGCAGACCACACGTCGAGGCTATGCTAGGGCCTGAGGATGAAGAAATGAGTAAGACTTGGTCCCTCCTCCGGCCTCTCTAGATCTCCACGTGCCGCTGTTTAAGAACGCAAGACGTCTTTCAGTACATCCATTTCCTAACAAACTGTCACGATTCCATATTTTATTACACTACTTTGGTTTATTTTTATTTTAACAAAAAGATTTATGTGTGCCAAAGAAAAACACATTATTTTTTCTACTCTCTTAATCCCTAAACCTCATTGACTTTTAAGATGGAATTAACTTCTAATGATATAAACAGGAAGTGACTTTCTTTTTAAGTTACTAAGTAAATAAAGCCAACCACGTTCTCCTTGTGATCATTTGACAAAATAGTTTTTAAGTCCTGGAGAAGAACTTGTTCTCGAATTGACTAATTAAAACTCACTTAATCTAATAAAGTAGATTGTTTATGGACCCCCTGTAACAGAGAAAATTTTATTAATTTGAGTTGAGCTACAATATGAACGTAGAGGAAATAACCTGCATTTTGTGAGGAGAACTAACATGCTATATGTGGAAACTCTCACTTATCCACACCGGATCTTCAACTGACCCCAACAGCTGTGTTTACAAAAAAGCCTCCACACGCCCTCCACCCCCTTTTTAAAAATTGTTTTATTTTGTTACTTTTGAAAATTTTTATTTATTTATTTTTGGCTGTGTTGGGTCTTCGTTGCTTCGGGCTTTCTCTAGCTGCGGTGAGCGGGTGCTACCCTTCGTTGCGGTGCGCAGGCTTCTCATTGCGGTGGCTTCCCGTTGCAGAGCACGGTCTCCAGGCATGCAGGCTTCAGTAGTTGCGGTATGCGGGCTCAGTAGTTGTGGCTCACGGGCTTAGTTGCTCCGCTGCATGTGCGACCTCCCTGGACCAGGGATTGAAGCTGTGTCCCCAGCATTGGCAGCACACGCCCCCTTTGACGGGGCGCTGTCTTCTCCAGTTAGGAACTGGAAAGCCAAATCCCCTCATGGATGGCTGGTCATGTTTTTCCTCTGGGAAGACAGCATTTGCTTCCCCGCTCCGTTTTCCAGGTCAGAGTGATCTTGTTCTGACACTTCCTCTCTTGTGCAGCGGTTTCCCATTGAAAAGTGAGAGCATTCTGGCCAGCCGGCTTTGCCCATGCCAGCTAAGGGAGATCAGGGCAGAGTGGGAGCCGGCACAGCCTGGTAGTCCTCCCACGCAGAGGATGCGGCACAAAACCCTCCCTCCCAGGACCCCCAGAAGAGTTGCTGACACAAGAGTGGATCGTCATTTGGGTTATGGGGCCTCTAAGAACATGCTCCTCGGAAAGTCACGTGTGTGTGTTACTTATGTATGTATCTGCAAAGACACAGCCGTGACTCTCTCTACACGTTCAAGAAAGAAGCTTCAGCTGAGGCCAACAAACGTTTCCCTAGACCCTAGATGTCTCTAAGGAACTTGCTTTAATTAACAGATCAGAATAGTTTGCATTTAACATATCAAATAAATAGATGATAGATACATAGGTACATTGATTGATAGATAAATGGATAGATGGATGGATAGATAGATAGCTTTGGAAGTCAGATAGACCTAAGTTTATACCAATTATTGGCTGAAGGAGCCAGTATTAAGTTTCCCTAAACCTAAATTTACTCGTCTATAAAATGGGTTCAATTACCTCTCCAGACAGTTTCAAGGCATAAATGAATGAGTGTATGTCAAGTGCTAATTAACGTAACTGCCATAAAATAAGCTTCAGTAAACAAGAGCCATTACCAATTTCATTCTTATTGGAGAACAGTTAATTGGGGGCATGTCTTTGAGTTCAGGATTTCAGGTGCGGAGAGACAGACTGGTTTCATGGGAAGGCTCTGATACACCTAGGTGTAAATGGATACTTTCTGCAACAATGCACAGCTTAAGCGGGGCCAGTCACCTGGTGGTCAGATGTTTCCCAAGTCCTGAGGGAGAGACGGTTCTTCGGGGGGAACCCAGCTTGGTTTCCTGGTTCAAAAATCACACCTGTGAAACTTGATCCAGGTGGGAAGTTCTTCTGGTTGAGTCTGCTGAAGCAACGGTTGGTTATCAACTTATTTCTCTGGGTCACTCTGAGGTCATCTCCTTAATTAATTTAAAGGCCAAGGGAAGTCAGAAAACCTAGCTGCTCAGCCTTTGCCTAAAAGTCCATCACAGCAGCTCTCCTGTGTTCACTGCATACGTACTTGGTGCCAGGCACCATGCAAACAGCCTTATGGCCATCAGTTTCTTTAATCCTCCAACAACCCTCCAGCGGGGCAGCTGCAATAATCCCCATTTATGGATGAAGAATCTCAGGCTTGCAAAGTCCAAGGTCACAGCTAGTAAGTGCTGGAGCCAACACTGCAGGTAAGTGAGGGAGCTCTGCCCACCTTCACAGAAAACCATTCATCCTGCTTCTCTCTCCCCTGTCACGTGTGTTGATATTGCACCTGAGAACAAAAGGTTTAAGATTCTGATTTTTCTCCCCTGCTAAAGAGCAGCACAGCCTATTGTAATCAGGCTCTACCTTGCTCCGGGGTCTCTAGACTCTTCCTCCAGTCCTCTTCATAGGGCATCTCTCTTTACCCCAGTCCCTGCTCAGGATTCTTTCTGGCCTTTCAAAAAACAACTGGCAACAATTTAGCAACTAGTTTAAATCCCTTTAGTTTGGCTAAGATGCCCCTTTTCAGGGGGACCTGGTTGGAGCAAGAGTGCCACCTGCTGGAATACTTGGGTCACTGCCAACACACATTCCTTGGGCCAAGGTGGGCAGGCGGGGTGGCTGAAGCTTAGCAGAGAGGGAGTTGCAGTGCAGTGTTCGTGCTGCCCAGACCCTTCCTGGGCAGCTACGAGAAACACTGCAGTTGCAGTGTTCGTGCTGCCCAGACCCTTCCTGGGCAGCTACGAGAAATAACTCGTGTCCGGGCACCAACTTACTGAAACTCAAAGTCTTGCTCAAATACAAGTTTGGGACTTTCAGGGAGTCCATTTCTTGGCTCCAAAGCCTAGGGCTGGGATAAGGGTAAGGCGAGTGGGGCAGGGCCATTCAAATAGGACTGCATCCCATCTTTGTTGAAAATTGTGAAGTTTTGTTCATCGTGGGTTTTTGCATTTATTTTGACCTCTTTTAAGTGCGTTAAAATACGACTTATCTTGGGCTTCCCTGGTGGCGCAGTGGTTAAGAATCCGCCTGCCAATGCAGGGAACATGGGTTCAAGCCCTGGTCCGGGGAGATCCCACATGCTGTGGAGCAACTATGCCGCTGTGCCACCAACTACTGAGCCTGCGCTCTAGAGCCCACAAGCCACAACTATTGAGCCTGTGAGCCACAACTACTGAAGCCCACGAGCCTAGAGCCTGTGATCCACAACAAGAGAAGCCACTGCAATGAGAAGCCCGCGCACTGCAACGAAGAGTAGCCCCCCCCCGCTCGCCACAACTAGAGAAAGCCCATGCGGAGCAACGAAGACCCAACACAGCCAAAAATAAATAAAAATAAATAAATTTAAAAATGTATATATGACTTATCTTGATTACTGAGTTGTTTGGCGGCACACACTCTCGCTTACATTTTACACCCACTGCAAAGCCCTCATTTGCCTCACGCTAGTATCGGCCCTGCTGCAAAAGGATTCAGTTTCCTTTCAAAGCTCTGTCTGTAGATAAGCTACACTCAAGAGTCTCCAGGCCGAACGCCCACATCAGGTCACCAAGCAGCTCTGTGTCTACACTGGGTCATTCCAGTCCCCTGACCTGCAGCCTGAGGCCAGATGGGGAGTTCTTTACCTGGAGTGTATGGGAGGGTTTGGGAGGGAGGATAGTTCTGGGAACTCCCGAAATTTTATGGAAAATGATGTGCATTTGCTGGGGAGATGGTTTATCACTCTCCTTCCAATCTCCAAGGAGCCTTGACCCCATAAAGGGTAAGAATCACTACAGTCTTTATAAAAGCTTCAGGCTTTATCAAGGGTCTATGCAGGCAAGAGCAACAAGAAATGTCTTCCCGTGTCTGCCCTTGTAGAACAAGTGTCAGCTGCCTGATCTGTGGTCTATAAACAGTGTTGGGCAACCGTGATACAAAGATCCAAGTGTTTCTCAGAGTTTGGAGAAGGGAAAAATTGCACTCTTTTGATAAACTGGAGTCTCAACTGGACATTGAGAACTGAATAGTTCCTCCTTTAACTTTGCCTTCCTTAACTTTCACTCCCTGCTGAAAATCTCTCTCAACCTTGCCATTGTTTTCAGGCACAGCTCTTTTGCAAGCTCCAGACTCTCCTCTGGAACAGCCTTCCACCCTCTTGGCATCCTTTACCCTTCCTTCAAGATCAACTTTCTCAACATTTCCAGGCAGGGCTGGGCCCTTACACACTCCCGTTACCCTGCAGATGACTTTCCTCCATTGATTTGCATATTGATCTACCTTGCCCACAAGACTGTGAGCCCAGGAGGGTAGGAACCCAGTCTTCATTTCCATAGCCCCAGCACCTGGCACAGAGTCAGTGTGTGGGGAAAAAAAAAAAAAAAAAAAAGTTGGATGAATAAATAAACAGATCTGTGAATGAATGAACAACCCCCGCCCCTGCCCAAGCCTTCTGATCCTAGATGAGGACGACAGTGAGGCTGCATAGACACTAACAGGTCATTGAGCCCGGCTGAGCAGGACCTCCTCCGGGAGCTCCACCCTGGCTGGCTGCAGGCCCCCGGCAGCTGTGCGCTGAGATCACACCGCAGCGGCCCTTCGCAGTCACTGCTACAGCCGGCCCCCTCGCCCTGCTTTTCCTTCCTTTTGCTGCTCCCTGGTCCAGAGCAAGAAGTAGGGAGACACTAACTGGGGGGAATTCAGGGGCGAGAGAGTGGTCGCTGCAGATGCCAGCTGTGCGCCCGGCAGGGTCCGGGAAACCTGAATCTTCTCCGTGGTTCTCTGTCCTTACCATAGTGAGGACCCAAACGGAAAAACTATTTGACTCTTTGGAACTTACTTCAACGGCAGGAGAGAGAGAGCCACATTTCATGCCCAGAAATGCATTGTCCATGAACCTAAACAGCTCGTTTTTCTCTGCTTCCTCCCACCGGAATTAGAGTCACAAGAAGTCTGATAAAATCTCCGAACGGACGACCGCTCCAAGCGCTGCTGGTCCCAAACATGGTTCAGAAACTGGAAAGAGAGCAGGGAGGAGGGGCAGCCTCATCAGCTGCTTCTGTTCCTACTCTGAAGGCGGCACAGGCCTCCGAGGAAAACCCTAGGCCCGAACATAGCTGTGGTCATCACTGAATCGTTAGACTGGCCACAAACGAGAGAAAAATTTCAAACAACAAGGAGGATTTTTCCGTGGTCTGCTGAATGGGGTTGGTTTCTCTTTATGTTTTGGTTCCTTCTGGTGGCAAGGCCTCACCTACGTGGTTTCCTCAGCTTGGGCTGCCTTCCCCAGAGAGCCACACGAGCCCTACACAGCCCCCAGCGTTCTCCCCAGGAGCTCTCCTCAATGAGGCAAAAGATTTTTTTCTTAACGTAGGTAAATCCGGAAAAGACTCAGGGTTTTAAGTCATTGTTTTGTAAGCAACCATTGCACCTTCTCTTGTCCGCTTCTCAGAATTACTGTTCCCTTCTCCGAAGAACACAAAAGGCCACACAGGAAAAGAAAGGACTGTCCCAAATTTATAGCTGGGAAAAGGGAAATCTGTTACTATTTGTCCTCAAATGTTCACCCAGTCCAAAGTCCCCACCTCCTCCGGAAGTCGGGTAGAAACAGGCCACTTCTCCCAGACCCCAAGGTTCTCTGTCCTGCGCGTGTCTTTTCGGTCGCCCTAGATCTTAGATCTTTCTGTTCCCTTTTGTACATACTAAGCGAGTAATAAATATTGATCGACTGATAATAGCCAAGTCTAAAACCAAGGGCATTTTTATAAAAACAGAAACCATTTAGGAAGTGTTACTCTAAGCCAGGCCCTTTATTTCACGTTTAATCCTCACTGCCATCCTGTAAGGTAGGTGTTTTGATTCTGTTTTGCAGATGAGAAACGGAGGCTCAGAAGGATTCTGCGGGTGTAAGCAGCTCCTCAGGGGCGGCGTTAAGCTTGCGAGACTGTCTGACTTACAAAGCTTTGCTCTCCATCATTTGGGAGTTCCCAGTGTTTCAGCAGATGGCCCAGAGAAGCTTTCACTTACTGACACGAGGGACTTAAGGGATCAGGACACCATGTAAAATGTAGCTGGGCCCAGAGCAGGGAGAAGCTCCCTATATGCTAGAGGTGCTAGTGCTTTTCCTGGCAGAGCTGCACGTCCTGCCCAGGCCAAGCCCTTGTTTCTAAAGTTCTGCCATTCCCTCCTAACCATAAGCAGCTCTTCTCACTCCCGTCCACCTTGGGTGGGTATCAGACTAACCCTTGCTTTGTCTCCTCCAACTAACCAGCCCTGTGCTGAGTGTGTGGCACAGTGTGGTGGTTCTGAGGATGTGTGTGACTGCTGACACTCTCTACAATCATGCCCATACCTGACACCTCTGAACCTATTCCAACATTCTCTACTATAGAAGACAGACTGGACCTCAGAATCCTTCTTAACACAGCATTCCAGGCCTAGCCACTACCAATCAAGTAGCCTTGCCCTGAGATTAAGCCTATTTGTCATCATTGGCATCACAAGTAATCAATAAAATTTAACTTCCATTTCCTTCTATCCTTCTTGCCTGCCTTCCCCAGCATTTCTGGGATGGATAGTGTGATGGACGGATGGATGGATAAAAAAAGAGAAATTGAGTTCTCATCTTACAGAGGAGCCCTGGTTGGCACCACTCTTAATTCTGCTGACTTCACTCAATGCCAATGCCTCCTTGACAAAACTTGCTCTAGCATGAGGCATATTTTGTGGCATTTGTTACAGGAACTGGTGAGATTCCTGGGTCACTTGGAGGCCATGGAGGGTCCTCAACGTCAGCACTTTGCTTCTCACTCAGTCTCATTTCCTCCCCCTCTAACATATGCTTGAGCTTAAAAACATCCACTCACCCCAAACTTCCTTCTTCTTTTTAAAGCTCGAGCTGACAAGAGAAATTTCTTCTCCCACTCACCTTTTTTTTTTCTCTGCAGGGGAAAAATACAGCTCCGCTGTGGGGTGTGTAGGAATGGCCAATTAAAAACTCTTCTGCGTCTTTGGAGCGATCGGCATCTTTAACCTATGCCATTAGCTACATGGAGTTTCTGAATCATCCCATGTTTTTCCAAGGCCCTTTCAGAAGCCCTGACTTCTGGTTTTGAACCAATCCAATGATATCAGGATATTCCTTCCCTTAGCAAAATACCACTCCGTGTTCAAGAGGAAGGAAATGTTAAGAAATTCTTATTCAAGAGAAGAGGAATAAAACAGCACTTACAAAGCAACATTTTTGAGAATTGAGTAGAAGTAAATCAGAAGCATCTGGACTGTGTGCTGTTAAAACATGCTTTTGTTTCCCTAGAAAGGAAAAAAAATACTTGGAAAATATACCTTTTATAAAATGACACGTATTGGAAAATAGCTGAAGATTTTTCAGAAAATCAAAATGTAGCATAGATGGCCCAACCCTAGTTATAAATATCCTGGAACCAGCTGGGGAGCAAAATTAGGCGGTAAAATGATTGTATCATTTGTTGTTCCAAGCTGGAAATGACACACGTACACACTGCTATATTTAAAATGGATTACAGGGACTTCCTTAGTGGTCCAGTGGTTAAGAATCCACCTTCCAAAGCAGGGGACACGGGTTCGATCCCTAGTCAGGGAACTAAGATCCCACAGGCCGCAGAGCAACTAAGCCCACGCGCTCTAGAGACTGCGTGCCACACTAGAGAGAAGCCGCACCGCAACTAAGACCCGACACAGCCAGATAAATAAACAAGTGAATAAATTAATATCAATAAAATAAAATACAATGGATAAGCAACAAGGACCTACTTATAGCACAGGGAACTCTGCTCAATATTATGTAATAACCTAAATGGGAAAAGAATTTGAAAAGGAATAGATACATGTATATTTATAACTGAATCAAGTTTCTGTACACCTGAAACTAATACAACATTGTTAAACTATATTCCAATATAAAATAGTTAAAAAAAATAGAAGAGGAGGGAACACTTCTAACTCGTTCATTCTATGAAGCCAGTACTACTCTGATACCAAAATTCTTCCCTCATTTCTTTCAAGAGTCTGCCCTCCCTGACCCTTCTATATAACTACAGCATCAGCATCAAAAAACAAACATACAGGGCTTCCCTGGTGGCGCAGTAGTTGAGAGTCCGCCTGCCGATACAGGGGACACGGGTTCATGCCCCCGTCCAGGAAGATCCCACATGCCGCGGAGCGGCTGGGCCCATGAGCCATGGCCACTGAGCCTGCGCGTCCGGAGCCTGTGCTCCGCAACGGGAGAGGCCACAACAGTGAGAGTCCCGCGTACCGAAACAAACAAACAAACAAACATACAAACAAAACTATAGCATCACTCACACACACACACTTATTCCCTCACCCCGATTTGTTTTTCTTCATAGAACTTATTACAGTTGATACATATTTATTTGCTTATTTACCGACTCTCTTGTCTCACTAGAATGTGAGCTCCATCAGAGCAGGAAATTTGGGATTATTTCCCACTATTGAATTCTTCATGCCTAGGAGAGTGCTTACCACATAATAGTTGCTCATAAAATTGAATTGAATGAATAAATAAATTGTCTAATCGTTCCTTCACTGACAAAGAATAGAGGGAAAGCTAGAGAGGACCTAGGGATGGCAGAGCTCCAGGACACAGCTGATGAGAAGAAAACAAGCCTTCAAAGCAGATAAGCAAGAAAGTGTTGTGTCAGGAAGACAAAGGGAAATGGGATTTCTGAAAAGCAGGGAATGGTCAGCCGTGTCAATTAATGCTGAGAAATCAGGTACAACGAGACTGAAATTGTCCACTGGGTTGAGCTGCGTGACGATCACTGGCCACTTAGAGAGAGTCACGTGGGACCATCAAACTGCCGGAAGCCAGAAGCCAGTCTGCCTTGAAGGGTGGATGAGGGGAGGCAGTACATTCTAGCAATATCTTAAAGATGTTTTCCTGTAAAGAAGAATGTACAGAGATGGGGAAGTTGCTGGACAGGGTGAGACAAGCAAGGATATTGTGTTTAAGTGGGAAAGACCTATGGCTGTCTACAAGGCAACGGAAGGAACCGAGTTGAGAAAAAAAAAGTTGAATATTCAGGAGAGGCAAGGTTCCCAGAAGGAAAGGCATGGGACCCAGATCGGAGGACTTGCCTAACAAGGGGTAACATCTCCTACAACTCAGACTGCAGACAAACAAGCCCCGGAGAACTGATGTGCCCCACCCACCAGCCCCAACCAGGACCCAGGTCTCCTGACACCTCGTCCAGAGCTCTTTTTACTATGTAGTTTTTCTCTCTTGCTCAAATTAGAGTGTTCAAGGGGCAGTGCGAAAGTGAGAGGAATAGAAACCAAAGCCGATGAGTAGAAAATGCCAACGGTAATAGACTCTGGCATTTAAGACTTGGAGAGAAGGTACTTCCTCCCATGAAGTTGTTCCCATCCCTGTGGCGTGCACCCCGTCAGCACAATGGTCCTCCTGCAGCCCTCACTCACCCCTGCCCAGGACGGTGGAGGGACTTCCCTGATTGGTGAGTCTGCATGCATGGCCTAGCCCCTTCCTGTCTCCTCTTCCTCTTAGGAAATAGCAGCGAAGACATGCTCTAGTTGGCCCTTGATCCCATGGGGAACAGAGCAGGAAAGCTTCACTCCACCCCTGCCCTGTGTGGAGGCCAGCGGTGGTCCAACTCTACCCGTGGCCAGATGGGCAGTCTTGCCAATACTTGGTCTCACAATTAGGAAATCCATTAGCTCACGGATACATTCCACTTCTCCCATATCAACGTTATCAGTTGGAAAGATGATATTTTGGTCTCCATCTGCCTTTCTCCTTTGTCTTTTTTTTTTTTTCCAGTGGGTTCAGCAAAAGATGAGGAAGAAGGACGCTAATTACTCCAACAGAAATTATACTACTTTTTTTTTTTAGAAATTATACTATTAAAGTTGGCTTATGAAACTGGATTCTCAAAGTCATTCTTTTCATGGTATAAGGGACAAAAAAAAATCGTAAAACACAATAGGAATATTTTCTGATGTAATTTAAACAATGACCATGCATTCTTTTCAGAGAAGAAGGGCACTGGTAGTGTAGAATATGAAAGCCTGATTCCTTTTGTGGAAAACCGCAAGGACCTGCTTTCTTAATTCAGTTGGATCAAAGTGCAAATTCACAGTTGATAACTTTTTCCAACTCATTCCAAGGTTCCACTGTTTTCTGTCTGGAAACAGACACGGCCACATCCACAATTTCCAACTTGAGAAAATGACCCAGAATCATCACAACATGTGAAGGGGCCTCACAGCAATAAGCGTGCTGCGAGGGCCAGAGAGAAACCTGCCAACATACATTCTTTGTTGATGAGAAAAATGCGTCAGCAATTGTAAAACTAGGTGTTGGCACCATATTTAGCCATGGATCCAGCCTTCAACTCCCTTCTCTCCAGCTTTTTCAGTGCCAAATACTCAATCCTAATAATCATTTCAGAAACAGGCACTATCACCTTCTCCAATTACTTCAGTCTCCATCTTTCAAACTGAAAAATACTGGCCTTGAGTGTACAACTTCTCTCTGCTGCTCCTAAATGGCTCTTTGGAAATTTACCAGATAATCTTAAGTCTATCAGTAAAGACAAAGATTATCAGTAAAATCCTTCTTGCAATTTTGTTTGCAAACTATATTAAGAAATGAAGAAGCTGGGGATTATTCAAAGACTTTATGGTACATCAGAACCCATGGGAGTTCAGAAGTCCAGGGTGGGCAGGTGGGCTGAAGGAAGCACTGCTAAACTCCGAGCAGGGCCGTGTAATCCCACATCACCCGGGCCCTGCAGTGAATGGCTTCCAACTTTCCTCTAACCTTGCAGCCATTGTTCAGATTCAAAGTTCCCAGAGAGGGGATCTGGCCCCTTTGGTTTCTAAGAGGCAGGCGCTTCCTCCACCTGCCACCCTCTTCCAAAAACACAGCCCATGGTGGGAGGCTCACTAAAAGGAAGATGGAGTGCTATTAAAATGGTGGGATTGGGTGTCAGGGTGGGGGGCAAAGCTGGGCAAGTGCCCCCCATACCTGGGCCCCAGTGGGGAGTCCTATGAGCATCAATTCAGTGGCTGAATTTATTACCGAACCAAACGTGGGTCTGCTCAACTACAGGAAGTAAAACCAATCTACTGACACCAGGTTGTGGTGAAGGAAAGTACATTATTTATTGCAGGGCGCCAAGCAAGGAGCTCAAGACAGCTAGTGCTCAGAATGCCCGTACTCCCCAGTGGGTTTCAGCAAAGCAATTTTTTTTTTTGGCTGCACTGCGAGGCACGCGGTATCATAGTTTCCCAACCAGGGATTGAACCTGCACCCCGTGCAGTGGAAGCACGGAGTCTCAACCACTGCAGGCCCAGGGAAGTCCTAGCAAAGCATTTTTAAAGGCCAGGTAAGGGAGAGGCATCCCAGGGTAAGTGACCAGCTCGTGCACAATTCTCTGATTGGTTGATGGTGAGGTAACAGGGTGGTGTCACGGGGTTAACATTTTCAATCCTTAGGGGCCAGTAGATCTGGGGGCTGTGTGCTCATGGTCATCAAGCAGTTAATTTCTTCCATTTGGTGGGGTTTCACATCTGTAAAACAACTGAGGAAATGTGCAGCAGATAGTATTATCTAGGTCCTTCAGAGAGGAGCTAAAGCAGAGGATATGGGTGAGGGGTCTGTCCCGGGAAGGCCCCTAGGGTCCTGCTTGGTTAGCAGTTCATCCAGGACTGTTTGTTGCATGATGATCCTGGAGCTCTCGTTCATTAAAAGTTCATTCACTACATGATAATTGAGCCCATCTGGGTGAGGACACATCGGTGAACAAAACAGATACTGCCCCTGCCTTTATGCCACTCACAACCTCCTTAAATCGTCCACCTCGAATGACAGACCACTGAGCTCACCCTTGTCGTCAAGAGCCCACAGTTGCTATAAAACAATCCCATCCAAACCTCAGCCCTGGTCTCATCATAGAAAAGTGAGCTCCGTGTGCAAGGAAACGCAGAATGTGATAACGTCACAGAGGACAGATCGCCAGCTGGTGACCTGGGGGGTCAGCACAGCTTGTTGGAAACTTTGTAACAAATTTCTGATATTGGCACATGGTAGTTCAAACAAATCAACATTCACATTTCAGCAGATTCATTTGTAAGAAATAATAATTCTCTATTCAAAGAAAGCTGAGCTACGTGTGTGAGTGAACGTGTGTGTGTATCTAGATGTGTTAGCTCACAAGTATGAAATGAGGAAGAGTGCACTTTTCTCCTTGTTTTTTTATCTAGGCATCTATGGTGGTCAACGTCAGGGAAAAATTACAAGCGTCCAACTCTCTAAATTATTTATCTGCATGGCCTTGGGGAGGTCACTTAACTTCTCTGAGGTTTTTTCTCTGAGGTCTGATGAGATTTTCCTCATCTATAATATGAGAATAACTCTACCATTTTTCATGCACTTACCTTGCACCAGATGCTGAAAATTTTAAGTATATTATATAGTTTAATTCACTCCCTCAAATCCATTAAGGTTTTACTTACACTGATTTTACAAATGAAGAGTCAGACACAGAGCAGCGAAATAACTTGCCTAAGGTCACAAGGCTGGCAAGTGTACAGGAAGTAGGATTTTAACCAGGGATGTCTGACCCCAAAGCCCACACTCTCCAGCACCTCATTCTACTATGTTCTTGCAGGGTGTTTCTGGTAGGACAGGTTCAACTGCAGGTGACCAAAAAACTCAAAATTCTCCCTCACAATTTTCAGGGACTGCAGCTCCATCTTGGTGCTTTACCATTGCCAACAATGTCAGCCTCCTGGTCTAAGATGGCTGTTCACGTCCAGCCATCATGTCCACATTCCAGTCAGCACAGAAAGGAAGAGACAAAAAGGGTCATGTTCCAGGACTTCCCTGGTGGTCCAGTGGTTAAGACTCTGCACTTCCACTGCAGGGGGCACAGGTTCAACCCCTGGTCAGGGAACTAAGGTCCCACAGGCCCCACGTGGTACAGCCAAAAAAAAAGGAGGGAGGGATGTTCCTCTCCGTTAGGGATACTTCCTGAAACTCTCATGCAGCACTTCTGCTTATATCTCCTTGACCACATGGGCACACACAACTACAAGAAAAGCTGGGCTAAATGATCTAATTGAAGGAAGTCATCTGCCTAGCTTAAAAAACAAGTGGGATTCTATTATTAAGGGGGAAGGGAAGAATGGATACTGAAAGACAATCTCCATCACACGGGGTTATTGAAACTATGAGGGATAGTGTATATGAGATACACTAGTAGGGTACCTAGTAGGTACCTGGAAGATAACACTGTTTGCTATGTATTATTGTTGACCTATATCTGGCTTCCTGCGGAACACATGGAAAAAATCGTGAATTCAAATCAGACAGGGGAAGGTCACAGGAAAAGGGTAGGAGAAGGAAACATTTTTAAATCACCACGACATATGTACTGGGACCTCCCAGTTCACTCGCACCAAAGTGCCGCCTTTGCTTGTTTGCAGCATCCCCGGGACTGTGTGGAGGCAGAGGAGTAGAGGCTCCAGCAGCCATCCCTAGCCGGACGGGTCCCCACCACATGACCTGCTGGATGATGCTATCACAGGCGACTCTTGGTAGTAACGTCTACAGCAGCCGTTAATGGAAATGCAGTTTTCATCACAGTAAGAAACTGAAATCTCAGCCAGCCTCTGTGAGTGCCATCTGACCCATCCCTCATTTCTCATCAGACAGTGTGTTATTTTCATTCCCCCTCCCGTGATTAACCTTTATCCTGAAGGGTAGAGGAAGCAGGGTAATTGAAATCCCCAGGAAATCTTCACATCATACTGCCATTTAACAATCTTCCTCAACCATCCTGATACCAGGGCTCTGAGTAAGTAGGAAAGGACCACTTTTAATTCGAGGAGGAGATATTATCTAGCACAGAAGGTTCCCAATGGCTGCCCTGAGTTGAAGTGACAGACACGCAGCCAGTCTGGAAGGGGAAATAGGAAGGGGAAAGAGAGAAAAGGGACCCACATCATTGAAAAGTTCTCAAATGTATGGGACAGCTTCCCTTGGGTGGCACGGACGTATCTGGGGGTATGGACACTATGCCTGCCTCCCCCAGCACAAAGTATGTCTGCAGCTCAGTTTGGCTTTTGCTCTTTGAAATGCAAATGATCTGTGGCTGCACACATTTTCTCCCTTGTTCAGAAAAAACTGAACTGAACACGATGCAGATCTGCTCCCTCAGATGCCCCTTTCCTCTGAATTCTGGGTCATTGTCCCTCAGCTCCCGATCTCTCAGAGGCCCTGTGTCCTTCCTGTCACTGCGGGCTCCTCCCTTGCAGCTTTTATTTTTGCATCACCCACTCGACAGAGTCAGCAAGGAGCTAATAGATTTGCAGCAAAGAGAACACCTGCCAAGCCATGCAAGTCAAGACATTCAGTTCTTTAATTCTGTTGAGAAAGCAAAAGCCCTGGTCATCCTCCTTTCGGCAAAGGCCCACTCTGCTTACAGCTTAAGGTCTTATCTCTTCCCGTTTCTTTCTGCCATGGCTCATTATATGACCAAATAGATCCTGGCTGCCATTTTCTTAGCCCAGAACTGATCCCGTATCAACCATGTGCAAGTAATTTCCAGAAGGGAAACTATGGTAAAATCAGGAAGGAGGGAAACTTTGATTTTAGCAGCCAGCCGGAATCAAAGGCTTCCCCTAACCTCCTGCACCCTGACATGTTGCAGCCATGACCCATTCGACATGGATTGGCGACGGGGAGATCCACCTAAGCCTTCCAGAGAGCCGAAGTCCTTCTGCGTTTGATTGCTAAAGATGTTCGAAGGAGGAAAATTGTCCTATCCCTCGTTTATTCATTCACGTGTTCTCAAATTCTTCTTCTTGCTTATTGTCTCTCTTTTAGGGGACCCCTCTTTTCCCACCACTGACAGAAGTTCATGGGCACTGTTCGTCTCTTGGAGGGCATCCTACCCCGACTTACAGGTAAACTGGGATTCTAGACTGGGGATCATTTCACTGTTCATTCAGTTGGATTCAAGTTCCCTCTTCGAGGCTGGAAGCTTCCTCATCCCCACTCTTACCCTAAATCATGTTTCATTTGCATCTGCATAGCCAGGAGACATTTGAGCCTGTAATAGCAGAACCAACAGGAGACCAGCAGAGTCTGACTTATCCTCACCTTTTCCTTTGCGTCTCTGAATCCAGTGAAACCACTTGATGCCCCTCCAAGACCCCAGGTATGGAGGGGCCTCCTGCCAGCAGTGCCAGAGGACAGATAGCGAGCCAAGGAAGGACAGAACCACAGATCTTAGATTTCATAGTTATGAGGAACCTTGGAGACTATCCATGCTTGTCACGTTACAGAGGGCAGGGCCAAGGTCAAGGTCAAGCACAAACCCGTGGCAGAGCCAGGCCCGGAGACCGAATCTCCTCCCAGTTCAGGGCTCTCTCGGATGTACCCTGATGAAACGCTGGCTGATTTGAACCAAATGACATCCCCCAACGCTAGAGCTCCCACCATCATGGAAAGATATCAAAGAGACATAAATGTAGAACAGTTGACAGAGAGAAAGGGGGAGGAGATTTTTTTTTTTTTATTTACGGACATCTGGTGCTACTATTGGCCTATTCACAATGGGGAAGACTTGAATGGATCTGAAGGACGGGAAGGGAAACTAAGCTTTGGAACAGGCCAGCATGGGTCTAAATCCTACCTCTCACGCTTACTAGCTGTGTTACTTAAACATTCTGTGCCTTGATTTATTCATCTGTAAAATGGAGATAATAATACTATCTACTCAAAAAGTGAGGATTAAATGTCATTTCGTGGAAAGCACTTAGGAGAGTACCTGACACATAGTTAGCTGTTGTTCCTATTACTAGAGAAGGGAAGCATGAGGAACAGCCAGGAGAAAGCCACAGCACATCTGTCCGGCCTGACTGTAAGTAAATCGCCCTCCCTATTTCTGGTAGTGCTGCTAGGAGATAGTATAGTGTGATGAAAAGGGCCTGGCTTTAAAACCTGTTTTAGTTAGTGTACGGTGAAGCTGCTATAACAAAAAGGCCCCCAAATACCAAGACTTAAAGAACAAAGAAGATTATTCCTCTGTCACATCATAATCCAGATGGGGACTGTGCTGGTAAGTAAAGCAGCTCTGTTATTTACAGTTGTTCTAGAATCTTGGTTCTTTGCAAGCTGTTGCTCTGCCATTCCCATCGGGATCTTGTCAAACTGAGTCACCACCACATCCAGATTTTAGCCAGCAGGGGAAAAGAAGAGAGCATGGAAGAGGCACCCATAAGCTTAAGGTTCTAAGAAGCAGCACAATGATTTCTGCTCACATTTAAAATGGAAGAATTTCATCACATGGTCACACGTAGCTGCAAGGGACGCTGGGAACGGATTCTAGCTAGGCAGCCACGAACCCAGAAAGGCGGGGAGAGCAAAACTATGGCCAAATCCAGTTCTCTCTGTTACTAGTTGTGTTTGGGGGCCAGTTATGTGACCTCTTCCACCTCTCTTTGCTCATTCATTTAATCAATGTCCATTGTTACTTCCTCTTTCTTTCCAAAAGTACTTCCTGAGCACCTGCTACGTGCCGGGTCTAGGTCCAGGAGATACAGTTTTGAACAAGACAGAACAAGCCCCTTCCCCTCTGAGGCACACTCACTGCCAGGCTAATGAGGAGCCTTTCAAGGACCTTTTCTTTTTATTCTAAATTCATATTCACTTTCATGCTCAATTTTCTATTCTTATTTTTTAATTAATTTCCTAAAAAAGGACCTCAGATATATGTGTTCTTCAGGCCCCACAGAACTTGGATCTGCCCCTACTGCTCTCATGGAGAGAACTTGCTAGTTGGGAGAAAGAAGGTAAACAAGTAAACAAATTGGGAATTCCCTGGTGGTCCAATAGCTAGGACTTTGCGCTTTCACTGCCAGGACATGGGTTCAATCCCTGGTGGGGGAACTAAGGTCCTGCAAGCCACATGGTACGAGCAAAACAAACAAACGAACAAAAAAAACCAAGTAAACAAATAAACATATACTGCATTAGATGGTGATGAGTGTTAGGATGTAAAACAGAAAGGTAGGACAAGGGGAGAGAACACTGCTATATTTCACATGGTTTGAGATCCTCTCTGAAGGGGTATCACAGAAATTGAACAAGGGGAGTAGTTCCTACTTTTTACTGTGGTAAAGACTACTGTGATTCATCTTCTTACGCACAGATCTTTGTGTATGCTTCTGATTATTTTTTTAGAATTTATTTCTGGTAGTGGAGTTCATGAATTAAAGGGACAAATGTTTTTAAGGTTCTTGAAAGCACATGCTTCTGAATCCTCTCTTTTTATCGAGACTTCTCTTTAGGAGTATCAAAGAAGCAATGGTAAAGACCTAGATTTTGAGGAACTTTAAATATCATTTTTTCAAAACTTAAAGAGGCTCGAGATTTATTTTTTGGCCATGCCACATGGCTTGCGGGATCTGAGTCCCCTGACCAGGGATTGAACCCAGGCCCCGGCAGAGAAGGTGCCGAGTCCCAACCACTGGACCACCAGGGAATTCTCAAAGAGGCTCAAGACTTTTAAGGGTTACTTATATCTGAACAGTCTGGGCTTCTCCAGGCCTTAGTTCCTACCTTACCCATCCCAAACACCTATATATAATTCCTTATTCGAGAATTATGTCTTAAGTCACAGAATTTTAGTGCAAGAGGGAACCTTGGTGCTGACGAGTCCATTCCAGGTATGCCTGGCTTATCCTAGCTTCACGGTGAGTTTATGGTCAAACTAAGATAAAGCCTCAATCTCTCGATTCCTGTGTCTGCAATCAAAACCGATCACAAAATGAAATATGCCTGCTGTGTTTTGTGACAACGGAACTTAAGGCAGAAGTTTTAAATAAATACCCACGGATAGGGCCTGCCAGATCTACCCACCTGGTAGGTGGTTGTGAGCATAATAAACGTAAAGTACATAGGACTTCAGCGCTGGAACACTGTAAGGGACATTTAAACGTTAGCAATGGATACTACTTTGGTGGCAGAGCAAGGGGAGCGTCTCAAGACCAGATGTGGGCCCCGTGGGAAAGGGAACAGGTATGGAGTGCTGTGGGGTGGTCAGAAGACCTCGGCAGAAAGGGGCTGGCTGTTATACCTTTGGCAGCCCTGGAGCTGGGGCAGGAGTCACATGAGACCACCCAGAGGGATGGAGAACTTCAGCCTGGATCAAGGGAACCACAGGAGACAGGGGCCCAGCTGGAGACCTCTGCAGAGCCCGTGCCAGGGCTGGCTTTAATCATATGCCAGGCCACCCCACGGAGGCCAGCTGCCGGCCCAGAGGGCTTCGGCCACCCAGCCATGTGAGAACTATCTTATTCCCTTACCTCTCCCCTTTCTGGGCTTCATTCCAGGCATGGAGGGAAACAGCAGCTAGCAAGGGGAGGAGGGGAACAGAGTGAGAGGAGAGGAGAGGAGAGGAGAGGAGAGGAAAAGGACCATGTCCCCTCTCCCAGGGCAGGCTTCCAGGACCAGGCCGGTCTGAGCCAAGGGAGGAGGGAAGATTGAAGGCTCGGTTGCAGAGTTTTAACGGTCACTTGGGACTTGGAATGCTAAGATCTGAAGTGAGCCTACTTTTTGCAGCTCAAGGGACCTTTTTAATTGCCTGAACGTGACAGTAAGTTCCTTGGCTCGCCCAAGTCATCAGCGGAGGTAGAGGGCTTCTGTTGCTATCAAATAAAATTTAAAGAGACAATGGGGGACCCCACAAAACTCGAATCTGCCCGTACCGCTCTTATGGAGTAGATAGGTGATAGGTAGATGATAGATAAATGATAGATAGATGATAGATAGATAGATAGATAATAGATATATACATACATAATACACGGATGATAGACAGATATGTATGTAAATGATAGTTAGAGATATAGATAGAGACATACATACATACAATGTATGATGATAGACAGCTGATAGATAGATGGATAGATAGGAGAGCTGCATTTTGTTCACAATTCCTATTTCGTGCTTTTCCAGTGCACCAGTACACACGATTTTAATAGTCATTCTGGTTGTGTCACACACATGCATGTTATTTTTCTAGACAACCACTTTCCACTAAGAGGACCCACTTTTATTCCACTCTAGCACGCTCACTCATGAGTTAAAAGTAATTCGGGGGCTTCTTTTTAAACTTCACCTTCCTGATTGCACACACGATAGTCTTATTTTCTATAATCCTTTCACTCCCTCGAGCCCACACACATTATACAGGCCACTATTACTCTGGACTCGACTTCAGCTTAAATCGCGATCATTGACTTCCAATGTCTCCGAACCATAGAGTCCCACAGAGTGTTTTCATGGTCCTCGAGGTCTTCCCCATCACCCTCCACTGACGGCCTGTTCAGATTCCACTTAGTTCACTTATTTATTCATTTATTCACTCATTCATCATTTGTCGGATTGGGTACCTTCTTCACACCAATCGCCCTGTGGGGTGCCGGAGATATAAACTTGAAAACTGAATGATACACAGTCCCTGCCCTCAAGGCACCTACCATCTACTATTCCATGATACAGTGGATATTAAATCATTGTGATAACAGGTGATAAGGACAATGTTGGCATTACAGGCAAGGTGCAGTGGGCGCACAGGAGGGAGTGATTGACTATCCTTGGTAATGGGTCAGATCAGCTGCACAGAAGAGAGCACCAGGGAGCTAAAAGGGTCAGTAGGATTTTCCCAGGCAGCTGAACAGGGTGGGGCAGGTGGAGGGGACATGCAGGAAACACCAGAAGCTAGAAGAGGCAAGAAAGGATTCTTCTCCACAAGTTTCAGAGGGAGCATGGCCCTGCCGACACCTTGATTTCAGACTTGTAGTTTGTGGTACTTGGTTAAAGCATCCCTGAGAAATGGATACAGGCACCCAGGTGGAGCTGTCCAGTTGAAAGGTATGGATGAGGTCAGACCAGTCTTCTTCCAAAAGCCCAAGGAGATACACCTGAAACTAATACGACATTGGACATCGACTATACTTCAATAAAAATAAATTAATTTAGCTATTAAAAAAAAATGCCCAAGAAGAGATGACTAAGGACACAGAGCACACTGGGGCATATGCTGGAAGAGATTTATTCTGCCCAGGGTGGAGAGGAGAAAAGGGGATTGAACAGGGAAGTTTCACGATGAAGATGACATTTGAAGAGGGCTTTGAAGAATCTTTTTGTCTCTTAGCTGATGATAAACTCCTGGGAGCCCAGTCTACAAATCTATTCAAGTATTTGACAAATATTTATTCAGCACTTTGTGTTGAGCTCTGTGCTAGGCTCTGAGAATAGAATGGTGAGCAAAACAGGCACAGCCCCTGCTCACGCAACGGATAATCTGACGGAGAGACAGACTAATTTCTGTGAATACAAATAACCACCAGAAAAATACGTAATCATCACTCTGATAAATGATATGAAAGGCAATTACCAAGTGTTAAGAGAACATATTGCAAGGAAGTTGTTCAAGCCTGAAGGCTGTGAAAGCGTTTTTGAGGAAGTGAAGGGGGGGAAGGGTGGCTCGTACAGATTTGAGGATCTGAAAGACAGCCAGTCTCACTGCAGGACAGAAACAGAGGGACAGCTGACGCTGGGAACAGGCAGCAGCCATGGCTCAAAGGACCTCGAAGGGTTTAGTCTTCATCCTACACGTGACAGATGGAAGGGAAATGCAGTCAGTGAATTTCAGCAGGGGCGCCAACAGACAAGATCAGATTCGGGGGTTTTGTTGTTGTTGTTTAGATCACCTTGATGAGAACAGTGGGAGAAAGTCAAGAATGGAAGCAAACAGAACCATTAAGAAACTCTTGCACTTGTCCAGCCCAGAGCAGATGGTCTCTTGAACAAGGTGGTGGCAGTGGAGAAGGTGGATTTAAGAAGTCTTTCTCCAGGTTCTCAGTGAAGGGAAAAAAAATAAATGAATGAATGAAACCAATGGTCTTTATCTGCAGCTATTCCATATTCTTCTCTGTCTTCAGGTTTTCAAACACTGTCTCCCTGAAAAGTGACATTGATGTCTCCATATGAAACGTCTTGACATCTGATAATGACGACTCAGTCTAAGAAGAAGGGGACATTAAATGGCGTTCTGGGAGATGGTGAGACTCTCTCCAGTAGGGGAAAGGGAAGAAGAGAGAACAAGAGGTTGGACCCCTGAAGACTTTCAGAGGCCACGGAAGACCCAAGGCAAGGACCTATCTGAAGAAAGCGGTCCCTACATCACCTGCCAGCCAGTAAGCTTCTCTCCTCTGATACTCCCCAAGGAGCATGATTCACAGGCACCGTGTTCAGAGGAAACATAACGTACAGTTGAGCTCCCCGAAGCACCCTGCAACACAGTGTTAGCACCTAGAAAGCACCAAAGTTTCTATAGTCAGATTTAACTCCTTTGTTGCGCTTAAACTCTGGACATCGCGGATGAGAATGGAGTCCAGACTATGGCTTTTGCATGGCAAGAGAGGGTGTGCTTCTTCCCAGGGGTGTGGCACACACCTGAAGTTCTCCCGAGCATCGGCTTCCCCGCGCCTCAAGGAGGCAAAGCGGTAGTCCTGAATGACGAGAGACTTGGCCAGCTTCTTAAACTTGGGATGTGTTGGGTTCAAATTGTTCACTCAGTTGGGTACCTAAGACGCTGCCCTAGGTGGGCCTGGTATTCCCTTTCCTCCTCCATCGTGACAGGGAAGGATGGAGATTGGAGGAATGAAAGGCAGCCAGCCGTCTTTGAACATCCAAAGTGTCTCACAGCTGATAGAATCTGAAGAATATGGGGGAATTGCTTCAAATCTTACCCTCTTACTATTGTTCAATAGATGCTGGAATGGACTCTGGATTTAACTGAAAATGAATACTATGTTTTCATCCTAATTAACCACACAACAAAAGCTACTTAGGAAGTGAACAGGTGACTCAATATTTGTTTAATAGTGACATCATATTCACAGTTTTGCCCAAATTCCAATGACCTTGAGCTCCCCTTGCCAAATGGCAGGACCTGAGTCCTCCTTTAGAATTTTCCCATTCTTCTTGGACAGTCCCAAAGGGGTGTTGGTCTCTTGGCCACAGGAACTGCACAGGGCTGTCCATTGGCTTTTTCTGCAGAAAAAGTCCACAAAGAAGACCCTTAAGGAAACCTCCCTGTCACCACGGCTGACAGTGCTGAGAATGTCAGCAGCCCCGCCCCACGCTTATCCACAGAGAAGTGTTACTCATTTATTCCTTTCACTAACTACATCAGAGCCTCAGCCCTCACCCGCCCAGACACACACACACACACACACACACACACACACACACACAAATGCAAATTATTATATGCGTGGAAAAGGAGCCAAAAGGTCACACACCAAGGACTTTTCATAACGGTGAAGACTCCCGGAGCACGAGTGTCTGGGTGTTTCTCATTTTTGTCTGCTGACATATCCGCTTGCTTTGCTTTCTTGCCGTCATTTTGCCTTGCAATGCTCTTTTTCTTTTGTATTAAGGAACATTTTGTATTTTATTATATAGTGCTTTCATTTTTAAATATCGTTTTAGATATTAACATTTGGCTGGTAACTGGAAGCCCTCCAATTTATTCTGGTCTTCCTGTAAGTTGCACTGAACCCTTTAGGAACTGCTCTGAGTGTTATCTGGCTTAGTGTTTCAACCTAACACGGAAGCTGGTGAGAGCTGGCATCTGTGGGCCCTCACTGCGTGCCAGGCGCCGTGCCAAAGGCGCTTTCCACGCACTGGGCCACGCCGCCCTCCCCGGAACCCTGGCGGGAACTGTAACCCCCAGCACAGCGATGGGGAAACAGCGCCTGGGTGGAGTGGATGTCATCTACAAGGCAGCACGGTCGATGCCAGATGCCTTGTGCAGAGACCCAAGCTGTACTGGAGCCATGAGTCCTGCTGGATGCCCTTCCGAGGGCATCTGTTAGGGCACTAGAGTGGGGTCTTCCTCAGGCACTGGGTGGCTGCTCTCTCAGGGGAACATCTCTCCTCTTACCCCAAGCTCCTGCATCGCAGAAGAAACTGAGAAGGGCTGGACCCCTCTGTGGAAACTTGCCCACTCCCCACCCACAGGCAGAAAGTCAGCAAAACTCAGCCAGCCCACGTTCAGAGCCGCCGTGGTCCTGCCAAGCCTGCCCCACCCAACCTCCTGTAAGAGCTCCAGTCGACAGGCCCAGAAAAGCAAACGGGCCTTCTTGGGATAGAGAAAGGACAAAACCACGCAACTGCCACCTAATTGGCATTCTAAACAGCTAGAAGCTTCCAAGCGCAGAAACGAATTAAATAAGCTTTTTTTCCCCTTTCAGGGTGGAGTACAGCCTCCAGGTTTCCACCCAAGTCACACCCTAGCAGCTGCTATTTAGAATATCTAAATGCCAGATGGAACCTGCCGGGGTGAAACAGAAAACAGAGAGCTGGACAACAAAGGCCCTTCAAGCCCGGTTGGGCCCGGGAGCAGATGCCAACCCCGAGGGAGCACCTGGGGACTGGGCAGGGCCCTGAGGAGGGCTGACCCTCCTGCCCAAGTGGAGCTCCCCCAGCCAGCAGAGAGCACGCTGTTGGATGCTTCTCCTGCATCCCACAGCCCGTGGCACACGGCTGGGTGCTGGGCAGGGACTGGGGCTCTACCTGTTGGGTCAGGAGCAGCCAGCAGAGGCCAGGAAAGCTCACCCGGGCCAGCAGCCGGCTGTGGAGCAGGCCAGACCCAGCAGCTGGGTGGGGGGGGCCTCGGGTCCAAGCAGAGGCTGGAACAAGGTAGAGCAGGGTGCAAAGGGGGGACATGAGGCAAACCCTGATTTCCTCTCTTAGCCGGTGTGATTTTCTGCCTTATTAACCCCTGGGGGACTCTGCTTCCTTATTTGTGAAACACAGGCAGTAATTACATCAACTGAATGGGATATCTGAGAACACTGAATGGACAGTAAGCGCTTAGGATAGTTCCGTAGCATTGAAACGGCAGCTGTTCCTATTGGATTTTTTGCCCAGATACAAAAATGCCTCTGTGTGACTTACAGGGCAAACGCAGGTCCCTCTCCTCCTGGAGGGCTGACAGCCTTGGAGACGGATCACATCACAGCTTCCCAGTTCCTGCCCCTGATGTGCCAATGCAGACCGGAAGGCTGGCTTGAGCTAAAACAGGCACCTGAATAAAATCCGGTTAGTATCCTGCTGCCCCTGCTGCCCCTGCTGCCCTGGCCCGCTGGTCAGCTAGCGAGTGAAAACTGTTTCTTCCAAAACAAAAAGCCTGTCTCTCATTCTCTGATGAACTCCTCCCTCCTATGTCAGTGTAGCTCCACTCTGCTTTTCTCTAGGAACGTTCCTGACATTCAGAGCAGTCCGAAGTTTCTTTCAGAGTTTCTAGAGCAGTGCTGTCCTATGGAAATATAACGCCGACCACGTAGGTCATTTTAAGTGTTCTACTAGCCCCATGAATGAAAAGAAACAGGTGAAACTAATTTTAATAACAGATTTTATTTAACCCAGTATATCGAAAATAGTATCATTTGAAAATGGAATCAATATAAACATTAGTAAGGAGATGTTTTACAAAATCGGGTGTGTATTTTATGGTACGCCTCAGTTTGCTCTAGTTACATCTCAAGTGCTTGGTCTGCACACGTGGCCAGTGGTGACTGTATTGCATAGCACATCCTACAGCGTTGGCTTGATTTACTGTTGGTCTACCGCTGGGGGGCCTCCAGCTTGAGTCTTTGATGCCGCCTGCTCTGAGGTTCTGACAAGGGTAGGGATGTCGGGAGACAAGCAGTGTTCTGTAGCAGGCCAGTGTGAAGAGCCAGGAGAGACTGCCTTCTCCTAGCCAGTCCCTCGACAGTTTGGGTATTAGTCTTGGGGTGAAGATGGGTCATGGGCACTGTGAATAAAACATAAAAAGCTGGGAACCCCCTGGCAGTCTAGGGGTTAGGACTCGGAGGGCCGGGGGTTCAATCCCTGGTCGGGGAACTAAAATCCTGCAAGCCTCGCGGCGCAGTCCCACCCCCAAAAAAGCATTTGCTGGGCTTCCCTGGTGGCGCAGTGGTTGAGAGTCCGCCTGCCGATGCAGGGGACACAGGTTCGTGCCCCGGTCCGGGAAGATCCCACATGCCGCGGAGCGGCTGGGCCCGTGAGCCATGGCCGCTGAGCCTGCGCGTCCGGAGCCTGTGCTCCACAACGGGAGAGGCCACAGCAGTGAGAGGCCCGCGTACCGCAAAAATAAATAAATAAAAGCATTTGCCCCCAGAAGAGCTAGGAAGCTGAGCTTTGAACAGCCCTCACCGCTTCAGAGGAGTTGGGTTCTTCCCCTCCCTCCAAGCTCTTGCAGCTGCAGTGAAGGTTGCAGTCGGGAGGAGGCTGTCACTGTTGAAGAATAAAAGGAACCTCCCAGGGAAGGGGTCCCGTGCGGGAAGGAACAGGAAGAAAAAAGAGTGAAAGGGAAGAATCTTCAGATCACCAGCTGCAAGGACATTGGCAGCCTTTTCACACAGCCTCAGAAAAGCCTCTTTGGTTTCCAAAGAGTCTGCAACATTTTTAGGCTTGTGGCGTCTGAAGCCTCAGTGAGCCTCTGCCTGTTAGAAATAGTTTCCAAGACATCACATGAAAAATATTTTCTTTTGGTGCTCTGAGGACCTGAGCTCACTGAGGTCTCCTCCTACCAGTGAATGCCGAGGAAGGCACTCCCTGACTGGTGAGCTGCTAGCAGCCGCACTCACCCCCATTAAACGACGGGATTACGATGCCTGTCTTGTGCAGAAAATGTGAGAACCTTCTGGAAAACTCTGGAAGGGGCCAAGATGGGACTTTGTGGCTGGTGGCTACCAGTCCTGAAGCCATGGAGGCGACGCGTGGTTTTGCACGGGTCCCCACCCTGCCGGAGCCACTGGTTCCTGGCACAGCCCTGGCGGCCTCCCAAGCCCTGATTTGGCCTAGCTTTCCGAGGCATTTGCCCTCTCTGTTGACTGCTCTTAGTGCAGCCTGCCAAGCCAGTTACTGAAAGGATTTGGAATCCGAGGAGTAAGAAAAATCACCACCTATGCTCTAGGGGAATTTATGGGAACAGGCTGAACAAAATGACCCCTTCCAGGCAACCTGGCTGTAGTGCAGCCCTGCCCTTCCAGAAGCACCACTTGCCCCCAAATTGAGCCAGTGGGCAGAGCTGGGCCTCCCCTGATTTTGTCCGGGTTACTCTTATGTCCCTCCAAAAAAATACCACACTGGACACCTTGTCCCAGAAGATATAAGGTCCCAGAGAAATTGCTACAGCACACTCTCCTGAAAAATAATTTCCTTTCTTCTTATCACCATAAAATCTCAACGATTAAAATGCTGAGAAAATGAGGTTGTTCTGATAACTGGCGTTTTCTGGTGAACAGGAAACTGGTTTTATTTTAACCAGTGATGCTGAAAATCTCTGTCCCCTGGACCAGGGCCTGGCCTGTTTTTAATCATACAGGACCCTGCCGGGCTCCAGGGCATGGTGCTTCTAGACAGCACGGGCCGTCGATGCAGAACACACTGAGTCAGCCCTGATTCCAGGCCTGCCGCTGGCTTCTGGCATTCTGTTTCTGTTTGGTGTTATCCGGACCCTTTAGATGAACTCATTGTGTTGTAGTTATGTCGCTTTACCCTAAAATCTAAGCGTAACCCTTCAATTTGAGGGCCCAAGTTAACTGGGTTCCACTTGAGAAGTGGCTCTAGTCAGAGCAAAATGCTTTAGGCCCACACCTAGCCCCTGACCACATTTTGACGACGGGATGATGTTAGCATTCACTTGGCGAGGGCATTTCCATCGGGCTCCCCATGAATTTGCCGAAATTCTAGTTAATTCTGTAGTGTGTGATTGCCTGGTTTATTTGTAAGAACTACCCATCGGAGCTGAGCTGTTCTGTTTCTGCAGCCGCTTATACGATCACAGTTATGAAATGTTTATTTTCTTAGATCAGCTTAAGCTGATAAGGCACTTTTGAGCCATTAAGAATCTTTTAAGTCAAGACTGTTTCGATAGATGATTTTTCTGGTGGGGGGTAAATCAGAGGACTCAAGGCCTCTCCCTTGATTGGGCTATTATCTTAAATGTGTGTGACCGTCACATGCTCCTTTGAGAAATGGTGCTGCCTCCTTAGGAAGATCTGCTGCCAGCTCGCTCTGTTTCCTCTGGCTCACACCCAAGGACCCGGAGAGACGAGGCCACCCTAGAGAGGCAGAGGGTCAGTCAGGAATGTTCCAGGGCCACAGGGCCCGTCTGCAACCATGCTGGGCACAAGAAGCCACAAGAAAATACTCCAAATTAATGAACATGGAAGAGGCTCACGGATTTAAATCCTCAGCACAAGTCTATGTGAAGACAGGCCTTGCCCTCACAAAACTGACTTTCCTGTGACGGAGACAAATCGAGAGGGAAATAAATACGCAATCTGCTGTTGAGGGCTAAGTAACAAGGACAGAGAAAGCAGGATAAGGGGAGAGGAGGTAAAGGGGAACAGGGGGCAGTGGGTACCTGTCAGGCAGGGTGGGCACCTGTCAGGCAGGGTGGGCAGGGTGGCCTCTCTGAGGAGTGACCTGAATGGAGAGAAGAAATCCAGTGCTTCCAAAGCAGAGGAGCAGGGGGTGCAGATGCCCTGCAGAGGGAGTGTGCTGGCCGCCGGAAGAGCAGAGAGATGGTGTGTCTGGAGAGCAGCAGGTGAGGAAGAGATAGGAAGGAGGGAGAGAGTGGGGAGGGTGCAGAGCTGGAGAGCCTCTCAGCAGAGCCACAGACTGTCCTGATGTCCATTCTTTCTGCTGCTTTTCAATAATGAAATCGCCCGCCGTCTCGGCGGGGATCGTGGGCCTCTGCTAGCGACCACATCTTCCAGCCTCGAGCGCAATGGAGTGTGGCCACGTCATTAAGTTCTTGCCGTTGGGCCATGAATGGAAATGGATTCTGCTGCGTCTCGGTTCAGTGCTCACAGAGTGGGTAGTGTTCCTCCCTCTCTTTCATCCCGTCCTACAGGTGGAACCCAGACCTGGTGCTAGGGAACCACCTGGTCCATGTAGACCAGGGGAAGGCCCAGGCAGAGGTTCGGAAAGTGGGGTCCCTGGGCCTGTGACATCAGCATCACCTGGAATCTTGTAGAAATGCAAATTGGGGGAGCGCCCTCCAGACCTACTAAATTAGAAACTTTGGGGGTGGGGTGCAGCAATCTGTGTTTTAACACACCCTCCAGAGGATTCTGATAACCTCGGGTCTCACAGCCACTGCAGGCTTTCTCACCATTGGGAATACCAACACCGCGGGCACAAACTTCTTTGTTGTAGGGGTCTGTCTGTGCCCTGTGGGATGTTTAGCAGCAGCTCTGGCCTCTACCCACTAGAACACAGCAGCACACACCCTCCCCCTACTTGTTACCACCCAAAATGTATCCGTACACACTTCCTCTAGTATGTGTATCTTCTTTTGGAAGAGATAAGAAACTAATAAAGTGATTACCTTAGGGTAGTAGGACACGGGTGGAGGGGGCTTTGGAGGGCTTCGCTTTTCTTTTGTATATTTCTGTGGCGCGCTCGAGTTTTTACCATGTGTATTGCTGAAATAAATCTCTAGGCCCAAGATGGGTCCTTCCCAGGGTGCCGGGTCAGCAAACCGAAACTTAGATCTAACATCCACACCCCATAAATGCTCCGCTTGACCAGACACGCAGTGTGTCCAGTCAGCCAGTTCCCGAAGGCCAAGCCAGCTCCAGGCCTCCTCACCCCCAACAAGGGTGGCTATGTGGCCCCAGCCAATCAGATGTTTTCTGTTTGTCTCTTGCTCGTGCTTTTGTTTTTTGGGTTTTTTTTTTGCGATACGCGGGCCTCTCACTGTTATGGCCTCTCCCGTTGTGGAGCGCAGGCTCCGGACGCGCAGCCTCAGCGGCCATGGCTCACAGGCCCAGCCGCTCCGCGGCATGTGGGATCTTCCCGGACTGGGGCACGAACCCGTGTCCCCTGCATCGGCCAGCGGACTCTCAACCACTGCGCCACCAGGGAAGCCCCTCTTGCTCGTTCTTTATTCTTTATCCTATAAAAGCTTCTTGCCGTCTGCCCCATTTTTTCAGTTCTCTGGAAGCAGATTATCCATTTCATGCAGTGTTAAATAAAGTTTGTATCATCTAACTTGTCTTCTTTAATCTTTTTTCAACAGGATGTAACAATAATGGGGAAGAAATGTTTTAGAAAGACTACATATTGAAAGAGTGGAAACGAGGTTTCTTTACCACCGTTCTGACACCAACTCCAGCGTGTGTGGGTTTTCCCACACCACCAAGCACTTCTCGGACGCCTGCAGGGCGTCCTACAGTTCAACTCAATTCTGAGGCTACCTGGAGAGAGCGTCAGACGCTGCCCGTTAAGGGCTCAGCCCCACGAGACCATCCCCGACCCTCCCGCCACTTCAGATGCCAACTGTCAGTCCAGGTTGTCACCTGCGCTTCTGAGGGGCTGTAGATTGGAGGTTCCCACGACTCCCAACTTGGGTTCAATCAATTTACTAGAGTGGCTCACAGAATTCAGGAAACCAGTTTTCTTACTAGATTACTGATTTATTACTAAAGGATATAACTCAGGAACAGAGCCAGATGGGAGCGATGCATAGGGCAAGGTATGGGGATAGGGTTTGGAGATTCCAGCCCTCTCTGAGCACTGCACTCCACTCCCTGAATGCCCATGTGGCCACCAAATCAGAAGCTCTCAGAATCCAAGTCCTTTGGCGTTTTTATGGAGGCTTCATTACATAGGCCTGATTGGTTAAATTATTGGCCATTGGTGATTGATTCAACCTCCAGCCCCTCTCCCCTCTCTGGCAATCAGAGGTTGGGACTGAAAGTTCTAACCCTCTATTCCTGGTTGGTTCCCTTGGCAACCAGCCCCCCTTAGGTGCTTTCCAAAATTCACCTCATAACATAACAAATGACACCTTTATCAGCTTAAGCACAGGAAATTCCAAGGGTTTTAGGAGCTCTGCTAGGAGAGCAAATATATATTTCTTATTATAAATCACAAAATCACACTTCCTATAGAGCTTCTCAGCATCCGTAACATGTGCTAACACATTTTTAATCTCCAAGGGGAGCCGAATCCTGGAAATGCCGTGCCTCAAAACACTTCCAGAAGCACCCATCTGGCCAACACTGATGCCTTGAGCTTCCTCAGTGCAGGAAACAGTTGAAGGTGGCCAAGGCTGGGCATTTCACTGGACGCAGGCCAGTCCTTCCACTTGGGCGAGACATGCGATCTGAGATATGACAGTTCTTTCAGCAACTTTCGACTGGCCCCTGGGCAGTTCGTTCTTGAGAGGAGTCCTGCAGGTAGTCTTGGTCTCTCTTGTTTGTACCTCACTTTGTGGATGAACCACCTGCAAGTTCCCCAGGAGCTGGAGGAATGGGGCTTTGGGGGCTCCACCGCCCTCTAGACCCCATTCCCCACACGGCCCACGGCCCCTGGACTGAGCTAGCCATCGGCCCTGCAGGTTCCCTCCCGAATGCTTTGCCTTCTCCCGTCCCCTCCAGGTATTGAGGCAGATTCTCCTCCTCAATCTGCCCTTTTTCAGGGGATGGGGAGGAGGGAGGTAAGGGAGGATGAAATTTTAAACCCTGGTGATCATTCATTTCTGATCTTTTCCACTATTTATCCCAAAGTTCCTCAGGCACACAGCACACCTAGTGGTCTATTAAAAACAGTGGAAGTTGGCTGTGGGTTTGTCATATATGGCCTTTATTATGTTGAGGAAAGTTCCCTCTATGCCTACTTTCTGCAGGGTTTTTATCATAAATGGGTGTTGAATTTTGTAGAAAGCTTTCTCTGCATCTATGGAGATGATCATATGGTTTCTCTCCTTCAATTTGTTAATATGGTGTATCACGTTGTTTGATTTGCATATATTGAAGAATCCTTGCATTCCTGGAATAAACCCCACTTGGTCATGGTGTATGATCCTTTTAATGTGCTGTTGGATTCTGTTTGCTAGTATTTTGTTGAGGATTTTTGCATCTAAATTCATCAGTGATATTGGCCTGTAGTTTTCTTTCTTTGTGACATCTTTGTCTGGTTTTGATATCAGGGTGATGGTGGCCTCACAGAATGAGTTTGAGAGTGTTCCTCCCTCTGCTATATTTTGGAAGAGTTTGAGAAGGATGGGTGTTAGCTCTTCTCTAAATGTTTGATAGAATTCGCCTGTGAAGCCATCTGGTCCTGGGCTTTTGTTTGTTGGAAGATTTTTAATCACAGTTTCGATTTCAGTGCTTGTGATTGGTCTGTTCATATTTTCTATTTCTTCCTGGTTCAGTCTCGGCAAGTTGTGCATTTCTAAGAATTCGTCCATTTCTTCCAGGTTGTCCATTTTATTGGCCTAGAGTTGCTTGTAGTAATCTCTCATGATCTTTTGTATTTCTGCAGTGTCAGTTGTTACTTCTCCTTTTTCATTACTAATTCTATTGATTTGAGTCTCCTCCCTTTTTTTCTTGATGAGTCTGGCTAATGGTTTATCAATTTTGTTTATCGTCTCAAAGAACCAGCTTTTAGTTTTATTGATATTTGCTATCCTTTCCTTCATTTCTTTTTCATTTATTTCTGATCTGATCTTTATGATTTCTAACTCAATTTTGTTTCTTTTTTTGGCTGAGTAATATTCCATTGTATATATGTGCCACATCTTCTTTATCCATTTATCTGTTGATGGACACTTAGGTTGCTTCCATCTCCGGGCTATTGTAAATAGAGCTGCAATGAACATTGTGGTACATGACTCTTTTTGAATTATGGTTTTCTCAGGGTATATGCCCAGTAGTGGGATTGCTGGGTCGTATGGTACTTACTTCTATTTGTAGTTTTTTAAGGAACCTCCATACTGTTCTCCCTAGTGGCTGTATCAATTTACATTCCCACCAACAGTGCAAGAGTGTTCCCTTTTCTCCACACCCTCTCCAGCATTTATTGTTTCTAGATTTTTTGATGATGGCCATTCTGACTGGTATGAGATGATATCTCATTGTAGTTTTGATTTGCATTTCTCTAATGATTAGTGATGTTGAGCATTCTTTCATGTGTTTGTTGGCAATCTGTATATATTCTTTGGAGAAATGTCTATTTAGGCCTTCTGCCCATTTTTGGATTGGATGGACCTAGAGTCTGTCATACAGAGTGAAGTAAGTCAGAAAGAGAAAAAGAAATACCATATGCTAACACATATATATGGAATCTAAGAAAAAAAGAAAATATCATGAAGAGTCTAGGGGTAGGACGGGAAAAAAGACACAGACCTACTAGAGCATGGACTTGAGGATATGGGAAGGGGGAAGGGTAAGCTGTGACAAAGTGAGAGAGTGGCATGGACATATATATACACTACCAAACGTAGGGTGGATAGCTAGTGGGAAGCAGCTGCATGGCACAGGGAGATCAGCTAGGTGGTTTGTAACCACCTAGAGGGGTGCGATAGGGAGGGTGGGAGGGAGGGAGATGCAAGAGGGAAGAGATATGGGAACAAATGTATATGTATAACTGATTCACTTTGTTGTAAAGCAGAAACTAACACACCATTGTAAAGCAATTATACTCCAATAAAGATGTTAAAAAAAAGAATCAATTGTTTCTAAATACAGACAATGAACAATTGGAAACTGGAATTTTAAAAACAATATATAATAAAAAATTGAAATAAAAATAAATAAATAAATAAAACCACAAAGTAACTGTTAACGATGAAAACTTATTATGCCAGGCCTTAGTATGGCCTGACTTGGAAATTTAGTTTCAGAGGCTTTTGTGAATATACCAAGGAAAGAGGACTTAGGTGTATCTTATTCCCACAGGCCACCAATAAATATTTGCTTAATGGAGAAAATATTAATATATAGTATAGGAGAGAATCTGACAGATGCTTAAAATTATTGAGTGATAGCAACGCTCAAACTCATCTGTGATCAAACACTATGAAGTATCCTCCTAAGGATAAACTTATTACAAATAAGAAGTGAAAATTCAATTGTGGAGATACTTTCAGTTTCAGCTCTGATACGCAAAAAGCTTGGAAGTTGTCACTGTATTTTGTCCTTACAAGATAATGCTGTACAAAATGAAAATAAATGACTTTTCTCAGACGTGATTAATAAAACATGTAACTATGAAAGAATTTTAAAACTGTAAAAAAAAAAAAAAAAAACAACAACAGTGGAAGTTAACCAAGCCCAGCCTTCAACCCTTGCTACCCAATCAACAACGGTGATCATTCTGCAGCTGCAAACATCAAATCCTAATCATTTCTTTCCTCATTAAATGAGCTGATAGTCATCTAAGGGGCCCATAACAGTGCCTGCCTGGCATGTGGTGACTGCTGGCTTTATTTTGTTTTGTTTAGCCATTATTATACCATCATACGCTACACTCAACATTTCTCACTATTGAACAGCCTCTGGAATTATCCAGATTTTCAATGAACAGAATTACACCGTGAATGTGGAATGAGGAGATAAGCAAGTGGCATGACCCACAAAGAAAGATCTCTACAGCGATGGGAAAGTGAAAGTAAAATAGAACTATATGTCCACAGAACTGTAGACAGAGATTCTCTTCACAGCCACGGATGCTCACTCAGGTGTCTTCAATTCTGTACTCGTCCAGGGAGACTTCCCCCGCCCCCCCACATACAAGTGGTTCTCAAATTTTAGCACAGATCAGAATCCCTTGGAGGGCTTGTTAAAAAAGAACACTAGCTCCACCCTCTAGAGTTTCTGAATTAGTAGGCTGGGGTAGAGCCAAAGAATTTGCATTTTTAACAAGTTTTCAGATGCTGCTGATGCTATTGGTCTCAGGACTGTACTTTGGGAACCACTGCCCTTCAGGTGAACTTAGACCCTGGCATTTAAACATGCCTTTTGCTTGAATCAGGTCATGGGTCCAGCTTGTCAACATCAATCAAGGTCCTGTCATTCAGCGTGTTTGCTTTGCGGCATCCTCGCATCTGAGAGGCATGCCCCCTTTGACAGGTCCTTGTACAGGTCACTGATGCAAATGTGGACCAGGCTGGCTAAGGACAAAATCCAGGTCAGGTTAATTAACCCCCTAGCTTTTAGGCTCACGTCAATTCACTATAATTACAGCCATAGTTCTCAATCCTGATTAAACTTAAAAATCACAGGGGAAGCTTAAAAAACAACCAAAAAAAAAAAAAACAAACTTAAAAAAAAAAACCTCTCCAGGTGATTCTAATGTGCAGCTAGGGCTGAGAACCACCATCTAGAGGTCTTACCGGTTTAACCTGTTAAACCAACCCAGATGAACTGTCCTGCCCATGTAACTTTATTTAAGTTATTGTGAGGGATGCTGTCAAAAGTTTTGCTGACATCAAGGTATGTTTTCCTACCCTTTCAAAACCATAAAATTCTATTGGCCTACGATGACATAGTTTTAGGGAATCGTACTAATTTTAAAGATCACCTTTTAAATATGTTTTACAGTCTGTTGAGGAATTTTGCCTGGGGTTGATGTCAAACTCACAGAATTGGATTCCTTTAGTTTATATAATCCCAGTGTAATGATAGCTAACATTTATTGCTTACTAACCTTGTCTCAGCCACAGTGCTCAGTGCTCTTCAAAAATATTCAAACAATCCTATGAAATAGCTTTTATTATTTCTATTTTACAGACGCAAAATCAGGGTTGGATTCTAGCTGACTCCAGGGCCCATGCTCATAACCACTAGTGTTGCTTCTGTTTATAATTGCCAGGCTCCATCTTGTTCTTCAAATGTTTTATGATGTCTTACAAGGATGTTAAAGATATGAGGAGGCATGAAAGAACTGGAATAAAGACAGACCACAAAAGCTCAAAATGAGTCATGGGTCAGAGCAAAATTCTTGCACATTTGCTAGCTGAAGGGTCACCGGGTCTGGCTTTGAGTGTTCTGGAAATGTCAAGTCAAAATAGGATCACATGTTCAATTGCACAATTGACATTGGATTGAACACAAGCATTGCTCAGAAGTACCTGGGAAGCCCTGGGGCTTCCTAAAGACACTGAGGATTAAAGGAATGTCTGCAAGAACATCTTCATGGTCCATGCAGACAAGAGTGTCACAGGACTCAATAAACCATAATTTACACCATCCGTTTCCTCCCTTATTAAAAACTGGGAATTTTGGCTAGCTTTGTAATTCTTCAAAGATTTCTGCATTCCCATTTCCAGTACCCCTTCCACCACTGGCAGCTCACTCCAAAAGAATATTAACAGCAACTGAGCAAGTCTTCGCTCTCATGTTCTCAGTACCCCGGAATGTAATTTGAGCAGTCAAGTCTTCCTTTTGGAGAGTTTCACAAAGTTTCTTGACTCGCCTTCCCTTCTGGACTCTCATGCATCAAATCACACCTAATTTTAAGGAATGAGGTTTCCCTTTGCATGAAGTGGATGTGGCCGTGTCCACAGGCTGGCTCTCAGGTCTGCAGGTGAGGTTAGCATAAACGGAAATAACAATGTCACTCCCCATCAGGTGCCCATCACCATGCCCACTGCACCAGCTCATCCCTCCTTGTAGCTTGATGATGCAAAGTAAAGAACAGCAGATTCCCTTGTGTCAGGTGAAACAATCAGTGATGAAGCCAATAATTTATCATTTATATGTATGAGACTATACAATAATGGGAGTTTATCTTGAAAGATATTAGTATTTTCTTGTCATCTGAAAAAGACATGGTGTTAAAAGTGATGGGGTTTTTGAAAGGAGATCTCTTGACACAAGATTCATGGTTAGAATTATGCATCCTTTGGAAAGTACTCTGCTATCTTCTAACATTAAACCACCCATCTCCTCCTTAGCTGGTTCCTTTTCCTTTTTTTTTTTTTTTTTTTTTTTCTGCAGTACGCGGGCCTCTCACTGTTGTGGCCTCTCCCGTTGCGGAGCACAGGCTCCGGACACGCAGGCTCAGCAGCCATGGCTCACGGGCCCAGCCGCTCCGCGGCATGTGGGATCTTCCTGGACTGGGGCACGAACCCGTGTTCCCTACATTGGCAAGTGGACTCTCAACCACTGTGCCACCAGGGAAGCCCAGCTGGTTCCTTTCCTTATCCTTTGGATCCCACCTTGAGCACCGGTTCCTCAGCTGAGCCTTCTCTGACCACTCTGGGCAGGCAGCTCCCACCCCATGACGGATTTTTGTTTACTTATTTCCATTACCTATCACCCCTGCTAGACGAAAGGACCTCAGGCATTTACCTTGTGGTCTCAGGACCTAGATCAGGGCTTGGTTCATAGTAGGGGCACCATAACCACCTGCTGGAAAGAGTGAAAACCGTCAAGCAGGTACACATCAGTGACTGTGCAGTTGGGCTCTGAGGGGCAGGTGGGTCCAATTCTACATCATGAGAAGACAACGGGGCTGTCCCAGTATTAGGAGTGATCACAGAAGCATATGGGGGAAAAAAGAGGGATCCTGAGTGAAAAAACTCATTTTATCCTTTCTAATAACCAAGATGAATAGATGATTAGAGCATATGAAATTCACGAGCAAAGCTGATTACCATGTACTGCAAAGGAAGGAAAATGGATCATGAAATCCTTGGTGGAAAGTACAGGAAGAGCTGAAGTGGACAGAACATCATTATGTATATTGGTCCCCCCTCATCCCACCACCAAACACACCTGCCTCTATGTCCCTCACATGCTGCTTTACACTCTGCCCAGATTCCCCGAGATGGTACCGCAGGATGTCACCCTGCAGGGGCTAAGAACCAAAGCCATAGTTTAACGGTGGCCAGCGTCAGCTTTTCCCGCAGTTGGAAGAAATGAGGAACACAGAGGTTTAGAAAGAAGTGCCGTCTAGAAGAGCAGGAAGAAGACACCCAAAACAGATCCAAATACGGAATAAGACAAAAACAACGGCAGGAAGATGTAGCCAGGAGAGTGAGGAAAAGCGGATGAATCTGACTGCGAGAAAGAACAAGACACAGCTGTCTCCCCGTCCCCTCGTCAGACTGTTCAGGCTAAGCCTGTGGTTCTGAGGGGCGGCCCTGCAGTCAGCACGTGCATGGCTCACAGGGGCTATTTGCACCACGCATACTGCGCAGCTCCCCTCTTCTCTGCTCAGCCCAGCACTTTGCAAGCTCCTGGAGGACAGCAGGAAAGGGGCACAGCGGGCACAGGGGCAGGTGAGCGGGCAGCCACAGGGAGAAGGAAGACTCCCACAGCAGCGTCTCCTCCACCCTCCTACTCCCCCTGACGGAGAGCACAGGGCTCCGAGGAGGGAGCCCGAGGAAAGACTACTGAGAATGTGCGATGGAGAGGGCTTTTTCAGAAAAGGATGTTTGAAGCGTTGCTACTGTTTAGGTCATCTCTTAGCCAAAAACTATGTGAACGTGCTACTCAAACGATCTTGGAAATGCTTTTATAACTTGTTCAAAGCTTTCCAAATGAAGAGTTTGAGTGCTTTAAAGTCCTTGATTTAAAATATAAAACTCTTAACACATTTTGATTAGTCTGCCCTTAGAGAAGATGGAAATTTACTAGCCAGATTTCAACAAAAACCTTTGCACCACTGGTGAATACATGTGAATGAAAGACCAGCATGCTTCAATGTGACCAGAAGTGCCCCTTCTGCATTTAGAGGTTGGAAGCCATCCTGTTTTCAGCCATTGGCAGTGTATTCAAACTAACCATCATACTCGGCTGAACTTGGAAATTCACATCTGAATTACTGTACCACAGTCTTAAAACAATATTTAAAATGAAGTGTTTATTGTTCTCCTCAGAAACACTGGATATCAAACTTTTTAATCATCAGTAGTTTTAAACTATTTTGCTTCACTTCATTTAAAACTTCTATCTTATGATAAAATTTAGTGAAATTTTAAAATAACTACACACATAGTGGTATAAATTCAAAAGCTTTGCTAATAAGGGTTTACAACCAAAACAGTTGACTATTCACTTTAGAGATATGAAGGCAGTTATCTATGAAGCCTAGGTTCTCAGAACATTCTTTTTTCATCTTTCGTTATCGATTTCAAATAATGACTGCTGTTGGCTGCTCTATATATCCTAGCGCTTACCTCTCCCTAACCCTTCTGATCATTTCTAAAGACGGCAACAAAAAAACTTTACATAGTGGAAAGTTTCACTTCTACAAAACCAAAGGCAATTAATTGTGTTGATTTTTTTTAGCATGACAATGCAAGGGTTTTCAGACGTCCAAAAGTAAAAAAAGAAATGACTGTCAAGAGCAAAACTGTCCCCAGTCAATTCAGACCCTGTGGCAGTAGCATTCCTCTGCCCTGGTTCTAACTCATGACAGATTAGGGCCCCTGCAGACCCTACATCTCAGGAGAGAAGCTGAGCTGGGCTTCTTACTATACAGATCACCTTCCTGGAAAGTGAAGCAGAACTTTCCTGGCCTTGAACCTTAATGCCGTCAGAAATGATTCCCAAAACTCACTGGAACGAAAGCCGGGTGGTGTCCACTACTTGGCAGTCGGGAGGCTGAGGCCCCACCCTGACCCTGCAGGCAACCATTAGGTGGTTTCTGAACCTCTCTTCTCCTCAGTTCTTCCCTCTGTAAGATGAGGTGGAAGGTAGTTTTCCAGTTTGAAATAGCAGGTTCCCTCCAACCCAAGATAATCTGGAGCTGTTCCAAGCCCTTAAAGCAGTTTCAGTTTAAGACAATGTGGCCCGTAAATTATCTTCCCACACGGAAAGATTCCGGATCTTAATTTGTAGCCTGTTTGGTAACACTTTGACAGAGGGAAGCAGGTGAAGGGTTGGGGGTGGTCCCGGGTGTCAGCTGGGGCTGCTGCAGTTTTTAGTCTTCAGCGTTGCACCATCAGTGACAAAGTCAAAACCAATCTATGAACCCGAGCCCTGCGGATCACTCATCATATATACTTAGCTGGAAGGGCCCTGTCAAATAACTCACATATCATTCGGGTTAGGCAGGTTCCAAAATTATGGTGGTTTGTCTTCCGTCAGCTTGGTTAAGTCAGGACTACCTTTCCTTGCGTCCCCTTCCCCAGTGGTTCTAAATGAGAATCCGCTCGAAGACATGCCTGTGTGATTTTCTGGAAGGTAAAGTGATGCAAGGGCCACTCTTCTCTGAGGGTCATCATAGTCAGGTGTGGCGACAGATAAACACGAGGTGCTAAAGGTCCCAGCTCATCCTCATTCTCCTCCGCTCTACCTCCAAGTTCTTCTTCCCAAGTTCTGACTTTGAGGCATGACCTAGGGTGGTTCCAGGCCCACCACCAGACACCGGCCGTCGACGCGGAGATGGTTACTACATGGCGGCTGCAGCTGCCTAGGGCCCCGCGTGCCCCCCGCCCCGGCCCGCGTCAGCATCTGTGTGTGTTCCGCCGCTCAGATGGGCCCCCGGGGGACTCCTCTTGGTCTGCACACCTCCTCCTGCACCCTCCCCTCTGCAGCTCCTCACACAGTGGTGTCTGCTCTCATTCCTGAAACAGCTCCTGCATCCCATAGCCCTCAGAGCAACTCTTCTCCCCAGATTCCCCAACCAAAACAAACACAAATCCCCAAATGGACACTGTTGTTCTATCTATGTGTAACTCCTCAGAGGGCCCCAAACCGAGTGTTCTGCATAGAAGCTGTTTTTCTATGTGTTCTGTGTCACAGTGTGCTTCCCAGGGGCTCAATGTCTTTGTCTAAGAGGGTATAAATTGTACCAAAAGACAGACAACCTCGAAGTGCACACACACGTGTGCATACGGTTGTGTGCTGGGAGGAAAACATAACAGGAAACTTTCTTAGTTTAAAACCTTGCCTCTGCGAATCCTCAGGCAGTGATGTGAACTGAGACTCTGTCCCCAGCCAGCTGAGGCACAGGCGGACTGTCCAACCTGTAATCACAGGCCTGTGTCCCCCGTCCTCTCCGCCCAGCGCGAACTCACAACAGTGCCCACTGGCACACACCACAGATGTGGCTGGTCTCAGCAGCCCTACTGCGCACACCCGCGCAGAGGTGTTGCACTTGGGTAGCAATACTGGGTATGCAAGACGCCAATCCCTCAGAGATCTCACTGCCGGTTAGGCAACATTCATACTCTGACCCACAGGCGTTCACCGGGCAGTCCTTCACTCCTGGGCTGAAAAGCAGAAACCCAACGTTTAAAAAAAAGAAAAAGAACACCGTAAAAGTGCGGGCATGAATTATCTGTTTTATTGCTTTTTATTTAATGCAGAGTCGATATTTTTGAGTAATGGTAATAAGATGCCAAATTGAACATTATTGAACATTTAAACAGTAAAGTATATGGAAAGAAGCCCTCAAATGTTAACTCCTTTAAGTTGTAGCTGGTGGAACAACACAGGATAAAGGCTACTGGGCTTGTCATCATGGTTTATGACATGGGAGACAGCAAAGAGTCCCCACTGTCAACCAACTGTTTAGGCACCAGCGGCAGCACGTGTGCCTCCCTTGGAAATGTCTTGGGAGATCTAAAAAGATTCCAGATATGAAAGCCCTTCCTCACCCCTCAGGCTTGAAAGAGACGCCCACCACGGAGGGTGTGTCGAAAAACTCCTGTGGAATAGAAGTAGTTACGAAGATACAGTAAAGAAATGGTTCTGCTGTCCTGGAAGTGAACTTGCCTCCAACGGCTCCTCTCTAACCCACCACCCGCTCCAGGAGATCATGGGGAAGAGCCTCACATGGCGAACAGATGACACCAGGGCCACTGAGAGCAGCCTTTTGCTGGCTGAAGGCACCGGGTCCTCATCATCCTGAGGGAGGGGGTCGCTGGGTTGTGAGTTACATTCAAAACGCACATCCCACCACAAAAACTGCTCTCAGCTGCCGTACAGTTGATGCAATTTCAGGCCGAAAGTCTGAAGACTTTGAAAGTCCCAGAATGTCTGGGACCCCTGGAAGTCCTGACATGCAGGGCGACTTCTGCAAGGAATCCGATTCCCAAGGGGTGGAGACTCAAAGGGACACACGGCTGCATTACATCACACGACAGCAAAAATGAATACACGATTCTGAAATATGGATATGAAACACCACAACAAAGTAAACCTCTCAGACTCTACAACTGCAGGTCGCACGCTAGCAATACCTGGCAGAGTCTAAAAATTGGTGATTTTCCCATAAAACGTTTATCTACAATGACTGTGATCAATACTTAAGGGCTAAGCAAAAAGTATATGAAAACTATTCTTCTTAAAAGACAAACTTCATTAAATATCAAGCACAGTGATCAAATATAAGATGTCAAGTTTAAATAAATCGCTTCCGATTTTTCCCAGTGGTAATCGGGGCTTCCACAACAAGAATGGTCATGGGCCAACCGCACCCCTGCTGGTGACACTGAAGGTGTAAGTCACACAAACCCTCCTTGGAAGAACGAAGGGCCACATGTTGGCCAGAGGAATCATCACCTCCAGCCTCGCCGGCTTCTGAAATCCCACAGTATTATGAATGCCCTTTACAGACACAGTGATACTGAAGAAGGAAACGATAAAGAAACACAAAAGTGCTTTATTTCAAGTCCATGCCATCTAAATCTACTGAGTACAGTAACCGGGACCGGAGAGGGGACGTATTAGAACCTAAACAACGACAACACCACCAGGACGTTCGCCCCCTGCACTGCGAATCTTAGTTCAGAAGAATCCGCGCGCTGGCAAGCCAGTCTCCTCCCTGAGAAGCACGCTTCACGCTCCGTTCTCCCTCCGGCATCTTCATTTCTCTCAGTTAAGGCCTGGACAGTGTCAGGGCGGTGGTGACCCGGTTCTGGAGCTGCGCTCTGGCGGGGGCTGGGCTCCGGCCGTCAGTGGCCCGCAGGCTCGGGTGGTACGGGGTCAGGCTCTGGGCCGCCCAGCTCTGCCGTCTGCCCCTGGAGCCGCTCCACCGTCTGCAGCAGGGCTGACCTCTCCAGCTCCAAGGCCAGGGTCGCTTGCTTCAGCTTGCTTTCACTGGTCAGGAGCTTCTCAATGGTGGCTTCCAGGCTCTGGATCCTCCCATTAGCCACCTAGAGAATAAAAGAAATGAGAATGGAACTGCCCGGGGAGAACATGGGAGATCCACTCTGCACTCCACTGTCCATTCTCGAAGGCACTCTGGAGCCCTGTTCTGGCAGAGACGCATCTCTCCACGTTTACTCTCAGTTCTGGCCACAGCGGAAGACTCCTCGCAGGTGGGCTGGGCCGCCCCGAGATCCTCCAGCACCCTCTTCCCCTGCCGTGGCTACTCTGGAAGCCGCCTGTGGAGATGGCGGCTTCCCAGTGCAGAGGAGGGAGCCCGATTCCCGAGTCACCCGCTACAGGAGGACAGCTGTGAAACGGCCCGAGAACGCTTCGCGGAGACAAGGCGGAGGGTCTGCGGTGCTGCTGGGGTCCGGAGCGTTGTCACTGCAGCACGGTCCGGCCCACTTTGACAAATACACGTATGTACAGGTACAAACTGATTTCAGACAGACCATCAAAATGGTTTCTATGTGAAGGCCCACGTAGTAACAGCTCTCTACTCTGAACCTTTAATATTCCCTACAGTAACAAGGACGGGCATTTCCCCGGGAACGTGTGTGGAGCGCTCAGGGTGGCCGAGCTCTGCTAAGAGGGTCACGTGCGTGGCCTCACTGGCCACAGACGCCAGCAGTGTCCCCACTCCCACCCGTCCGCATCCTCAGCACACAATCAGTGTCAGGCCGACCTTCCAGGTGCTTCTCTCTTGCAACGGACCCTCCTCTTCTCTCTAGTCCCCTCGGGCTGGCTTCCCAGGCAACCAGTGAGTTGGCCCCAGTGAAGCGGAGGAGTTTCCTGAGAAAAGCAGCCTCCTACGTTGCTGTCCCCGGGCCTCCTGGCCGATTCCAGCTCTCTGCTGCATTCTCGAGTGCTCGGGCCCGGGGTCAGTAAGGCACTGCACTGGCTCGCTCATCTGACCGGCCGTCTACGTGTCCCCGTAGGTTTTAGGTGGGAACAACAGTACATATTTTTTCCCTCATTTTCAAAACAAGGGAAACAGCTTCTTGAACAAGACAACACTTGTGCGAGACAGACAATTCTATGACTCAAAGCCTAGGTCTGGCTGTGACACTGGAACACTCTAAACAGAAAGAAGAAAGGACTGAGATCCTAAGTTTGCCGGCTTACCGGGCAGGGGGCGGTCACGCTGAGTGGGTATGTCCAAGCAGTCCTCTCCGACCCTCACACTCCTCCCCACGGTCAAGGCCTGGGACGGGTCCCACCTCATCCCCTCCAGGGACCACTCCTTCTGAAGGCCACAGCACTCCCAGGGGCACCTCTCAGCTTAGCAGTGAGCTGATGTGCGTGGTCATTTACTGGCCAGCACGAACGTCAGGTCTCCTCCTCGGTGAGACTGAAGCTGTCTCACAGAAGAAAACACACCTCACCCTGCATGTGGGTCTGGCCTCCCAAAGCACCCGGCTCACGGGCACTCAATGACTGGTGGTGGATTATTCCAAAAAATGCACGTCCCTTAGCATTTGGCAACAGACATGTCTAAGCAATCGTCGTAAGTACACTGCTGGACAGAAGAGCTAAGACAGTTTAGTCTCCAGCGGCTAGATGACATTCTTAAGTGTTTAACAAGAAAATAGATGGGGCTTTGGTATGTCCAACAACTGTATGAATGGAACAAAGCCAGGAAACAGGTCAATTTTGATACTTGGGCAAAAAAGCAAAGATTTATGTTGGAAAATTAAGTATTGCATTGAACAGCTATCCCTGGACTCTGAAAACTATTTTAAAAAAAAAGAAAAAAGGGAAAAGAGGTGTGAGTCTCACAGAACTCATGTGGTCTGGCTGAAAGTAACTCCACGTGACTCAGAGGGTAATGAGAGAACTACATGCAGGCACCCACAAACGGACACACCACAATCCCTAGCCCAACTCTTTGAGAGCTGCAGTGTCTTACAAATGTTGGTGGCCTCTGGCACCCAGCACAGCTGGAACCGGCATAAGCTCTAGTCTTGAATGATACGTCCAGAAGCACAGAGCCACGCGGTCAAGAGAAAGATCATTCCAAGGAGGACATCTGTTGTTACCAATTACCTCTTGATGCGTTTCTTGAGGACGGAGATGTCTGAGCAGCTTTTCACAACTCCCTCTCTTCACAAAAGGGGTACAGTATCACAGGAGCAGCGCAAAATTACTTCCCCTCTTCATCACAAAAAACCCACATGGCATCAGCCTAATAAAATGAACCTTTTATTTGAGCAGTATCCTAACGAGACACATGCTTCAACTTCAAATCTGGGCTTTGTTAGAAATGTTTCCGTCCTGCCGTACTTCAGGGACCTACTGTTTGTTTGGAAGGCATTTAAAATTACCACCTACACTGCAGACCCTTACATGCAAGATAAGGCTCTCCGTTCCCCGGCACCTCCCCTTCAGGTTACAGCTAAGACACCCTGCAGAAATCGTACTCAGGCATACTTTCAAGTTAGGACAGCTCAATCTTAGAGGAAAAAAGAGCTAACTTTCGGAATGTGACTGGTAGGCCTGGGTAAGGATAGACTTTTCTTTGTTCCTCTACAGCAAATATCTACTAGGTTTCTACTGGGGTAAAAATCCCTGCTGGGGGGAATACATTTTAGACAGGGGTTGATTTATTAAGCTCCAAATGCTGGCCTTTCTCCCATCACTGCCAAGCTTGTGTCTGCAAAGCAGCAACTTTCTATAGAGAAAACTAAGAGGCTTAGATCAGGATGGAAAGCTTATTCTCAGGACAGACCAGCAATACCACAGAATACATATTTTGGAAAAAATATAAAGTTTTCTCCACAGCAAGCTCAAAAATAATTTTTTAAAACACCCCCTTCCCCCCCTCCACACACAATTCGTTAACAATGACAGCTTTACCACCCATATTGACATTTAAAAAGCAGACTGTATGGTTAGTTTATTCTATCTGATTGTTAGAGGAGTGCTACCCCCTATCCCAACAAAAAGGCATCTCTTTGTCCCTGTCGCACAGATGAGGGAATCAGAGCAGAGCAGGTGACAGTATGGGTGACACTGGACCTAGCAAGATCTGGGTCTCTGGACTGCGCCTCTGTGCTAGCTCCATCTCTCCCTCCTGCACGCACGTCTGGGTTTGCCTTTCTACTTACTGTATGTCCTCATCCGCATTTATCCATGGTAAGACGGAAGCTTCCAGAGGGGAGAACTGTGTCCCTTCATGAACTGAATTTTTGCATTGGCACCAGGGACTCACAAATCCTGATCACAGGCTCTGGTTTACTCTGTTAGGGAGATCCTGTGGCCCTTTCCTCACTCGATATCACTCCGAGGACCTAGCTGGCTTCGCTCCTGAAAGCTCATGCCTTTGACTGTCTCGTCATGACTCAAAGCGCAATCGCTGGCTATTCGGCTAATAGTGCGACGGCACCCTGAACCCAAGTTCAGCTCTGGGTCTGTCTCCTGAAAGGGTTAAGTGCAGAAATAGCCTCTCAGAAAGTTCCAGGACAGTCTGACCTTAGCAAAGGATAATGTCTGCTTCCTAACAAAAAGGAACAATTCTCCTGGGCTACCTTTGATCCCAACTACAAACAACCAGAAGAGAAAGGGCCTGCGGCCATGGGAAAACCCAGCCCGCCAGTGCCTCTGGTGAGTTAATGAACTACCCTACACTCAAGGTTCGGGAGGCTACCTTGTAAATATGCCCTACCTGCAGTTGTTCAAGGAGGTCAAGGTTCTGTTTGCGTAAGCTGCTGTTGGTTTTCTCTAATCTGTCCATTCTTTGGTTGTCACTGAGAGGAGAGGGATCGATAAGTTCTTCCTGAAGCACGTGGTACTCAACTTCATAAGCTTGTAACTGTTTAGAGATGTCCATCACAAACACCTGTGACACACAGAAAAGTCATCAGGCACGGAAAATGAGAAAAATCACACACACACACACACACACACACACGACCACGTCGACGGGTGTCCACGAAGCACCTGCTCTGTGACTGATACTATCAGTGATAAACAAGGAAAACTCTCTGCACTGAGAAGGGAATAATTTTACTTGGGAAGAGAGGATTTAAGAAGCATTTAAGGGACTTCCCTGGTGGTCCAGTGGTAAAGAATCTGCCTTACAATGCAGGGGATGTGGGTCTGATCCCTGCTTGGGGAAATAAGGTCCCACAGCCACGGGGCAACTAAGCCCGCCCACCTCAACTACTGAGCTGGCACGGCTCTACTAGGGAGGCTGTGTGACGCAAACTGCAGAAGCCCACGCGCTCTGGAGTCCATGCGCCACAACTAGAGAGAAAACCCGCACGCCACAGCTAGAGAGAAGCCCACGCACCACAATGAAGAGCCCACGCGCCACAACGAAAGATCCCGTGTGCCACAACAAAGATCTCGTGTGCCACAACCAAGACCCAATGCAGCCAAAAATAAATTAAATAAATAATATAATAAATTTAAAAAAAGAAGCATTTGGAAATAAACCAAAGGTAACAGCAAGTGTAGGTCTCTGATACTCATTTTTCAAAAGCCAAAACCTTCTTTTTTAAAATGCTTATATGAGTTTATTTTTACTTCTTATTTCAGTACTTAGATCATTTTTCTCTGAAAATTCTATTAGATTAGATTCACAACTATGGGTCAAAGAGAGAATAAAACAAAACAGAAGAATCACAACCCCATTTGCTCAGTCACCAGGTCAAAGTTTAATGATAGTTCAGTTGGATTTTCAGAGTTACAAGAACAGCTAAGTATGGAACTGTTTACTAAAAAACCCTATTCTGCACACAAAATATGCAGAAATGAGCCAAAACCCAAATGTCACCCACATAGATGAGTGAATACAAAACAATGCCTGAGTTGCCTTCCTTTCCATAATAGTAACAGTCATGAAAAAAAAAAAACACTCGTGTAGATGAGTGAATACAAAACAATGCCTGAGCTGCCTTCCTTTCCATAATAGTAACAGTCATGAAAAAAAAACCACTCGTGTGAAAAACAACCCCAAAGCGCAGAAGTGAGTGAGCTGTTCATATCTGTACTTTCTCTTGATGAGTGAAGTGAGCTGGATGGAAGCTGGGACGATGAGGGTCAGAAGACAGAGGCTGCTGCTGCCCCAGGCGTGAAGCCCCAGGCGTGACGTCCCAGTGTGGATCTGAGAATTCAGTCACCACATTAAAAAAGCCAGATCAGAACACACATCTAAAGAATGAAATGAGTCTTTATAAGAGCAGAAACTAACTCTTCACAGCATCTCCTTAAGAAAGAAATTCCAACACAGTTAAAATCAATGAAAAACTCACTGCCCTTGATGGTACCCTGTTAGCATTCAAACACGAATGAGTCCCATCTTTCCTGAAATCAATTTTCAAAAACCATGTTTACTTTCTCACCATTCCCAGAAATCTTACTTTCTCTTCCCATCTTATTTTCTCTTCCCATCTTATTTTCTCTTCCTTGAGATTAATTTTTCAGCTTCCCGGTTTTCAATTTAATTCAATGGCTAATACTAATTAGGCACAAAAGTCACTATAGGCCAAAAAAGTAATACACATTGTATTTGTGACGCGCGTGCGTGTTTGTGTGTGCAGTTGACTGCGTTGATCTGATTCTCTGCTGTCCCTCAGAGCGACCGTGAGCTGGCAGGGATTATCATCTCTATTCTACAGTCAAGAAAACTGACTCAGAAGCTTTCAGTCAGCCCTTGAATGGGGGCTCGGCTGGCGACTCCCTGAATGACCCTGAGCAAGCTACTTGACCTTTCCTGGCCTCAGTTCCTGGCCTCCACCACATGGAGGTGGTAACACCTACCTGACAGCATAGCTGTGGGGAATCACGAGACACAGGCCCGGCAAGCTGAGTTGGTGCCCTAACTTAGCTAAGGGATCTGCTTCCACACAGCTGTCACAAAACCCCTCCCATCCAACCTTGTGCTGCAGCAAAATGACAAAGGATGTCACACCATGGAACTTCTGAACAGCTCAGAGTAAAGACCACACACATTAAAACCGAGATTGCTGTGGCATTAGTGTGTAATTATAAACACAGTGCGGGATAAATGTCACACACATTTTTTCTTCCACAGAGGTTTTTAAATGAGCTCCTAACCTGGAAAACCTGGGGACAAAACCTCTGGCCTTTGATCCAGATTGATGAGCGGTATGGTTAATGGCTCTCAACCGTGCACAGAGCGGAGTGCTCGCGGAGGCCTACGTTAATCCCCAGGAACCATCCTGGGTCACAATCATCTCTGCTTAACTGCATCATTACCCTCCTGGCTGCCAAAACACACACACAGCCCTTGCAGTCGTGCCTGGGAATTTATTCCCGACCATGGCAGCATATGGCTGGCGGTGACAGGAGCGCCCTGGTCCTCAAATGACGCTTTCTCACGTTGCTGTATATTCTTCATAACCATAATTATACATGGCTTCGTGGTATTCTACCAACTCGACGTATCAATAACCATGTTAATCCGGTCATCAAATGCTGGATATCCAGTTACTTGTAAGATTTTGTTATAAACAACTTTAAACATCCTCATATGTACGGCTTTTCCCATATTTTGGATTATTTCCTAAGCATACATTCCAAGAAATGGGATTACTGAGTCAAAGGGTACAAATATTTTACTGGCTCGTGATACATATTGCCAAACTGCTTCCCAAACGGGAATAATCCACATACAATGCCATTAGCAACGTAAGAATGTGCCTGATACAGTATACCCTTGGCACTGGGCATTGGGATTAAAATGTTTCATTTTGTTATTCTAGGAAGGTAAAGCATTATATGTTATTTAAATGTAAATTATGCACGAAGCTAAATATTTTCCCAGATATCTGCTTGCTAGACGAGTCTCCTCCTTTAGAGAATTCGTTTCTGTTCTTGGCGCGCCTGCTCTTGGAGACTTAGTGTTTCTCTTTGCTGTCTGTGGACACTCTGTAATGAAGCCATCAACCCTGATGGCTGCAGAACTAGTCACATACTTTCCACCCTCCCCACCCCCAGACCCGTCCCCCCAGCCTGGTGGTCTCAGTGGCATACCAAGAGCTGGATGGGGGAGCCTCTGCCTGGGTATCAAAAATAAGGGGGTGCAGTGTCTGTGGTGAATTTAAAAACAAAAATAAACCCAACTAAAAGTTGGTCTGCTTTTTATTATCACCACATGCAAGCAATTCTAAACAATGTCAGTAGTAAAGTACTCCTCCCTGCCGTACCCCACCCTCTTGGTACGGCACTGACTGGCCTTTTAAAAAACTAATTTTCAATAGTGCAAGCTGCTCAAGCAGTAAGGGCTCCTCCCAAGGCAGAAGGGGCAGTCTCACCACTGTGGTTCTGAAGAGCATCTTTTGAACAAAGGAACGTTGTTAAGATTCTGGTTTCTCTCCTACAAGCTCAACTAGAACACAGACTTGTCTGGTGTGCTTACAATGAAGTCGCTCACAGCAGAGTTTTCCAATGTGCGTGCGTGCGTGCGTGTGTGTGTGCGTGCGTGTGTGTGTGCGCACGCGCGCGCATCTCCTGGGCATCTTGCTGAAATGCAGATTCTGACTCAGCGGGTCTGGAGTGGGGGGCCCAGATTCTGCATAAGTTCCTATGTGATGGTGCTGGTCTGGGACCGCACTTGGAGCAGGGCCCAAAGGACGCTGAAAATAGGCTATTTGCCCTGTCCTCCAAAGCCCCCCTTCACCTGCTCTCTCCTTACACTGACCTGAGGCTGCACAGGCACACGGCACTCGCTGTGATGAGACGACACCCCTGACCTCCCTCCTCTTCCTTTCTGTTTATTCCCAGGGCTTCCCCCTTCTTGTGAGGCGATTTTTATGGCTCACGTTCAAATGACAGTTAAGTCACGCTGAGGAGCTGCCACAGAGCCTCAGAGACCCTTGTCTCCACGCCCTGGACTCTGTCAACTCTGGGCCTGCCCCTCGGTGGCGGCTCCCAGCCTGGCTGCGCTGAGCGGGAGCTCCAGGGCCCTGTCCTTGGGGACTCTCCCCACCCTGGATGCAGACTGTGTCCCAGCGGCTCGAGCTGAGGCTTCCACGGAGACGGTATTTAATGAAATGGAGCCTGGCTATTACAGAGATCCAGCCCAGCTCCATCCTTCCACACACAGGACAGCAGCACGCAAAGAACGCAATGTCACTTCCACCCTGTGGGCTCTCCAAGGCTGCAGAGAAATCACGCTGCCCCTCAGGCCTCCCTGCTCTGCGTAGAACTTGAGACTAGAGCACCCTCTGCAGGGAGGGGATGGGAGGGGGCAGCGAGCAGGCAGAAAGCTTGACAGCCTGCAGAGGTCAAGTTCCAGATGGAACACGTTGGAGGGAAGGAGGGCGGAGAGCTGCCTGGCATTGAGTCTTGTTTCCCAGTGAGACCTGTGGCGGCAGGCTGAAAACCTGGACCTCAGATGCAGATGCTGTGTCCCTACTTCCAATCCCCGCGCCTCCCGCCCCCCCCACGCCGGGGAAAGCTGAACCGGCACCTAGAACTTCTCTCTTGCTCCCGTGCCTTTGCACGTACTATAATGGGGGGTTAGCTGACTACAGCCCGTGGACCAAGGCTGTCCCGCCACATGCTTTGCAAATAAAGCTTTACTGCAACACAGCCGCTTCATTCCGACAAATACTGGCTCTGGTGGCCTTCATGCTGCAGAGGCTGAGCTGACCTCACGTGACTTTACGGTCCACAAAGCCTGAAACACTTCCTCCCTGGCCCTCTGTAGAAAAGGCCCAGCTGAACTCAACTCCCTCAGCTCCCCGGTCCCCAATCCCCACTCACTGCTCAGTCCCTGCACAGCCCGCTCCTGCAGCCCCTGCACAGCACCACTGGAGCTCCCACCACTCTTGCAGTTACTGGTTACACGCTCCTTTTCTACACAGGATGGGCTCTGGTGCCCCAGAGCACGTTACACTCTTGGCTCTGCCACCTCGTACAGGGTGCTGGGCGTTTACTCCCTCCGGGCCCCAGAGTTGTTAAGGAGCCAATGGAATAAAGCATGCCAAGTTCAAAACGGATGCCTCAAACAACTGAGGCACACACACAACTGTCCTCTCTCCACACTGTGTCCATTTCTATCCTCCCAACATTAGAGAGCACCTTCACACCCTCAGTAGGCATCCTTCACAGACGAGGGGAGGAAAAGGGGTTTTTTTTTCTGGGGCCCCATATCCAGAAGGTAACCACAGGGGTGAGGCTGCCTGCCTTCTAGCCAGGCCCCAGGCGGCAGGTCAGGGCACTCAAGGGCACAGACTTGGCTTTAGGGAACCAGGGCTCTTGCATTCTCCCCTGCAGCCAAAAAACATAGGTATGTGCAATGAAAGCTCTACAAGGGAGGAAATGCGTGGAAATGTCAGAAAGTAAAGAATCAAAGGGTGGAGAATCCAGTCTTAATACACAGGTACAGTACAGAAAATCTCTGATTAAATGACACCCGCAGGCACTTGGTGGAGCTGAGTAGCTGCGAAAGCGTTTGAAGTGAGAGGGCCTGAGTCTGAAACCCTACTTTCCCACTTCTCGGTAGCATGACTGTGGGCCAGCTAATCAACCACTTTGAACCCTAGGTTGCTCGTGGGTTAAAACCACTTGTCCTCTCAGGAATTCAGTCATGACTGAATGAAACCATGTGTGCATATGCAGAGTCACAAAGAACCTGGCAAAAAGTAGGGCGTCAACAAGCCAGAGCTATTCACACTGAGAGGAAGGCGCCAGGGAAGTAAAAGCCTCTCAATTAACTGAAGAAGAAAGTGCAGAGACGAAAAGAGCTGCTCCTTCACGTAGGCAAATGAAATGTGCAGAGACCCAAAGTGGCACCCAGACGAAACCGTCTCCCTCTTCCAGCCCAGACTTGCCTCCTTTTCTGGGCTCAGCACCTAAGGAGGGGCAGCAAATGAACCACAAACTGCTGCAACTGGGTGCAACCCACCACTCTCAGACTACCAGAAACCCTCAGAAGAAGGATTTTTTAAAACACGGCTTTGGGCTTCCCTGGTGGCGCAGTGGTTGAGAGTCCGCCTGCCGAGGCAGGGGACATGGGTTCGTGCCCCGGTCCGGGAAGATCCCACATACCGCAGAGCGGCTGGGCCCGTGAGCCATGGCCGCTGAGCCTGCGCGTCCGGAGCCTGTGCTCCGCAACGGGAGAGGCCACAACGGTGAGAGGCCCGCGTACCGCAAAAAAAAAAAAAAATGACGGCTTTATTTCACTATTTGCTTTTACCCAATTCCTCTATGTTTTCATTACATTTGCAGGTGAGGTAAGTTCTAGGCTAATGAGAGGCCCCGACTGCTGAGTCTGTGGGATCTCTGCATTGGGCACCTTCTGGAGCACTCGCCATCCAGCCTCCGGACACTTCCAAGGGTGACCTCACCCCCCGCCAGGCAGCTGAGTCCTGCATCGTCAGCAATCATTACTGGAAAATTCTTCCTGATACAGAGTGAAACTCTGCTCCCACTCCTAAGCCAGGCCATTAACAACTGGTCGAGCTGCAATTCCAGGATCACCTCACCCTCAACCCCTAACATGTGAGAGAGTAATACATGCAGTGCAGTTCTACTGCATACAGAAATCAGAGGGACTAGAACCACAGATGAATGCGGGACTGAACTCCATAAAACACACACACACACGCTCTCCAGAACAAAGTTACAGAATATACACTCTTTATCACAACTTCATAGCAACAAGTTAAATTTTTAGAAAATTCCAGTTAATGCCACTTCAGCACAAAAATCAAAGCACTCATTTTACAAAAGCCTACGTTGAATAAAAATGTATGTATTTCAGAAGAACAAACGCCGAGGGGTGACAAACGCCTTTTAATTGTAAGAAACTACCGATAGTTTGTGCTGGTTATCACACCTACACACTCTCAGCACACGCAGACACACGTCTGATCACGGAACAGGCATTCGAGATGTGCCTCCCACGAGCTGAGCATTGCTGCTCAGGACACAAAGTGGTAGGAAACAGCTCCTTCTCAAAAAAAAAAAAAAAAGGAAATTCAGCTTCTGCATATCCAGAACCACTGGCACATTTGGAAGGTCCGGACTGAACCATACCTGACTGATGGTCTTTTCCATCTGCACCAAGCCCAGGTTGGGTAGCGTGCTTTTTATAAAGTCAACTATAGTTTCTAGGTTTTCATGTTGCAGAATCAAGGGCTTATGGCTTCCCAACAGACTTAAAGCCACTTTAAATATGACCTCTGATCCCTGAAGAAAGATCATATCTGGGAAAACACAGAAAAGCAGAAAGTTAAGCCGGACCAGATTCTGATGAAATGGCACTCCATTCCCCTTCACACACATCGAAGAGCAGGACTGTGGGAAATGCAACACCAAATTATAAGATCCTGGTATTTCAGACAGGGCTGTCAAGACAATATAGCAAATAATAAGTAAATATGTAAATATATATGTAAATATACATATATTATATATACTAAACTACTGCTAAAATTTTGTCACAGGTTCAGATAAATCTGTTTTTCACTCCAAAAATATATTAAATTCAAACATACCTCAAAAGTTGAAACTGTGAAAAAGAAAACTTTTCATTAGTCTATTTTTTCAGGAATTCTCTGGATTTCAAAGGAGTTATTACTAAAACATATATTTTTATGAGTAAAACAAAGATGTGTATAAATACTCTATCCTAATTTCTGCTGCTGTAAGTGAAGAAAATGCCTCTGTTTCCTCTGCTTTGAAATAAGGGGTTGAATTAAAAGATCTCTAAAAACTGTAAAAAGCCTGCACCATTGCAAAAGTACATTATTAGACACTTAACAAGTATACTGAATTTTAGCATAATAATGGAATAAAAAATTTTTTCCCTCTGAAGAATTCAAAGAACTCTATCAGGGTTATTTTCTAGTTCTTGCCATTTTTTCCCTTAGAATGGTTGGTGAATGTTAACAATCCCCACACCTACGGTGCACAGGGAGAGGGAGGGCAAGTGGGCCCCCAGCCCAGCCCAGCCCAGCCCAGCCCAGCCCAGCCCAGCCCAGCCCAGCCCAGCCCGGCCAGCCCAGCCCGGCCCAGCCCGGCCAGCCCAGCCCGGCCAGCCCAGCCCGGCCCAGCCCAGCCCTGGCTCCACCTTCCCCAGAGTTGAAGCCATTCAGAAAGAGACTCCAATGTCCTGGGGCTCAAGCACAGCCCTAATAACTAAATGTTGGGTGACTAAATTTGGGAAAGTTACCTAACAACTGGAATAATAATGTAAGAAGAAATGTAATTTTAAAAGATGGGAGCATAAATCTAATTAGAGGCAACTGTCAATATTCTCTTTTTTTTTCTGGGGGTGCTGCAGGAGAATAGAAGGGACAAAGAAGCTGTACTTTCCATCAAGTCAAGGAGGACAGAAGCAGGTAAGAGGGAGAATTCCCAGCCTGTGCCTCTCTGGGTGGTTTAGGGGGATGAGAAGTGAAAGCCATTAAGAAACAAGCCACTGAGCTCAGGCTGGACGTGTCCCAGGGTGGTTTGTGGATAGCATAAAGGAGACACCCAAGCACCGGCTGGCTGGGTCAGCCCCGGAGATGCTGCGAGACCATCATGTGAGCAGACCTGGTGCCCGGCTGGGTGCAGCCCTGCAGGCAGCTGCTCCCAGAGAGCCCAGGGCCACACTGCTCCCTCAACTTCACACTGCTCCTGGTTCAGGGCAGCTCCACGCAACTGAAAAGGACAGATGCTGCCTCCTCAAGTCTGGCTGTAGGGGCTGGTAACATAAACTGGAGAACAGATCACATCTTTGAAATCTGAACTTCTTAGGGGGAGGAGTACATGTATCGAGGCAGTGCTATGGAAGAATAGTCCTGTGAAATGTCTGATTTAAAAAATATGCAGTCTACCCATGCAATTCACCACTACAGAAAACATAAAGATCTAAAATTGCGCTACAGGGGCTTCCCTGGTGGCGCAGTGGTTAAGAATCCGCCTGCCAATGCAGGCGACACGTGTTCGAGCCCTGGTCCGGGAAGATCCCACATGCCACAGAGCAACTAAGCCCGTGCGCCACAGCTACTGAGCCTGCGCTCTAGAGCCCATGAGCCACAACTACTGAAGCCCGCGCGCCTAGAGCCCGTGCTCCGCAACAAGAGAAGGCACTGCAGTGAGAAGCCCGTGCACCGCAACGAAGAGTGGCCCCCACTCGCAACTAGAGAAAAGCCCTTGCGCAGCAATGAAGACCCAACGCAGGCAAAAAAAAATATTTTCAAATAAAATAAAATAAGATTGCGCTATAACTAAGACATATTTTTAAACAGAAATGACATTTCCAAAAACAAAGTAAATTTGAAGTTTCTTTGGTTTAGACAGTAAGACTTCCTTTCAATATATGAACATTTATAGCTGAATAAAAACTGATGGCATCTATCAGAATCAATGTCAAGGCATTCTTTGCAGGGATCCTGGGGAGTGGACTGCACTACCAGACCCATGACGTGCTATATAGCTCAGAATCTTCAGTCTCTGGGGCAAGTACCTTAAATTTAGATATAGTCCCACATCTAAGCCAGCTAAAATAAATAACAACTGGGGAACTTTTATGAGCACAATCAAATACACAATCCACATCAGCAGTCTTAAGATTTACAACGGTCTTCCAAGTTTTCTTCCTTTAGGATCTTGGTTTTTATAACAAATCTACTGACTAGTAGAGTGCTTCCTGTGATTCTGAACTTTTCCAAACTGTAGGAAGAAAACAAAGGGAAATCTGGAGAGGTGGTTTTTTTCTTTAACTCTTTTTTGGTTATCTTAAAACCAAAACAAAACAGAATACAAAAGGGAAGAAAATGCCCCAAGGAAAGGTGGCTGCCGAACCCAGCCTTAAAGAACCAACAGAAACTCCCCAGTCAAGAAGTCAGGAGTAATACTCTGCGCAAAGGGAAAAAAAGGTGGAAATGCGGAGGTGTGAAAGCACACAGCCTGTGCAGGAGCCCGCAAGAGTAGGTAAGGCAGGAGCCCTGGTCATGGGGCCAGGCCATTCTACCTTTACCAGCGAGCACACACCAGGCGCACAGAAGGCCTTCTCTTCCTCGTTCCTGAGTAGGTCAGCGCATTCCTTGGTTGGGAGATGATGCCAGTGAGACCCCGGTTACGGGTCTGAGCCTTGCAAGGAAGGGCTAGTTAACTTTAGATGGAGAAAAGCCACCTTTTAAGAGCCACTGACAAGACCATGCTGATTCCCAGCAGCAGACGCCCCCGTGCCTGCTGCCAGCGGCAAGATGCCTGACTCACCAGCACTCCTGGAGGCCCGCCCCAGGTGCCCATCCTTCTGACGACAAGCCGGCCAGTGGTCTGCACGAGTGAGGCTGGGAGAGCTCAGCCCCAGAAGCTTCTGTTAGACTAAGGAGGCTTCAAATAAGGACTGCCTTTCGGGACATGATTGAGGAATGTGTCTGAAGGATTGAAGGAAGGACCCCTCAAAGCTTTGCTGAGAAGAAGGGGCTCCTACATTTATCTGACTACACTTAGGGGCAGCACCTGTATCCCTCAGAGACAATTAGCACACCTTTTTCTCCCTCTGCAAGTTTTAAAAATTAAGTAATTTTTAAATAATAGTAAAGAAAAAGGTTACCTATAAACCCACTGCCCCAACCCAATTACTGTCATTTTTGCCCATTTCCCAATCCCTATACATTTACATACTAGAATTAAAAAAATTTATTTTAAACAAGTCTCCTTGGAAAAGTGAGTTGACTTCCCTCATTTGAAAATCACTGCACAAGGAAGTGAGCTGCTAAGTCTTTCAGCAGCGCGGCAGGAGCCCAGCTCACAACGCTGTGGCCGACTTTCCTTCTCTCCTTTTTTAAGCCCACCTAGAAGCAGGCAAAGGGGTTCATCAGGCAGGCAGTAGAGGGAACCTTAAATTCAGCTGACTCCACCACTTTGCAAATTGTTTGCTGAGAACGCCCCAAATAACTACTTTGCTTTGAAGACACTTCGGCAACCCTGCTATCATGGTAACATGTATGGGAACTCTACCTGAAACTCCCCATGACATTAGAAGTGCCCCATTTTCCTATGGGGGGAAATGACCAAGGCAAAGCACACGGCCAGGAGGTGAACTTATCCTACATCCCTTTTCCAGCTACATTTGTCTGTGTCGCGGGCCAGCCCTCTCCTGAACTTTCTCTGGGAGGCTGCGGTCCTCCAGCTGTGATATCCCCACATTTCACCAGGAACACGCAGGAGAGAGATGAAGGATGCTGACAGCCTTGTGGTAGGATGACAGCGCAGACTGGGCAAAGACTCACTTCATTACCGCTGTATCGCGTTACCCGGAAGAGCCCTTTTCCCTGGCCACCCAAACAGTCTTGTTTCCCCAGGCCAGTTTAGTCCTGAAGCCTCTCGGAACCCCTCCCCACATTACAGGTGGCTTCTGTGTTCGGCCAAACCCTGATCTTTAGATTCTACCTCCTCTCTCATCTACTTGGCAGCACCTCCTATAGAAAACGTCAGGAGCCTAATAACAGCACAGCCGCCACCTCCAGCAGGAGCAAGGCAGGTCCTATTTTTCAGAGTTTCTTCCCCCAAAGGCAGACATCAGGAGGTGAACAGAACAAGCATCTCTCCCAGGACCCCTCTACACCCAGACCGGAAAAATACAGGAGGCGGCGATTTTACACTATGTGACACCTGACATCCAGAAGAGGTGGTTAATTACCATGTAAAGGTCGAGGCACGGGCATCACTGGCAGCTGTCCCTCCAAGTAGCGTATACTTAGTTCGAGGTAAGCTATTAATCTATATATGAGCTATGCTGACTGCGTTACTTACATATAAAATAGTGAATAGTTAACAGAAGTCCACCTGTTTTTAGGTTTGATCCAGGCCTAAGGGCCTATAATGAAATGGACCCCAGGCCAAAAAAGCCTACAGTATATGTATGAACGGCAGGCTTTGGGATTTAAAACGAAGCTACCCACCAACGCGGAGCTAAGTCACCGATGCTAAATACAGAAATGGTTTTTAAAAAAACCTATCTTTTCTATGGACCTTACCAATAAAATGGTTCACTTTTAACTACTGATAGATGGAATGACCTCACAGCACAGCGCTGTCTTGAGTCCCCACTTCCTGCCTATAATCTCAGGAGCCCTGAGCCCTTAGCCAGCTAGACACGAACCCACCCAGTGCAGCGGGGGTCTGTGGGCTCCAGGACTCACAGAGACTGGCATCGTTATGCATAATGTACAAGAAACTCCAAGACCCACCTCTGACCACATAATATCGAGAAGAAGACCCTGCTTTCACTGGCTTCAGCTTTACTTACGACGTCATGAGGATGAGCTTCAGAGAGTTCTGAATATTCTGCAACACAAGCGCTGTCATTTCCAAAGCAGATTTTGTCTGTCTGATTGCTGTTAATGCCTCTTACCCACTTCTGCAGTGAGGAAAGAGCTCTTCCCCCAGAGCTTTACGGCCCTAGAGCCCAGAACTCTGGGCAGCAGCAGCTTCCGTGCCTGCGGCCGGGGCAGTGACACTCGGCGCTGACCCTTCGGCCCTTCCTGCTCAGCCCCCTCTGTAGAGTTTTCTTCACAAACAGTGTAATTCAATGCTTGAGCTGTTTTCAAACCATCTAATAACACTCCCTCCTCCCCCTTTCAATCTTCACTGCTCTCCATTACCCTTTCGAAAAAAACACAGTAAAGAATCAGGAGAAAAAGTGAAGCAGACTAATGATTTTCTTTTCATTTCCAGAGTAAGAAAAGTAAGAAACACAGAAATGTTTGGCAAGAAAGACTGAAGCCTACAGCTAAACATCTTGTAGTTTCTGTGACTCTTTTTTGGTAAACTAAGCAGGTAATTTTGAGGACTTTTTAAAAAAACTATGGTATAAAACCTTCATGAATCTCACTAATGATTTGTTTAACCAGGGAAAGAGTGTTTAGTATCAATTATTTTCAGTGCTTATTTTCTTTTTTTTAGGGACGGAAAATAAAAATCAATTTGGGGGGCTTCCCTGGTGGCGCAGTGGTTGAGAGCCCGCCTGCCGATGCAGGGGACGCGGGTTCGTGACCCGCTCTGGGAAGATCCCACACGCCGCCGAGCGGCTGGACCCATGAGCCATGGCCGCTGAGCCTGCGCGTCTGGAGCCTGTGCTCCGCAACAGGAGAGGCCACAACAGTGAGAGGCCCGCGTATCGCAAAAAAAAAAATCAATTTGGGGAGGTAGCTATGCAAAAATGGGGAGAGTAGTAAATATTTTAAGAACCTAGATTCTCCTAGTAAAGCCAAATGGTAAATTCCTTAAAAGTTCTTGTAGACAGAAGTAAATGATAATAAAAATCTAGTACTTTGGTGTGGGGGGAAGAGGAGGAGAGAAGACGACTCACTGCCCACTTAAAAAGCAAATTTTAGGTGGGCTTCCTAGGTGGCGTAGTGGTTGAGAATCCACCTGCTGATGCAGGGGACATGGGTTCGGGCCCTGGTCCGGGAAGATCCCACATGCCACGGAGCAACTAAGCCCGTGCACCACAACTGCTGAGCCTGCGCTCTAGAGCCTGCACGCCACAACTACTGAAGCCCACGCGCCTAGACCCTGTGCTCCGCAACAAGAGAAGCCACCGCAGTGAGAAGCCCGCGCACCACAACAAAGAGTAACCCCCGCTCACCACAACTAGAGAAAGCCCGCGCACAGCAGCAAAGACCCAATGCAGCCTAGAATAAATTTATTTTTTTTAAAAAAGCAAATTTTAGGATTTCTAGAATCTAGATATACAAGTGGTCTGCCCAAAGCTGCCTAAAGTGACTCTCTCTTTTGTGAACAATCCTTTTAAGATGGTCTCTAATTCTAAAAACGAATCTAAAGAAGTATAAGAATACAGGTTTTTAACCTATCAAGTGACTCAACATAAATGGTACTTTAAAACCACTTGGTATGTGATGACAATCAATTTTTTAATAACCTCTTCCTCCACAGTAAAAAGATAAAAAGAACCTGAATTGTCAGAATTATTAGTTCATCCTGAAGCAGGGGAAGCACACTGTACAAGAGCTGACTGCTCACAGCATGTCACTCAGCTCCTATCCCTGCCAGGTCAAGGCAGCCTTTTACACTTTTTTAATTTTTAGTTTTTTAAATTGAAGTCTAATTGACAAGGCAGTTTTGAGACTTTGCACGTGAACATTCATTTAAAACTCTGACAGAGACAGTCTTCTCGAAAAGTAAATCAAGTAAATGGGAGATGGTTTGAAATGTGACCCACCCTCAGTTACGGGGGCACAGCAGTGGGAAGATGACGCGGGGGGCTCGTGAGGATGGACCGTGGGTCGGCGACACAGAGGTGCCTTCGAGAGCATGCTGGCAGAGGAAGCGAAGAGCCACAGGTAGGGGAAGCAGGGCGAGAGGAGAAGATGCAGGCGAGACCCAGAAAGAGCAGTGGCCCGGGACTCCCGGGGGAGAAGTCTTAGGGAGCTCGGCGAGCAAGGCCCGGGCCACGGAGGTCGAGGGAGACGGCTCGGGAGAAACATCTCTGGGCCCCGCGCCAGGCTCCTCGGCCCAGCCGGCAGCAAGTCTGCTCCAGGGGGAGCCTGGGGGGAGGGAAGCGGATCTAAGCCCACAAGAAGGCATCGAGGGGAGGCCCTGACCATCAGAAGTTAAGCAGGTCCTGAAACTCCCGAAGCCTGATCCTCACTCACTAAACTGAGAATGACAAATACCACCCTGTTTTCTGCAGAAGACCCAGGTATAAAAATGAGAAGAGTCACCACGGAGCGACGACACACGGTTCCCCTCTAACTCGAGGACGCGGGTCCTGGTGAACAGACTCACACACACTCACCAAAGACTCTGGCTACGAACCCCAGGGGGAACTGCGAGGCGAACACTGTGAGGAACCAGGGTGCGGCGTAGAGGCTGGGGCCGATCTCGTGCTCCTCCAGGTGATTGTACAGGTCTCGGTGGTAGTCGTGGAGCAGCCTCGAGAGCTGGTACATCTGGATCTGCAGGGACACGCACACAGAGTCACCGTGGGAGATCAGCATCCACCCCACTCGGAGGCGGAAGGACCACGGAACTCTCTTCGTGGCTCCTGAGACGCCCCTGCTCTCGCCCTCCGTCATCCAGCGAGTGCTCGCTCGGGCTGCTGTGGCCAGGCAGGGGCTGGGCTGGGCCCGGGGCGCTCACGGCGGGGCTCCTCCGGCCACGGCCTTTCTTCTTACTGTTCCCTCGCTCTCCTTGGCTGGGAGAAGCTACGCATCTATCCTGAGGCAGCATTTCGTAAACGCACATTCTTAGCAAAACCCAAAGCCAGGGGAATCTGAAGTAAAAAGGCAGCCTCTCGCCAACAGCGAAGTGAGAGCACAGATTCTGCAGAAGGATGCTACTGTATCTGTTCCTTAAGTTCCCGGTGAACGCCCCCCAAACCACTCAAGAGGCAGGACAAGTGTGACTTCTTCAGGTTTACAACACAGGAAAGTTAAAATAAGCTGACAAGCGTTTATCTCGAGATGGAGAAACCTTTTCCAACTGGGCTGGACGTGAGCTCAGGGGGCTCCCTCAGAGTGATGCGGCCCTGGCAGGAAGCCCATGAGGGTCCCGGGGCTCACAGCTGGCCTAGAGCCAGCCCCGACTGAGCAGTCCCTGGCCCGACCCCAGAGGAACAGTGACCTGGAGAGGGCGCTACAGCCGGATATGTACTGCCCATAACGGAAAAACTGTTTCCGGGAGGCCAGACAACATAGTTCTCTCAGGTACCAGCTGTGGCTCTTTCGTATCAAAAAGAAATCTAATCTCTAGGCCACCAGCCCAAACGCAGCCGTGTGTATACTATACTACACACGACTTGTGTAATATACTGTATCAGTATATACTGCTGTATACTATACTATACAAATCTGAAAAATTCCACTCTCTTCGATGGCAGGCGCACCTACATTAAATACGCTAACGGGGTTATGTAGGAAGAACCTGACAGCATGTGTGGCACGTGTTATGTAGGCCCAAATCTCCTAGTGAACGGGATGGCTTCCTTCTATGGGATTTATGTTCACGCGGTCCACACACACAGGTGGAGGTGAAAGGATTCCTAGCCATGTTGTTCAATGCTCTGGAAGAGTCCTTGGCTCTAACGTACACTTTCTAAGGCTCTGAAATCAGAGTATCTTGCTGGTAAACAAACACGTAAACACATATTCCAACATTTAGGAATATCCTCAAAGCAGGACCCAGAGTTCTCCCCACCTCTGAAAGGCGGTGGCAGCAGCAGTGGAACACACTGTTGTATGGGGTTTTCTTCCGACATGACCTGCCACCTGTCACTCATTCATTCAACAAAGACGGACGAGGTACCCACTTCATCCCAGGCACTAGCCTAGGAACTAGGGACTCAGCCCCAAGACAGGTAAGACCCCTGCCCTCTCATGATATACGCTAAGGAGAGCCAGAAAATAAACAAGTAAATAAATAAGGAAACAAGATAATTTCAGGCAGTAAGTGTGTTATGCAAAAGGAATGAGACAGGATCACGTGACACAGCGAGCCAGGGTGGGTGGAAGAGGGGGGGACACGGCGCCTGCGTGAACAGGTGATATCTGAGCTGGACATGGGATGGCAGGGGTTGAGGGGTAGGGATGGGATCCCCGGCAGAGGAAGGAGCAAATACACTGGGAGGTAGGAATCAGACCACCTGAAGGTGGTTTGACAAAGGGTAAAAGGGAGGGCGCTCCGGAGTCAGACAGGCCTAGGTTTAAATCCCAGCTCTGCCACCTGCTAGCTGTGTGACCTGCTCAAATTACATAACCTCTCTGAGCCTTAGCTTTCCCATCTCTAAATTGAGCTGATCAACAATGTCTTCCTGAAGTTTGAGGAGGTAAGTGCACATGCAACATTTGGTGTAAGGCCTAGCACAGAGTAAGTTCTCAGCAGTGACAGATGTTACAGTGTTAACTGATGGTGGGACAGTTCCTGAGATATACCTGGAAAGGGATCATAAACATTTTAGAGTTCATCTTTATCAAAGACTTAAGGAACGCTCTCTACCTGTAAAATAATCATGTCTGGCCGATACTGTTTCCGCAGACCCATGTCAAACATCAGAAACTTGAGCATGTTGAATGCCTCTTCTTCGCCCATATGAAGCAGCAGAATGCCTGCTACAAAGCTGAGACCTTGGCAATAGCCTACTTCCTGGTCTAGAAGCGAGTAGGCCTTCAAAATGTTGTAAAGTGACAGCTGCCCCGCTCCTAGCTGAGCAGAGAAGTATGGATGTGTTGGAAAGGTTCGCCCTGTGAAAACAAAACACATTTGTTGTATTTTGAAAAAAAGAAAGCCTACTGAACCAGAAATCTGATGTGCTTTAGGTTAAAGCGACAGATCTTTCCAAGTGGGATCACATCATCAATCAGCTCTATAAACAAGGTCAGCTGGTTGTTCTTGGAATAATGCTTGCAATTAAAAACTCAGCAATTAATCATGCTTTCAGGTGAAAGAAATGAGAACCGCCTTCGGGCCTGCAGATACCTGGACTTCCATCTGAAACAGGAAGAAGAGTGTCTATCCTCTAAACAGGAGTCTAGTGTCCAGAGGAGCGGTCAGCTATGGTTCTCTACCCAACCCCACTCCAGCACACGCCCCGATCAACTCTGCCCAGGCTGCTCGTTTCCCTGCAGGTGTTTCACACCACACCACACGCACATTTCTCCTCTTTTAAACCATAGGCAGTGCTTTGAAACACAGTGGGGAGCAGTAGGTGTTTTCTTTTATACAAAACAATGACCTCTCAGCAAGAGGTTAAAATAAGACGCTCTCGACATCCCGATTTTCACAAAAAGCTGGTACTCAGACAAAGTTTAAAAAGACTTCTTCTGTCCAGGAGGCATGTGTGGTTGATACCTGTCAAATCCCACCTCCCCCTCTCCTTTTGGAATGTGACTGATGGGGAAGTGTGCTTCTAGGGAGCAGAAAAATGCCTGATTAAAGAGGCGCTCAGCCGGGGCCACGACTGGACCCAGGTGAGAATTACGGCCTTGTCTGGATCAGCAGAGGCAGAAGTGCATGGAGGCCACGAGGGGAACATTCACCTTAATTACGTGCTCTCAGCAAAGGGAGGAGGATACATTCGTGTGTTCTTCCTCAGCCCCGTGAGAAAGCACTGGATCAATCGAGATCAGTTTATCTGAACTTGACTTAGGAGGGCAGCAATAGTCTTTGCCTGATTTCTTGTCCTGGGTTCATTTCTCTCTCGCTACTCTACCTCTCCCCGCAACAAACCTTCCTAAACGCCCCCTGCACAAGTCACCCCTTTCCACTGCTGGAAAGCCACAGGGAGCAGTTTCTAAGTCTGCTCTCTGATTCAATCGTGTCCCTCCATTTCTGGACCTGTTCCAGTGTCCCGGCCAACCTGCCTATCGTGGGAGAGGCCGGAGAGCGTCCCAGGGGAGGCACTGACAACGGGATACCCAGGAGAGCAGCAGCTGACAGGGTGGAGGGTGACCTGGAGCCCGAAGGGGGTCTCTAGCTCGCTGTTCAGTGTCCCCTCCCCCATGGCCTTTCATGCGGCCACGACCAGATGGGAGGCACAGCCAGAAGGCAGGATACTGGACAATACAGATTGTCCACCCAGGATGGAGAGCCGGAGAAGAGAAGAGTTACAATTACCTGAGGGCAGCACAAATGGATGTGCTGGAAGCACACCTAGAGGGTGGGGCAGGTTCCGGAACTAAGGCCCCAGCATGACTTGCTAAGTGTCATCAGGTACACTGTCTCCTCCTGCCTCAATGGGGCCAGCTCTGACAGCGTTTCTCCACCTAACCAGAGGAGGAGAAGGCTGTGTTGGTCTGCAGTGGACAAAGCCAAGACACAGAAAAGCCATACAGTGTGTCCTAGAGGGAACATGATATTCAGAGACTGAGAAGAGCAAGGTTCTAGAACTTTCTGCCACTGAGTAGTGGCCTGTAACTTGGGCAAACCACATCACCTCTGAAGTGGAAATAATGTGTCCAAGTTCATACAGGACCGTGTAAAGCTGAAATCCAGCAAAGCTAGAGAATATGGTTCACAAACTGTAAAACACTGCCCAACTACAAAGTCTATTATTCTCACTCCTTGGAGGAAAACATATTGCAAACCTGATTAGATTAACAGCTAATTTCAGAAAAGTAAAGGAAAAGCCAGGAAAACAAAAATCCTTGCAAACCCCAAATACCTCCAACCAATAAGCACTCTGTTCTTCTGGCCAGGATACGGATGTCACTTTCTTAAGAAAAACTGAAACATGATTTGTTTTTGCTCTGCCCTACACACCTCTGCTGGGCCTTGAGTGAGTCACACTGTAGACTAAATTAAAAAATGCAGACAAAACAACTGACTTGGCAAATACCACCTTGGTGAGAGGTGAGGGGGAAGCAACGGGCAAAGTTTGGAGGAACTTCTAGGCGAGGCCTCCGTGAACCCAGCAGAGCCAGAGCCTGGCAGGCAGGGCACCTGGTCCACCGCTGGACCTGGGCCAATATTCGGCTCTCCCAGTTCAAGGGAGGAGGGAAGGCTGGCCCTGGAGGAAGCCTGGAGAGACGCACCGATGTCACCTGGGAAACGCACTGCTGGAAACAGAGCTTCTTTGGGACCTTGGGAGGGCACTGAGACGGCATCCGAACTGGGGGCCATGACTGGGAAAGAAGTGAGGTGCAGAGACAAGGCTGGCGCAGTCGGGGTGTGGCGTGGGGCTGCAGCTGGCCTTCGGGGTTGCAGAGGGTGAGGGTGGGAGACGGCAGGGACAGAGAGGACGTGAGTGCAGCCTGGCCCCGCCTGGGAAGGAGGAAAGGCCGAATCTCGCCTCTTGCAGACTCCAGGCCAACGAGAGGAGTGGCAGCCGCTGGCCCCTGGGCAGGGCGGTGCCTGAAGGTGGCTGCTGCGCAAACACAGGTCCCCGGGGGACAGCCCCGCCCCGAGCCCGTTGTGCTGCTGACGTGGCCTTTTCCTCCCTCTGCAGAAGAGTAACTGCATCTGAGCTACGGGAGGCAGAGGCCCAGTCCTGCGCGTGGAACAATGAGGAATATTTACTGAAAGAAAACTGAGAGAAGAGAGGAGTTAGGAGGAAACTTCGTCCCCACCTCCTCCTCCCATCCCGGGTGGGGGCAGAGACCACGTGTGCTCCCTTCCTCCCTTTCAACCTCCTACCCGAAATTTATTTTTTTCTTCATTTCACATGATAGGAACATGTCACTTTTTCTGTTACTCACCACATGAGCAAACACTGCTACTGCCAATTCACAAAACTGCTTCCGTAGGGTCAGCGGGCCAAATGGGCTCCAGCCCCAGGCCTCACATTTTCACTGTCCCCAAGGCGCAATCACGGCCTGTCAGCATCACCCTGCGCCCAGCCAGCCATCTCCTAGGAACGCATGGGGCTCCTGGGCAGAGGGCCTCAGGGATGGAGGGGCCTACTGCAGCACAGAGCCGGAGGGGGTTTAGGTCCTGGCACTCAGCTGTGTGACCACGGTCAACACCTGACCTCGCTGCGCTTCAGAGACTTTTCTCATTTCTTAAAGAGGATACAGGGCCAGTTTTCCAAGGCTGCCGTGAGGGTCACGTGAGACTGGGATGCCAGTGCGGGGCCTCACAGTCAACATCAAGAGATTTAGTAAGCATCTACTATGTGACAGGTTCTGTCCTAGGAGCTAGGGTACAATGGCAAATGGCCCCAGTCCAGCCCACAGAGGGAGGGCTGCATCCTACTGGGGAGAAAGGCAATAAAAAGGCACTGCCACATAACTAAGGGACAGTGGAGGGGGGGGTTACAAGCACAGGCCTAGAGTCACACTGTTCAGTGGCACACCAGCCGTGTTACTTTGGACAAGTGACTTAACCTCTCTGCATTTCAATATTCTCAGCTCCAAACAAGGATAGAACAACACCTCCCTGATTGTGTTGTGAGGATTAAAGAAAAGATTTTAAGTAACTCCACCCAACATTTGGTCCAAGGTAAAGTTAAGTACTAGCTTTAAACATTAATGATAATTGTCATAATGGTAAATGTGATAAGTACGCTGAGGGGAGTGTAGAGGGTGGGACAAGGCTTAGCAGAGGCACCTAACCCAACCTGAAGGTGGGAGAAGAGGCTATATCAGGGACAGCTTCCCAGAGATGACATTTCAACTCAGACCTGAAGAGGGACATTTACGAAATCCACCCTGACGAAGTGCTGTGTGGCTGGACAGAAAAGCCTCGGTACTGCCTGATCCGGCTCGCACCTCACACGGCTGGGAGGAACCCGGTGGGCCCAGAACACGGACTGGGGAGCCCCGGGGTGGCGGCAGCCAGGGTGGATGTTCTGGAAGCAGGACCATGTGCCCTAGAAGCGGCAGGGCCGGGAGCCCACGGGGTTGCCCAGGAGCCCTGCTGTCAGCAGAGCCAGAGACGGAGGCCGCTGGGGGCGGAGCAGGCAGGAAAGGATGTCCCCACCTGGGGCTGCTGACAAGAGAGAAGGCCTTCTGTCACCATGGCTACAGCCTGCCTCCACAAGTTCTCCACTGGTGGCAACTGCAAAGGTACCCAAGACACCGTTTCCACCTTAGCGTTTTTAAAACTGCTCGAGAGACGAGGCGCCTCCCCGTTCCCAGAATAAAATTACCCAGGGTGCACTCACAAGCTCGTTTCTCCAATTTTTCTAATAAATCCTGTTTGTAAACCGTAAAGACTAGGGAGTGGCTCCTGTAATTAAACGCAGCCTCAGCTCTGACACCTGTGTTTCCAGGATGTTCCTTGGGTTGACTGCAAAACCTCCTATCAATATCTGAGTCACTGAACTGAACCGTGGTCAGAACTGGCGCCTCCACGCCAGCCACCCTCCATGCTGAGCAGAGGTAATAAGCCACCCGGAGCAGACGGAGGTTTCTTTATAGACCTGAGAAGACATTTGTGATGACTCCAGGGCTTTGTTAATCGAAAGTCTCAGCAGCGAATTCTGGTTGCTAAACCTCCAGGCCGAGCACTAAATAACTCGGACAGTGTCTTCAGACTTTTCAAGTGAGTGAAACTTCCATTTTCATGTCAAATCGACTGCAGGCTTACCGAGGTCGATGAGAATGGCGTGCTGGTGGGAGGTGAGCTGCTTTAAGAGCTCTTTGTATGGCGTGTCCTTTGGCTGCTGTTTACTGGGAAACGGGTGTTTTAGGTGGTATTGCTCTGCTAGGAATTTCCAGATTTCGCCCCGGTGATGTCGCGGCACACCTTCAAAAGCGGGGGTGGAAAAGAGAGAGAGGGGCTTCATGTACAGAATTCAACTTAACAATAAAAATGAGTTGTGCTTCAGTCCACTGATCCAGCTTCTAGTTCCACTGTGAATTAACTGCATAGGAATGGAAATAAAGCAACCAGAATTCTCTCGTATTTGCTCCCTTCCTTCCTTCCTCCACACTCTCCGCCATTCTTCCCTCACCCCCCTGACCCCCCCCCACCTTTCGTAGCACATACCTAGGGACTATGTGCAGACTGTGCTAGACTCTGCGATAAACTGATGAATGACATGAACCCCTATGACTGGCACCAATTACTAACGTCCTTGGGAAATAACTGCAAGCATGTAAAATGACACTGCAAAATGGGATCTCAGGGACTTCCCTGGTGGCCCAGTGGTTAAGAATCCACCTTCCAATGCAGGGGACGTGGGTTCGATTCCTGGTCGGGGAACTAAGACCCCACATGCCGCGGGGCAACTAGGCCCACGTGCCGCAACTACAGAGCCTGTACGCTGCAGCGGAGGATCCCACATGCCGCAACGAAGATCCCGCGTGCCACAACTAAGACCTGACACAGCCCCAAATAAAAAATAAATAAGTAAAAAAATTTTTTTTTAAGTTTAAAAAAACAGAAGTGAACTCAGAGAAGGGATAGATCCAAAGAGGTGAGTGTGGACGAAGGAGATCTAGGTTTCCTGGACTCCTTCACTTGTGCCAAGACTCAAGAGTGGGAGAAAGAAGAGAGAAGCCAATTCAGAGGAAGGGAACCAAGAGCGTTTCCACAGGCCTCCCTGGGCACACGGCACATGCAGGAGGGAGGAGGTGGCAGTCAGGCTGGAAGGGCTTTACTAGAGGCAAAACTGAGGGCAAGAAACCTGCACTTTATTTGGTAGCCGAAGGGAGCCACTGAATGTTTTTGAGTTGGGGAAGGAGTAGCCAAATCAAAGCTGAGATTCTGGGATACTGATTGGACGTCTTTCTGCAAGCGTGGGCTGGAGGAAGGGGCCAGTGGCTGCACAGGGGACAGTCTGCATGAACATGCCCTGGTGGGCATTCAACATGGACCTACAAACAAGAAAAATGATCTAAGAGCCTCTACCTAATGTTTTAGACGTGATTAACTTAAATACTCAAAGTAATTTTAAAATGTTGTCTAAAACTAAGAAACGTCCTCTTAAAGTCAATGATGTTACTCAGGTCAAACCCCATTAGAAAAAGTGACTGTTTTGGATCAAAATTCTTGGGTTCGTGATTCCGCTGTTTCAAGGCCCGAACGTGGAAATGGGGAGACAAAGAAAACGGCAGGATAAGACACCAAACTCTCCTCATCTCTGAGGAGTGCTCTTCAGAGAAAAGGAGCCTCGTAATCAGGGATTAATCTCCCTTTCCATCCAGAAAAAAACCGTGAGCACTTGGTACCCTTCCCTGCCACTCGGAGAGCCTACCCAGGAAGGTCGTTTGCTAGTTTCCCCAGCCGTCTCTGACAGCAGATCCTACTCCGGGAAAGAGCAACAGCTAACACTCCCTGTGAGGTGACCAGGCGTCGTCGCCATCCTGAACACGTTACATCGTCCCCACAACCCGCTGAGGGAAATACGAGGATGCTCCACATGGTGCAGATGGGGAAACAGAGGCCCCTTGCTGAGAAGAGATGCCCCAGCTCATTGCTGGCAGCCCAGGGGAACTGACTGCCGTTTTCTCTCAAAGTTCTCACTGTCACACAAGCTGCTACTCAGATGGGTACTGAGGAAAATACCTTACGTTCCTACCTGGCAATTAATAATAAAATCATCATTTGTGAATCAGATTTGTGAATCAGAAAGCCAATTTCATTTATTACAGATTCACAGGAGCTGTTTAGAAAGCATCACTCAGCCATCTCTTGGAAATACTTACAGTCTAGTCAGTAATTTGGTTTTACACTATGGGAGAAACACAGGGACACACTTAACTGTGACCACATCCTACACGTTCTCTGAATGTTTAACTCGGAGCCAACTGGATGACCCTGTGTAGTGGGCTGAGTGGTGGCCTCCAAAAAGGTATGCCCACGTCCTGATCACCTGAGGCTGTGAATGTTGCCTTATTTGGGAAAACGGTCTTTGCAGAGATAATTAAGTTAGGTAAAGACCTTGAAATGAGGCCATAACCCAGAATGACAATGTCTTTAGAAAAGAGTCACACAGAGAAGACAAGAACAGGAGGCGATATGCCCACAGAGGCAGAGACGGAAGTGACGCAGCCACGGTCAAGGAGTGCCGACAGCCACCAGAAGCTGGGAGAGGCCGAGGGCGACCCTGTCCACGCACCCTGACTTCAGACTTCTGGCTTCCAGAACTAAGAGAGAAAACTTTCTGTTGTTTTAGCCACCAATTTTGTTATCATTTGTTATGGCAGCAACAGGAAACTAATCCACCCTGATATCTGCTTTTTTATACTGTTCTGTTTCTTTTCTCCCTACTATTCCTGCTCAGAGATGTATCTGGAGGGGTGGGGAGATGTGCAGACACACACACACCTCATACTTCACACTGTATTAGAAACAAATGTGGGCTGAAAAACAGTCAGCATGTTACATGATTAATAGTGGGGCTTTTCACAAAATATTTTTGTCAAACTGGGAAATTTCCCAAGTTATGAGATGAACAATTTCCCCTTATTACTAAATCATTCCCATTATCTTATCAAACCTTTATTTTGGGGAGGAAAAAAATACTGGCCGTCCCTGGACAGTACCACATATTCTGGTGTTTAAGAGAAAGCTTAGATTTTACGATTTAAAAACAAAGGGTCATGCAAATCGGTGCCAATGTGTTTGCTAAGAATGACCTGGAACAGCCTTCCGCACGCTCGGTTTTGCCTCCACTCCTAACCCCAGAAAGAAACCTGGCAGTGGACTGGGCGCGCAGGCAGGAAGCCACCCTCCCCCCAGATGTAAATACTTTTTAATTTTTACTCACTTTAGAAGTAATATATGCTCACTATTTAAACGTGAGAAAAACAAACAAACCTTCTGAAAATACAGAAGGTATAAAGAAGAAAGTGAAAAACCATTCATAACCAGAGGGAACATATAATTCACCACCCAAAGCGGGAAGCTTTTGAAAGCGAAGGGGAGGAAGGCTATTAATTACTGGACAGGTTGTAAAGCAGGGCTATGCCGGGTAACCCGGATGGATGGCCATCCTGTCTACAACTCAGGTTATCTGCAAACACGTCAAGGATGTCTTTCTACATATACACATATGGAGATACACAGCTGTACATGAGGCCACGCTGTCCTTTCTCATTTAACGACTGACCTCAGACACCTTTTACTGCCGTCAATATAAATCTACTGCGTTATTTTCAAGGAATATGACATACGTGTGGTCACGCAGTTGGGTTTTTTCGGGTTCTGCTTTGTTTTTTGGCATTAAACACTGCCACAATCTGCACTCTTCCCACTGCAGCACATTTTTGACTGATTCATTTCTAGAACGGGTTTCTTACGTGGCAGTGCTGGGTCAAAGGTGAGCAGAGTTTGCTTCTGGCCCATATTGCCAACTGCTCAGGTAGCCTCTTTGCAATCCCACTCCTAGAAAAGTACGCTCCAGATTATAAACTTCTACACCTTCATACCTTTAGAGAAATCCTTTAAAACCAAAGTAAACTCTGAATTAGTTAAAATTCCCTAGAATTATTCCTCCTTCTCCCAAGTTGACACCCTAAAATCCTGCCACCTTGATCAAACTTTAACTTGGGATGTTTATAAATCTCTTTATTTCCGTCACTTAGGGGTCTCATTAAGAGGAGAGGCCTTCTTAGCCACATGGCGTCTTTTATTTCAAGGGCTGCAAAGTAACTGGAGAGCTGGAATCCAAACCCGAGCCTACCTGCCTGAAGTCCGGGCTGGACACTATGTTACCTCCTGAGAGCATCCAGACAGAAGGCACACAGTTCACTGTCAGTTTACTATTTCACCCAGCTTATCATCACATCATTACCCAGTTTGTAGGCAACTAAGCCCTTAGGTATTCTTTTGTCTTCTTCCTGTTTCCTTAATTAACTTAATTAAGAGGAATCATGAAAGGTAATGAAACTCACATCAATTAACTAAGACATCTGGAAACAGATTAGGTAAAGACATGATAAATAGGAGAGAGACGGCCACCGAAAATGGACTTAAAAATTATTTTTTATTCCATACTTCTCCCCAGTCATCAGTGAGGGGTGAGGCCGGCTGGACTGATTCCCAGTTAAGCTTACCTTGCCCAATAGCCGAGTGCATTTTTTCCATGTCAAACTTAATTTTTGATCTTCCTGGAGTGGTAAGCATCTTTTCCCACACTGTAGTTACTTCTTTAAGACAAGGAGTGATTTCTTCATAATCAAGCTTTAGGCGCTTGTTCAGCAAATCATTCTCAGAGGCTAGAACAGGCAATTTAAGAGCACGTTAGTGAATGCTACAGCTCCGTGTCTCCTACTTCACAGCACAGCTGCCTGCTCATCACCACCGCTGAGACGTCAAGCGGCTACAAGCCTGCTTAACAGGTCCAAGGTAAAGACACGGTTCCTGCCCCACCACAGCTTCTGTATTTAATGATTCTGTGCCCCCCATGCCACCCCAACAAAACTTACTACATGTTTTTAGGCCATTCATGATCAGGCTCTTATTGTTGATTAGTTTTCTCAGCAATACAGGTACTGCACACACTGACACAATGCTTCCTAAATGATATTTAGCAAGTTTATTATGCTTTCATCACCAAGATAAGCATACGTTGGACTTTACAGAGCTAAGGAGAGGAATAAATTCAAACAGTAAAAATAAGAGACCACACAGGACAGAACTCTGCTGGATGAAACAAGGAAGCAGCAAAAGAGGATGCCGGCAAGGGCTAGTGAACAAGGGCAAGGTGTTCTAGGTACCTTAGGAAACGCTTCCCTGCCCATTCTAGTCCGCCTGGTCACCATTTACATGGCTTTACAAAAGCTTTGCCACTGTGGCAATCTGATCTTGTCACATCAGTCACAGTCACGATTCCTTCCCAGCACTCCCAAGAAGCCAGCCAGCATCCTTCCCATTTTACAACTATGCCCTGATTTTCCGTAGCTGCCATCTGCAAGAAGATGGGCCAGGGAAAGCATTAAGGTTTATGACCTACATGATGAATATAAGTGCCTTTTTACTTTTCAACAAAAACCCCCACCAACATACACATGATTATAAGCGCTGTGCTCCAAAGCTGTCATTTGGTCGATGGAACACTCGGTGATGCCATCACTATTAAATCTCTTTTAGACATCTGCTTTTAGAATCACCTTCAAGAACATACAAGAAAATGGTAGAAACACAGACTTGGAAGAAAATTTAGCATTCGCTGCTCTAAATTCCCCTCACCATGGCATCCCTTTCCATAGCAGCCTCATGGGATGAGCTGTCTCTCTCAGCTTCAATACTGGGTACTGGAGAGCCCACTACACCCATAAGTAGACAATTCCAACCGCTCAACTACTCTCTTATCAAAAGGTCTTATTACTTTGTACTTGACTCTTGTTTTTGGTCAAAGATGACATATTTATATGGACAATGACCCTTATTCACCAGATTTGGTGTCTTAACTTTCAGCTCTATACAAACATCACAATAAAAGATGAAGCTCTACAATCAAGGAGGAAGTTAATTCCAAAATTGCTCTGGACAGGGCCACCGTGTACTACTTGTATAGCCTCCCTTTTAAAGAATATGTTCGGATTTCCCAACCAAAATCCTTCTTATTTTATATCCAGGCAGCTCTCTGCACTCCAAGACCCGTGCTCTTTGCAGTATACCACCCAGGGTACATACAACTCGGCTCCTTAGCTACTTTGCAAATAATATTTATTCGTTCAAATGACTATGGAAACAGGAAATGAACAGAATCTAAAGTTCATGGCTTATTTTGACACTAACATAACCCTGGGCTTCTCTGAGCATTAGTTTCCTCTTCAGGTTATACCTGCCTTCTTGAGTTGTCACCAGGATTAAATGAGTGTGTCCTTATAAAACCTTGTTATCAGTACAGGTACAGCTCAGCTAACTTGAAGTCTTGGTTCTCTATTTTTCAGGTTGCCTGCCACTCACTAAAAACGCACATAGAGTGAGGTTATGAACTTTAATGATTTAGGTAGGATCAGTTCATACCTAGTACCAGGCAAAGACTACGGTTGAGGACAAAGCAGGGGGAGAGAGAGAAAGAAGAAAACAAAAAACACTTTTCAGAGAGTTAAAGTTTACATTTGAAGCATGTCTCTCAGAAGATTTAATTTAATATAATTGGCGAGATTATCATTAAATCTCTAGAAAGTGAAAAGTACTAACTTTGCTTTGGAAAAGTAACAGGTATTTAATATGCATGTGTGTATGTATGTATGTTAGAGTACCTTGCCTTTTTCTTTTCTTTTCTTTTTTTTTTAAAGAATAACACGCTTATGTCTGATACGCTTCACTTTAGAGTCAGGACAAATTAAATCAACATCAGGCCTGTTAAATATAAAAAGTGGCACACCAACCTTGCAGCTTCTGATTTTCCTTCTCCATCCTGAGGAGCAGTATCTGTTGTAGAATGGCCTTTTGCCACAGCTCTCGAAGTTCACGAGATGTCCTTTTCTTTTCCTCTGGGACAGGGCCAAAGGGTCCATCTTCACAAACTGGTTCTAGAGGAGATCGTGGGGGAAGCTCTCCCAGCTCTGAATAATCTGGGGAGGAAAAAGGGCATTTCAGAATGGTCATTTTTCTTTTTTTTCCTTTTTCTTCCTCTTTATTTTGTTTTCTTTTTTAAAGTACAGTTGCTGTACAATATTATATAAGTTACAGGTGTATAATATAGTGATTCACAATTTTTACAATTTTTTTAATTAATTTATTTTTTATTGGAGTATAGTTGCTTTACAGTGTTGTGTTAGTTTCTGCTCTACAGCAAAGTGAATCAGTTATACATATATATATCCCCTCTTTTTTAGATTTCCTTCCCATTTAGGTCACCACAGAGCACTGAGCAGAGTTCCCTGTGCTATATAGTAGGTTCTCATTAGTTATCTATTTTATACATATTAGTGTATATATGTCAATCCCAACCTCCCAATTCATCCCAATCTTCCCCCCACCTTGGTAACCGTAAGTTTGTTTTCTAATCTGTATGATTCACCATTTTTAAAGCTTATACTCCATTTATAGTTAATATAAAATATCGGCTATACTCCCTGTGTTGTATAATATATCCTTGTAGCTTATTTTATACATAATAGTTTGTAGCCCTATTCCTCCTCCCCCTCATTCCCCCTCCCCGCTGATAGCCACTAGTTTGTTCTCTATCTGTGCGTCTGCTTCCTTTCTGTTATATTCACTTGTTTGTTGTATTTTCTGGATTCTACATAAGTGAGATCATACAGTATTTGTCTTTCTCTGTCTGACTTATTTCACTTAGCATAATGCCCTCCAAGTCCATCCATGTTGCTGCAAATGGCAAAAATTCATTCTTTTTTATGACTGAATAGTATTCCACTGTGCACATATATACCACAGCCAGAATGGTCATTTTTCAATAAAAATTTATATTTAAACATAGTGTCTGATCAGAAAATTCTGCTTATTCAGATATTACACAATGGTATCACCAAATTTAAAAATCAGGTTTCAATATGCATTGAAAAAACTACACCTGAGCCACAAACATCAAACAAATTATACATCAAATAGTAATAAGCAAAAGTCGCATCAGCTGAGGAAACGTTCAACGATATCTACTTTGTAAGGTATACTACTTTATCTTCTTCTGAGTTAATGAGTGTATTATTGATAACAACAGCAAGCATTCACACAGTGCTCTATACCAGACTGTTCTGAGGGTTTTATATATAATAATTTATTTAACACTCAACCACCCTAACATGTAGGTACTGTAACTATTCAGTTTTAAAGAGAAGCAAACTAAAGCACAGGAGTTCACATGCCTTGCCCAATGCCACACAGCTGGAAAATCGTAGAGCCAGGGTTGGAACCCAAGCAGTCTGGCTTTTATGTACATTCTTAACCACTGTGTTGTATATAAGGCCAGGTGTTTTTAAAAAAGATTAAAACTTACTTAACAGCCAAGAGTAACTGTGACCATTAATAAATCCTCTACCAAGTGCTGGGCACCATGCCAGGTGTTTTATATGGACAGACTCATTTCATCCTGATGCCAACTCCAGAAGGCAAGTATTAGCCTGAAGAGAAAACTATGGTTCAGAGAAGCCAAGTAATTTGCCCAGGGTGAGACAATGAATAAGTTCATGCTTTCTGTAGATACCCCTACAATTTAGATAGGCCTACAATTCAAATGTCTCCTATGCCATCAATTTTGAAATTTCTATTTCTTAGTTGAAATCTCTTTACAGTTCAGGAATTTGTGCCTTTCCCAACTGCAGACACTCTGCTGCTGGTACAGTGTTGTTGTATCTCACTAATACCTTATGGACACGCACAGAGACCATCCCACCGGTTCACTATGAAACTAGCGAAGTTCCCACACACAAGTGGACCTCATCTGACACAGTGCATTCTTAACACATGCCGTGAAAAGCCCCGCACAAGCAACCTGAGTCTCACAACCGCCCCACCCCGTAAGACAATACACTATCTCTTCCATTCAACATCTCCAACACAATTCCATGTTATGACTAATTTATAGAACAGTCATCACCATTGCTCTTTATCTAAAGCTGGGTTTGTTTTCCTGCTACAAAATCAAGTACAAGCTACGAAATGTTTAATTTCCTAATGTAACTTGTCCACCTTAACTCCTCTTGAAAGTACAGGACCCTTTAAACAAATGATAAGCCATTAAGAATGCCTTATAATCTCTGTAAGCATTTAAATGCTTATCATCACATTTTTATTTATGTTTATTTCATTATGACCCTGTTAAACAAATGAATTAAAATTCTACTTCTTTTGGAGGTAAGAAATAGACCGTTTATGCACGTTACAGGAGGATGCTCACGTGTAATGGTCAATATAAAAGCAAGAATTAAAATTGTCTATATTGTATGATCTCAATTTTATAAGTATAATGAGAGGCAGTACAGTTCTGTGACTAATAAGGTCAGGCTCTGGAGCCTGGCTGCCTGGTTTTTAATCGAGACTCTGCATTTATGGATTTTGTGATCTTTAGCAAGTTGCTTAATCTCTTTGTGCCTCAATTTCCCAATCTGTTAAGTGGGAATAACAGCACCTCCCTCATAGTGGTGTTATAGGAACCGAGTTAATACATACCATACAAACCACCTAAAACAGGGTCCAACACACAGTAATACAGTGAACGTTAGCTCTTATTGTTTGCTATCACATATTCACTAAGGGCACAGAAAAAAATACTGGAAGGAAACGCATCAAAATTTAGTCACTCAACATTGTAAGCTCTGAGAAGGCTAGAACCTTGCCACCTTGTCGACGGGGGTCTGTCCAACACCAAGCAGTCCCTGGCACCCAGCAGATGCTTGGTAAATAATTGTTGAATAAAAGAAGAGATAGGTAGGTACTGGGATTGGTGTGCTTGCCGTTCTTCTTTGTATTTCCTGTATTTTCTAAATGTGTGATAATAAACATTTTTATAATCAAAAAATTAAAGAAAATGCAAACCTGTTCTGATTTAAATCAAAGATTAAAAAATGTTCTCTTGCAAAACACTTAGAAGACAAGTCACCCCTCACAACCTGTATACTTAGGATTACTCACTATTGAACACAATATAGTCTAAATTAATCCCTTTTGCAAAAGGAACTTTAGTCAGTATTCCTGTTTAATCTTACTCTGCAGCTTGAAGTCTTCTACCTGAGCCCTTTCCCTTTATTTTGCTTTTGTTTTGTTTTCTTCTCTTACCATCTTGGCTGTTGAAAGACCATAAACCATCACAACCACATGAGAGGTGTCAGAACCACCTCATGAGATAGGTGATGTTATCCCCTTTCTACAGCCGAAATAACTAAGGTGCAGTGAGGTTTTGTAACACGGTCAAGGTCACACCTCTGCTAAGAGTCAGAGCCACAATCTGAACCAAGGTATATTTTCCTCCAAAGTAAAAAATGCTTACCCAGTGCCTCTAACTTCCAGATGCACAAACATCACGTGGGTATCGTGCTGAAATGCAGATTTTGACTCAGTCTGGGGGGAGCCTGAGAGTCTGCATTTCCATTAAGTGCCCAGGTGATGCCACTATTGCTGGTCTCAAAACATACTCCCAACAGCGGGCTCCACATCACATTTTTACTCTTCACTCCCTCACATAACCTTAGGCACTTATTATCATGAAAGCTCTTCATTTTCTTTCGCTGTGACTGCTAGAACCCAGTCCAAATGCTGCTGTCAGCTGCCTGAATCCAGGCCTTCACACATGGTCAGAGCGCATCCCAATCTTGGTCAGGGTGCCAAGGCCCACTGCAGAATACAAAGATGGATTAGGGGCACTGGTGTTAATTTCACCTCTGAATTAACTAAATAAAGGCTAATCCACTGTAAAGGTCAGCAAATAAACCTAACAATTTACAGCAGGTTTCTCCTTCCCAGCACTACTGACGCTTTGGGCTGGCTAATTCTTTGTCATGGGGGACTGTGCTGTGCACTGTAGCATGTTTATCCACATCCCTGGGCACTACCTACTAGATGACAATAATACCCGCCCACGCCAGCAGCGACAATCAAAAATGCCCAGACATTGCTAAATCTCCCCTGGGGAGAAGGGGGAACAGAATCATCCCCAGTGAGAACCTGAATCAGAACAAAATACCCATCACTTACTCTCTCCTAACCCTGGGAAGGGGTAAAATATATCCCCTTTGCCCAAGTTTATTTTATGTGGTAACAATTACGGATGTTATAGTCTATAATTAACAATTTTTAAAAATATACTATCTTTTGTTCATATTAAGAGTAGCCTAGTTACAAAGTAGTTAGTGATTTACAAGAGGGGGATAGTTAAATATTTGTTTATTCTAAATGTGGCCCGGCTAATCTTATCAATGCCAAAAGACCCAGATTTGGGACAAGGCTATAGCTTTGTGATCAGTCCTCTTTCACATGTGCGTGCGCATATGTGTTTGGGGTGCAGTCTTATGAGATGTGTACTCATGTACACAGGGGGTTGAATGGAGCGGCAGGGTGAGGATTACAACGTGAAAATGTTGGACAGCTGTTGACTGAGAACCTTGTTCTAATAATAAATATGTTCACTGTTTGAACTTGGATAATTCCTAAGCCATTTACACTAGTATTTGTTGAGTCTCTTACATGTACCCAGGATGTGATGTGCTCAGTGGTCTAAGAAAGGCTTTGCTGTTTCTAATAATCTCCAGAACAACAGCGGGGCTCTGGCTTCTGTCCTCGACTTCTATTCTAGCTGAGAGGCAGCCAGCTAGGGGCTCAGGTGGAAGAACGCGCCTTAGTGCAGCAGAGGCTGAGCAGGGGCCTGCCCCAGCCCTCTTTGTAAACCTCTGTAAATGCGTACACCTTTTGGGTTCCAGTCCCTCGGGGCAAAATGTGAGAGGTGACATTCACCACCAACTGCCCCAACTGTGGGGACCACAGGCACCGACAGACAGCTTTATAAAGTCTGCAGAGCCACAAAACCACAGGGTTGCAGGAACAGGTCAGCCTGGGATTGGCTTTTACTATTCTGACATCTCCAGTAATGACAGGATGTAGAAGGCTTAAGTTATGTAGACTCTCAGAAACAATGGCCTTCAGTGGGTTCTAAGAATTTTAAAACCAGCCATAATTCAGGGGCCCTAAGAGACAACTGCCTGCCATCTAAATCACTGCTGTGACATTCTCAATCGAGTCATAAATATGACCTCTGCTGGTGTGTCAATATCGCAGATGCCGAACTGTCCTCTGACAGCTCTGTGCTGCTGTGTCCTCTCTGCACACATGTGTGTGGGGAAGAGCGTGACATCACACTGCTGGTGTGACAGGGCAGGAGGAAAAGGAACATGCACATGGCCTCACATCTGTCCAGCCTCCGGCTCTGCAAAGTCTGGAATACAGGGCTCCTTTCCTATGTTTTCACAAGACACTGATACCAAAGTGGAACTGCAGTTCTCCTCCCTTTAAACATACAGCATTAAATCACGCGTCAGGTGCCCTGTAAGAAAGAGGAGCCCCAGGAAGAAAATGAAGAGACAGATCCTTATTCTCCAATATGCCGCTTTTTTCTGTTATCCCACAACAGAGCAGGTTAAAACTCTCGCCATCCCTCCTGAAAAATCCTGGTCTCCCATGGCAGAAGAAAAAGAAAACGTTTAAAATTCTAGTTATTCTCAAACTTCTGTTTGAACGACATGAATAGACCTTGGAAACAAGAATTAAAACTGAACATTAAATCTCTGGAGAAAAGTTAACAACAGCAGGGATTAACATCTGCAGCATCTGTTGTTACCAACAGCTGAAGAAAATTTCTTAAAAAAACAAAGTAAAATGAATGTGTAGATTTAAGAAAGAAATAGGCAATCCTCGAATGAATGCCGTCAAACTGTTTACAAAGTGCAAACTTTACCTCTACTACAGCGGAACACAGATGCCAGGAGAGCAGAGATTTCTGCGGTCCCTGCCGTATCCCGTGCCTGGGAAACAGCAGAGGCACATGGAAAAGTCATAAACACACAGATTCATTTACCCGAGATCTCTCCACACTCTACTCTGACTACTTTGGATGTTTTATGGAAAATAACCCCAAAACAATAACCTTGCTATTTTTCTACAGTTGCATTATATCATGGTCTAGCTACAGGAAAACATAATTTTTAAATAATAACTAATAATAAATAATTCTTTTTTTAAAAGAAATATTTCTAAGTTTTTTTCACCTGCTGCTAGAAATCCAGATATGAACACGCCACAGTCCCTCAAATTTCAAGCAGGGTGATTGGGAGAAGTACACAAGTGCTGAGAAATACAAAGAAAGTATTCTAGAAGTTCAGCAAAGAAAACGAATTTCTCCTGTGTACCAGGTCAAGGGCATAGGCCCTGGAGCCAGATACCTGCGATCAAATCCCTGCTCCACCACTCATCTAGCTACTTAACCTCAAACAGGTGGTTTGAACACCTTATACCTGTATCCTCACCTGCAAAATCTGCATTCTAGTGCCTCTCAGAGGATTAGCGTGAGCATTAATTAGGCAAACGTGGAAAAAAAGATAAGCCTGGCACATAGCAAGCATTCGATAAAATGTCAGCTATCATTCTTCTTATCAGCATCAGGTTTTAGGAACTGGTAGTTGTTCTTTAAGGACAAGTAAAATTCAGACAGGTGGAAATGACGGGCGCCATGCCTGGTAAAGGGAGCAGCATCACGGGGCATGCAGGTGAATATCAGTTATCATGCACGGACCCATTCTGCTAATGACCAGATGGTGCACGTGCAAACAGAAGAGAAGAATATGGTCAGGCCCAGACTACAGACAGCAATGACTGCCTGGTTCCTTTAGGTATTAATTAGTGGGAATCATGGAAGATTTGGGGTTTTTACAGTTTTCAAAAGAAAATGTATTTCATTTATGCATTCTTTAGCATTGGAAAGATACCCCAGTCAGCAGGGAATGGAGAGCTTGGTGGATGTGACAAGTGAAGGGCTATTATGAAACATGTGAAAAAGTGCTAGGGTTGGGGGATAAGCTCTGAAGACAGAAGAGCGAGCCTAACTCTGCCTGAGACGGGGTGCAGCAGGGTGGGGGTGGTGAGGGGATGTAATGGGGAGGCAGGCACACAAGTTTTTTTTAAGAAAACAGACAAGAAATGCAGAAACTAAAAACAGCAGCAAGAGCCCTGCAGATCTTTATCCCTATGCCCTCCCAAATTAGCCATCTAGGGTGAGTTTCCAAGGCTCAGCATGGCGAGGAGCTGTGACAACAGCTCACAGCTCGAGGGGAAGCAGGAAGGCGCAGGGCAGGGACGGGGGGTGGGGGGGAAGCCCAGGGAGGAGAGCCAGACAGAGGCACGGAGAAGATGACTGAAGGGAAGGCGTACAGCGGGCGCTCCTGGGGAGCCGGAGCGGGGGGTGTTGGGGGGGCCGACATTGGCCCCCGCTTCCTCCCTCCCTCCGGGGCTGAGCTGGGAGTACAGGCAAGAAGCACCCCCGTGGGGGGAGGTAGTGCCTGGGAAAGTCAAGGCCTACATAAGCCTGAAAAGAACCAAGAAAAGGCTGTAGACACATGAAGTTTTATTTAGTGCACTGGATAAAATTATCCTTTGAGAGGGACTTCCCTGGTGGTCCAGTGGGTAAGACTCCACCCTCCTAAAGTAGGGGGCCTGGGTTTGATCCCTGGTGGGGGAACCAGATCCCACATGCATGCTGCAACCAAGAGCCCGCATGCTGCAACTAAAGATCCCGCGCGCCACAGTGAAGACCCCTGGCAGCCAAAATAAATTAAAAAAAAAAATTATCCTTTGAAATGAATGGCATTTGTTTTCATATCTGCAAAGGGGATAATATTGTACTTTTTGGGAGGGCCGAAGGTCAGGGCTCTCGTTTCTTGATGAAAGACAATAAAACTATAAAGAGGAACACACAGTCAGCCTCAGTCGGCATACGAAATGCTGATCTTCGTCATAGTTCGATCTCCTCTATTACCACTTATACAACCTTGAATTTCAAATTGTGGTTCCTGCAGTTTTATGAGACACGTTGAGGTGGAAAAGAGCCGCCACCACCAAAGGCCCTTGGGTCAGGGCCACCAGGACAGGTGAGGGGGTGAGTCCAGGACCCAGGGGACCCCCCTGCTCACTCTCCTTCCGCCCCCTGGCCTGTGAGGGAAATCGTCAGCACCCACAGGAGCACGGAGACGCAGGGCTGAAGAGGACTTCTAGCGCAGGGGCACTAGAAGAGGACTCAGCTCAACCCCCCTTCCCTTCCCAATGGGGAAAGGGAGGCTCAAATAGCTCACCCCGAGCGCTTACTCTGTGCCAGGCAGCGTGCTTCACAAGTAGCCACACATCTCACCCTCACCACCGCCCAGTAAGTGAGGACTGTTGTGACAGCCTCGGTGACCAAGGCCTGAGACGTGGAGCTGGTTTGCTGGTGGAGCCGGACTGGCTCATCCCAGTGCCTCGGGGCGACGGGAATGAACACAGAAGAGGGGAAGAAGGCCCTCATTCCACCTGTGCTGCCACTTAGCAACCTGGAACGCAGCATGGCCCTGCCTGCTCCGTGCCTCGGCCTCCTCATCCAGAGGCCACAGTCGAGGACAGCATCCACCTCCCACAGCTCTGATGCAGGGATTAAATGAGAACCCTTGAGAGCGCTGACAGCAGCGCTCGACCAGGGGTATGTGCTGAACTGCTCTTATCCTCATTATTCTATTTTAATCTAAACCTGGCAAAATCTTTGTGCTGTTTAGACTTCTCCACAGTCAGACTGGGGCTGGGGATAAAAAAGAAAACTGGTTTACTGAAGGACACTGGGGAAGACAGACATGTACTCTCTATGAAGAAAATAACAGTGTTGTCCTGGTCACCACCTTAGTGTGTCCAGGACCTGTGGTCACAAGAGGCAGGAAGCACTGGAAGGGCCCAGCCACTCTTACAGCGGCTGGGCTGTCCTTCTGGCCTTTCTTTGTGTGGCTGACTTCCTCCTCCAGAGCTCAGCTCCAAGGTTACGTCTGGGAAGTCTCCTCCTGTCACTCCCTGCCCGGCCCTTTATGCTCCCTCAGCACCGTGCAAACCTCAGCCGAGCCTCTAAGAGCCTGAGAACGGCATCCCTGGGGCTGACCATCACTGCCCTGAGCACAGACAATAACGCCAGAGCAGCTCAGAGAAGCAGGAGGTCAGGGCAGCCCTGGAGCATCTGGGAAAGGTGAAGCAGAAGGGAGAGAAGTCGAGGGGGACAGTCTAGGCGAAGGGAACAAGGAAAAACAGGCACCGAAGGAGGAAGAAACAAGTGACGCCCCCACGTGGCACACAATTCCAGGCCCAAGTGACCGGGCCTCAGCTCTTTCCGACAGTTTTATTCTCAAGTTCATGAAAAACTATTTTAAAACTTTACATAAACTTTACATACGTCTATCCATATGGAGATATGTGGATATCTGACATTTAGGTAGATACACAACGTTTTATATATAAAGCTTTATAGAACACATTACACATGAAGGTGTTGATCACCTCTCGGACCAAACAATCATTTAGTTCATCCCGAGAACAATGATGAAATGAAACCAACTTCTGTCCCCCAAGGGGACAGCTGAGTAGGCCACCATGACAGGGGTGACAGTGTGACAAGTGGCAGGACAGGAGCCCACAAGGGTGGCCAAAGTAAGTGCAGAGGGCCATGATGGAAGACCCACCTGTAGGAGAGGTGACCCTAGTCTGCCCCTTCCATGGGGAGTGGGCAAGGGGCAGCGGTGGAGGGACTGGTCACGTCGTAAGTCCTGCAGCGCACCCACGAAGGCCACCCTCTGTGAAGGGAGGGAATTAAAACAGCCCATCGTGGTGAGTTCCTGGGGAGTTTCGAGCAGTTCCACACGACCCTGGGAAAGTGCGGGTGGGGTGAGGTGGGGGGAGAGCACGCAGAGAGTGAGAAACGAGTCTGGTCAGACAGTGAAGGCCTCCTGTGCGAGTGAAGCAAGACTGCCATCCTACAGAAGCTCTAGAGAAGAGGTGAAAATATGACCAGTCAGTAAGTTCTGTTTCCAAGAGCCCGAGAGCGTTAACCACGTGGTGATCTGCCCCAGCTGCTACCTCAGCCCTTCGATCTCATCCACGTGGATTATTTTTAAAGGGGTCAGACCACCCACCATGCGTCACCTACACGATTGACTCTCCATGACGACAGCTGCTGGCCAAGCCCACCCTGCTTGGACCTCGCTGTGGGTGTCGAGGGTGAGATGTCTTCCTGACCCCACTGCCCACACCAGCACATGGGATCACCATCACCAGAACCCAGGCCACGGGTTCAGTCCACGGGAGTTGTTCTCAAAGTGAGGTATGCAGACCAGTAACATCCGTATCACCTGGTCACTTGTCAGCACTGCAAATTCTTGGCCTCGCCTTAGACCTACTAGATCACAAACTCTGGGGCGGGACCCGGTATCCTGGGTTTTCGAGGATTGGAACACTTACTTTAGTATAACCTAGTAAGTTATACTATTTAGGTTTACCTTAATTGGTGGTTTCACATTATATAACACTTGGGAACAGGGATCCTTTTTAAATAAATTATTTCAAATTAATTCAGCAATGACTCCATCCATTATAGATGATCTGACCATTAAATTAAAATTTTAAATGCAACATACCTTGCTTTTCAAACACTAGCCAAATCTTGTTTTTCTCTTTGTCGAAGGCAACTGTTTAAACTAAAATTAATACCATTTCTTAAGAAATGCATTCAGAAAATGGTCCCTCCCTGCTGACCCAGATAGACTACCCACACTGTTACAGTGATAATAAATTTCCTTCCAGAAAACTTCCAGATATGAACATAAATAGTCAGAAACATAGACCCAGGAGTCACTCAACACAAACAGAAAAATACACTACTAAAAGCTAAGATCACGATTTCTCAGCTCGTGTTCTTTAACCATCTGCAGAAAAGCAACTCATCTGTTTACCGCATGGCTTCCAGGACCTCCTGGCCTCCCAGCAGGACAGGCCCAGGCACCCCATCTGCGCGCAAGGTTTGCGCGGTCTCAGGGGCTTTTCTGTGCCTCAGTTCTACTGGGCAGGTGAAAAGAAGCCTACAGAGGAAACCATCGTTCTCACCCTCAAATCCCCCTGGACCACAGCACAGGGTGTTAGGCGGGTCACAGTGCGGCCTGGTGAGAGTGACGTGGTTGCACTACGGAGCGCTGGCTTCCAAACTGTATCCCAGGATGCTCTGTTAGCAAAGGCCACACGGGGGGCCAGGAGAGAGGCGGGGGGCAGAGCGGGCTTAGCTGAGGCCGCTAAAACAACATACCATCGACTGGGTGGCTTAAACAACAAACATTCGTTTCTCACAGTTCTGGAGGATTCTGGAGGGAGTCCAGAATCAGGGCACCTGCACGGTCAGGTGCTTGGGGAAGGCCCTCTCTCCGGTCTGCTGCACCCTCACATGGCAGAGAAATAACTCTGGTCTCTTCCTTCTTCTTCTTATTATTTTTTTGGTCTCCTTATCAGGAAGGAAGACACTAATCCCATCATGGAAGCTCTACACTCATGGCCTCATCTAAACTTAGTTACCTCGCCAAGGGGGTCCCACCTCCAAATACCAATACACAGGGTATTAGGGCTTCAACATATGAATTTAGGGGAGACGTAAACACTCAGTCCACAGCAGGAGCAAATGTGGTTCTAAATTACTCCTCCACTCCATTTCAGCATAGCAGGTCTGAGTTAATGTTTTACAGGGCCTCTGTAAAGTCTCCTTAAAAAAGAGGTCAGTAGCTAAGAAAAAAGTGAAAAGGTTTGAGAACACAAGACTTTATTATGACCTAAAGGAATAGGCTGGTCTTTTGACTCTTGGTGGATTGACAAAATGCAGATTTATGTTTTTAAGGGGGAGGGGAGACCCAGAGACCAGAACAAGGGATTTGCTTGAACTTGCCATCTGTGTCATGAACGTGGCTACTCGTCTGCGTTGCCATGTGGCTTCTATTATAAGCCGGGTCCTGGACTGGACTTAGAAGTGGACTGTCACCTAGGCTACCTTTTATCCTGCTTCCTCACCTTGCCTACTTCCTTGTCAATGCAGGACCTGATCTACCCTGCTGCACGAAGCAGATCTGGAATGTTTCTTCCAACCAACAAGCTGCAGGGCACCACCTGGGCACACACTCAACAAACACGTGCTTCCAAGCCCTCAGACGATCTCGGAGTGTATGCCAGTGCCTGCTTTATGAGCCCACCTTCCAATTAAAATCGCTTGAACAACCCATAAGACGATGCAGAAAAAAAGAACAACAACTCCATAGACTCAAGACATGAGACAAACACAGGCTTTCAATAAAAGATCAGAGAAAATACATTCAAGGCAAGAAAGCATTAAGGTTTTGTGAAAGAATCAAGAGCCAAGACATAGTTTCTGTCACACATTTATAATATAGATGGATAGATTTTGTGTATTTAATTTGTACTTAATACTTATAAAGCTTGGGGTGGAGAAGGATCCCTTTATCCTGACAAAGTTATAACCCCCAAATCATTAAGGCTTATGCCACAAAACAGCACTGCATCAACATAAGACAATAAGAGAAATCCTCCGGGGAGTTTAAAAGGCTCTTCCCCTTGGCAGCCACAGCTTTCCAATTCAAACCTGAACTTGGCTATAGTCATACTCAGCAGTTCCCATCCTTTTTTCTCCCTCGGTATGTATCTGTCTCCCTGACTACACTTCATGCTCCTGTATCAGCATTAAATCCACTTTCATATCAATTCCTTGTACAGCACTCTGTGTACGACTCGGCACTCAGAATCTCTGCATGCTAATTAAATGACACACGCTAAACCTCCTTCGTCCTGTCACTGGCAGGGGATGGATCCTGTAAGTTAATTTTGGACTTTCGCTGAAAACAACATTATTGTCCTTGACGACAGGATGCCAAAGACTGAGGTACAGAGAGAGCCGTTCTGCGAGGCACAAGCAGCAGGCGCTGCAGCCACGGAGGCCTGAGAGTCGACTCGGGCAGTGGAGGAGCCAGCCGTGGAAGGAGAGAGGAGGCCGAGAGCGGCCTGCACGGCGTCCAGTCTCAGAGGGACCGGTAAGACGGTAAGATGCTGATTTTCAAGAAGGGAAGCCCTATTTTTTACCCTCCAGCTCAGACGAGGGTTTTCAGGTATGGTGACTGGTTTTTTTCTTTCCCCATGAAAAGAGTAATATTTTAACTGATTTGCAGAGAAATTAGAGACACTAAAAATGTGAAAACAAAGAAAGAAAAAGTTACCTATAACCCCAGCTCCCAAAAATAAGTGCTCACAGGGGTCTTTGCTTGGATTTTCACTGAAGATGTAAATGTGGATTCTGGACTGTTGTCAGCACCGCACTATCGCCGCCACCTGGGTCCACAACCACCCTTTGCAACCGTCACAGTGGGGCCAGGGTCTAAAGCCCTGAGGCACGCCCAGTAGGAACAAGACGGTGGGATCCTGACCCCAGGCCCATGTGAAGGGGTCAGGCAGGGCGGGCACACTGAGGACTCATCTCCACAGAGGAGCATCTGAAGCCACTCAGCTAGAAATAATCAAAAATGAGAAGGTCACATCACAGTCCCGGAATCCCCAGAGAAGAGCTGGCAAAAACATTCGGTGGGAATTGCTGGGAAAGCGGAAGAAAGTGGGAATGGGAAGCAGAGGTCTCTAAAAGGGGCCTGGGGAGAGAGGAATGTGTGACTAAGGAAAAAGGTCAGAAGGAGAGTGGGAAGAAAGGTCCCAAAGGCAGGACAGGTGGTCCATGAAGGGACACAACAGTCCTGCAGCGAACTCTGACTTAGACGGGATGAACTGCTAAAAGCCCCATTACTAAGTCTGCTAACCTCCCTCCTGCCTCTCATGCATCTGTGACTAAAAAAAAACTAACCCCACCCATCCCATTACACAATGCTTATCTGGATATGATCTAAGGTCAGAATCCATGAAAGGAAGCTCACTGACTTAAAAGTTAGGAAATACTTTTGTGCTTTACTGGGGAGAGGGGATGGGGAAGTCCACACTATGAAATAAGAGGTTTAAAATAGTGAACCCAATTCTTCCCCCAACTCAACACAATGCTCATTGGGTTACATGTGGAAATGCGACCTTTCTACCTGGAAAACCCCAGCCTCACTGCCTGGATGAGGGCCTATATCCTGAAAGAAATCAACTTGGGAAGTAGCCTTCTCCTTGGGTATCCACATACCTTGGGCAGTTGGGAAACTTGGGTTTCAGCATTAGTAAAGTTTCGAGCTTCGATGTCTTCAACTAGAAAATGGAAGCAAGGGCTTCCCTGGTGGCGCAGTGGTTAGGAATCTGCCTGCCAATGCAGGGGACACAGGTTCGAGCCCTGGTCCAGGAAGATCCCACATGCCGCGGAGCAACTAAGCCCGTGAGCCACAACTGCTGAGCCTGTGCTCTAGAGCCCGCAAGCCACAACTACTGAAGCCCATGCGCCTAGAGCCTGTGCTCCGCAACAAGAGAAGCCACCGCAATGAGAAGCCCGCACACCACAACGAAGAGTAGCCCCCGCTCACCACAGCTAGAGAAAGCCCGCACGCAGCAAGAAAGACCCAATGCAGCCAAAAATAAAAAATAAAATAAATAAATTTATTTTTTAAAAAAATTTTTTAAAAAAAAGAAAATGGAAGCAAAAAATAAAATAAATAAATTTATTTTTTAAAAAAAAGAAAAAAGCAAACTACATGCTCACTGAGAAGGCTTCTTCTGTCCCTTAAAGTCAGTACACTGATACTCATTCAAAACTTCAACAGATTTCAATCTACTTAATCTACGTGTTTATAAATAATATAACTTAAAGTGGACATGGTCAAGTTCAAACGGTCTTTGAAAGCTGATTTTGTAGTAAGCAAATTTCTTAAATATTATTTCTTAAAAATTATTTCTTAAATATTACCATAATTCATTTTGCCCAAAAAACTCATTAAAGAGGGCAACAATCTGAAATTCTCTAACTGACCATAACTGAACATGACAAATCCCAGCACACTGAGTGCGCTTCAGTTAGTAAGAAATGAGAGGTGTTACCTGGGCACAGGACAAAACAAAGAGGGGAGAAAATGACTGATTGAATAAACAAAGTAATTCGGTAAAGAGTTACGTATCTGCCACTCCAAAGGGCAGATACTTTTTTAAACATCCTGGCACAGCACAGATAAACCAAGCACAGCACACTCTGCTTCAAAGTGGCGCCCTGAACTCCAAGGATGGTTTCAGCACAGGGGGAAATCTACTCTCTGGAGCCTGGCAATCGTGGGCCTAGTTGGCCAGGTCGCACCTCACCGCACTTGCCAACCTCCAGGACCACTTGAAAGCTGCATGTTATCTAACCTTTTGCTGGGACGATTTTAAAGAGTGAAACATCTATGACTAATTTCTTCACAAGGACTCCCGGTCTTTTTGTCTCTCCCATCGAGAGTTTGAAAAGAAACCAGACCCCTGCATCTGTCAGCACTCTTGGCCTGCAGTTTTTCCACCTCTGAATTCAGAGCACAGGGCCACTCAGTGAGGCGGGGCCTGTCCCCACAGGCGTGCACCTGGGGTGGAGCAGGGACATCAAACCGCTGCTGCCTAAGGACTCACATTTCCTCTGGCTGTGACTTCAGGCAATGACGTGCACTTTGCCGAAAAGCTGAAGCCAGCATGCAAACCACCAGCACACCGCCCAGGATGCCCAGAGACAGTTCTTTTTGGCAACATGAGTGTCCTCCACACGCCACCGAGCCTCTGACTGTCCAAGCACATCCTTTCGCTTGTCCTAAAAGTCTGGTATGATCAAAGGGAAGGTGGTGGGGCGTGGAATTAAAGAGCGGCCGCCATTTGTGGAGGGGACTGAGAAGGCAGCTGTTTTTATTTCCTTCAGAACTCTGTTTGGAACAGACTGCCTTCCCTCTAGCTCCCATTTCTTGGGTCCTTCCTCAGTGGTTGCCCAACATCCCTAACTCTATGAGGTGGGTGCCACTACTACACCCAAGAGACCACTGAGGATTCTGTGGCAGCCGCCTCTAGTCAAACAGCTCATAAATGGAGGAGCCAGGGCTAGAGCCCAGAACAGTCTGATTTTCAAATCCATACTTTTCAACTCAACAACAAAAACCAAATAACTCAATTTAAAAATGGGCAAAGGGCTTGAATGGACATTTCTCCAAAGGTGATACAAAAATGACCAACAAGCATATGAAAAGATGTTCAACATCGCTAATCGTCAGAGAAATGCACATCAAAACCACCATGAGATATCACTTCGCACTCATTAGGAAGTCCACTTCAAAAAAGAAACAGAAAATACAAGTGTTGGTGAGGATGTAGAGAAATTAGCAACTCTTGAGCACTGGCTAGTGGGAATGGAAAATGGTGCACCTGCTATGGGCAACAGTATGGCAGTTCCCCAAAAAATTAAAAAGAGAACTACTCTATGATCCAGCAATTCTATTTCTAGGTACATATCCAAAAGAATTGAAAGCAGGCTCTTGGAAGGATACCTGCACACCCATGTTCAATGCATCATTATTCACAACCGGCAAGAGACATAAACAACCTAAATAGCCATTGACAGATAAACAAAATGTACTCTATACATACAGTGGAATATTAAAAGGGAAAGAATCCTACCATATACTTTAACACTGATGAGCCTTGGGGACACTACGCTAAGTGAAATAGGCCAGTCACAGAAGGACAAATACTGTATGATTTCACTTCTGTGAGGGAACTGAAGTAGTCAAACTCTTAGAAACAGAAAGTAGAATGACAGCTGGCAGGGGTGGGGGGAGGAGGAATGGAGGGATACTGTTTAATGGGTAAAGAATTTCAGTTTTGCAAGATTAAAAAGTCCTGCAGACCCATCACACAACAATGTGAATATGCTTAACACTACTGAACTAAAACACTTTAAAATGGTTATGATAAATTTTATGTTATGTGTTTTTTACCACAATTAAAAACTTACAACCATTTTTCAAAAATCCACACTCTTAAGCAGGATGCTACGGTGACTACCCAGTCAATCATCTCTCTCTGAAGTTATACACAACCCTTTCTCCCTCAAGCGGCCAGGAGCCATTTGCAGGCATATTCACTACAATGGGAGTCAATCCGCTAGCACTGAGTTTCACTTTATTCTGCCTCGTGACACAACAAGAAAACAAAGGACCACAGGGCCCATTTTTAAAACTCTGGCAACTCAGAAAGGGCAGGTGTGCAAGGAAGGAGTCTTGATATAAATGAAGACCTGAGATTCCAGGATATCCTCCCAAAGGTCACTCCAATTCAAAACATGAAATCACATTTCCAAGTCCTGTCTCTCCACCCGGCAGACATGTGAGGGTTTCCCAGGGCATGCACTTTTGCCTCATTTAGGCCCAATCTCACATTCTTTATGCAATACTGCCTCTCATGGAAGGAGACAGTTAAAGCTCACCTCTCTGACAAAGGAAGGAAGGTGGTGAGGTAGTAGGCCCAAGGTCCTAGAGGTGGGAAGCAACACAGCAGCCCACAGCCCAGACCCACCCCCCTCCAGGGCTGTAACCAGGTTGCTCTGAGGTCGGCCAACTCCAGGGTGCTGACCCTGCACATGATTTCTAAATACAATGCAGAGGAAGGCTCCTATGGGTATTATGGTCTTTGAGCCTCAATCTTCTCATCTGTAAAATAAGGTATTGGATTAAGAACCCCTTTTCTTTCTAACATGAAAAGCTCCAAATAATTTAAGCTACCAACAATATCACGGAGACTTTATTGAGCTCCACAGAGTCAGGGTATCATAATTGGAATATGAAGTATTTAAGTGAACAAAAGAGCCCTTTTACCCACCATCCAAGAGTCTGTAGTCTCAGCTAAAAACCAGTGCAGACACACATGCCAAAGACAATGGGGACAGAACTATACCGTTCCAGAAAGAATGAAGTAGCAAGAGGATGATAATGAAACCATTTCTGACCCACAGCTGGTAGCAAAGTTATAGATCACAACCAAAGGAGCTGTGAGAGGTTGAGGGTGGGACAGCCAGGGACTGTGGCAGTGGACTGGAGTTGATATTAATATGGGTGACCAAGAAGGCAAAAGCCAAAAGCCTCCACTGAGAAGTTTCTAGTGAGGAGATGACCCGGGTCACTATGCCACCACAAAATAGACACCATGATACGTTTGCTTTTTTCGTATCATTGAGATATTACTTCTTCAGAAAAAACCAAAACATTATATTACCAGGAACCTTAAAATGACTTCAACCACAGAGTTTAAACTTTAGCAAACTATGTTATTTTAGAAATAGAACATACTGATTTGGACTAACCTATTGATTACAATTTCAGAAAAAGTTTTTAGTTGTATGGAAAGAGCAATCAGAGATGATGGAACACGGTACTTTTTTTTTTTTTTAAAAAAGATTTATTTATGAGGCTTCCTTGGCGGTGCAGTGGTTAAGAAACCACCTGCCAAAGCAGGGGACACAGGTTTGAGCCCTGGTCCGGGAAGATTCCACATGCCGCGGAGCAACTAAGCCCGTGCGCCACAACTACTGAGCCTGCACTCTAGAGGCCGCGAGCCACAACTACTGAGCCCATGTGCCACAACTACTGAAACCCACGTGCCGCAACTACTGAAGTCCGTGTGCCTAGAGCCTGTGCCCCGCAACAAGAGAAGCCACCACAATGAGAAGCCCATGCACCGCAAAGAATAGCTTATCCCCCCGCTTGCCGCACCTAGAGAAAGCTGCGCACAGCAACGGAGACCCGACGCAGCCAAAAATAAAAAATTTATTTTAAAAAAAAAAAAGATTTTTCTTTCTTTCTTTATTTATTTAATTTCACTTTTGGCTGCGTCGGGTCTTCGTTGCGGCACGTGGGATCTTCATTGAAGCATGCGGGGTCTTTTGCTGTGGTGCACGGGCTCTTCGTTGTGGTGCGCGGGCTTCTCTCTAGTTGCAGCATGCAGGTTCCAGAGCACGTGGGCTCTGTAGTTTGCAGCACGTGGGCTCTAGCTGAGGCGCGTGAGCTCAGTAGTTGAGGCACATGAGCTCAGTAGTTGCGGTGCGCAGGCTTAGTTGCCCCACGGCATGTGGGATCTTAGTTCCCTGACCAGGGATCGAACCTGCATCCCCTGCATTGGAAGGCAGATTCTTTACCACTGGACCACCAGGGAAGTCCCCAACATGGTATCTTTTAAGCTACCAGAAATAGAGAAAGGGTTCCATGGGCTTTTCTATTTCCTAATTTAACTTTTTAAACAATTTTTTTATTATATCAATTCCCAAACTATTCTCTGAAACTATCAACATCCTGAAATTTTATTTCTGCTGGAACCAGAGAAATTTGGACTCTCAATAAGCATTAGGCAACAAAGTGCTTTGGGACCTCTGAGGCTCCTTCCCGGGGCAGGTAAGCAGGTGGTAAGTGGCCCTTGGGAGCAAAGGTTTTTGAGACAGGCAATAGCAGTGGCGGGGAGGCCAAGCAGAAGAATGCTTCAAACGAAGACCGTGTATCTCTAACCTTTAGGCTTGATTTCTGCAAACTAAGGCTGTCATTTTTGCAGCTCAAGTTACTGGTCATGCCAAGTTTAATAATTCAACAGAAGAAGTGGGAATCACCAAGTGATCACCTGTAGTTTAAGCCCACAAAAGAGAAGTGATTTTACAACTGGGTTCATTTCCAAGAAATCTGAATACCTGGTAGGTAGCATCATGATTTGTGACAGAAATGTGCTTCCATTTTAACCTCCATAAGCCTAAACATGTACTGAATGTTTCTTAATGAAAAATAGTTTTTCCTACTATCAAAATGTAACTACACTGTAAAACTGAAAAAGAGAAACAGGAAAATACCACCTCTGACTACAACTTATCAAAACTTCTGTAGAATATCAATATGTTTTCTCTGTATTTTTCCAGGTATATGTTATTTTTTACACAGTACAGTCTGAGTAGTTAACAATAGAATACCCATGTTTGGTTAACATTCCAAAATCATATACCCCCGCCTCCAACAGAAACCAAGCACCATCTATACACCAAGCCCTGTGCCAGGTCGCAGAACCGTAACAAGACAGCGTCCCTGACTCATGGAGCTGGAAATGGGTTTTGGAAATGGGCTCCCAGCACGTGCAGCAGTTGGGCAAGAGTGAAGCAGACACAGGCGTGTGAGAGGGCCCCGAGGCCAGCTCACACCCACACACGGCTGTGCCCCAGGTCCACGGGAAGCCCAGAGTGGCCGGCCCTTCCTCCTCCAGGGATCTTGACCACCTCTGGCTGCTGAGCTGCGTGACATCTACTTGCTCTAAGAATTCCAAATTCTTGTTACTGGGTAAATATAGCAATCGAGCTTCATTCCCAGCAGAGGAGTCTTTAACAGGTCACTCAGCTTCTATCCAAGTACTCCTGGTAATAAGAAGTTTACATACATACTTGCCCACACACATTTTCACCTACTTTTGGATAACCACCAACTGTTAAAAAGCTTGTGAGCCCCGGTTACTTTCACTCTCCTGGTTCTGCCTTTGCTTCGTCAGCAATATACATAAAGAGAACACACTGACTTGTGGTGGCCGGAGGCTATGCCCTTTCTTCCCAGCACTGGCCCTGCTCCTCTCCTCCTCACAGCCCAGATAATACCTTGGGTGGGTCCCCACTGCCATGCTGGTACCGTGCTTCTCCCATCCCTCCCTGGATGAGCTACCATGACTTGGGCCAATCAGCTCCCCCAAACCTGGCAGTCAGGTACAGGTAATTGGATGCCTCTGGAGCTAAAAGATCATACGGACCCGGGGGGCTGGCAGACCGCGTACAATGATGAGCAAGCTGGGAAGGCTGGTGTGCAGGAGGAAGAGGAGACCGGGAAAAAAAGAGAAAAACTACAGGATACAAAAGCGAGGGAGCCAGAGAGACTTCCTGGGTTTCTGACAACGTCCCAGTTCCTGACTCTTGCTCTTATCTTGAATTTTATGAGCCTCCTTCTGATTAAGCCTGCTTGAGTCATATTCTGATTCCTGCAGCTAATCACTGACTGACTGGGGCAGGCTTACGCTCATCTGTCTCCTGAGCATCCTCTGAGCACTGCCTAGATGCGGAGGGCATCTGAGGACAGCCGAGGGCAAGAAACAACTTCCTCTCTCAAGAAGCTGGAAACCGGCTGAATAAGCAAGAACAGAACTTAATTAGGGAAAACAAACAGGCTGGTGACACTCGATCAGGTCTGGTTTAATGGAAAGAGAACCACAATTCTAGTTCATTCTACCACTGACTACCTGTTTGACCTTAAGCGGGTCCCTTTCTCTCTCTGAGCTTCAGTTTCTTCATCTGTAAAATAAGGAATGTGGAACAGATAACTTTCAAAGTTCCCAGTTACTTTTAGGATTCCTTGAAAGCAGTGGACTCACCTTGTACGTATCCAGTAGCGATCATTTTAGAAGCCGGGTGGGTCACAGAATACCTTGCCTCTGCCCAAAGTCCACCACTTCGGTTAGGAGGGAACACAGCACAAGCGCCACCTGCACTGTGCTGCGCTTGTGATCCTGAGTCGAGTCAGGACGAAGGGGGACCTCAGAGAGCTCACCACCCAGAGCAGCGTGTCCAGGAGAGCACGAATGAGGGGAATGGCCCAGAGCTGTGCCCTCCAACACGCAGCCAACCAGCCACACATGGCTCTCGAGCACCCGAAATGAGTCCAGCACGTGGAACCGAATTTTCACATTTGAGTTTAAATAGCTCTAGGTAGCTAGTGGCTACCATGTTAGAAGGTACAGATCTGAAGGTCAGGACAAAGAACCGCAAGACAAAGCAGCAGCGGTCCAACAGGGACAAACGAAAACCCTAAGGAACATCGGGAATGGAGAGGCTGACCACGCCCGAGAGAAAGGAGGAAGAAATGACAGGGAAGTGGGCTGAAAGATAAGGCTTCCGTCAGTGCTAGAGTGTAGGGGGAGGAGCTTTCTGGGCACAGGGGCGGAGAGACACTCTGCCTGGGCAAGGCTGCAGCCCCTGGGCCCCGCCCCACGTCCACGCTCCCCTTCACCCCCACGGCTGGGCGCCCCTCATACAAGGTGGCCGTGTGCTCAGCCAGGAAAGTGTCGCCCAGCCTCCCTACAGCCATGAGTGACCAGGTGACAGAGCTCCGGATGATGAGACACAAGTAATGCTCGTCTAGGGACTTCTTGCAACAGCTCGCTCTCTTGGTGTAGAGGGGTCACCCACCCACCCCCACCCCCCACTCCTTGTTGCTTCCTCCATCATTCTGCTCAGAGCTGTAGGGGAAGCTGAAGGTGAAGCAGCCATGTTGTGACCAGGAAGCATCCAAGAGGATGAAACAGAAAAGGAAAAAGGACCCCAGCTCACTGGGGACATCACGGGGCCAGTGAATGACCTTGCCTTATCATCATCCAGACTTCTCGTTATGTGAGAAAAACGAATCCCTCTCCGGTTACACCAGTGTGGCAGGATTTCCAGTACATTCAGTCAGACACAATCTCTAAATGATGTCAAAAATCTGGTACCTGGAAGTGAGGGGATGAAAAAGGTGGAAGGGGCCGCACAGAGGAAATTAGGCAAATAAATGGAAACCCGGTGACTTTGCCATGTGCTGGTAGAACATCTGGTCTAACGGTATGTAGCCTGCTGTACGCTGGGACATATACCAGGTGTGACTGAGACAGGAGTGTTAAGGACAATGGAAGAAAACTTCCAGGATGTGGTGCACAGATTTCTCTCAGGCAGAATGATGAACTCAAACCACGCTAGCCATTCAGCAGGGATAGAAGAAATACCCCTTTGTTAAGGCAGGTATCCCCGCCTATGGCCTCTAATCTAAGCCCTGCAATCTAATGAGCCTTGCAGGGCAGAAAAAGCCCACTGTTTCTATATCCCGCCCCCAACACAAGGCTTGGCAGGAGACAAGGCTGGTGCTAACAGGAAAAAAGAAAAACCTCGCCTTGGCAACTGGGGAAGATGCTGCCGCAAAAGACAATTCCAAAAACCAAACCGCAGAGGTAAGGCTGTAACCTCTCATTGCCAGAGCTGTCCTTAATCAAAGGTTCTCAAGCGGGGCTGCCCTGGCGGTGCAGTGATTGAGAATCCACCTGCCAATGCAGGGGACACGGGTTTGATCCCTGGTCCGGGAAGATCCCACATGCTGCGGAGCAACAAAGCCCGTGTGCCACAACTACTGAGCCTGTGCTCTAGAGCCCGCGAGCCACAACTACTGAGCCTGCATGCCACAACTACTGAGCCCACGTGCCACAATTACTGAAGCCCACGTGCCTAGAGCCCGTGCTCCGCACAAGAGAAGCCACCACAGTGAGAAGCCCGTGCACCGCAACGAAGAGTAGCCCCGCTCACCACAACCAGAGAAAGCCCTCTCACAGCAACAAAGACCCAACACAGCCAAAAATAAATAAATAAAATAAGTTAATTTATTAAAAAAAAAAAAGTTCTCATGCTAACACACCAGGAGAGGGAGAGGAAATGAAGCACAATACTCAAACTTACTGTGGAAAACCCATTATTCTCTCTGGTATAAAATGCATACTTGGGACTACAAGTTATTTTCAGAATTCTATAAGACCATAATCACATTATTCCTACTTTGGTAAATGATGTTTAAAATCTTGTTAGTACTCATTCTGCAAATATTTTCATTTATATGAAAGTGATAAAACACATTTACTCGGAAAAACATCCATTCAGAAAGCAGTTTAATGTGTCCCTTTGCTTTATCTACGGATTTTACAAAACCACGAGGGCGCTGAGTGTGCCAGCAGCTGCAATTCTGGGGCCGCTTGCTCACGTCCGATGCAACGCCCGGTCTTGCCCCTCCAGGAGGCACGGTACGTTTTTCATTTAAATGAATGAATTTAACAGAAACCATTCAACTAGGAAGATTCTAATTCTGTTTTTTAAAAATTAGAATTACCAGTAAATAATGCCCCAGACACGTGCTACATTAGCAGGAGTTAACATTTAATTCTAGAACACTTCCAATGTAAGAATTGTTTTTTCACTCTAACGCAGCTTTTCGCCACACAAACACTAACTTAAGTGAGTAAACCAGTCAAAACTCCTGATAATTTATTCCCAAAACTGTCAACAGCTCATTACTGTGATTAAGATGCTGGATCTAGAGCAGAACTGACCTGACTGGAAAAGTAACTGTGTGAACTAAGTGCTGTGGGATAACCGTGAATAACTATGGGCATGTTACTCAATATTTCTAGCCTCCTCTCCAAAATAATGGGCACAGTACCAACTGCACGGAGCTGACGTGAGGACTATCAGCCAACTGTGAAAGTGCAAACACCAAATGCTCAATACATGATAAGGATAATGACAATGGCTATTATTAATGTTCAGTTAGCTTTACTGCAAAGAAGACAGAATTTGTTGGCTGTTTCATAATCTGCCATAAAATACATTTCTAATTTTCAATCTTTTTTTTTTTTTTTTTTTTTACTAACAACCACTCAGCTTTTTTGGCTGGAGTTTAAATCAGAATAGGACGTACCCTTCCTTGCCCATCAGCTTAAGAAATTCCGAGGACCTCAAAGTGTGGTCCCCAAATCTGCAGTGTCAGCATCACCTGGGAACTTGTAAGCACTGCACATTCGCAGGCTCCACCAAGAATTCAGAATCGGAAACTTCAGGGATGAGGAACAGCAATCTGTGTTTCCACAAGTTCTCCAGGGGGTTCTGGGCACACAGTTCTGAGAACAGCTGAAAGAAAGGTAGCCCTGGGCCAGTGTCACTAACCAGCGGCCCTGGGACTATCTCCCCTGCCTCCCAGAATGGGAGAGCTGTGGAAGCCCTGACGGAGGTTCCCCAGCCCTCGCCTTCCCAGGAGCTTCTGGGGGAAACACCAAAATCCCCCGCACCCGCCCTCTCAGCCTAGAGGGGAAGAAAGGCAAACGCGGCCAGCAGCAGGGAGGCTCACCCACCCCCACTGGCCTAACCGTCCCCATGGGCAGAATCACGGGTGGCAACTCAAAGCCCCCCAGAGAACGAGGTTCCACACTCACCCTTAAAACCCTTTCTTAGCACACGACCACACAAAACCGTGTAAATGAAAGTTCGCAGCAGCACTATTCAGAAACGGCCAAGAGGTGGAAACAACCCAAATGTCCATCGACTGGTAAATGACTATATTTGAGGTCTATCCATACAATGGAGTATTGATTGACCGTAAAAAGGAATGAAGCACTGATACGCGCTACAACACGATGAACCTTGAAAACATTAGGCTAAGCGAAAGCAGCCCCACTCATGGAACCACATATCGCATGATTGCGTTTATATAAAATGTCCAGAATAGGCAAATCTATAGAGACAGAAAGATGATTAGTGGTTGTCTAGGGTTTGGGGGGAGGGGGGTTGGTTTTGGGAAGTGTCAGCTATGGGTTTCTTTCTGGGGGACAAAAATATTTTAAAATTAGATTGTGGTTATGGTTCCATAACCGTGTAAATACAGAAAAACACACTGTATACTTTAAACGGGTGAATTGTATAATACGTGAACTTTAGCTCAATAAAGCTGTTTTTTAAAACAAAACACGAGCCTTCCTGCCAAGGACTCCTCCTTTGAGTTAATCCACACTCCCCTGGCAGTGCTGTCCAGGCTGTAGGGTACCATCATTCTCAGGGCCATGTAAGTGAAGGGTCCATACTTGCAGGGCCCTAAAAGTTGAGTGCCTCCTTAAATTTTGCACTCAGGGTGCCTGCTTGCCTCACCCTAGTCCTGCCCCGATTTTGAGACTGCTTCAAGTTCAGATATGTCTACAGACTCTATCCCCCTGAGAATAGTTTCAAACTACCTACCATTCATTTCCTTGCTTTACAAACTTCAGTGGCTTGCCCCAGTCTCTACAGATTACAGTTCAAGGGTGACAAATCTAGATCTTCGACTTTGGACTCTAATCCCGCAGGCGCACAGGCTCTGGAGTTAGATGAGCCCTAAGGAGGAATTCCCTGCCAGCCGGGGTGCCGTAAGCAGGATTCACACCCAGGCCTTTGGGCTCCAGAACCTCCAGTGCCCAAGCTCTCGGCCCTCAGCCCCTGCAGCCTTCCTACCAACAGCAGAGGTTAAAATTTCGTCTCTGTATCACCATCAACCCTTGACCCCAGCCTCTGCACAAAGCGTAAGGGACTGACTGTTTAAATGCTAATGGTTAATTAGGAAAGGCTCCATCAACGCTAACTTACAACTGTTACCAGGCACACAAGCAGCAAACTGAGGTAGAATCTTGCCATTCACTGTGGCTTCCCCATCTGTAATCACGCGCCAAGAAGCACAATAAAGGAGAAAAAGCTAGTAGCTTCCAACTACTGAAATCCATGAACAATCAATCCCTGGCCTGCAATACTTTATCTTGAACCTGGTCTTTCTTGGCCACAGAAAAGCAAAGTTATATGGAAAGTAAGTTAAGAACAATCTGAAAAAGTCATGTATCTGGCAATCAGAGACCATTTTTTTCTTCCTTATTTTGCCCACTCCCTAAAACCTTGTAGAAAAAGAAAGAAAAACATCCTGATTTCAGAAGGTAGCTCTCCCCATTCAATTCAGTTGCAAATGAGCGAGGAAGGTACATACTATAACCAAAAGAAGGCCAAAAGCAAAAACAATGGAAAAAAAGAAAGCACGCTTTTCTGGGATTGGAAAAAGAAAGGAGGGTGATCAAGACACAGGGAGCAACATTGCCACCAAGTGGTGACAGTGCCTCAAGTCACCCTCTGACATCTAACTAAACCAGCGGTTTCACTCAGGGTCCCAATCAGAATGCTTTGGGTGGGTTTAAAAAGAAAGAAGAGTTCAAGCGCAGGCCCATCCCCACCCTCCTGACACAGTGACGGCAGAGGGGCAGGTGCAGCCCGCCCATATTGTAAGTCTCCCCACGTGACTGATACACAGTGAACGTGGAGAACCGGGGATCAAAACAAAGGGTCATACAGATGTCACTGTGATGCTTACAGGCTCCAGTGAAGTCCTACTTGCAGCTATTCTGCTTAGACCATCCGTTACAATTTCCCAATGGTATATAAATTTTTGAAAATTTGGCCATGAACAATACAAATAAATCATAGTCACACAGCAGTTTCTACGTTTTTCACAATGATATAAAATAGTCATTATAAAGGTTCAGGTTGTATTTCCTTGGTTTTGCCATTACTATTTACATCTAATATCTAATCCAATCGACTTAACTGTATCATAAATTAGGCATACTGACACAGCTATACTCAACACAAAAACCCTTTGAACTTTAGTTTCAGTGGACTATTTACTTATACAATGGGTTTCAAATCAATAAATCTTATCTATATTAGATGGGTTTTCCTTTTTTAAACAAGACACGTAAAGCCTGAATGCTTCTATTGTTGGCGAAATCGGTAAATGCACAACGTAATCTGAAATGCTTAAATGAAAGGCATTAGACCAAGACTAAAATTGTTCCTTGGCACAGAGGTAAGTAAAAGAATTTTCCCCCATTCCACAGTTGGGAGTTACCTAAAAAATTATTTCTTAACAACAAAGAATTATTTTTTGTATGAAACACTACGAAGAAAAACTGTGGGGTATTTCTACTACCAAACATCTAAGTCAGAAGTTGATTTTCAGCATTTTTTGCAGGCATGCCAATTAGGGTCTGAGCCCACAGCTAAGAAAACAAACACCTGCACACTCTCTGTGCCCCTCTGCCACCCAGGAGACAAAGCTTCCCTAAAAAATAAAGCAGCAGGAACGAGGCAGAGGCCAGATGTTTGGTTTCACTTGGCACATTGTCAGATTCTTCTTTATCCCTATTGCCATGTGTTTTGTATCACTGCATTTTCCCCACCAGAGCAACTCTTTGCTTCTCCAGGCAGCACAAATCCTCTCAAAAAATGTCACTGACGACCCAGATTTATTTGAGGTCTGACACACACAGGTGACGCCTTAGGTTATCTACAACAGCAGAGAGACACACAGGAGTCCTAAACCTAGGACTAGATGTTCTGGGCTGGACGGACCATGGTCACTCATTCTAAGCCTTTGCCACTCACAGTGGACCAGTATCATCAGCATCACTGGGGAGCCTGTCAGAAACGGAGACCATCTGGACCCACCGCACCAGAATCTGCCTCTACCAAGATCGCCAGAGGACTCTGAGCACACAGCAGTGTGTGAAGTGCTGCTCTAGATCAGGATCCGGAGAAAGCCATTTAATCTACAGGTGTGTTCACTCTCCATCTGAGGGATGAGCGTACCTCTACTGCCTTTACCTTCAGAGCAGGCCTGTGGTGGGGATCAACAGTGGGAAGGCTTGAAAGTGACAAAGGGCGGTTATCAGGAACAATAACGTCTGCCCGCAGCCCGCTCTACAAATGCAGTCTCAAACACACCCCACCTTCAGGGCTCTGCCCTGTGACAGATTTAACTGGGCCCCCATAACACCACCCTCTGTCGAGTTTATAGTTTACCAAGTACGTACCTTTCACACAGTCAGTCTCTCACAAACCTTTCACCCAAAGAACCGGTAACACAAAGGAGAGAGAATGCCTTTCCCTGGGGTTTCTGGGGCACCAGTTATAAGTGGCCACAAACTTAAAGCATCACTGAAGACGCTGCTTTAAATTTGAACCACCATGCAACTCTTAGTATTCTACTTTACAATCTACTTATGTTTGTTTTATCACAAAAATAAACTTGCCTTGCCAAGTCTCCAAGCACAAACTGGTGGTTGCCCTATTGATCACAGAGTTCCCCAGTGATGCGGTGATGCTGTACACCTGACCTACCAGCTGAGAAGCAGACACCCGCCTTTCTCCAAGGGTCACAATGGAAACCACCCTGCTAGACTCTGGTAAACTAACTTCAAGTGGGAATCCCTAGAAGAGGCCAACTGGTCTCTGTTGAGTTAAAAACAAACAAACAAAACAGCCTGGGATTTGGGAATGTTTGCGCTTGTTCTACTAAACATTTGTAAGTAAATTTCTAATGGAAATTAACTGCCTACCAGTTAGGTCTCCAAAACATGAAATTCAGATTCTTACAGCTCAATTATTTCACAGGAATTGTGCACAGAGAAAGCCACACACCCCTGAGGAAGGGACAAGCTGACTTTGAGACAGTATCTGTGCAGTCTAATCTCTCCATTTCTGTCCACACTGCCTGGCTTTGGACTTTCCTCTCTTTCACACTATACTTAACTGGAGTCACACTCCCTACTCACTAACACGTTTCTCTCTAGAATTTAGCCCATCTATGAAAACCAGAACCCCCAAATTACAGAAAATTCTATTTCTCCTTCCCTTGTACCCTTACAGCTCTGCAAACACCATGGTTTTTAAATTTCTAGTTTCCTTTATTAGTTTTTTCCAAAGAGGATGAAATGGATGGGACAGTACAAATATCCCTGTCTCACTCTTTTCCCTTGAAGAAAGGTTAGACCTGTTTCACTGACGTTCGCAGTGCCAGAATACAAATGCAAAAGAGCCACAAGAGCCACTCTGAGTACCTGGAACATTTTAAAGTTCCTTAAACTTTTAAAGGAACTGCTAAAGTGTTCCTTACAAGGAGACTTACAAGTCCCTCATGCCACCGGATGCAGACACCTGGGCCGCCCATGGGTCCCACCCCTGAGGCAGAGCCGCAAAGAGGCCTAGAGGCGCCTCTAGCAGCACGCTCTCTGCCTGGGACAGCCTGGCTGACGCAGGGACCTCTGGGACCCTCAGCTGCCTGGGGATCTGGAGGTCTCACAGCTGGAGGGGAACATGCAGAAAGCATGTTGGTCCAAGTGGTCCCAGACCACTGTGGAAGGTGCTGCTCTCTGCGCCCTAAGGATGGGAAGCAAACAGCGGCAGAGAATGAAGATGTCTGATTTGGGAGGAAAAAATTTAGACAGATGTTAAGAAATCAACCTCCCTCCCCGGCACACTCCAGTCCCAGTGCTAACATGCAGGGAGGGGTACGATTAACTGAAGGCAAGTCCACATGTTAAAATGCTCTGAAACGTGTTGCTGCCTGGCTGGCAAGGGGACACAGGAATAGACTGAGAACAAACGCCCGACACAGGGAGGCTCCAGAGGAGGGAGCAGGCCCGCAGGGCCTATGTGCAGTTCACCAGGAACTGCAGGGCACAGACCCACGACCTCTGGTCCTGCCGCCCAGCTCTGTGGTTTGGGGAAAGTGACTTCAGCCACTCCAAGCCTCTGCTCCCTCATCTGTGAAACTGGTGTAATAAAAATGTCGACCTTCTTAAGGTTGACTGGGGATTAAAGGAAATAACTCATGTAAAGCTCTTGGCAAAAAAAGGGGCATAAGTTATTATTATTATACCAATTCAGAGTTGTAAATGCTTTTATTTTCTCTTACCTCTCTCTTTCGCAGAGTACCTACCACATAATTTAAAAATTCAGGCAGCATTTCTTAAGTAAGAGCAGAAAGGACATAAGCAGGAAGAAGAGGAAGGATGAGGGAGTTGAGAAATCACTAAGGACCAAATATTAAGCTTGTAAGAATCTGAGCAATTTACTTGCCTTCCCTTAAAAGTCATATAGCCTGTGGACTGGGGAACCTGGTGATAGAGATAATGAATAAGTAAATAACTAGAGTATGTTTCAAAGAGATAAATGCTATGGGAAAAATCAGGATAAGATTAGGAATGTCTGATGGGGTGGGGTGCCACTTGAAATACAGCGGCCAGTGCAGCTTCAGTGAAAAGGTTATTTTCAGCAATAACCTGAAGCAGGTGAGGGACTTAGTCATGCTTGTATCGGTGGAAGAGCATTCCAGGCATGGCCATGGCTCACGCTGGCCGCCAGAGAATCAAAACCCCGGCCAGTCAGCACAGCAGCTCCTCCGGGGCTCCAGCGGCAGGACGGCGCGGGCCAGCGGCTCCACGGCCACCCCCTGCAGAGGGGCCGAGGCCAGAGGAGCTTCCGGCGGGAGCACCAGGACTTCCACACGGGGAAGGTGACTTGATACCAGAAACGTGTGCACCACTGATAAGTCTTTCTAATCTTGTGAATTCTTCAATTCTTAAAAAAAAAGCCAATAAACACATCACGCTCCCCTATCTCAATCAGTGTGGCAAGAGGCATAATTAACCCTATATCATAGGTGAGAAATTAGACAGCTGGTTCCAGATCACGGCCCCTGAGGGGAACAGCTGGGATTTGGATGCAGGCACTCCGCTCCTGCTTTCAGAGGAGGTTTCCCTGAATGAGCTCTAAATTCTTTCCCTAAGTTCATCTTCACGACCACCTCAGACCACGATGAAGAGGTCAGCTCTCTGCTTTCCTACAAACAAGCAGGTGATCCTGGGGGGCCTGTCAGGCAGACATTGGGGCACTACTTTTAGTACCATTTCCGGCAGGGGAGATGGACCCACCAAGTCCTGGGTTCCCAGTTCCCTGGAGACCATGCCGCCCGGCCCGCAGGGTACTGGACGGATCTGCTCAGTGCTCTGACCTCTGGGGCAATAACGACTTATCCCATCTCATTCCCTGCAAACTTCTGCCCAGCTGGGTCCGAGGGCCCAGGATTCACCAAAGAACCCTGTCCACGGCAAACATTATCAATAACAATGCAACATGGAGTTAAATATCCATTTCTTACAATATTCCCAGACTAAACCAATTAAAAAGAGAAGTTTTCTGCTTAACTTTTAAAAAGAGAATTCAGACACAAACTATGGCGTTCTTCCCCGTTCCCTTTCTACCTGCTGGGGTGACACAAGATCACATTGTCTCACGCCGCCCACAGTGCCATCTCCTTGCCTATTTTATCCTGGGGTTCTCCAGAGAATCGAGCATTTGCCAGCACCGACTAATCTTCCGACTCAGGTCCCCCAGACGCCGACCAGGAGATACCAGTGCGGGTCCCGTCTAGAAACTCACTGTACTTCCAGGAAGTATGGGAAAAGAGCGGCACCAGGGTGGGGCCTGTAGACACCAGCCACTTCCTCAGAGGCCAGAGCTCCAACCGGGAGCTGTGCATTTTACGAGCCTGCTCTTTTCTACAGCCACTACTGCAGCAACCCCTTTGGCTTAGAATTTTACAAGTTTAAAAAGGAGGGAACTAGGTTACACCATCTGGCTGTTGGACATTAGTAGGCAATCTACAACATGAAAATGAAATCTTTAAAAGTGTCTAAAATGATACAAACTGAAATAACTCAATTTACTAAAAAAATTTTTTAATCACCCTGAATGAATAAAGCCAGCACTCCTTTACATTGCTCCTGCTAGGGAACACTGGTATAGGAAGCTAAACACACCACTGCTGCAAACGCAATAACAAAAATGTTACCACTTGACACGAGATACGTCTTTAGGTTTCCAAAGCACTTTCACATTTATCATTTAATGTGATTCCATGAGATGTGAAGAGCCAACACTACTGTAACCATTTTATAACCAAAGGAACTAAGTACAAATGAAGTTCTATGATTTGTATCACAAAGCGAGCTGAGCCCAAACCAGACTCTTGTTTAATTTGGCAGAGGACTCATTATCCGAATCAAATATTAAGAACTCTGGGGGAGAGAGGCGGGGAGGGAGAGAGAAGAAACAACAATGGGGGGACGGGAGCAGGAAGGGAGGGTTCCTCCAACAGCACCTCCTCCCCCAAGACAGCTGCAGGGAACCTAGTCTGAACACTCCTGGGTTAGCCTTGGCTGCTTCCTAAGAGACACGAAGAAGTGTGTCGAGGGACAAGAGTGAGTCTCCACTACATGCACTCTTGCAATCTGAGGAATTCAAGTCATCTTTGGAGGTCTGTTTTGCTGTGCTTTTATAAGGGAAAAATGTTTTCTGATTAAGGAACACTAAGGAAAATAAATATCTACTGTTGAAAGTTTATATCACTGGGCAGAGAAAAATCTTAATTTTACTCCGAGGAACTGCATTTAAACTCCTCTTTTACATTATAACTCAGCATACAAAGGCCTAAAGATCAACTTTAGCACGTCCTATACAGGCATACCTTGTTTTATTGTGCTTATTAGCTCTACTGTACTTCACAGACACTGCATTTTTTAGAAACTCAATGTCTGTGGCAACCCTGAATTGTCAGATGATAGTTAGCATTTTTTAGCAATCAAGGTATTTTTAGGTAAGGTATGTATGTCTCTTTTAGACATAATGCTATGGCACACTTAAAAGACTACATTATAGTGTCTATACTATAGGGTAAACATAACTTTTATGTGTGCACTGGGAAATGACAACATTTGTGTGATTCGCCTTATTGCAATATTCTTCTTATTGTGCTGGTCTGGAACCCTAACCCATAATATCTCTGAGGTCTGCCTGTATTTCTTTAGGGGACACAAGAAGGATGAGAGAGAGTCCTCCTGTGACACCAGATTGAGTGACAGCAAATGACAAGGCACAGATCATCACAGGTGTGACCAGTGGGATAGAGGTACCTCTAAAACCACACCATGCTGAGGTAGGGTGGAAACCTACACTTCAGTTGCAGACAGGGAAAACAGATCCGCTGGAAACAGTGATAGTCATTGCCATTTGAGCTTCTCAACCAGGGAACTTTAAAATCAGGGGATGATTTTGACTTGAGATCTCACTTCACCTCTTCTTCCACCAAATGTGCTTTTGCTACAGATGAAACTCGAGCCAGGATCTAGCTTTACGTTGGGGGTGGGCCTTACCTTCGTGTCTGCCGGGAGAATCGCAGGCTTTCTGCGGGGTGGCCACTCGAAGGAAGATCTGCTGCCTCCACGAGTGTCTCCGTGTCTTTACGGGGGTCCCGCTGGTGTCACCAAGATGGCTGGCTTTGGACTCAAAGTCCCTAAAATTAGAAGACAATTGATTTATGACTGGTGAGGAGATATAAGCAGGTATTTTAGCTTGACTTTTTTTTGTTTTTTAAACAGAGCACTAAATTATAAATTATCTTTGTACCAGCAAACATAACTAGATAATCACAGGCATCAAATCAAACTCACAGTGGGGCAACACTCCCACAGGACTGCTTTCTGACAGGGTGCTTTTTATGGAAAGAGTCAGGGTACATGTCCTTAATTTATTTTTATGGTAAAAGATATTAAGAACTACACTCCATGGATCTTGGCTTCCCATTGGGCCTCTCTTGGTGCCACTTCAGAAAAGAGAGACGGCCTAAAGGGGGCGCTGTCACCCAGGCCACAATCTCCCCTAGTCTGTGTGAGGGGAGATTTTCTTAGCATAGGCCTGCGTCTCCAAGGATCATCACAAAAAAAAAAAAAAAAAGAAAAAAAAAAAAACCGTTAAATTACACAGAACCAGCAAGGGCAATAATTATGCAGTCACTTGCTAATAATGACTTTTACCATCTGTATGTTTTACACTGCAAAATAAAGTATAGTTTTCAATATACATAAACACAATCACTAATTTCCTTTCTATTCACGGGACAACTTGGGGAACCCCTTGTAACTTACACCTGAATATATACCAACAACTGAACAATCATCTGAACTTGGAGATCAAACATCCTGACTGATTTACTGGCAGCCATATATGCTCATTATCCAGAAACACTTCTATCATTTAGAGACAATGGTTAAGACTTTCTTTAATTTACTGAAAATAACCATGTATTAATAAACTAATCCTAGTCAAAACTGGATAACATGTTGACTCCACATTTTTTTAAATCACATCATCAGTAAGAAAAATTATAAGAAAGAAGATACAATAGATCTAGCGAAAATGATTTTTTAAATGGCAAAAGTACAGATGAAAAATCCCTATATGTCTAACAATCAACACTTCTACCCAGACTTGATATATCTAAATTAAACTCTACCTTTTTGTGTTCATAAAGTCAGAGGTGTTATTTTCATCTACAGGAGCCAGAAATTTTAGAAAATTTGGCACAGAGGAAGAAGAATGAAGTTTTTTCCGCAGGGCATTACGGTAGGAGATGCTGAGAGTGTGGTTGAAAAAAAGAGTTTAGGATAAAGAAACACAAACACACAAAGTATAAAACATAACCTTCAAAACAGAAGAAACATTTTATAGTTCTAAGGCTAAGAAAATTAAAGCAGGTAAGAAATCAAAAATAGTTTACAAATGAGATTTAACTTTCATTTCAGTCAATAAAATTCTATTATTTTAAATGAATGGAATCAATGAACTAATTAACAAACATCAGTCCAGTTACATAAGATGAATAAATTCTAAAGATGTGCTGTGCACCATTGTGCCTGCAGTTACAACACTCTGCCCATAGTTAGTCATACCGTGAACACGCAAAAAATGTGTTAAGAGGGTAGATCTCATGTAAAGCATTCTGACCAAAATAAAAACAAAACCACAACAATAAAAAATTCAGTCCATCATCCAAAATGACTCCTTCCTTCCGAAGTAGAAAAATAATTTTCCTAAATTAATGAGGAAGTTTCTGATATGGCACAAATCGCAATGTATATGATCAAGCACATTGCTGTTAACGTGTGTGTGGGGGGGTGTGTGTGTGTGTGTGTGTGTACACTAGGGCAGGGGAATGTGAAAATAAGTATATAAAAAATAATTTGCCATCAAGACTTTCATAATAATTTTGAGGGAATTAATCAACAGTAAAATTAAGTAGATTCAAATGATAGACTGAAAATAGGAAAACCAAAACCAGACAAGCACACACACGCACACACACGCACACACACACAAGCGGTGGCCCCGGGGTCCTTGTGTAGACATTCAGCACACTCTCTCTGCGTGAGCATCCCAGGAAGACGAACGACACTGAACTTGCCATGCGGGTGGCTCACCTCTTTGGCACGGCATTGCCACTCTGTTCTCCACTTGGGTTATGTTTGAGGTACTTAAAGAAATTGGGCGAGGAGGCGGAGGGGGTAAGACGAGGTGGAGGAGCAGCTGAGGACTGACCTGAGCCACCTTCAGACTCGCCGACAGGGGGATGATTCCCACTAAATAGCAATTAGAGAGAAAGCAGGGGAGTTAAAGGCGGGGACGGAACCGCGCAGGAAACGCAGAGGACACACGGAGGAAACAGGAACTGTCACAGTTAGAGGGTGCTCTCCTCTTCTGCGCCCCAATTCCTGATGGCAAAGGCAGCTCTCAGTCAAGAGGGCACCGTGCAAGGTCCCTCTTGATCACTTCCCACATGCCTATGTGCGCAAGAGACCCGTTTCCTCTACTCCTTTTTTAGGATCTGACGGGGGGAAAATTTTTTTTAATTAAAACAAAAGCAAAGGAAAGCAAAACAAAATCCAGAGTTTTAGAAATACATCTCGCGTCAAAATGAACAATAACCTGCCTTGAATGTCCAAGTCTCATTTCCTGTGCATAAGTGAGCAGAGAGTTCATGAGGGGGGAGCAAAGCCAAAGAGGCATGCTGGGGGACGGAGGAGGAGGGGGGACAGTACCGCGCCCCCTCATCACCCACGCCCCACAGGACCCTTTAGGAAGCTGCATTCTTAGGGGAGAAGGGAAATGGACTGTCAGGGACTTCTCATTTCCTGCCACCTCTGGCTTGTGTGAAACAGTGGGCTTATTAGCAAGAGGACTAGAAATCTCCAGACAGGAAAAGTTCCATTATCACTAAAGTGCCAGAAAAAGAGGGGTGGGAGCCAGTGGAGAGGCAGACTAAAAGGAGTGTGCGCACAGGCTTTTAAGAAACATGACAAGAACCCACAAAGCCTCAAACAAACTATGCTTGTCTCCAAAACATCACAGGATTGAACATTAGCTTCTGAAGCATGTCCTGCTTTGGGATCACAATTATCCAGCCGAATTCCAAAGAACCATCATAACTATTTTCAATGGCATACAGAAAACAGAGCTGAGCGGCTCTACTAGCTCGTCTGAGATTGCTAGCACGTGTCACTGCTTCACCAGCAACACCTCCAACACCCACCCCCGTGTGGACTCTCCCTCATCTGTGCAGGGCCTGCACCGAGACACACGTCCTGGCTTCTGTTGTCACCAAAATCAGGCAGCAGCTGCACACAGGTGTGGCCTACTTCAGCCTTCTAAGGTGAGGAGTTTTACAATATTTTTAAAGTGATTTTTAAACATACCTCTGTGTCCATTCATGGTCTCTGACACTCGGAGTCAAATTAATTGCCAAGGGACCCCAGAAGGAAGCAGGAGAGCTTCTACTAGTACTGCTTCCCCAGCTCTATAGCCAGGAAACCCCAACTGCTCACTAGAGCCCAATTATTAAAATTAGTAAGTCTTGTTCGAAGAATCCAGAACTCTCACATTGGAGGAGATTTTAGAGACCACCTGTTGTGTCATACAGTGTCAACTGTGTCATACAGTGAAGTGAAGCAACTTTGCCCGGGTCACGGCCGGCTTGGGACAGAGCTAGGACAGAGGCCCCGGCATCACTGCGCCTCTAGCCAGGGCCTCCAAACGAGCAGACTCACCTGACCGCTCACTCACTACCTCCCTCCAGGCCAGCGGCAGAGTTCACGGTCAGGGCTGCCTCTCACTGTGTGAGGAGGGACCATTCTGCATCTTAAGGGCCATTTCTGCTCGTCTTACCTGCTTCCTCACCGTACTTGCACTTGAACAGGTAACAAGTATCTCTTACAACTACGTATTTCCCAAGGGAGGAAGACGGGAGGAACACATTGCTTCGAGTTTTACCTTTTTAAGCCAAGAGTGAAACCTGACTCAGGTTTCTCTTTTCACCCAACAGACACGCCTGGGATGCACATACCTGGTTAGTAACAGATATGCCCCAGCCATTTATACAACAAATCTACATTTTCAACAAATCTTACTTTCGTTCATGAGGCGTCTCTGTGCTCACTGAGTGATACCTCACAAGTTTCCTTTGCGAGACCCCTGGAGATCCCTGTGCCTGCTGCAGAGGCTGCTGGCATTCCACGGGGACGTGACTCAGAGTGTTGGCGCGCCTCCTGAAGCCCTGCTGGGGTGACAGCAGGGCTGGCTCTTCTGCGGCGTGGCTCTCTGAGTCACTGGACAGGTCATCCGAGGAGCCCAGGAGTCTGAAGGAGCTCTCAGAGATGGGAAAGGCCTCCTTTTCACACACAGACGGCTCCTGGCAGCAGACAGACAGCAGATCAGACACATGGCAAGGCACTCGTGGGATTTACACATCTCTAATTCCAGCGGCAGGAAAACATTTCAAAATGTAGGCACATCTTCTGATCAGAGTGCCCTCTAGAGGCCACCAAAAGTATAAGACGATAAAGGCCCACTAAATGCCTGCTCCTACAGACAAAACGTTAGGGTGCAGGACAAATGGGGAAACTGTCCAAGTGCAAGTGTGAAGGACATAAATTATAACAAGTAACTGCCCTAAGCAAAGCTGAAATAGTTCTCTTTCTAGAAAAGAGAGCTCTTTACTACTGCCTATAACAAGTATAGCGAGTGCCGTGTAACTTGTCTGCACAGTTTAAACAAATCAAGTTCTTTATCTTGGCCAAGTGTGTTCATACATGTGATACCCACATTTTATGGCTCTCTCTGAATGTGATCTAATGTTTGGATTTAACTTGGTAATCTTGAGTGTTAAAAATTACATCCTATATTATTCTTAGATATGGAAAATCTCTCTCTAGGCACTTACTGACATGATTCAGGGCAAATCACTTAACTTCTTTCTGCACCTCAATTTCCTCATCTGTAAAAGGGTATAGTGAAAATTTATCTCACCAGGTTTCAGAATTAAGCAAGATAATACAACTAAAAGTACTTGTCTGCTGTTACATGTTGTATAAATATAAGTTATTGTCTTATTAGGCACTCAGTGAATTTCCTGAGTGGGTACTCAAACATTTGTTGAGAATCATGACAATATTTTAATATCGTAGGCTCTCAAGATGCATACTTTTTCAAAGGAATGAACTACCACCACTCATGCTTAGCACTGCATGCCCAGGATGTGGTAGGGGCCAATATATTTTTCTCAAATCAAAAAATATAAAATAACTGATGTGTAAAACACTGATGACTAATAAGAACCTGCTGTATTAAAAAAAAATATATATATATATATATATAAGAAAAAGTGTACCAGCTTGTCCCTGCTGAAATTACTAGAAGGGATGAATAAATCAACATGAAAAGAGCAAAAAGGAATGACTGCATCTAATAATGGTGGACTGGAAAATCTAAATTCCACCTGTTCATTTGACCTGCAGTTGAGTGTCTCTTAGATGATAGGTATTAAGGATTTTAATTTAAAAAATTAAATTTATGTTTATTGAGGAGAAAGGTTATATACACTTAATTTTGTAGGAATTAGATTTTAAAAGCTTAATTCCCAACACATTATGAAATGTTAAACAGTAACTAAATTTTTCATTCTTCAGGACTCTACAGTTACCAAGATTCTTTTAATTTAAGGATTTTAAAATGTGTTTAAGACAATTCATCAAGCAATCTCCATCACGCAAACCTATTCATCTCAACTCTCATTAACGTCCTTCCAAATTATGTGGAAGAGCTAACCCTCAGCTTCATCTAACACCTGAAAGGGCCACTGGATGTTCAGCTTCTTTGCTTCCAGACGATCAATTTACTGGAAGAGATCCAATTACATAAAAGCACACTTTTAACAACAGTTTCTCAACGTCAGGATGAACAAACGACATAAAGAATAACATAGAGCCACACACATAATACACACAAATAGGTTCTGAAAAGCTGCATTTCCCTTAGAATTACCCTAGAAATTCAAACCATGTGTATATTCCTAGATCTGTGATTTGAAGAAGAATAAAAAACAAGCAATAAGACTTACTGGAAAAGTCACTTGAGTGACATGAATTTCTTCACAGCACCTTTACTGGAACTAATCTCGAACGCCCTCTTCCCTGTCCACTTCCACGGGTGCAATTCCTATACTTTCTCCAAGATTTATCAAAAGCACTACTGCTCCCCTCTCCAAGCTTTCTCTGGTTCCACTGACCAAAAATAGCTCCCCTTCCTCTTGCTCCTGTGACAGCTAAGCTACCATGGCTCTTATTTGAACTCAGGCTCACAGCTACTCTACTAGATGCTGGTGTATCTGTCACCTCTCCTACCAGATGAGTTCCTTCCTGCAGGGTAGAAGCTATCTTTTTCATCTGTATCCAACAGATAAAAAAAACCCAAAACATTTCCAAACTTCAAATGAATTGTGGGTAGAATCAGTATGGAGGAGATGAATTTAAACAGACCACTAGATTCTAACTTAGAAAATCATATTCAGGGCATTCCCTGGTGGTCCAGTGGTTAGGACTCCACATTTCCACTGCCTAGGGCGTGGGTTCAATCCCTGGTTAGGGAACTAAGATCCCGCAAGCCATAGAGCACAGACGCCCCCCCCTCCAAAAAAATAAAATCATATTCAGAAGACTGGGGTCTAGGGACTTGCTCCCCTAAGTGGGTCCACAGACCAGCGGCATCAACATCACCTTGGAGCTTGTCAGAAATTGGCCATTTCAGGAATCACCCCAGGCCTACTGAATCAGAATCTGCATTTTAACCAGATCCCATTAAAGATGCACCTTAGAAATTGAGAAAGCGCTCAACTGAGGCAGTGTTTCTCAAGCTATACGCTGTAACACATTGGTAGGCAGTGATATCAATTTCGTGGTCTGCCACAAACTTTTTAAAGCAATAGCAAATACCAGTATGTATCACATGTTTACAGTAAATATCATTTTGTGAAATCTTATTTTCATTTTATCTGTGAGCATGTAGGTATGTGTGTTTCTGAACTAGTTTGCAATGTTAAATGTGTAAATTACTGTTGGTTATGGTCTAAAACCTTTGAAAGCCACATGCCCAGGAGGAAGCACAGAAGAACTTTGATTCCTGTGGTGAGGAGCTGGCCTCCACAACAACTCCCCCTCTTTCCATCCCAGGGCATTCTGACATCCCCAGCACAAAACCCGAAATCCACTTTTCTGGTGGGTAAAAAGTTGAACTAACTAGGTTTAAGTACACTTATGTATTTAGAAAGCGAGAAATTAAAACAAGGACATAGACACAGGTCTGCTACCAAAGAGAAGTGCTGGCTTGCTCACTATCACAAAGCTGTGCTGGTGGCAGACACGAGGGGTGAGGCTTATCTATAAAAATAGTGATGTTTAATTATAATCATAGAGTCAGGCAGAGGACAGAGTAAGTTTCACGAATTTAAGTTGCATACTTCTCATAATTCGTAAACCCACGTTTGAGGTTTTCCCAATTATTTTTAATATTTCATTTAGATTTCACTGGAAAACCTACTAAAGAAAGAAATCCATTGATCACTTGTGATTAATTAGATCTCAGTGGCCTGAAATTGTGCGTTTTCCTCTTTGCTTATGGAATAGCCCTCTGTTTTGGTATGTACAACTTTTTGGCTAGAGTAGCACTGCACAACCAGCCCTCCTCCTGCATTATCAAGTCCAGAAGCACCAAATTTCTCATGATTGGAGCTATGAGGCTTCTTTTGTTCCTTTTGATAGGCCCAGTATATAGGAGATGAGCAAGACCCATTTGCTGGTTTCTTCAGGGTGTCATATAAAAAAAAAACGTGCTTACTTTGCTGGTGTTACTTAATGTGCTAGACACGGAGCTGTCCAGATCCAGACTGGCGGAGTGCTCCTGGAGGCCTCTGGCTTTATTACCCTACGGAAAGAAAAGCAGTCGAGTTATGACCCCTGAGGCTTTTGCAAAGGCATCTGCTAGAAGCAACCTGGTCTATTTAAATAAGTTCAGGAAAAATGCATCTACTGGGAAACTCTGCTGAGCACATATGTGCATGAAGACAATCAACATTTCTGTCTTTTTTTTTTTTTTAACCAAACTAAATGTTCCAAAGCACCTTGTGGGTTAGTCATTTGGCAGGGATGATGGGCAGAAGAGACAACACGTCTAGAAGAAAAGCAAGCGCTGAGGTGCGCACACTCAACAACAGAGTCCCCCCTCTGAGTCACACAGTGTCATGACCCGCCAGCCTATGACACACAAACCACAATCTCTCAGTCTGGGAGCTCTCAAAGGCAGCCCCACCCCAACTCTGGTTTTGTAAATGAACTGCTTTTAATTATCTGTAAGGCTGCTGTGAAATTCTCAGAAACACCTCCATACAAAATAAAATTTATAACAAAAAAAAATGTTTCAAATGGAGTGGTTCATGAAATAAAAGATAACTATAAGAAGATACTGCAAGCTCCAGAAAGGTGTGAAACTTTGAGAGAAAAGAGAACTTTTATTTCTTAGTGTAAAAGGTATTTACACTCACGCTGGGGTTGGCGTGGGGCGGGGTGGGGAGCAGGGGTTGGTAGTAATTTCTTAAAGAACTCCCAGATCAGTACATACGTATACTCTGTTCTTCCTATAGAGCTGCAGGCCACAAACTTTTTCCGTAAAGGGCCAGATAATAAATCTCTTATGCTTTGTGGACCATATGGTATCCGTGGCAAGTACTCAACTCTGCAGAAAAGCAGCCTTAGACAATAGGTGAATGAACTGATGTGGCTGTGTTTCAATAAAACTCTATTTACAAAAACAGGAGGTGAATGGTATTTGACCCAAGGACCACAGTTTGCAGATCCTGCTATAAACAGTTTCAGACACATAACAATAGCAGCTAATGATAAAAAAATTTTTTATAATGTAATCAGAATTTTTATTTATTTATTTATTTAAATTTATTTATTTATGTATGTATTTTATTTTTGGCTGCACTGGGTCTTCGTTGCTGCACGCAGGCTTTCTCTAGTTGCGGCGAGCGGGGGCTACTCTTCATTGCGGTGCTCAGGTTTCTCACTGCGGTGGCTTCTCTTGTTGGGGAGCACAGGCTCTAGGCGCGTGAGCTTCAGTAGTTGTGGCTCGCCACCTCAGTCGTTGTGGTTCGCAGGCTCTAGAGCACAGGCTCAGTAGTTGTGGCGCACGGGCTTATTAGTTGCTCCCCGGCATGTGGGATCTTCCCGGACCAGGGCTCGAACCCATGTCCCCTGTACTGGCAGGCAGATTCTTAACCACTGCGCCACTAGGGAAGTCCCACGATAACAATTTTTAAACTGTACCTAATGACGCTAGGGAGAATGGAACCCACACCTTGGTGTATCTAATCCATGCTCTTTACAGGGACTGGCCAACAAATAACATTCTTTTGGGAGACAAAAATTCCATACAATACAAAAGAGTAGAGAACACTTTTTAACCCGGACCAAGTTAAAAACTGAATTTTCAGTGTAGATAACATTTTTCTAACACTGAGAAGACACCAAAAAAGGTCTCACCCTTCTAAACTGTATGATGAACACTGATGGAACAAAAGCAAAGAACTGAATTTCATGCTCTCTCAAAAACAGTGATTTAACTTAAACTAGGAGGAATTATGCCACTTACCCGGGACAAAATACTTTCTAAAGACTCCGTTAAAGATCTCTTCGCTTTGTTTTTCAGCATATCTAGCCTAAATCGAGTGGCACTAGATGGTAATTCACTTCCAATATTCTCTGCTGCAATCTGTGATGCCTAGAAAGTGAAACAATGGAAAATTAAGTCACTTAGATCTTCCTTCCCTCCTTCTTTCCTTCCTTTTTAAAGGACCGAAAAATCTCTAGAATGCATCTTTTTGACCTCAGGTCATTTTTTCTGTGACCTCTTCTCATCTGCTCCTTGGTGACATGACTGCAAGTCCAGGAAATAATTTTGCCTCAAAGAGTTGCTTTGCCTACTCCAAACAAAATAAGGAAAGTGCTTAGAAACTAATCAGTTAACAAAGCAGTTTAGAGCTTGGGCTCTGTGGCTGGATCAGAGACATGTCATTCACTAGCTGTGGCCTTAAGCAAGTTTCTTACTTTCTCTGAGCCACAATTTCGTCTTCTGTAAATTGAGATCAACCTCACGATCTAACCATATTGCTATATTTTGAGATTAAAACACGTAAAGCATGTAAAACATTGGGCACAGCTTCTGGTACAAAGGTAGCTATGATTAGCTTTTCAAAGTAAAGTAACAACTTACTTTTGGGGGCATTTCAGAGGGTGAGACAAAATAAATCTAATCAACTGAAGAATCCATCCTCTCTGCCTACACTAATCCCTTCATCCCCTTCTACAGAATCCTGTCTTTTTCCTCTCTCCCACCTATTGTTTCCATCATCCCATTCATTCTCCTCTGCAACCAAGTCTCTCCCTTAACTGATGGGAACATGAAACTGACAACATAAAAGTTTGTTTGCCAATCACAAAATGAAGTTTAATGTTACTTATTAACAAAGAGGTATGCTTAAAAAAATACAAAAAAACCTCTACTCTAGATTAAATTGTTTCTTCTATGGATTCTTACCTGAATGCTTTCTGCTAGATGATGATTTTGTTAGAAAAATACTCAACCACATCCTCCATTACTCTAAACACCAACTATTCTTTGTTGTTGTTACATATGTCAAGCATACAGAAAAATGTGCAGATTAATACAATAAATGCCTTCCTACCACCTCCAGCTTTGGCCAAGTTAACATTGTGCAGGTGTTGAGAAGAACAGTGATGAGCACAGGCTCTGGCAGTCACTCAACAAATACTGACTAAGTCATGTTGCATGGGTGGATGCCTTACTAGTTGCAGTTTGGTCCTGTGCAATCATTTACCAAGAGTAAGAGCCTATCCAGACTGGAGTCAGTCTCTAGAGGAAAGGGAATTACCCACAAAGAACGCTCAGGGGCCTGCATTTGACTCAATACCAGTTCATTCATGAAGTTAAGAAACTGTAGACCTGCTTTCAAACTCATAACCAAAGTTTTCCTAAAAAAGAAGCATTTTTAACTGTTCTGATATATACAGAAAATACTGGCTAAAAGACTGGTAGAACGTAGTAGATCCTACATAGAAATAACAAAAACTGCACTTGTGTTTTTCTTTTTATAAACCAGGCCATAAGAATCTCTATATACTTAATTCAATGCTGCTTCTGCTCTCCTCTACCACCTAAAAAGGTTCTTTTCTATGTCTATCACTGTAATTCAAATGCAGTCTGAAAATAATTCACATTTAAAAAATAATTCACGTTTAGAAAATAATTTGCATTTAGAAAATAACACACTCCTTGTTTATTTTAAACTAAGCATCTAGAAGTTTCTCCTTTGAAGATGATGCTGGTTCTTGGATAAGTTTCTAGTGTGGGGCTCTAGAGTGAATTTGTACTGCAGTCCTCACATTGCCCATCCCAAGACAGATGGGTAAACTCTAGGCAAGTTTTAAATTCTGAAGCTACTATGAAGTTCTCAGTTCAGAACCCACCATCCAGTAGTGTCACAATGTATCCACCATCAGCCTTATTCAGAATAACCAGCACCTAGAAATAGCTAAGGTGCCCATCAAAAGGAGAATGGAGAAACAAACTGTGCTATTGACACAATGGAATAAAAAGGAACATAATTACTGATTTATGAAGCAACGAGGACGAATATCAAAAACATTATGCTAAGCAAAAGAAGCCAGAACTAAAAGAGAACACACTGTATGATTCCATTTATAGAAAGTTCTAAAACAGGCAAAACTAATCTGTGGTAGAAAAAAATCAAAACAGTGGTTGCCTGGGGGAGGGAGGGAGTGAGGACTGACTGGGTATGAGGGTACTTTCTGGCATGATGGAGATGTTCTATACCTTGATACGGGTCTGGGTTACCTAAATATACGAAATCCTCAAAACTCAACAAATGGTACACTCAAGATTTGTACAACTTACTATATGTAAATGTTATCTCCAAAAAATTGTAAATAAATACCAAATTCTAATTAATGATATGCATACTGAAGTGTTTAGGGATCAAGAGTACTAGTATCAGAAACTTACTCTGAAAAACATCAAAAATAAGGTGGAGTAATAGATGGATAGCTATATGGGAAAGCAAACATAACAAAACGTTTAAAATGGTTTCACCCAGATTGTGGGTATGTGAGTGTTCACTGTGGGATTCTTTAAACTTTTTGGTATGTTGGAAATTTTCTGTAATAAAATGTCAGAAAAAAAAAAAGAAAAACTTATCTACTGGATAACGGACCCAGACAAATCGATGAGTGGTTATATAACATTAGATTTTGTTAGTTAATCATTATGCCCTTTAGGAGCTTAAGATAATGTCCTTGGACCTCAGACACGTGAGCTCCACACTCTCTAGCAAACGACTTGACCTCTGTTCCTCATGTCCTTGTCTCTAACATGGGTATTATACCACCTATCTCAAAAAAGTTGTTGTAGAAAAAAATGGAATAATTCATGTAGAGAATTAAAACTATACCTACTACATGGGAAACGTTCAATCAGTGGCAGTTGATTTAATATTATTAATTTTTGTACCAGCTCAGTGAATACAAGCAGAAATGATATGTCCACTGATTCAAACATGATACTCTCTAAACTTTATTAATTTATAGGTCCTTGCCCAAACTGAATCCTTTCCCATAAGATCAAAGGATTCATTCAGTTTGTTTTCTACTTTACGGAACAATTCCTCCGACAGGTATCCAACACTAACACTTCAGTCTGAAAAGCATGTACAGTGTGGCATCACCACAGCTCTGAGAAGTACAGCCCTGAGACTGTGCTCATTGTCTTCCATCTACATTTTTTTTTTTTTTTGCGGTACGCGGGCCTCTCACTGTTGCGGCCTTTCCCGTTGCAGAGCACAGGCTCCGGACACGCAGGCTGAGCGGCCATGGCTCACGGGCCGAGCCGCTACGCGGCATGTGGGATCTTCCCGGACCGGGGCACGAACCCATGTCCCCTGCATCGGCAGGCGGACTCTCAACCACTGCGCCACCAGGGAAGCCCTTCCATCTACTTTTGAAGGCTGGTGGACGCAGACCACAATTCTACCTCTCTCTAGGTCAAGTCAAAACACATTTTCAAAGGTTACAGGAATTTTTAGGAGCAATAAGAACATAATGAAGTCCATGTGGTTAAATTATCTGGTAGCAGAAAGTGAGAGCAGGAATCTATTGGTGACCTCTCAAAAGTTCATCTGATCGATCTGATCTAAAGCAGCTGCGGCTCTGAAAAGCCAAACTCGGAGCCCAAGAGGGTATCCAGCCTAGGGGACACCCAACTACCGCCCAGACACCAGTTCCACTTTGTGAGACTTCGTCTTCTTTACATTAAATTCTGTTTTCAAATGAGGGAAAATAAAAGAAACATTAATATATTTCTTTACTGTACTAGTCTATGCCCAAATCATAAAGATACTACTCTGTTCCACAAAAATGAGACTGCATTTAGGGCAAAACTTTCCATCCACCATAAACACTTCATTCTCCTTTCTAGCCATTATAAATTATTTCAGAATTATCAATTTCCTGTTGGAACAAGTTAGAGTGACTCAGGAAAGAGAAAATCAAACATAGAATAACTATCAGTGGCACAAGAGAAAAAAGGAAAGAAAATGAGAAAAGAAATATGTTGAAAAGTGAACTAGGGAATTAACTGAAAACTTAGACTGGGTGGCCCATCCAAAAGTGAACAGGAGGATAACAGAACTTGCCCACTCTCTTAAGGGTACCAGCTGAGAAGGGAGGAAGGTCAACACACAAAGGCCAAAAACACAGTGTACTGATATTAGGGTCACAGCTAAGGGGCCCTAGAGTTGGCCGATGAAATTAAAAACAATGTTGGCCACTGTATGTGACCAGGAGTTCAGCAAAGGCACATAATTGCCAAAGCCAGATGGAAAGCAGAAAGCAAATGGGGAGAGTTGCTGTGTGTGCATCCAAATAAAACTGCATCACGGTTACATTACCGGAAAAGCAGAGGCTGTTTACAGGGAAAATAGCAAGAGGAGAGCACACAACTGAGCATTAAAACACCTTGAGAATAAGCACTCAGGAAGTATTCTTTTTAAAAAAAAAAAAAAAAGGCAATATACTTCTGGAAATTAAAGACTCTTTGAACATACTTTACTGATTTTTCTCTAGTTGCCTAACAGTTAAGTTGCCTAACAGTAACTTAAACAAATATAAAATGCATGTTTAGAAGCTATAATGGTTATTATAAATTGACTTATAGAGTCCAAAAGAAATAGGAAAATGGTCCTGAATCCCAAACTCGAAGCTCTTCAAAGACAGAGGCCTGCAGGCAGCCCCAGCCTCTGAGATAGCACCCCTCACACAGAAAAGCTGAACAGAGCTGTGGAAAGAGAGGACAGGAGGCCAACTCTGCACCTCCAGCGTATGAAGTGGAATTGACGGAAGCTCCACATCTGAATAGCACGTAAACCAGGCTAATACTGTATGTGACTTATCAGCAGTGCTATCTTCTATGCACATTGCATTTTTATTACAAAGAGCTTCCGGGCACTTTATGTAATTCTGAAGGCAGCTGTACAATGTCAGTCCCATTTAATCAAGGAGAAAGGTGAGGTGACAGGGACTGGCTCCCTGCAGGTCAAGGAGCTTTCCTTGCTAGCATCCACTCGTAAACTCCACTCTCGATGCTCTACACCAGTCCCCTCATCAGAGCAACTACTCTGCTCCCACTACAACGCAGACAGAAACTCTCCTCACCTTTTCTAAGCACAATCTAAATATTCCCCAATTTCCCCTACATGTTTAACAAATGAAAATAAAATTCAGGGAGAAAAAGAAGTTTCAGAGCTTCAGAAAATCCTCAGGACTCTGCTTTACACAGTGTCCTGGTAAAATTTTAAGAAGAGAATAAAATGCCATACCTGCTTTATTTCCCCAATATGGACGTGAACTTTTTGTTTCTCTTCATATAAACATCTCAGGAAAGAAACAATCAATTCATTCTCTCGCTGCTCATTTCTTGGTCTCAATTTCTTAATGAAAAAAAAAGAGAATATATTACATTAATTTTTAATTGTCACCAAAACTGCTAACCCATCCCTTTGAAAATGCTACCAGCTTCCATTCATCAACTAGTGCTTTTACCCAATCACCTCACTAGGGGGCACCAATGATCCTACAACTGGAGATAATTTTTAAAAAGAAACAGATAATGAAGCCAGTGGGCCAGATTTAGCCTCTGACCTCTGATGTCCTTATACCTAAAATAAACATTTCACATAAGATAGAGACATAGTCAAAATATTTAATAAACAGTCTTAAAAACATAAGAAAAGGACAAAAATCTGTGTAAACACCCAGAGGTCAAGAGCCACAATGGTTACTTATTTATAAACTCTTATGATCAGGGAACTGGAAAGGAAACCAGCAACTGGATCCAGGGCCATGGTTCCTTCCACATGTCAAACATGTTCATCATGAAGCACTTCCTGGAAGCCTCACAAGGCATGCACTTGCACACAAAATTTCATGGCATGGACTCCATTTTTTCCTCTGGTTTTTTAAAAATTATTTGTATGCCTTTAGTGGCAAAGCACACTGGTCTAGAAATCAGGTCATGTAAGTTCAAGGTGCTGCCTAGAAGTGAGACCAAAGGCTTGTCATTTAAGCTTAGCTTCTCTGTCTGTTCAAATGAAGATTATGCACAAAATATACTCCAAGGTCTTTTCCAGCCCCAAATTCTTTGGATTTGAAATACCAGAGTTCATGTTTAGAAGACCATCTAATTTAATGTATTCAATTATTTTCCCTGAATATGAAGAAAACAAAACTGAATTACTCTGGAGATAAACAAAGTTTCTGGTCTATAAACTTTAGAAAAATATCTTTTTTTTACAACGACAGTTATCCATTGCCCTGCTCCTCCCTCCCTCCCTACCCCAAACCTCTAGCCTGCCCTTTAAATCAAAGTCAGGGTGTCTAATAAACGGATCAATTACACAAGCATCTGAGTCCGGGTCAATGCCATTCTTGGCAGCCCAGCTGACTAAGGAACAATTTTACCCCTCGTGTCACAGACTAGAAGCATTCTAACATTCCTCTCTTAAAGACAAAGATCATTTTAAATAAGTTGTTCCTGTTACCCAAGGAAAGGATAGTAAATGATTAGAAGAGGTTGTTTTCAGTGAGGACTTCCTGTTCTCTCAAATTTCAGATTTAAAGATTAAATATTTTAAAGGTCAGAATAGATGTTCTCAATCTGGATGCCAAGCCATGAACCTTGATGTTATAATTTTTTACATGTTTTATGCAACACGTGGGTTGTTCCAGAGAAAGTTTCCATCAGATCTTCAAAAGAGGAAAGCGGTAGTCACATACCACAATCCTAACTTAATTTTGCTGACCTCGGGACGGTTACAGATATACTGTGAGTCTAAAAGCCCCCAGAGACAACAGGAACTTTCACTCATTGCTGGTGGGAACATGATATGGTTACAGCACTTTGGGAGCCAGTTTGGCAGCTTCTTACAAAACTAACCATGTTCCCACCATGTGATCCAACAATCGTACTGCTTAGTATTCACTTGAATGAGTTGAAAATCTATGCCCATACAAAAGCCTGCACAAGAATGTGTATAGCAGCTTTATTCCTAATTGCTAAAATTTAGAAGCAACCAGGTGTCTTTAAACAGGTGAATGGATAAACTGTGGTACATCCGATGAAATATTACTCAGCACTAAAAAGAGCTATCAAACCATAAAAAGACATGGAGGAACCTTAAATGCATATTGTTAAGGGAAAGAAGCCCAACTGAAAAGGCTACACAAACAGTATGATTCTAACTATGTGACATTCTGGAAAAGACAAACTATGGAGACAGTAAGATCAGTGGTTGCCTGGGGTTTGGAACAGAGGTGGGGGGTTGGGGAATAGTGAAAAGGTGGAGCATAGAGAATCTTTAGGGCAGTGAAACAATTCTGTATGATACTATAATGGTGGATACATGCCATCAAACATGTGTCAGAACCCACAGAATGTACCACACCAAGAGTTAACCCTAATGTAAACTACAGACTTTAATCACTAAAGATGTATCAATATTGGCTGATCAATTGTAATAAAGGTACCACACTGAGACAAGATATTAATAGGGGAAACTGGCTTGGGGGAAGGGCATGAGAAGTTTTATGGGAACTCTCTGTACTTCCACCCACTTTTTCTGTAAAACTAAAACTACTCTAAAAAATAAAGTATATATATATTTTAAAGTCCAGGAAAGAGAAGCAGGCAGGAATTACGAAGGCTCTGAGCAGGCACCCAAGAGCTGACCCATTCTTTCCTTTCCTATTCTTCAATCAAACCTTTGGGCTGCTCTCACAAGAAAATTTGTATTTTTGTTGGAGAAATTCTTCATAATCACTTATTTCAACATATCAAAAAAGGCTAAGAATGCAGTAACAGGAGAGGAGCATTATTAATACATCCTCTTTCCCTCAGCATATACATGAAAGAAACTACTTGAATGGACAGAAAATGAGACTAAACTGAGCACAATGTACTACCACAGCTACTGCCCAGACACTGCATCAAGGAGCTCGTTAAACATCACAGGGGAAAGTCAGTGAGGCTGAGAAGACCATGTCTGTGGTGTCATACAAGGTCAAGAAATAAACCCTTTCTTAAAATAACTGAAACATGACTAGGGGCTACCCTGCTATTTAGTGAAAACGATTAGCAAGGTATCATCTCCTGAGTGCCTCCCAGGGAACTTCACCATCCTGCAAAGGGACAAATCATTATTTCCTGAAGATGATTTAACTTTATAAGCATTCATGACAGAGAGACAGGTCTGAGGAAAATAATGGGGAATGAAGTTGGATAACATCCCTTTGCAGTCAAAAATTAACTTGCTTATTACTCAAAGTTAACCTACGGAGTCAGGAGTCAGGATGGTGGTCACCTGGGGCAGGACCAAGGGGGGGTTCGGAGGGACTGGACACGCTGTATTTCCTAATCTGCGTGCTGCTGCACAGCTGTATTCATCTTATAAAAATTCACTGACAGGGCTTCCCTGGTGGTGCAGTGGTTGAGAATCTGCCTGCCAATGCAGGGGACACGGGTTTGAGCCCTGGTCTGGGAAGATCCCACATGCCGCGGAGCAACTAGGCCCGTGAGCCACAACTACTGAGCCTGCGCATCTGGAGCCTGTGCTCCACAACAAGAGAGGCCACGATAGTGAGAGGCCCGCACACCGCGATGAAGAGTGGCTCCCGCTTGCCGCAACTAGAGAAAGCCCTCGCACAGAAACGAAGACCCAACACAGCCAAAAATAAATAAATATTTTAAAAAATTCACCTACAGCCAATATTTTATAATAACTATAGAGTATAACCTTTAAAAATTGTGAATCACTACATTGCACACCTGAAACTTACGTAATATTATAAATCAACTATATCTCAAAAATTTTTTTTATTTCATTGAACTATATACCACTGATTTGTGTGCTTTTCTATAGTTATATTTCATTTTTAAAAAAAGAACAATATAAAACAATTAATTGCCTGTTAAAAGCAACAAAGCCAATGTTGTTATGTGTTTCTTAACCTCATTTCTATGAGGGCGGGCCTATAAATTGGTGGTAAAAGCAATTTGAAATCCATTTCTAACACTGGTTAATGAATATCAGAATGCTGAGAAAGCCTATGGTCTTCTGAGGAGTCTACTGAAAATGGCAGTGCTCACCTGGACTACAGCCTGACATCTTTTTTAAAAAGTATAATGAAATCTTGCAAGAAATAATTTTAAAACCATGGAAAAATCCAATTAAGCTGCTCTATATTCTGTACAAAGTGAAAAAAAATTCCTCCAACCACTTATCTTTAACTTGTGAAAAGTCACATTATTTAATCCGTTATCGACATCTACTGACTATAAATCTACTTGATTTACCTACTGAGTATTTATTAAGTCATTCCCTGAAATACACTCATTCAAATGAAGAGAATTTGACTTTGAGACAGTTTCATCACTAGCCCAACTCAGACTGAAAGCAACTTCTCCCTGAGGACGACCTATGTAAACTCAGCACACTCAGTCAGCAGGGGACAGCACCTGGACAGAGTCAGACCCCACCCAAGGGTCACATTCTCATTCGCCCACTTTGACATGTTTGAAAAATGTACACTTCAACAAGGTCCTAAATTAAAAAGTGGCTCTGCAGTGTCTTGAGTCCTTTTAGAAGGGTTAGCACACCCACAGGCCCATCTGGCCCCAAGTTCTCCTCACAGAGCTCAAAGTCAAATCCGGCTTATTTGCAGCAGTGATGCTTCCCCAGCATCATCTGCACAGTAATTAATGATTTCTTTATGGTTCTGTTTGGGTTGCACTTTTTTTTTTTGCATGAAACATTTATTTACAAAAACACTGAATATATATGTTTTAATAACTATTTAAGCAATCATGTACTATTGATTTCAATAGTAATTACATTTGTTTTATAAAAATTTGCCCTTGGAGAATTTCCTCAGAAACAAATCATTCTCCAGGAAAAAAACCATACAAAGGAAAATATTAACCATTCTATTTAAAAGAGGTATCATGACACTGCAAAGCCACCTTTTTCCTTATGATCTGTTTGAAATGCATGATTTTCAAATGCATTAGCAGGAACTACTACCTAAAAAGAAACTAGTGACTTGGTTTATAAAATATTTTATAAAAAAACAAGAATGGTCATTGAGTAAATAATTTAATAAGACTACCAATAAGCCATCAGAAGAAGAGATCCATGTTAAATTTGTATTATGCAAAAAAGAGCCACACCCACAATGATGGAGGACAAAGTACGAGCTGGCTTTTCAAAGCCAATGAACAATGACTTCCCTTTGGTCTTTAAACCAATCAAAAAATTAGAGAGCCTTCTCCAACACCACACAGGGATCCCAGGATATTAACTGAATCCCTTTTTTTAAAACAAACTTTTGTCACTGATTTTCTCTAAAGTCTCTTTGCCATTTTTTATACTGAGTGTCTCACACTCACATGGATCAAAGAGAATCTCAAAATCACATCCATCAAGAACATAATCATTGCTGCAGAAGGGTATCTGGGGTATTACCTATCCTGATTCACCACACTGTTTTGGGGAAAGCTACGCAGTGCTATCTAAATAAAAAAGAAAACAAACTCACAGTAGGGGAGGAAGGTGCATCTTCTAGCTTGCTAGAAAGATATTCCCCAAAGTGACTTGATGGCACTAAAACAGCAAAGTGGGCTAGCATCAGATGAAAAAGGACCCAGCTCTGGGCTTCCCTGGTGGCGCAGTGGTTAAGAACCCACCTGCCAGGGCTTCCCTGGTGGCGCAGTAGTTGAGAGTCCGCCTGCCGGTGCAGGGGACACGGGTTCGTGCCCCGGTCCGGGAAGATCCCACATGCCGCGGAACGTCTGGGCCCGTGAGCCATGGTCGCTGAGCCTGTGCGTCCGGAGCCTGTGCTCCGCAACGGGAGAGGCCACAACAGTAAGAGGTCCGCGTACCACAAAAAAAGAAAAAAAAGAAGAATCCACCTGCCAATGTAGGGGACATGAGTTCGAGCCCTGGTCCAGGAAGATCTCACATGCTGCGGAGCAACTAAGCCCATGTGCCACAACTACTGAGCCTGCACTCTAGAGCCCGTGAGCCACAACTACTGAGCCTGTGTGCCACAACTACTGAAGTCCACGCGCCTAGAGCCTGTGCTCTGCAACAAGAGAAGCCACTGCAATGAGAAGCCAACGCACCGCTACGAAAAGTAGCCCCTACTCGCCGCAACTACAGAAAGCCTGAGCGCAGCAACGAAGACCCAACACAACCAAAAATAAATTAAAATAAATTTTAAAAAAAAAGAAAAAGGACCCAGCTCCCATCACAAATGCATTAACAATCAGAAGCAAATTGTCCATCCATTTATGAATTCCAAGTACAAATCACATTAAATTTGTCTGAGAGTACTGCGTACTTAGAACGCTAAAGATCCTTTAAGAAAAAACAAAGTAGTGTGTCTCAAGTCAATTCAAAAGAAAATAAGAAAACTGAAAGGCAATTGGAAATTGTGAAAGTTACATTCTAAGCTATTTATGAAATTAAAAAACTCCTCCTATGCTCTCCTTCAAACATACATATGCCAATCCTACTGCAGAAGATCAAGGGAAGGAAAACTCGAACATGTGATTAAAAAGACAAAGACAATTCTTTAATTTTTCACTCTAACAGAAAACAGATCACGGGCCCTGTCTGTAGCCTCTCCCTCAGTGAAGAGGGAGAGAGAACCTACAGTCTAGACTAGCCATCTTGTTTTGTTTAAAGACTTCTCTATGTGCAGAACCCCTGGCACTCTCCTCCCCACTAGAGACTTATGCTTTGTTCTGATGTACTCTCCTCCCTAGGAAAGTGCCACAGAACCACAGAAAATGCCCCTCGGCTAAAGCAGACATGAAATTTTTGATGAGCTCATTAAAGATTCATAATGAACAGACTATGGGCATGCCAGAACACACAGTGTGGTTTCCCGAGATAAGTGCATCTAAACGCAAGGATGACAGTGCAGTTCCGGGCTTAATGCAGAAAACCGATGAGCTTGGGTTTTCTTCTGTATTTTGTTTTTATGTTTAGGTTTGATATACCATATAGTAGGTAACACCTAAATTTATTTTCAAAACTGAAAAAAAAGAGCGAGGAAGAAAAGTTATGTTTAATTTCATGTACAAAATGTTATATCCTTAAGACTCTCACACTTAGGGCTGAAATCCCAAGCGGGAAGGAGCTAGCAGAGGTCTTCCAGGGAGGGTTTCCCTGGTGGCGCAGTGGTTGAGAGTCTGCCTGCCAACGCAGGGGACACGGGTTCATGCCCCAGTCTGGGAAGATCCCACATGCCGCGGAGCGGCTGGGCCCATGAGCCATGGCCTCTGAGCCCACGCGTCCGGAGCCTGTGCTCCGCAATGGGAGAGGCCACAACGGTGAGAGGCCCGCGTACGGCAAAAAAAAAAAAAAAAAAAAAGAGGTCTCCCAGGGAGAGCAGTGCTCAGGGACCAAAATCCAGGTCCCATGTCTCCCGGGCTGAGGCTCTCTCCACTTTATTATTTCCTTTCTCTCGTTCCTTAAGGGAGAGTTCCCCTGGTTTAGTAGTTTTCACGTGAAAAACCAAGCCCTGATAGGAATCTGCAATTCTGACCTGGCCCCTGTCCCGAGGCTGTTAAAGCTTAAACCTAGAGGAACTCAGGCCCACTTCCTTGAGGATCTGACAGGTTTGCTTTGCTATTTGCTCTGCTATTCACAGAGAAGCTGCCTCCTTTCTTCCTTCTGGAAATTTAAAACCAGTACTGTACCTGAACCTCCTCAAAAATAGTTGCTTGCTCCTGATTAGTTAATGTTGTCAGGTGCTTCTGGAGTTCTAGTTTGGTTTTGGAAGAATTCATTCCTATTAAGAGAAAAAAAGAGATATGAGAACACTCTAGGTAACAGTTACGAGGTAGAGTTAACACTTCCCATGCTCACTCCCCCCTCTTACATGACTTAACCACCTTCTTCAGGCTTCTGAGGTTTTATGGAAAGTCTAATCCATAATGTCGGTGATGATGATGACCCTGACAACAAGCAACATTTTTTTTTTTTTTTTTTTTTTTTTTGCGGTACGCGGGCCTCTCACTGTTGTGGCCTCTCCCGCTGCAGAGCACAGGCTCTGGACGCGCAGGCTCAGCGGCCATGGCTCACGGGCCCAGCCGCTCTGCAGCATGTGGGATCCTCCCGGACCGGGGCACAAACCCGCGTCCCCTGCATCGGCAGGCAGACCCTCAATTACTGCGCCACCGGGAAGCCCCTAAGCAACATTTTTTGATTGCGCCCTCACGTGGTAGGCACTGACTTAAACATCAGGCCTGTATCATTTCATTTAATACTCAGAACAATCTGGTAAAGAGGACTCGATTAGCCCCATTTTACAGTTAAGGAAACTGAGACCCAGAGAGCTCAGTTAATTCCCAAAGACCCCATACTGGACTCTACGTCAGCTTTGTGTGGTTCCAAATTGCCTTTTTTCGCCACTACTCCATGTTAGAACACCTCACACAGCCAGAACATTGTCCGCAGGAAACGATAAATTCTCAGGGAGTATTTATATGTAAACTAGACAATCTCCCTTAAGGATAAACAACTACTGCCCCATTTGAAAACTGACCAACATTCTTCTCTTACAGGTTAGGCTAGGCTCTTTCACAAGAAAGTGATTTGTGTGGCTACCAACTTTCCCTTTACCACTACATGCTTAGTAATAGTCTTATGGCCACTTAAATAACATTACAAAGGATTCTGAGGGAAAGTCATTAAAATAAAGTTGCAATTTTAATGTCCATTAGAATCTGGTATTTCAGAAAGTTCCTTCTCCACACATATATGGCTCAGACCCTGTTTTGCCTTTTCTTGGCGCCAGAGATAAATGCTACCCCTGATGAAAAGATTTGGGATGAAAGGATTTGTTGACCTAACTATCGTGGGAAAAAAACTGCTGCTGATTACTTTTATTCCCAGGGCAGTCCTGTCCCCATCCACATGCCACCCCGTCTTCTCCTCCTGAGGGTGAGCCACTGGGCAGGGCCTTGGCCAAGTCTCTGGGCCAGATTTATCTACATTACTAGGATGGCCAGAGGGGACAGCTCTGAACAGGGACTTGGAAACCAGGCCTCTGTTTTACAGATGAGTTTGCTGAGGTCCGGAGAAGCCAGGCGACTGACAGGTCAGGAGGCCAATCAGCAGCCAAGCCTGCCCCAGCACCAGTGCTCCTCCATCGCCCACCCCGCCCCCTGCAGCAGAAGGCAGGGCCCTCACCCTCCTAACAGGCGGTGGCGAAGTCGCTGCCCCTACTCAAACCACTGCAGCTCCCAGAAGTCCTTCCTCTTTCCACCACCGTTTTCTTTTTTTGGCCAAGAAAACCCTGAGGCCACCATAAAAATAAAAGCCAATATTCCTTAAGTGATTGCTGTGCCACTTCATGCAACACTACATAAATAATCTCATCTGATCCTCAACATAATCCTTGGAGTGGGCACTATTTTAAGCAATTCCAAGGTCTATAGATGAAGAAACTGAGGCACAGTGAAGTCAAATGTCTTGCCCAAGGTTATCAGCTAAAGAAGGGACAAAGTCAGAATCTGACCCACATCCGTCTGCCCCCAGAGACCACCCTAGGACACTCCACTGCTCCTTTACCCAGGCAGTCAAGCCACCTGACGCCACTGCCTTCAACACGGAAGTGAAGTGCTAAGTGAAGTAAGTCAGCCAGAAAAAGACAAGTACTGTATGTTTCCACTTGTACGTGGAATCTAAAAAACAAACAAATATAACAAAACAGAAACAGACTTAACAAAGGACTAGTGGTCGCAGGGGGGAGGGGAAGGGGGGAAAGGTGAAATAGGTGAAGGGGATTAAGATGTACCAGGGGATTTAAACTACCAGTTATAAAATAAATAAGTCACAGGGATGTAATGTACAGCACAGGGAATACAGTCAATAATGTCATAATGATATTGTATGGTACATAAGAAATAAAAATACTGACTCACTATGTTATACATCTGAAACTAATAATATTGTAAGTCAACTATTCTTCAATCAGAAAAAAAGAGGTCAGTAAAAGTGCAGAAAGGACAGATGAATTTTATCAGAGCACAGTTCAGGTACTCCTCAGGCAAGCTGTCAGGTCATACAAGCCAGGCAAACAGAGATGCCTTTACTGCACTAACTACTTACATGTTGAATCAAAACAGTGTTTAAATTTACGAGTAAAATTAGCACTCAGAAATCATTAAATAAAAATCCTCCCTGCATATGGATGTCAATGACACAGTGCAAACATCCTCTCTTGGAAACACTGTACTGCTTGATGAGACATTCACATGTGGAGAAAAACCCCAAGAAGAGTCAGACTAATTATATATACTTCTAACAATCTCAGGTGAAATCATACAGACTATTCTTCATATTCAGCAGGTCTGGAGAGATCCTTAGACAGTTCTATCCTTGTCTTCAGGGTGCCTCAATTCATTAGGTTCTTCCTGCCCCATCTCAAACCAGAGGTGGTCTTTGTGGTCCCAGCACCTGCTCTCCACTGTGCACCCTCCACAGGGCTTCTCACTACCTTCAGCCTTGGCAGGGGCGGGGGGGGGCGGGGAACGGGAGTTTCTGCAGCAAGAAGGGGGCACTCCCCAGGTGATGCCAAAAGGTTTTAGAGGGGAGAAGCGAGGCAAGTGAGCCCGCCCTCATGATGTCTGGTTGAAAAGGCTCTTATTAAAGGGAGCTCTGATGAGTGCCTTTGCTTTGCTGAAGGCAAATTTACTTAGACAGCAAAAGGAAACCTCAGTAAAACTTTTTTTTTCCTTTTAGTGAAAGTATAATTCATTCCAAGAATTCCCAAAATGCTCCTCTAAACTTTAAAATAAGCAAAACACTATATAAATACTAGCAGTTGTACATAGTTCAAACACAGAATCAGCACAGCTGCACCCCTTACATGTTGTAAGTGTCCAACAGCACCCATATGTACAGTGTATTTATTCTATTTTACAGAGTCCAGAGCATACTGACTATATCAATTTATTAAGAAAACAGTCTTGGGACTTCCCTGGTGGCACAGTGGTTAAGAATCCACCTGCCAATGCAGGGGACATGGGTTCGAGCCCTGGTCTGGGAAGATCCCACAGGCCGCGGAGCAGCTAAGCCCGCGAGCCACAACTACTGAGCCTGCATGCCACAACTACTGAAGCCCACGCGCCTAGAGCCCGTGGAGAAGCCACCGCAATGAGAAGCCCTCACACTGCAACGAAGAGTAGCCCCTGCTCACCGCAAATAAAGAAAGCCCGCGCACAGCAACGAAGACCCAACTCAGCCTAAATAAATATATTTAAAAAAAAAAAAAAACTCTTTAAGTCTTTCTTTTTGTTGCCATGTCATTGGTCCTCTCCACAGTTTATGGAGTTCCTGGCCAGATCATAACTTCCTATTAGAACTACTCCTATGGGAACATACAATGAGCTTTAATAAATGACTTCATTCTACTTATTAGGGATGCAATATAGCAAAAAGCAAGAACCTTGAACTGTTCATAAAATAATCAGCATCTCCCCTACTAAGGATGGCTCTAATAATGTGCCATCTATACTTTAGAAATGCTTCCCATCATGTAGGCAAAATATAATCCTCACTAGCCTTCTAATTGTGCTATTTATTGGATGTTTTTACATTAGCATAGCTTTCTGCTTTGCTTGGATTTTATCCAGTAAAAAGATAAATGAAATGATAATTCCGAAAAAACAGCAGCAAAATCCCCACCACAATTAAACTTTTCAGCTATATTTTTCTGAAAGCTAAGCCAGACCAAAGAAAGATGTATCAAGTGGAACTCTGGAACCCTTCCAGTTCCTGCAGATCAGGATCTGCTTTATCTTCAAGGCCAAAGTCATTGTTGGCTTCTTAATAAGCTCATAAGAGACATTTCTGTCATTTACCTTATCTTGACAACCACTAAGGAAAGGGTTAGTGATCCTCTCAGATGGGATCTCTTGTTAAAGCACACGTTTTCTTGTTCCCAAATATATTTTGTATAATGTCAGCAAGGAGTAACAGCTAGGAAAACACAGTTGAAAATGGTAATCATTTTGATTCATTTTAAAGAGCACTGAAATGCCAGCAAATGAAACTTCAAAGACCTTAAGATGATGTCAATTTGTCTTTCAAAAGGGAAATCAGATACGACTTCAAACCCATCAGGATGGTTATCATCCCCAAATCCCAGAAACTAAGTTTGCTTATCCCTGAAATGTGCAAATAATCCCTTTTCCTCCCAGAGGTGGTGAGGATTAAGTGGATGATAATACATGTTAAAGAAAACACTTAGTACAGTGCCAGGCACATCTTAAGTATGCAAACCGGAACGTGTACTGCAGTTTCTCCCTAAGCCAAATTTCTAGGAATCGTAGTCCATACTCGCAGCATCACTTCCTGTGCGCTTTCTCATGGGCTCCTCAGCTGCAACCTACCTTACGGCTGCTCCCTCCACTAAAACTGTTCCGGCAGAGGTTATCGATGACGCTGTCATTGACCTACCCGGTGGAAATTCTTAGCTCTCTTGTTACGAGACCCCTCCATGGTAGCTGAAGTGACTGACCACTCACACCACCTTGCTAACAATGCAACTGGTCTTGTTCCCTGTGGTCCCCTTACTCCTCCACTGCCCTCAGAGCCCCTTGAGGGGAGATGGTCTAGGCACAGTGCCTGACATACAGAAGACATCCACCTATGAGCCCTGTAACTAACACAAGCCTCCACGGGGCAGAACCTTCCAACGAATTTGCCCAGGACCCTTAACAGCCCCCCGCCCACCCTGCCACCCTCCCACCCCGGCTCACCCTCAATCCGCTCACAGAGCTTGTGCAGGCCCTGCAGGGGGCAGCCCTCACACAGCTGGGCCGTCGCCTTCGCTGTCTGCTGCACCGCGGCCACTGTGAAGGCCTGCTTCAGGGTCATCATGATCTCATCCACCTGATCGAAGAGAGGAGACTATAGTCATCAAAAAGTCCATTTAAAATGAGCTGGGCAGATGGGACTTCCCTGGTGGCGCAGTGGTTAAGAATCCGCCTGCCAATGCAGGGGACACGGGTTCGAGCACTGGTCTGGGAAGATCCCACATGCCGCAGAGCAACTAAGCCTGTGCACCACGACTACTGAGTCTGCGCTCTAGAGCCTGTGAGCCACAACTACTCAGCCCGCGAGCCACATCTACTGAAGCCCACGTGCCTAGATTCCATGCTCCGCAACAAGAGAAGCCACCACAATGAGAAAGCCTGCGCACTGCAATGAAGAGTAGCCCCCACTCACCACAACTAGAGAAAGCCCGTGCACAGCAACAAAGACCCAGCGCAGCCAAAAATAAATAAATAAATTTATTAAAAAAAAAAAAAAGCTGGGCAGAGATTTCAGGACTCTGTGGAAAGACTCAGTACTTTAAGATTCTTCTGGACTATTAGTCACAGGTTAATGAATAATAATCATAATACCTGCTAGGATTACACGTAGCCTAGAAACACTACAAATGCTCAAAGCTCTTCAAGGAGATAAGGTAAAAACTAGACGCAAATTAAATACTGAACGAAAACCAACTCTTCTGATCAAAAGTCCAAAATGACATTTGAAAAATGCTAAAGCAGAGGGTGAAAGTGAGCAGGCCTTTAAGAATGATGAAAATTGAAAATGCACATCGAATTAAGTCTCGGGTATGTACTAGCTGGTTATCAAATAGTGACGAAAGAATAATTAAAGCCAAATAATATGTCAATGAGGCCATATGGCTTTGCTAAGTAAAGATATCAGTGAGGCTGAAATCCCTCGTAAAGGAGACTTTAAGAACGGCCCCTTCTCACTTACCAGAGCTTCATTTGTGCACTGAAACACATAACAGACGAAATGAAAGCCTCCACCTCCCGAAGACTCTCGGCAGATAAACCCAAAGTGGTCCACATGTCTAATACCCTGTTGAAGGCAGGGACAAGAACAAGGAATGGTCAGTTATATCCAGAAAAGGCACCACTGCCAGACACGCAACTGAAGATTCACACAGCACAATTTTAAAGGACATTATAAAAGTATTATTTTCTCAGATATTTTAAATGTCTAAAAACATCTCTCAAATATGAAGTTCTACTAAAATGTTACTCTGATTATCCCCACAATAAGAGAAGTAGGATCTGAAAACTGGAGTTTTTACTGCTCATTTTAGTAGTGAAAGGAAGTGGAGAAAAGCTGACACAAAAAAATGAGAATTCTTCTTCAGTATCAAGGAATAAGCAGATGAGAGATTAACATACAAACACATATGCACACACACGTAAACACATGCAGACACAAAGTTTAAAAGATTTAAAACATACGTACTACTAAAATAACAAATATATAAATATTGAAGTAAACTGGTAGGAAGAATGAGTCAAAAATTATACACTCAAGAGAAGAGAGACGCTTTTAAAAATAAGATATGAAGGCCAAAGTTCTACCATAGTTTCCTAAGAGCTCTTTTTAATAAATATTAATATGTACGCTTGTTTTGAAAGTATCAGCTAAGAGGCACCTTAATACAGATTAGACATCACCCATAAATATTAATATGCAGCATCTCCTGAAAGCACCATCAGGCAGAGACATGAGTGCTGACAGCTTGAAGGGCAGGTGATCATGTAACCTTGTAAACTGTACCCTTTAGGAAATAATTAAACTATCACATGAAAAAGCAGATATTTAATACTAACATTACAATACAAATAGCAGCAAATCAAGATAAAAAGTATCTTGAGTAAAATTGGCATAGCTCGTTATAATTAACAGATTCTCCAACATCTCTCTATGAAACACACCCAGGAGATGTGCACGCAAGAACTCAAGCAGATCCTGTACTCTGAGGAAAACATCCTCAAAATAGTCACTATTTATTATATTTTAAGGAAGAAGAAATAATGATCTTGGTACCTCAAAAGTTATGAATTTTTATAAAGTAAAAATAAGTATCTATTTAAAAATATTAACTGTGTGTGAATGTATATATAAATATGCGCGCGCGCGCGCACACACACACACACACACACACACACACACACACACACACACACACCTGGAAATCATGACTGTGGAACATTACTACCAATGCCTGAAAAAAAAGAAAAGGAGACCTATTTTCTCCAGTAGGTTATGGTTGCTAAAAGCAAAATCCTTAATTTCAAAATTATATTTATAGTTTGCCTTAATACACAAAAGGAAATGCAAGATCACAAACCCAGTACTTAGAAAGCATACATCTTGTGACCGTAACCACTTCTGCTGAATGACGGTAAAAGTATTCATTAAAAAAATCAAATGGCAATTGAGCTGATAACCCATCTCCATTTACCTGAGAGCAAAAGGATATCTCCTTAAAATTTTTCTCCAACGCTATTTTTTTGGTGTCAGGACTGATGAGGTAAACTTCAGATTGACCAATCTTAAAAGACAAACAAAAAAAGAAACTAGCTTTTTATCAACACTGAATTCAGATTTATACACGAACATTCTCATTTCATAACCTATGAAAATAAAGACTCAATGGGTCAAGCTCCTATAGAATTCTGACCATCTCATGTAGAAAATCACTTCAAGGTCACAATCTATCCTACAGATTTCAGGTAGCACAGACAACCATCAGTGTGTTCACCTACATCAGGCAGCAGTCTTGAGGTGAAAGGACCAAATATACAGAAGTTGGCAACTAAGCCTCAGGTTCCCACATCCCCCCTTTGTAAGGAAGAGAGGTTTCTACATAAGTGAACCTCCCAGGAAACAGGAGCTTCTCTTTCAAGATTTCTAGAACACTTCCTAATGATTAGAAAATTGTTCTTAAATTATTGTTAAAACAATCTACCATTTGTTGAATGCATACTGTGTTAGGTATTCACGACTGCTTACCTGACTTTCTACAAAAGCTAGAGCGTTAGCACAAATTAACACTGTCTTACATACCTGGGTCAGCGTAACAGATCTCCATTACAGCAGGGGACTGTGTTGCAATAACCACACTGTTAACTGTGCAGCACCCCTCCCTCACCTTGCTGCTCCCTGAACCCAGCTGGCCACAATGAAACCTCTGCTCAGTGAAAATCACTTCCTCAAGAAAGTCTTCCCTGATTCCCCAGATGCCCTCACAGCATCCTTTACTTCTCCTTTACGGCATTTATCACAATTTTAGTGAGACAATTACCTGTACAATCGCCAGTCTCTCATTGGAATCTAAATTCCACGTGGGCAGAGATCATGCCTGTCTTGTTCACTGCTGTATTTCTAACGTATTACACAGGACCCTGTATACAGCAGTCACGTAATAAGTACTTGAAAATAAATGCACTGAGCAGCTTTCCCAATGACACCAAGAGGGTTTTTGCTTTGTTTTGTTTTGTTAAAATATATATCACACATTACAGCACCAGACTGACTGCCAACGTAGCACTCTTTTCAGTATACTAGGTCAACCATGAAAAGAGGAAGAAATCGGGCCTCTGACACCCCATCTTGATCTTGAACCTGCATACATCCACACAGCCAGCTTCCTCACTCCTGGGCCATCCTCTGCCCCGAATTAGGCACAGACGCCAAGACTTACATTTAAGCTCATGTTGCTCTCTCTAGTCAGCCTTAGGCCAAAGAAGAGACAGAGGAGGCCGAGGAACAATCCACTCCCTATATTGTCAGAGACCAGCTTGCTACTGGGCCAGCTGAGTCCCATCGGCTCAGACCCAGAGGACTCCCAGGGAGGGCAGCCTGACAAGAAGAGCCGAGATCAGCATGGAACCCAGGAGCAGCGACTGCAAGGGACAGCTTCCCTGCCCATGCCTTTTCTGGCAGTTGGCTGTCAGTTTACCAAACCATTTCTAGAAAAAAGTGAGTGAGCAATTGGCTAAACTAATATTTCAGCTTGGGTATCAATTTCAAATATCATGTTATCCCCAAATCTAATTATCCAGATAACAAAGGGTAAGTATTTTACAAATTAGTAAAAATAGTAAAGAAGGGGTATTTTCCAAAAAGATTTTGTTGAAATACATTACTTGAAATTAATATCCATTTTTAAAATCTCCTTTGGGGGCCTCTTTTACACATATTAACTCTTCTTTCCACATTGAAAAGGTGTCTTCACAACCATGGGGGAGGGGGATAAAAGTCATAGAGGATATAAGAGTCTCTTTTGTGACCCCCTGATGAATTCCAAAGGCTAATTAGGGACTAATAAGAATTTTATCTTGAGAAAAGAATTATTCAGTATAAAAACATATGGATTCACACATAAATCCAAAAGAAATGCACAAAGAATCTTCACGTGATAAAGCAGATTTTGTTTTAAACACACAGATCAGACTGGGGATGCGCATGAGGTTTTGATAATATTTTACCGTGAAGAGCATAGTTCGATTTTCCTCAATATCCGTTGGCTGCACAATATTGTGTCCACTAATCAGGTGGTTCTCGATGTCGTTCTCCTCAAAGGAGCTGAAAAAACTAGTACTCCGCAGGCCTGCGTCCTGAAACTCCTTCCTGAAGGCCAAGGAGCGCAGCCCGGGCTGGGAGAAGGACTTGCGCATCGGCCGTGGGCCCCGCTCCCGGTCCCCCGGCGGCTGCGGCGCAGCCCGGAGCTGATCCGAGGAGAAGCCGCCGCCGCTCACGTGGCTGAAGCCCTCGATGCACTCATCGATCAGGGCGGGCGGGGCCTTCCTGTGCGCCACCGCCACGCGGCCGCAGAACAGCACCTCGAACTTCTTGGCGAAAGTGTCATCGAACTCGGAAGGGCAGCGGAGCTCGTCCTGGCGGGCGATCTTCCCGGCCTGCCGGATGGAGCTGATGATCTCAGGCACCTGCCGGGCAAGGAAGGAGTGTTATTTGGAACCCGCAGTGGCTGGCACGGCACAGGACCCGCATCCACAGAAGCCAACTCCATGCTCTCCCCATCGGCACACGGCGTATTCCATCAGCCTGAAGGAGCATCCCACTGGGAATCTGGGACCAGGAGAGGGAAATGGGCAACTTACACAGAGACAAGAAGGGGAAAAGTATTTACTAAGCACCTCTTCCACGCTGGGGCTACGCTAGAGGATTCGCGCGCCCAACATCCTGCAAGCTTAAGTAAGGAGCTCACAGCCACACAGCCACACGTGGCAAGTCAAACCCAGGCTGGTCCCCCCACTCCAAAGCCAAAGGTCTTCTCCGGGAAGCTGCCACCAGAACATTATGCAGTTATTCTAATTTCATGGCAGTGCGTCTTGGCAGTGCGTCAAGTCTTCCAAAATAAATGATGGGATGAGGAGAACAAGACTGTAATTATCTTATACAACCTTTCTTCTAATCATAACATCATTATTTTCTCTAATGACAACTAACAATTTATTCCTCAGTCTTATATTCCCCAAGAGTTGAATAGTATTGACTACACAGCTAGGAGGTTTTAATCAAGGAGTAAGCAACCCATGACAGTATCATAATCAGGGCAACACACGGGCTTCTTTCCACTGAGCTTCTAAAGCCTTTGATTCCTAATGTAAAGTCATGATCAAGAGAATGAACAAAAGGGTCTCGTGTGCTACTGTCGGCACTACTGCTACACCCTCTCATCATTAGCTTCTGACAAGATCCCTCAAAGAAGCCACAGACCGAGATGAGTCCTCAACCGCATGAATAAGCATCTGTGCAATCATCTGGATGATGTACAGCCTCAGTACTAACACAATACAGGCACAAATTCAATTTTCATAAGGAAGGGCCTAGTTTTTGTTATGCCCTAACACCCAAAGCCAATTTTTCCTTTTCTCTTTGTAAGAAAATCCAATTTAAGACCCAATACCCATAGGCCCAATGTCTTTTTAATGACATAGAGGGAAAAGAACCCCTTTTCAATTCAAGTCAAAGATCAATACATACAGTAAAGGGAGGTGGTTTTAGTGGATTTTAAGAAGCAAGCTTATATTCTGTGTTCATAACATAATCCCCAAAGACCCAACGACTCAAAAGACTTTCTCTTTGTGATTTCGTACCAAGCACACCTTAAAGACAATCTCTGCCATAAAGATTAAGATATATCCTTTCAAGATCTTTTATCGTACAAAAAGTCAGTTTTATCTTCAGAGATTTTATGCTTTAAAAAATTAATTCCTGAAGCATAAGACCTAAATGACACTAAGGAAGCCAGAATTTCAACGTCAAGCAACCATGTGCCCTGAGTATTTGCTTGAGCTGTAGCTCATTCCTCCACTGACAAATAATTACATATCCTGTGGAGGCCTAAAAATTGTTCATCAATATAAAAGGACAGAGAGAAGAAAGTAGAAAGTCTAGATTTCACTCACACCTTTGCCAACCAGTCACTACAGGAACTTGGCAAAAACAGCCTGTTTTTCTCTCTGGGGGAAAAAAAATACTTACAAGATTTTTCAGGTAAAAGTTGTTTCTGTAAGGGTAAAGAATAATGACTTTTTCAAAAAAAAAAAAAGAAAAACGATTTATGCAAGTGAAAACCTTGCCGGTTTTCTGAGCAAGTGGGTAAAATTATTTTATCAGGAGCCATGTGAATCTTCCTAATTATTAACCCCACTCTCTGAACAGAAAATTCAAAGCTTACTCAGTCTTTTGAGGCTTCTTTTAAAACAATAACTGACATTTCTATATGCTGGGTCTTCCACTGCATCTGAAGTGAGTAATGAATGGTGTCTTTCGTTACATATCAAAGGGGAAAGAAAATGTGTGAAGTCACATGAATTTATGGTGACTCAGCAATAAAAGGTACAAACACAAGTAAGACACAAAGTAGAGAACTTGCTTGTTCCCTCGCTTCACAAGGTCAGAGGAGGCTAAAGAGTACATCGTCCTTGGTCAGAGTTGAGCTGTGGTCATTTTTCCTACCACCAATCTCTCCTATCCTTTGTTTAGAATCTTCGAAACACACGCTTTAGTCAAAGACCAGTGCCTCTCCCTGCTCTAGCAGGTGCCTCTCCCTGCTCTAGTGAGCTGTGTGAATATGGGTATCAAGGAGATAATTGGGGTTAAAAAAAAATCTCAGGGATCCTGACAAGAATATAACAACTTCAGAATATTTGAAGGCGTATTGCCAAACACAGTTTCAACAATAAATTGTAAATAGTTAAAAATCTAACGTTTTTAAAACATTTCTGTAAGTCATTCAAGTATACTAGGAGACTAAAAAGTGGACTCCACATGTGCCTAAGTTTGCAAAACTTTGATAGTTTAGTTCCCTTAACCAGAACAGACCTGAGCACTGTTTTTTGAAAAATGAAGGCATATGACAAACCCACAGCTAACGTCATACTCAACAGTGAAAAGCTGAAAGCACTCACTCTAAGATCAGTAACAAGACAAGGATCTCTCGTCACTTTTATTCAACACAGTTTTGGAAGTCCTAGCCAAGCAATCAAAGAAAAAGAAATAAAGGAATCCAAATTGGAAAGGAAGAAGTAAAACTGTCACTGTTTGCAGATGACATGACACTATACATAGAAAATCCTAAAGATGGTACCAGAAAACTACAAGAGCTCATCAATGAATTCAGTAATGTTTCAGGATACAAAATTAATATACTGGGGACTTCCCTGGTGGCACAGTGGTTAAGAATCCACCTGCCAATGTAGGGGACATGGGTTCGAGCCCTGGTCCGGTCAGATCCCACATGCCACGGAGCAACTAAGCCCATGTGCCACAACTACTGAGCCTGCTCTCTAGAGCCTGCAAGCCACAACTACTGAGCCCATGTGCCACAACTACTGAAGCCCATGCGCCTAGAGCCCACGCTCCGCAACAAGAGAAGCCACCACAATGAGAAGCCTGCACACCACAACTAAGAGTAGCCTCCACTCGCCGCAACTAGAGAAAGCCCGCATGCAGCAACAAAGACCCATTGCAGCCAAAAATAAATAAATTAATTAATTAAAGAAAATTAATACACAGAAATCTGTTGCATTTCTATACACTAACAACAAATTATCAGAAACAGAAATTAAGGAAACAATCTCATTTACCACTGCATCAAAAAGAATAAAACACCTAGGAATAAACATACCTAAGGAGGCAAAAGACCTGTATTCCAAAAACTATTAAGATGCTGATGAAAGAAACTGAAGACAACACAGACAGATGGAAAGACATACTGTGTTTTTGGACTGGAAGAATCAATATTGTTAAAATGACTATACTACCCAAGGCAATCTACAGATTCACTGCAATCCCTATCAAACTACCAATGGCATTTTTCACAGAACTAGAACAAATAATTTTAAAATGTATATGGAAACACAAAAGACCCCGAATAGCCAAACAATCTTGAGAAAGAAAAACAGAGATGGAGGAATCACGCTCCCTGACTTCAGATTATATTACAAAGCTACAGTAATCAAAACAGTATGATTTTGTACTGACACAAAAGCAGACATACAGATCAACAGAACAGGATAGAAAAACCAGAAATAAACCCATACACTTATGGTCAATTGATCTACAATATCTATGACAAAGGAGGCAAAAATATACAATGGAGAAAAGACAGTTTCTTCAATAAGTGATGCTGGGAAAACTGTACAGCTACATGTAAAAGAATGAAATCAGAACATTCTCTAACACATATACAAAAATAAACTCAGAATGGCTTAAAGACCTAAATGTAAGAATGGATACTATAAAACTCCTAGAGGAAAACATAGGCAGAACACTCTTTGACATAAATTGAAGCAATATTTTTTTGGATCCATCTCCTAAAGGGAATAAAAGTGAAGACAAACAAAGGGGACCTAATTACACTTAAAAGCTTTTGCACAACAAAGGACACCACTGACAAAGACAGTCTAGTAGATGGGAGAAAATATTTACAAATGATATGACCAATAAGGGATTAATATCTAACATATATAAACAGCTCATACAACTTATCAAAAAAACAAACAACCCAATTTTTAAAATGGGCAGAAGAATAGACATTTTTCCAAAGAAGAAAGGCAGATGGCCAACAGGCACAGGAAAAGATGCTCAACATCACTAATCGTCAGGGAAATGCAAATCAAAACCACAATGATCTCACACCTGTCACAGAATGGCTATCATCAAAAAGAACACAAATAACAAATGTTGGCAAGGATGTGGGGAAAAGCGAACCCTCGTACACTGTTGGTAGGAATGTAAATTCGTGCAGCCACTCTGGAAATCAGCATGGAGGTTTCTCAAAAAGCTAAAAATAGAACTACCATATGACCCAGCAATTCTACTACTGGGTATACATCTGAGAAAAACAAAAATGAATTTGAAAAGATACATGCACCCCAATGTTCACAGCAGCATTATTTACAATTGCCAAGACATGGAAAAAACCTAAGTGTCCATCAACATATGAATGGATAAAGAATAGGTGGTGTATATATATACAATGGAATACTACTCAGCCATAAAAAAGAATGAAAGTTTACCATCTGCAGCAACGTGGATGGATTTGGAGGGCATTATGCTAAGTGAAATAAGTCAAGAGAAAATCACTTATATGTGAAGTCTAAAAAATACAACAAATTTAGTGAATACAACAAGAAAGAAGCAGACTTACAGATATAGAGAACTAGTGGTCACCAATGGGGAGAGGAGCAACATAAGGGTAGAGGAGCGGGAGGTACAAACTAGTGGGTGTAAGATAGGTTCAAGGAGGTATTGTGGAACACAGGGAATATAGTCAATATTCTGTAGTAACTGTAAGTGGAAAGTAACCTTTAAAAATTGTATAAAAATTTTTTTAAAAAAGAAAAATGAAGGCATACTGTCCACTTGTGATGAAATCCTGAATTCTCTATTTTTTTAAATAAATTTATTTATTTTATTTTTGGCTGCACTGGGTCTTCATTGCTGCACATGGGCTTTTCTCTGGTTGCGAGAGGGGGCTACTCTTCGTTGCGGTATGCAGGCTTCTCACAGTGGTGGCTTCTCTTGTTGTGGAGCCTGGGCTCTAGGCGCGTGGGCTTCAGTAGTTGTGGCATGCAGGCTCAGTAGTTGCGGTGCACGGGCTCTAGAGCACAGGCTCAGCAGTTGTGGCGCACGGGCTTAGCTGCTCCGCGGCATGTGGGATCTTCTGGACCAGCGATCGAACCCGTGTCCCCTGCGTTGGCAGGCGGATTCTTAACCACTGCGCCACAGGGAAGCCCCTGAATTCTCTATTCTTTATAACTCTGTCCTAGACTCACCTATACTGTTGCTTGTTACATAAGGGAACTGGGCCACTTACTTCATTTTATTTTCAAACATTGTCCTTGGTATGACTGGATGCCAGAAGGTAGGGATTCAGAAGTGTGAGATGAACACAAGGTAGCCCTCTGCCTTGGAAGGGAGTGGGGCCTGGAGGGAAGTTTGGTTAGAACCCTTTACAGTAACAGAGATGGGGTTTGCTGGGAACCTGGACTAAGCAGCAAGCACTGAAGACAGAGAGAAAGGCTGCATGAAAGATTCTGGAAGACAGACCCACAAGACTTGGTGATTACCCAGACAGGGGCATTGAGGGTGTGGAAGACGGCACGGGACTCACAGGGCTCTGGCTTAGACTTCTTCAGTAGGGAATACAGAGGCAGCAGGCTTGAAGAGAGATTACAATGAGCTCTGCTCCTGTCCATGCTGAGTACGAACAAGAGGACTTGAACGTAAAGGCATCTAGTGGGCAGCTGGACAAGCCGGCCTGGAGTCCAAGACAGGAGATCTAGACCGGACATCACCAGCACATATACACAGACCAGAGGTGGCTGATGCCTTGAGAACAGAAAAAGGGAAAGTAAAGGAAGAGGGCAAAGATGAGATGTTTAGGATACACCAACATTTCAGGTATAAAGAAGCTGAGGAATCACAGGCAGAGAAGCAGGAGGACAGGCAGGCAGGCAAGGATGATGCCAGAGATGGCAAAGAAAACAAGCACTCCTTCTTCAAGAAAGGGAGAGGAGGGGGCTGAAACTAAACCAAGGGCTGAGACGGGTCTGCTGAAGTTGGCAACTTACAGACAGACATATATAAAATAAAGAGGGGATGCCCACACCGACCGTCCAAAGTAAGCAAGCAACTGAAAAATGTCTCAAGGTGACACTTTAGTCTGTGAGAACGTATACTTCAAGTTACAATATTTACTGCAAACATACAGACACTTTCAGGGCAAATAGGCTGAGGTCAGTGGAGTTTATTCCCACGATATGATCTGAGTACTTTGAAACAAATCTGTTTTTAGTTTAGTCACAGCAGTAATATCTACGTCATTTCTGATTGCAGATAAGCAGATAAAGTAAATCAACTAACTGCAGCAAAAACAAGAATCTGAAAAGCATTTTGTTGAGATAAATTCAATGAGGGTTTGAGATTTGGTTTTCTTTCAATAACAGGGATCACAACAAAAATGTAAATTGAAATGAATCGCCAATAATGAAGAAACAGGCCCTTTAAGACATAAAAATTTACTGACTGCTCTTCTGTCAACCTATCTGAATTTATACTAAAGGTCAATTTTAAAGCAAGTCTGCACTTATTTCACAGCCAAAACAAGTTTCTTTTGAATTCACATACTAACAAATACACAGTATAGTATGAAGTTTCTGTAGCAGGTTTGAGTGAATATTGTTGTATAAGTAGCCAGAAAATGATACTCTAAGAGAATTAGAAATATTCATTTCTGTAAATAAAGTCCTTATTTAAACCTGTGGGTCAAGTTTCTTTTTAAGGATTTGAGGATTTTAAAGGATTATAAACACACGGCAAGTGTAATTTTATTCACAAGGACTTAGGAAAGAGCTCCTGAAACAGTATTTAGAACAAAAAGCCATTTTGCTGTACGTTTACACGTTTGTTTTTCTGCCAACTAGTAACAAATAAAATATTAAATGAATCTAAAGCAGCCCATATTTGCATTTAGAACTCTAGCATTTCCTCCTGTTATTTAAGATTAAAGCATTCCAAAATTGCAAAAACATGGCAGGCCACACTGTGTTTTGTCCGTTGGATTAAATGTTCCCACGCTGCAAGGAGTTAAAACAAGCACTTCAAACAGAAAATAATCATTCCACATAATTATTTTCCAGAAGGAGCAGACTTGTGTTTTCTTTTTGTTGATGAGTGGTTATTTGTACTTACTGGTCATAAACAACGTAAATAGGGGAAGAAAACGAAATTAAACCGTGTCGCCTCACTCTACCTTACATGCCTTGAATTTCACACAAAACGACTAAGAAAATACCTTCTTACTAGTGCTCCATACTCAAGTTATTTAAAGAGAATAAGACAGCTGTCTAATGCTCTCTATATAAGACATGCATGAGCATTCATATTACCCAACAGTCCAGCCTGTCAAGACTAGATTCGAAATAAAGATGTGAATACACCTCATACAGTGAATAAGACGAGATTCCTCCTGGCCTTAGGAGAGGTTCACAGTGCAGGGAGGAAGAGACACGTCTGCATGTGCAATTTCCAATGCGTGCTGGAGAAGGCTGGTCCGCAGGAGAGGTCTGTCGTGACTCCTCAAAGGGAACCAATGCCTCCACTCCTGCTGTGCGCTTACAATTAGCCAAAGGGCAGATGAATGCATTACATCTTCCCAAAATAAAGATCAAACGTGCTGTGAGCTGGCTGGGGAAGCGCCTGGCACGTCAGAAACGCTGATGACTGCTGGCCCCTAACGCAGGTCTCACACCCTCAGTCAGGACTGCCTCATCTTTCTATCCTCCAGGTCAAACAGAAGTAGTAGTATTCAGCCACTCTAGTTCTGATATGGCAAACTGGATAAATTCTTATCTTAGTAGCTTTTAAACCCCATGAAAGGTGCAATGCAAACACAAAACCCAGCGTCATGTTCCAAAATAATCGTTTGAAAGGTTCACTACAACCTTCTGGCTAAACTGGCACTTTTCTACAAACACTTAAAACAATGAGACTAAAATCCAACTCCAGAAGCCATTTAATAGCTGCAGGAGCTAACAAAAGAAGGTGGGAGAAGAAAGGAAGAGTAGGAGAAGATATTGCTGTAAGATTAGGAAGTTGTTTCGTTAAGTTTTCTAAAACAATTTTTAGAAGCCAAGACGTTTTCAATGGTCAGCATAAACACTGACAGAAATCACTGGACGTTCAACCTGGGAATATGAGTCCTCAAAGTCCAACCCTCTTCATTTAATGCACTGATTCGCAACTCAAATGTGGCCGCACATTAGAACTGCCAATAATTTTAAAAACGAGTGACTACTCATCAGTTGAGGTGAAGCAGCCTGGGGAGGTGGGGCCCTGGCACCTGCAGTTTTTGGAAGCACCTGACAGCTCTCAGCTCTCTTACCACCTGTCCTCTGTCATGCCCCGAGGTAAGGAACGCGCTCCTCTCCCTGCCCGCTACACCATCACACCCAAAATCCATGGGATTATTAAGACCCTAGGCAAGCTGTGAACAGCAATAAAGCAGCCCAACTGCACAGATCCAGACCCTGCTCACAGCACAGATGAACAAACTAGTGAAGACAAAAACACAAGACTCACCACAGATATCTAACAAGCTATTTATACCATTTAAGGGCAAATCTGATTTGCAAATAAACTGACTGTATTTCAGAGGTCTCAGGTTGTTAAACACGTAAGAGCAAATGCCTTATAAGAAATGCTACTCTATAGTTTTGATTAAAGTTTACTTCAAAATAATCTCTCCAAGATTACGAAACATTCACAAATATAATGAGCTAGCAGTTAACCATAGCAATCACCCGGTATCAGTTACGTATGTTACATAATCTTTGAAAAGGGCTACTGTGGTCTCTCTTCTACAAGGCAGGGCAACTAAAAACGTATAAACGTGCTATAAGAAACCATTAAACAGAGCGCTGACTCCTTCTCCAGGACACATGCCATAATTAGTTTCTATAAATGATGCCCTTTTGAAATTTTATCACTGAGGAGAGATCTTCAATAAAGGAGTATTTGGTCACATAGTGTGCATTTATAAACAAAACAGTGAAACCAGCTAGAGCACTGGGCACCAATAGTGTTTTGCTTCTACCTAAAATCACCCAGGACCAAACATATTAAACTCGTTAGGTGGGACACACAGGCCCACCCAACCCACAGTTCATGAAGCCACAGTTCCCGGACCATGTCCCCTGCGATGGAAGCAAGTAGTCTTAACCACCGGACTGCCAGAGAAGTCCCCAGACTCCTTTTTAAACTCAGCAGCAGAATGTACTCTTTAGTCATCTTTTATTTTCAGTAACAAGCTTAATACACATCCATATAAAAGAAAAATACAAAAACATATAAAGTTAAAGTTGCCTATAATCCCAAGCCCAGAAATATCACAGCAGTTTTTTTCTTACCTACGGCTGCTTGTGTATACTAAATGGTCATTTCCTTTACTTAAAAAAAAAGAAAAAGGATCATAGTGTTCTGCATTTATCATCATGGGCATAGTGTCAACCCATTCTAGAACCATCTCATTCCTTTCCAATCAGAGCATCAATTTCATTCACTGCAAACACTGTACACAATGGAAATACCAAAAAAAAAAATTTTTTTTAACCTATTCAGGATCCAATTCCAATTAACCTCATGCTACCTGTCATGAACTCTGCTCAATCAGAAGCCGTTCTGGCAAATGTGTGAGGAGCACCCCAAACTTTGCATACACCACTTAGGCTCCCCCTAGCTGCGTTTAGAGCATGAAGTGTTTGTGTGCATGTGGGAAGGGGGGGAGGTAAGTAAAAGAGATGAGAGTGAACCCAGTATTGCTTTTCAGACCACAGAGACACATTCCATTCGGAGGGAGATGGGGGAGAGAGGGCATGTGGGAGCAGAAACAGAATAAACTTTAAAAAGATAGAAAAAGTCAGCCCTAACTCCTTCCCCAGCTGAAGCCATGAATCTACTGCACTGAGAGTTCCTACAGGTAACTCTGGAGCTGAAATGTCAAAATAAGCTCCAAACTCTGACACTTCATGTGCAAGTCTGAGCAGGACACCCAGCTTCTTAGAAGCTCGGCATCCTCTTATATCAAAATTGGATATTACCAGCTACCCTTTTAGGTTGTTTTGAAGGGAAAATTAAACAATGTGAAAGTTGTTAGTGTAGAGCCTAGCACATATTAGTTTCCAAAAAATGCCAACTGTGACCTTCACATTTGCCAAGTAAGAAAAGGTCAACTCTCTATTATTAAAGTAACAGCACCTAAAGGCAATGAGCTTGCTATTATTCCAACTGCCTTTCAGTACAGAACTGGTAATAAGTGACAAAAATTTATTCCATATCAGCCAGCCACAGATAATGCCAATCACATTTTTAATGTGACCAAATTTCCAAACATCCTGTAGGCAATGACACTCTCACCCAGCTCACCCCAAAATATAAGAGTAGCAAAGCTCTGATTAAAATGGAGCTGGGGGGGAAGATGGCGGAAGAGTAAGACGCGGAGATCACCTTCCTCCCCACAGATACACCAGAAATACATCTACACGTGGAACAACTCCTACAGAGCACCTACTGAACGCTGGCAGAAGACCTCAGACGTCCCAAAAGGCAAGAAACCCCCCACGTACCTGGTTAGGGCAAAAGAAAAAAATAAACAGAGACAAAAGGATAGGGACGGGTCCTGCACCAGCGGGAGGGAGCTGTGAAGGAGGAAAAGTGTACACACACTAGGAAGCCCCTTCGCGGGCGGAGACTGCGGGTGGCGGAGAGGGGGAGCTTCGAAGCCGCGGAGGAGAGCACAGCAACAGGGGTGCGGAGGGCAAAGCAGAGAGATTCCAGCACAGAGGATCGGGGCCGACCGGCACTCACCAGCCGAGAGGCTTGTCTGCTCACCCGCCGGGGCGGGCGGGGCTGGGATCTGAGGCTCCGGCTTCAGCTGGAGCGCCGGGACAGGACTGGGGTTGGTGCCGTGAACACAGCCTGCAGGGCGTTAGTGCACCCCGGCTAGCCGGGAGGGAGTCCGGGGAAAAGTCTGGACCTGCAGAAGAGGCAAGAGACTTTTTCTTCCCTCTTTATTTCCTGGTGCTCGAAGAGAGGGGATTAAGAACGCTGCTTAAAGGAGCTCCAGAGACGGGCGCGAGCCGCGGCTAAAAGCGCGGACCCCAGAGACAGACATGAGACGCTAAGGCCGCTGCTGCCGCCACCAAGAAGCCTGTGTGTGAACACACGTCACTATCCACACCCCCTTCCGGGGAGCCTGTGCAGCCCGCCACTGCCAGGGTCCCGGGATCCAGGACAACTCCCCCGGGAGAACGCACGGCGCACCTCAGGCTGGTGCAACGTCACATCGGCCTCTGCCGCCGCAGGCTCGCCCCGCACTCCGTGACCCTCCCTACCCCCAGCCTCAGTGAGCCACAGCCTCCGAATCAGCGGCTCCTTTAACCCCGTCCTGTCTGAGCGAAGAACAGACACCCTCCGGGGACCTACAGGCACAGGCGGGGCCAAATCCAAACCTGAGCCCCTGGGAGCTGTGAGAACAAAGAAGAGAAAGGGAAATCTCTCCCAGCAGCCTCAGAAGCAGCGGATTAAAGCTCCACAATCAACTTGATGTACCCTGCATCTGTGGAATACATGAATAGACAACGAATCATCCCAAATTAAGGAGCCGTGTGGATGAAAGGCTCTTGGTGCTGCAGCCAGGAGTTAGTGCTGTGCCTCTGAGGTGAGAGACCCAACTTCAGGACACTGGTCCACAAGAGGCCTCCCAGCTGCACATAATATCAAACGGTGAAAATCTCCCAGTGATCTCCATCTCAACACCAGCCCCTAGCTTCACTCAACGACCAGCAAGCTACAGTGCTGGACATCCTATGCCAAACCACTAGCAAGACAGGAACACAACCCCACCCATTAGCAGAGAGGCTGCCCAAAATCATAATAAGTCTACAGACACCCCAAAACACACCACCAGACGTGGACCTGCCCACCAGAAAGACAAAATCCAGCCTCATCCACCAGAACACAGGCACTAGTCCCCTCCACCAGGAAGCCTACACAACCCACTGAACCAACTTTAGCCTCTGGGGACAGACACCAAAAACAATGGGAACTACTAACTTGCAGCCTGCAAAAAGGAGAACCCAAATGCAGTGAGTTAAGCAAAATGAGAAGACAGAGAAACACACAGTAGATGAAGGAGCAAGATAAAAACCCACCAGACCTAACAAATGAAGAGGAAATAGGCAGTCTACCTGAAAAAGAATTCAGAATAATGATAGTAAAGATGATCCAAAATCTTGGAAATAGAATAGACAAAATGCAAGAAACAGTTAACAAGGACCTAGAAGAACTAAAGATGAAACAAACAATGATGAACAACACAATAAATGAAATGAAAAATACTCTACATGGGATCAATAGCAGAATAACTAAGGCAGAAGAACGGATAAGTGACCTGGAAGATAAAATAGTGGAAATAACTACTGCAGAGCAGAATAAAGAAAAAAGAATGAAAAGAACTGAGGACAGTCTCAGAGACCTCTGGGACAACATTAAACACACCAACATTCGAATTATAGGGGTTCCAGAAGAAGAAGAGAAACAGAAAGGGACTGAGAAAATATTTGAAGAGATTATAGTTGAAAACTTCCCTAATATGGGAAAGGAAATAGTTAATCAAGTCCAGGAAGCACAGAGAGTCCCATACAGGATAAATCCAAGGAGAAATTCGCCAAGACACATATTAATCAAACTGTCAAAAATTAAATACAAAGAAAGCATATTAAAAGCAGCAAGGGAAAAATAACACACAAGGGAATCCCCATAAGGTTAACAGCTGATCTTTCAGCAGAAACTCTGCAAGCCAGAAGGGAGTGGCAGGACATATTTAAAGTGATGAAGGAGAAAAACCTGCAACCAAGATTTCTCTACCCAGCAAGGATCTCATTCAGATTTGATGGAGAAATCAAAACCTTTACAGACAAGCAAAAGCTGAGAGTTCTGCACCACCAAACCAGCTTTACAACAAATGCTAAAGGAACTTTAGGCAAGAAACACAAGAGAAGGAAAAGACCTACATTAACGAACCCAAAACAATTAAGAAAATGGGAATAAGAACATACATATCGAGAATTACCTTAAATGTAAATGGACTGAATGCTCCCACCAAAAGACACAGATTGGCTGAATGGATACAAAAACAAGACCCATTTATTTGCTGTCTACAAGAGACCCACTTCGACCTAGAGACACATACAGACTGAAAGTAAGGGGATGGAAAAAGGTATTTCATGCAAATGGAAACCAAAAGAAAGCTGGAGTAGCAACTCTCATATCAGACAAAATAGACTTTAAAATAAAGACTATTAGAAGAGACAAAGAAGGACACTACATAATGATCAAGGGATCGAGCCAAGAAGAAGATATAACAATTGTAAATATTTATGCACCCAACATAGGAGCACCTCAATACATAAGGCAAATACTAACAGCCATAAAAGGGGAAATCGACAGTAACACATTCATAGTAGGGGACGTTAACACCCCACTTTCACCAATGGACAGATCATCCAAAATGAAAATAAGGAAACACAAGCTTTAAATGATACATTAAACAAGATGGACTTAATTGATATTTATAGGACATTCCATTCAAAAACAACAGAATACACATTTTTCTCAAGTGCTCATGGAACATTCTCCAGGATAGATCATATCTTGGGTCACAAATCAAGCCTTGGTAAATTTAAGAAAACTGAAATTGTATCAAGTATCTTTTCCGACCACAACGCTATGAGACTAGATATCAATTACAGGAAAAGATCTGTAAAAAATACAAACACATGGAGGCTAAACAATACACTACTTAATAACGAAGTGATCACTGAAGAAATCAAAGAGGAAATCAAAAAATACCTAGAAACAAATGACAATGGAGACACGACGACTCAAAATCTATGGGATGCAGCAAAAGCAGTTCTAAGAGGGCAGTTTATAGCAATACAATCCTACCTTAAGAAACAGGAAACATCTCGATTAAACAACCTAACCTTGCATCTAAAGCAATTAGAGAAAGAACAACAAAAAAACCCCAAAGTTAGCAGAAGGAAAGATATCATAAAAATAAGATCAGAAATAAATGAAAAAGAAATGAAGGAAACGACAGCAAAGATCAATAAAACTAAAAGCTGGTTCTTTGAAAGGATAAACAAAATTGATAAACCATTAGCCAGACTCATCAAGAAAAAAAGGGAGAAGGCTGAAATCAATAGAATTAGAAATGAAAAAGGAGAGGTAACAACTGACACTGCATAAATACAAAAGATCATGAGAGATTACTACAAGCAACTCTATGCCAATAAAATGGGCAACCTGGAAGAAATGGACAAATTCTTAGAAAGGCACAACCTGCCAAGACTGAATCAGGAAGAAACAGAAAATATGAACAGACCAATCACAAGCACTGAAATTGAAACTGTGATTAAAAATATTCCAACAAGCAAAAGCCCAGGACCAGATGGCTTCACAGGCGAATTCTATCAAACATTTAGAGAAGAGCTATCACCTATCCTTCTCAAATTCTTACAAAATATAGCAGAGGGAGGAACACTCCCCAACTCATTCTACGAGGCCACCATCACCCTGATACCAAAACTAGACAAGGATGTCACAAAGAAAGAAAACTACAGGCCAATATCACTGATGAATATAGATGCAAAAATCCTAAACAAAATACTAGCAAACAGAATCCAACAGCACATGAAAAGGATCATACACCATGATCAATTGGGGTTTATTCCAGGAATGCAAGGATTCTTCAATACATGCAAATCAATCAACGTGATACACCATATTAACAAACTGAAGGAGAAAAACCATATGATCATCTCAATAGATGCAGAGAAAGCTTTTGACAAAATCCAACACCCATTTATGATAAAAACCCTGCAGAAAATAGGCATAGAGGGAGATTTCCTCAACATAATAAAGGGCATATATGACAAACCCACAGCCAACATCGTCCTCAATGGTGAGAAACTGAAAGCATTTCCACTAAGATCAGGAACAAGACAAGGTTGCCCACTCTCACCACTCTTATTCAACATAGTTTTGCAAGTTTTAGCCACAGCAATCAGAGAAGAAAAGGAAATAAACGGAATCCAAATTGGAAAAGAAGAAGTAAAGCTGTCACTGTTTGCAGATGACATGATACTATACATAGAGAATCCTAAAGATGCTACCAGAAAACTACTAGAGCTAATCAATGAATTTGGTAAAGTAGCAGGATACAAAATTAATGCATAGAAATCTCTGGCATTCCTATACACTAAGGATGAAAAATCTGAAAGTGAAATCAAGAAAACACTCCCATTTACCGTTGCAACAAAAAGAATAAAATATCTAGGAATAAACCTACCTAAGGAGACAAAAGACCTGTATGCAGAAAATTATAAGATACTGATGAAAGAAATTAAAGATGATACAAATAGATGGAGACATATACCATATTCTTGGATTGGAAGAATCAACATTGTGAAAATGACTCTACTACCCAAAGCAATCTACAGATTCAATGCAATCCCTATCAAACTACCACTGGCATTTTTCACAGAACTAGAACAAAATATTTCACAATTTGTATGGAAACACAAAAGACCCCAAATAGCCAAAGCAATCTTGAGAACGAAAAACGGAGCTGGAGGAATCAGGCTTCCTGACTTCAGACTATACTACAAAGCTACAGTAATCAAGACAGTATGGTACTGGCACAAAAACAGAAATATAGATTAATGGAACAGGATAGAAAGCCCAGAGATAAACCCACACACAAATGGTCACCTTATCTTTGATAAAGGAGGCAGGAATGTACAGTGGAGAAAGGACAGCCTCTTCAATAAGTGGTGCTGGGAAAACTGGACAGATACATGTAAAAGTATGAGATTAGATCACTCCCTAACACCATACACAAAAATAAGCTCAAAATGGATTAAAGACCTAAATGTAAGGCCAGAAACTATCAAACTCTTAGAGGAAAACATAGGCAGGACACTCTATGACATAAATCACAGCAAGGTCCTTTTTGACCCACCTCCTAGAGAAATGGAAATAAAAACAAAAATAAATAAATGGGACCTAATGAAACTTAAAAGCTTTTGCACAGAAAAGGAAACCATAAACAAGACCAAAAGACAACCCACAGAATGGGAGAAAGTATTTGCAAATGAAGCAACTGACAAAGCATTAATCTCCAAAATTTATATGCAGCTTAATAACCAAAGAAACAAACAACCCAATCCAAAAATGGGCAGAAGACCTAAATAGACATTTCTCCAAAGAAGAAATACAGACTGCCAACAAACACATGAAAGAATGCTCAACATCATTAATCATTAGAGAAATGCAAATCAAAGCTACAATGAGATATCATCTCACACCAGTCAGAATGGCCATCATCAAAAAATCTAGAAACAATAAATGCTGGAGAGGGTGTAGAGAAAAGAGAACCCTCTTACACTGTTGGTGGGAATGTAAATTGATACAGCCACTGTGGAGAACAGTACGGAGGTTCCTTAAAAACTACAATTGACCCATATGACCCAGCAATCCCACTACTGGGCATATACCCTGAGAAAACCATAATTCAAAAAGAGTCATGTACCAAAATGTTCATTGCAGCTCTATTTACAATAGCCCAGAGATGGAAACAACCTAAGTGTCCATCATTGGATGAATGGATAAGGAAGATGTGGCATATATATACAATGGAATATTACTCAGCCATAAAAAGAAACGAAATTGAGCTATTTGTAATGAGGTGGATAGACCTAGAGTCTGTCATACAGAGTGAAGTAAGTCAGAAAGAGAAAGACAAATACCGTATGCTAACACATATATATGGAATTTAAGAAAAAAAAATGTCATGAAAAACCTAGGGGTGAAACAGGAATAAAGACACAGATTTACTAGAGAATGGACTTGAGGCTATGGGGAGGGGGAAGGGTAAACTGTGACAAAGTGAGAGAGAGGCATGGACATATATACACTACCAAACGTAAGGTAGATAGCTAGTGGGAAGCAGCCGCATAGCACAGGGAGATCAGCTGGGTGCTTTGTGACTGCCTGGAGTGGTGGGATAGGGAGGGTGGGAGGGAGGGAGACGCAAGCGGGAAGAGATATGGGAACATATGTATATATATAACTGATTCATTTTGTTGTGAAGCTGAAACTAACATACCATTGTAAAGCAATTATACTCCAATAAAGATGTTAAAATGAAAAAAAAAAAAAATGGAGCTGGGGAAGGAGGACATTCCCTTCTCCTTCCTCCTGCCAGCCCTGAGGTGTCACAAGGCCCACAGGAACAGAGTGAAAACCACTACCTTACAAAACTACACAGGTCTGTGAGTGGCAAACAGTTTCTGTGGCACTTTCAGGACAGCCCTACAAACTTCAGAGCAGAAAACACCTAAATTCTTGAACGTCAGCTATAAGACAGCAAAATTATTGTCTGTTTTGCTCACTGATACAGCCCAAAGTGCCTAGGACAGTGCCTGGCATACAGCAAGTATGTTTAATGTATGAATGATTGCAACTGAAAATGAAAGTTTAGTGATTTCAAGGTTTTTAAGTGATAAGAGATATCTCAAGTAAACCTTAGAAGAGAAACCATGATAAACCTGTGGAATCTCCAACACAATGCCTGTGCATAGTATACATGCAACAAATATTTGCAGAAGGAACAAATGCTGTAAAAATAGCAAACCAGAAACACTGAGGCTAATTATAAGATTTTTCTAGACAGCTGAAGGCTGCCCCTTTAAGCACCTAAGCTATTTTTATTTTAACCATTTTTGGATGGGAATCATTTAGCGTATTTTTTCAAAGGCTATAGAGAATGTACTTTAACGCTTTTTTTTTGTGGTGAGCGTACATTACAATGACCACAAGAGCTACCGAGGCTGTGCAAAGCTCCATGCTGCCAGGGGTTAAGACAACAGGCAAGGATATATGGGAATGAGAGACGGTATCTCAGCTTTTAATTACATACCCCACATTCCTACCAGTCCTCCCAAAGTAAATGTTGGTATGCTCTCTCAAATGCACCCCAGGGACCAAAGCAGAGGCTCCTAAACTCGCTGTGCCACAGACACCCTCTGACAAACCCCTACGGACTCTTCTCAGAGTTAGATTTTTAAATGCCATAGGCATTTACACAAAGCAATACAAAAGAATTATACCAGGAGGGAATTATCCAAATAATTATGATAAAGCATTATGTGCTTATCACCAAACTTAACAAGGTCTAGCGGCAAATCGTATGTCTGCCATAATTCAAAGTAATGATGAGCATACAGAGTATTTTTGAGAGATGTGTAGCAACTATAATGCAATATGAAAACACGTGATTTTATTGATGTTACTATCACAGGAGTTGCTAATGCTACGGGGAGGGTGATGACTCCTAACTGAAGATGTTAAACTGCAGTTAAAGGTTAGTGGAAATAAAGGTGAATTTTTTTCCCCATCCAAGTTCAGGGACCCCCACTCCCAACTTCCATCCTCAGATTCCAGGTTAAGGATTCTTGGACTTAAGGAAGCGGGGGTGTTGGGGGGCAGGTGCAGCGGAGGGACCAGCTACAATAACTCAAACATAAGATCACCACCACCGCCAGCCATCTCTCTCAGGATCATGGTGTGTATATACTGCATAGATGAACAATAAAACAAAGCCATCCCACCGCCCCAATGCACACATAAATCTAGCTGAAAATGGGAAAACTAGACCAGAAGCTTTAGCCATCGAAGTCTACAAAGGGATATTACAGTGTTATGATGCAGCCCATAAGGGAAGCAAAATCTAAGTGGGTTAAAACTCAAATGTCCATTACTTAGAGTTACGGAATTAATTTCTATGTAAATTCTTCATCAATACAAAAACGTTACAACCCTTTTCACATGTTATAAGTACTCAATTTGAGTCTGATGTGATGTATTGCCTAGCTAGTCCTTGATTATGACAATTTAGTCTAATATACAAACAAATGAAAATAATTTTCAACTGTCAACTTTACGTTAGCCCTGCCAATGGGACAGTAGGAAAATATGACAAAATAAATACCTTTGAATTCTCATTTCAAGAAACTGTCATTTAAGCTGCAGCTCACATCTGACAAGTGCAGGCATGCAGGGCAGCCTTTACTCTAGAATCTTCTTCCATCGACTCTCCACTAGCATCTGCTGATTCTTCCAGACCCGTTCAAGCACCTCCATTCCCACGGGCCCCGGCCTGCTGTGGTAATACAGGTCACAGCACTGACATTTGGGGCTGGGAATGGGGTGTCATTTGATTCATTTCTGTGGACCCTGCAGGTTTGAGTCAGTGTTTACTAAACACACACACTTTAATGTGAGAGGCAAGTGAACGGCACTTTTCTGTTTCTCTATCTTAAAGTGTAAAATAAATAATGTAATCTAATTAACCTTAATTTAAATATATTTATTTGAAAATATGGGGCTTCCCTAGTGGCGCAGTGGTTAAGAGTCCTCCTGCTGATGCAGGGGACACGGGTTCGTGTCCCGGTCCGGGAAGATCGCACATGCTGCGGAGCGGCTGGCCCCATGAGCCAGGCCACTGAGCCAGCGCGTCCGGAGCCTGTGCTCCGCAACGGGAGAGGCCACAACAGTGAGAGGCCCGCATACCGTAAAAAAAAAAAAAAAAGAAAGAAACAAAAAATAAAATGACTATTTTCATGAACCTTACCTAATATCAGGTAGAGAAAGTGTGACACCAATATTCTATACAATCATATGCACACTGTCCGGGGAAAAGCTGAACTTCTGAGACCTTCATCGAATCAAGTAGTTTAAGTTAATATCACATCTCGGGCACTAACCCCCCACTTACGGAAGCCAACTATGTGCCAGACACCATGCTTCACACAGATTACCTCGCTGCATCCTCACACCAACCCTCTGAGGAAAACCATGCTATTTCCATTTTACAGAAACACGGAGTCTTCTGGATCAGTGTTGGGCACTGGGGCTGTCGATGAAAGTGACCATCTAAGTGGAGAAAGAAACACAGCACTTTTTAGAAAATCAGGCACTGGAGGCCACAGGAGCGGTCACCAGTGAAGGGAGGAGAGGGCAGGACAGGAGGAGAGGCTTGGAGGAGAGAAGCCCCGGGCTGAGCCTTCAAGGGGTCGAGGTTGGTCAGGAGAGGCAAGGAGGGCACTCCCCTCGCCTAGCACATGGCGGGAGGTTGACACAGGTGAGGCTGGGCCAGCAGAGTTTCCAACAGATCACATGGCTGCTGTGGAGAGAATGGGTTTGACGGACAAAACAGCAGAAGGAGGATGCTGAAGTGGGAATGGCTTAGTTCCCTGCCCTCACCCTGCTGAGAAGCTCAGTCCCAGAACCAAGGGCCTTGTCACCCCAGTGCCTGGCCCTTTTCCTCACATCAGACCGAATAAACGAATCCACGTGTGAACAAAGGAGCATCTGAGCAGGAAGAAATGACGTCCTCCGGCTAGGGCTGTGGCAATACAAATGCAGAGAAGATGATGAGGCAAAGCACAATTCCGAAGGTCAAACAGGCAAGAATTAGTAATTCACTGGGTGTGAGAGTTGACTGGTTGGATAGGAAAACCACCCACTGAGACCAAAAAAAAAATCCAGAAATCTGAATACAAATTACAATTCCCTATTCATGCATATGAGTTCTCTCTCTTTTCAAGGTCATTTTATTCCTGAAGGAAGCATGGAAATTGTGTAGGTAGCGTGCGCTGCAGCCCAGAGAACAAGTCCCCACCCCATGCACCCAGTCCATTTTGGCATTCTGGGCCAAAACTCTGACAGGTTTTTTTTAAAGTATGTATGTGTGAAGAGCTGTTATCTCTTCTACTTATTTTCAGCAAAAGAGATGCAATTTTAAACACTGCTCATCACTAAAGATCTGGAAGGGACTGCCCATGGTTATCTCTGGGTAGCAGAAATTCGGTGGTTCCTTATTTTTGCTTATCAACATGTTGTTTTTCTGTATTTACATACACTGCTTTTGCAATCTCACAAAAAGGTTAATTTTAAAAGAGTACATTTTTCTTAAACTTTAAGAAATGTTAGAGGTTACTGTCTAATTTTATTAGATAAAGCCTTCCAGGGACAAAATTATTTGGAGGAAAAATATCTTCATTTTAAACATATGATAAATTATTTTCAATGCAGAATTTCAGCATACATTTCTAAGTGACCCCAAATGCTTCACTACATAACACACAAAATTTAAGTCATGGGACACCATCTGAAAAATAAACTTCCATATCCACAGAAACTAAAAACTTCAGACGACAGTCTAAAAGCGATATTCAAAAGACTGCCCTTTTATATGCATAGGTAATTACTTAAGACAAAAATTTGTAGCTTAAATAAAAATTGTGATAATAGTAAGAACTGGCCTGTTTTATGAAGCTGACAGTTCAAACTTGAGTTTAGATAAACCATTAGCCCTCTTAGTCAGATAAATACTCTTGCTACTTCCTAGGAATTGCAGGAAAATCAACCTAATTCAAATTATAACATTTGTGAACACAGTATGGAATCACCTTGACAACATCAGTATTAATTTTTATAAACACAAAATAATTTATAGCATAGGGCTACCCTCTGCATATACGGTGCCTTTATCCAAATTACTGAAAGCCAGAAACACCTGTCCTCCCCAACCTCACAAACAAAAAGACTCTGGTATGCCAAGTGTGGGCTGGATCTCAGCCCCTGCTTGCCCTGTCGGCTGGATGCTTTTGTGCAGTATGCAACCTGCACACACTTACCTGGCAGCCCATTCACAGCCCTGTCACCCGCATCTGTGAGATCCATAGTAGTTTCCAGGAGCATGTTAGAAATTTAAACTTACTAATGCATGACTGTCCGACTTAACTGCCAGAAGGGCTTCTGCTATGGCTTATAAATATTATTTATAAACCACATTATTTACAGTTTTAAAATACTGCACCACACTAGCTTTTACAGCATTAACTGCATTCTTGAATAAAACCTATCATGTATGTTCAAGAATCCCAAATTTCATTCAGATGAGTGGTAGAAACAGGTCTTTTCTCTTGTATCATCTCAGTCCATTTTTGGAAATAAACTATACTCACCAAGTGGCCATCCCCTTTCTTTCATCTTGATCAACAAGCACATCAGAACTCTGGCCAGTAAAGGATATTAGTTAGAACTGGTCTAATCTATTTTCCACCTAACATATTTTATACTTTATGTCTACCAAGTATGACAATAACAACACTATTTGCTGGTCCCTGACTTTCTCAGAAGTCATGTTAGATAACTTCAATAAATGTTTAAAAAACTCAGACTGTATCCCAGCACAGGATACCTCAAAAGCAGAATTAAGTGGCAAATACTCTCTTCCTGAATTTAGACATGAAGGAAATCAATCAAGAAAAGTACACAAGGGGCTTCCCTGGTGGCGCAGTGGTTGAGAGTCTGCCTGCCAACGCAGGGGACACAGGTTCGTGCCCCGGTCCGGGAAGATCCCACATGCCGCAGAGCGGCTGCGCCCGTGAGCCATGGACGCTGAGCCTGCGTGTCCGGAGCCTGTGATCCGCAGCGGGAGAGGCCACAGCAGTGAGAGGCCCGCGTACCGCAAAAAAAAAAAAAAAAAAAAGAAAAAGAAAGAAAAGTACACAAGACGAAAATGAAACAGTGTAAAGTTGCACATAGAATGAAGTTGTCCAAGTGTCAATTCCTAACGGCGCCCAGCCCTCAGCTAACGGTTCTCCTCCTCCGTGACCCACTTACACTCCTGGTGTGTGAGAATGAAAATCCGATCTAGTCCAAGCACCCAACCATCCCTCCACTGGCAGTTTCTCCAAGACCAGGGACTCGTGTGTCACATTGAAGGGAATGAACTGCAGTACTCTTTAAATCACTTCCAGTTCCAAAATCCTACTATGCTATATAAATAAATTGGCTAATAGAATGAAAATACCAAAAAAATACCAACATCAGGAACATGGTGATATGTATAAAATATTATAAACTCTCAGCTGGGAAAGTACCCACAGGGTAGACCCACCCTGCCAAAGTTCATGTGAAAAAGATTTACAGATTTTAGTTGACTGTAAGCCCAGGATAAGCCAACAGAACAGCCTGGATATCAAAAGAATGAAAAAGGAAAGAAAAGCCTATGGCAGTAGGAGAAATGTCATCCTTGCGTTAAAGGGGTCACAGCCCCACCGTCCTCCCTGCCCATCATGCCACACAGCAAGTTTCATTTTCGGTTTCAGAAGACTTTAAAAGCAGAGGCAGTAAGAGTCGCAAGGTGCCTGCAGATCCACGAACGGAGGCTGGAGGACGGAGCTATGGGCTTGCAGCTCGGGCAGGGAAGACGGAGACTCACCACTGCCTTTGCAAGTCTGCCGCAGGGAAAAGGCACAGTCTCCCGTGCGCACTCGCGCGCTCTCTCTCCCTCTCTCTCTCATGGGAAGGAAAGAAGGTGAGACACAGTGAGAGAGAGTTCTGCTCAGAATACAATCTGTCTTTCCGTTTGAGCTGTGTAGAAGGCCAGGGATGTCTTGGGGACGCTGAGCCTCCCGGGAGGTGCGGGGAGCACAGCCAGGCGGCTCAGACCTCCAAGCCCCCGAGTCTAGGGCCCTCCAACAAACAGGCATCGGGACCTGCCCCCTCCAAGTGCCCCGGAGCCGCACCTCCCAACCTGTCGAGTCTGACCGTGCGGCTCCTCCTCCCCGCCCCCACTCCCCCAGGGTCCTCGACTGACTTCATCTTCATGAGACCAGATATTTTACAATCAGGAACATTCCTAGAGAACCAACACCGAAACCAAGGCTGACAAGAGATAAAGGCTCGGCTGTGCCGGCCAAGAGCTGCTTGGGAATGCGTCCAAGGCTTTGTTGTTTCTCCCATGCCAAGGGGACGGCTCACGGGCAGCGAGAAGCCTCTGTGCCTCGCTAAAACTCAACTCTGATCTCTACATTCCACCTACCAAGCAGGAACTGCAGTCTGTGAATCCAAAAGACATTTCCAAAAGTGGGACTTCATCTTGGTTTACAAGGGTAAGAGGAAAAAAATAAAATAAAGATAAGCCCTAAGGGGAGGGGAGGGATAAGGAAATCTTGTCAGGGTAATTCTCTCCTTTAGACTGTATTAGTAAAATGCACCTCCATTTCACAGGCATCTCAGCGAAGACTCTTCATAGGGTTCTGCTTTTCTCTCTACTCTATCTCCAGGGACCTCACCCACTGCCCCAAGGCCGACAAAGATAATTTAGTGTACGTCTTAGGTCTGAATTCATTCCTAAACTTGACTCAAATTTCTAATCACCTAAGAATCACCCAGACTTTGGACACCTTGACCTTAAAACATCCCAGTCAAGCTCATCCTCTTTGCCCTAAAACAGGTCTCTCTCATTTCCTTGTTTCCCAAATGCCTTCCAGGCAAGTAGTTTGAAAGCCTGGAAAGTGCCTTCTAATCTTCTCTCTTGCTCCATTTTTCAATAAGCCATCAAGGTACAGTCTCTCACTAGGAGCCCAACACCTCAAGCACTGGTCCAGGCCCGCACTTAACTCAGACCACAGCAAGACCCCCAGCCCTGCCTCTGGCTTCTCCCGGTATATAAACCCGCCCGCCCACTCTCCACTGGCAGCCTCGTCTTCCAGAAGGCCAGCTTGGATCACATCAGCCTACCACTCAACAAACTTTCTAGGGCTCCAATCACTACCAAAATACCACCTCGCAGCCTGACCTGCCGAGCCCTCCACGCGGGGGCTCCAACCACCTCTTCCCTGTGAGCCCCCTAATTCACCATCTTTGGCAGGGAGGGAGCTCCACTGAGCTCCACTCACACACATCCTGGGCTTCTGCTCATTCGGATGTCCGCCTCCATGCCTTTGCTCGTACTGCTTCTTCCGGTCAAGCATTCCTGCTCACCCCCTGGATGGGACTCTCAAAAACCGCTCATTTAATCTGTTCATTTTCTCAGGAAACAGAGCCTCAGAGGCCTGGAACAACAGGCCTCCAGTCACAGGCCAGGCTGGACAGAGCCAGACCTCCCCCCTTCAGGGCTCTTTTTCTAGACCACACCAGGTCCCCGTGATTTGCTTTTAACAGGGATGAAATAGAGACTTCGGCTTGAAATGTCCTTATTAGACTAAAACCTCTAAGCCCACCAAATTAAAAAAGAGCACAGTGCCCACATTTTTGTGACTTAGGGGATTTCTCTTAGACTCACAAGCCCCACTGGTTACACCTTCCAGTCTAACTGCTAATACCATGTGGATGTGAAGGACTCTGTTGCCCAGCCTGGGGTCTGCCCCAAGGGCTTGAGAGCAGACTCACCCTCTCCCCCAAAGAGAGGAGCCGGCAGCACTCTACTGCCTGTTTATTCAATCAAGATTAAAGCAAAAAATTGTTACATCTACAGAGCCTCGAAAAGCTGCAGAGAGAGGTGCTCCAGGACACTATATACAGGCTTTTCTTAACACCTACATCCAAACCACATCTCTGGCTCCTTTTGAGAAGGACAACATTTAAGTTAACAGTGTACAATCGGTTCTGACTATGCCTGCTGATTAAAGTCAACAGGGAGACTGTCAAGTGGGATTTACTGCATTTGGAAAATTATTACCTCTGTGTACCAGAAGACTACTCAGAGGTTGAACACCACCCCCAGCCCACTGGACTGTGGGACTTCTGTGTAAGGACCACTGCACACACCCACCTTCCCCTCCGAGAGGCAGGAATTGTGTCTTTCTCATCTGTGTCCCAAGTGTCTGGCACAGAGAAGATGCACAATCAATGTGTGGAGACTGACACTGAACTAGAAAGAGAAGCTGTATTTCTTGGCCAAAAATATCTGGAAATACCACAGGACTCCCCTAAGTAGTGTGGTAACTGCAAAATAATGAATACAGTATCGTACGTATGCTTTGGTGGTCTAGCTCATTGAGCTCTTCCCTCTGGGGGAAAAGATCCAGAGATTACAATCTCAACTAGTTTAAACACTACAGAATTCATAGAAATCAAACTCTGGTACCATGTTCTTTCAGCTACCCTAAAATTGGGTGATACTGCCTTGACTGAAACTCCAGTGTACTCTAAATTCATACATTTTCAAATGTGGGAAGAGAATCCCTTCCATTCACCTAGAAACAGTAATATGGCTATTTTGGGAACTATAAGAGGGTTCTGACCATACCAAAAGCACTAGCAAACTTCATGCTCATTATACAATTAATCTGGTAATAATCAAACACAAGGGGCCACAAACTCATTACTCATAAGCAGGTTTATGGTTTGTGTTTCTGAAGTCACATTTTACAAAATTAAAGCTCTAATATTTTAAATTTGGAAACTTACATGTGTAAGAAAACAAAAAGCCTGACACAATAGAGACCATCACAATAGCATGTGTAAATGTCTCTAAGCAAATACTGTCTCAAAGATGTTACGATTTATTTTCACCTAATGACTGATTTCCTCTGGGTCCACCCTGTGAAAAGAACTTCCCAAAAATACTCATTTGGCTGAGGCTCTGCCTTCGGCGGGCCTACAGTTATGAACTCTGCTAAACAAATAAACTTCCTTCCTATTTTTAAAGTTTTCCAAAATTGGAGAATCTACATCTTTGGTTGGCACACTATTTCCTGGACTTTAACAGCCCTGACAGTGAAGAAATTCTTCGCGGTATTTTGAGAGATGAAAAGTACTTCAGAAACAGTGCGGCAGCTGCTCCCTACCTCTATTTTAGGGAAGGGAGAGTTGTGACCCTGGGTGAGGTCACACAGGCAGCTGGTGGCAGAGGCCTGTGTAATTCTCTCTGCCCCTCTATCCCCTCATCGGATCTAAATGACTTGTGGTCTGACGAAAGCATTTTGCTCTCGTTCTGTACTCGTGAACCACGGCTTATGTTTAATTCATGAAGAATGTGATAAAACAACAGGAGAAAGTCTCAGTATCATGCTGAGTACCAAGTGATGCAAAGAGCTGCAATGCGCTCTGGACTAAGAGTCAGAACACCTTGTTTCAATCTCAGCTGTGACTTTGGGGAAACCACTTCACCTCTGGAGGACCCAATGTTATCATCTTTCAAAAGAGGGAACAGAACTAATAAGCAACTGCAAAGGTCATCTCCACCCCCTAAATGCAATGAAGAAGATGACGGTGATGGCTCACTCTTATTAAGTGTTTAATCTCAGCCAGACATTGTTCTAAGTATGTTATGTGGATAAATCCTCAACAGCCTGGAAGATGGCTCTTATCCCCAATTTTAAGGATGAACAGATTCATGCACAAACAGAAGTGACGTGTCCAAGGTGGCATCTCCACTGGGACCACATGGAAAGGGGATCTGTCCCAGGCCACTGGCTCCAGGGGCCCTCTCTTCCTTATCAGAGGTGGACAGTCTAAGATGACCACCCTGACTTGCAGTAACAGAGACATTCCACACTGAGAACAATCATCGTGATCACTCAACACGATGTTCTATGAGACCAAAGGCCCAGGGAAGTGTAACCTGAAGTGTAAGTCAAGAAATTTAATGGAAACGTACGGCTACATCCACCCCATTGCCTAGACGAGCTCACCCTAAAGACTGCTTGACAGTTTACATTCACTCACCTCATCTCATGTGACACCCAAACAGGACTACGTGCTGGGCAGCAGGGCAGAGATCACCACTCCCATGGCATCGAGCCAAGGCTAAACAGCAACACAGGCAAACCTGGGCCTCCAACCCATGCCTTTAACTTCCCGTCTGGTGTCCCGTCGCAGGCTGGAGGAGATGCCACTGTGGCAGGATGCTCTGGAATAATTCCTAACATAAAGAGCACTCTCCAGAGAAGCTGAATAACTACAAAACGGTTCCATGGTGCTTGCAAAAGAACATCAGATAATGAGTGATAATTCTCTAAAGCTCAAAACTCAAGTCAACAAGAAAATTGAAAACTCAGCCTCAAGGTCACCTCAAAACTGACCTCTTTCAGTCTTTCATTTAATTGCCCTAACGTTCCCCAATTTTGACCCATCTTCAATTATCTATTGGTGATTTTCCTCTTATTTCCTGTTTTCTTCCCTCCCTAACCAAGAACACCATGAAATTCGGGCATTCAAAAAATATGAGCTCCTTCTTGAATAGCTTCAATCTTATACACCTATTTTTAAAAGCAGCCAATTTGAACGTTTTTTACCTCTCACCAATGGGAGAAAAAAAAGTTCAGTCTTTCAGTGGGAAAGGGTATTTTTCTAAGTTCTGACCACCCTTGTTTCAAATCCTGAACATGTGTTGTAATCCACTTATTACAGAGGTAGCATAGGTACAACAGATAAAACATGAATTCAGAACCAGACAGTTCAAGCTTTAATCTTAATAGCTAAGACAAGTGACAAGTTGCCTAACTTCTGTGAACTTCAGTTTCTTCATACATCTTTCCCAAAAAAGGAGGGAAGGAATAATACCACTATTTCCAGGATTACTTGGAAGCTGACTACTCCCAAAACAATGGCTGGCACATATTAACTGCTCAAAAATGTAATCATCTCTTCCTTTCCACGGTTGCGTCAACACTATAAATCCACTCTGCAAGTGACATTTCTCTGAGAAAACTCACTCTCCCTTACTGGAGGAGAATAGATGCGGTGCACACACCTGCTTCATCTCCCACAGGATGCCCTCCTGGGGACAGGAGCCCAGTACTGGGGGAGCTATGTCAACACACTGGACTTTGGCAACTTGCACTCTCTTGAAATACTCAGGCCCTGGTTTCTTCCTACACACAGTTCACACAACTACCAGGCCTCCCAGGCTCTTGAGCAGTTATGACAATGACACCCTTCATGTGTCATGTCAGAGAATCTCCATCCACGCCAACAGACTACTCACTTCATGCTTCCTTCCTTTGCCTTTTTCCTTGCAGGCCCCTTGACCTACTCTGAAATGCACATGCATAAAGTCAGGTGACTAAATAAAATATTCTTAACTACAACCTATTGATAGACATGCATACTTTTGGTTTTAGTAAAATAATTTAGAGAGAAAAGTACAAGCAAATCAGCAAGGCAACATTAACAAGGTGTGCAAAACCCAGGGGTCCGGGACCTTGGGTTTAGTTCTGCCCCAACTAGCTATATGATCTATATTGTCACCTAATTGCCCTGAGTCTCAGTTTCCTCATGTAGAAAAGAGAATTATATTCTGGTTACACTAGAATGACCACCACGCCACAATTACCAACAGGTGTGTCCATGCCCTAGGGTGTGCTGGGATGAAACAAAGCGTTGCTCTTAATTCTGAATCTCCCTGTATCTGGGTAGTTTACTTAATGTGACATGCCGTCCTTAAGGGTTAAAAAATCATTCGTCTCAAAAGAAAGGCGAACAGAGTTAGAGAGCAACCCTGAATAATTCCAAAACATGCTAGAAAACTACCAAGAGTATATCCTAACTATTCTTTTTCATAATCTATCACATCGATGACCTACAACTCAATCATCTTTCTTTAAAGACTTAGCTCAGGGTCTTCCCTGGTGGTCCAGTGGGAAAGACTCCGCACTCCCAATGCAGGGGACCCAGGTTTGATCCCTGGTAGGGGAACTAGATCCCGTACGCATGCCGCAACTAAGACCCGGCGTGGCCAAAACAAATAAATAAATAAATAAAGACTGAGTTCAGATATCCTCTCCTCTAAAGTCTCCCCAGACTCCCCAGCTGAGTGACCCCCTGTGTATACAACTGTATTATTGCACTAAATTAAATTATCTTCACAGGGGCCCGCTCCCTGATAAATTGCAAGCTGCTCAAAGGCTGAGCCTGTCCTACTCTTCTCTGGATCCACAGCACTTACCACCACGCATTCAAAAAGAACCACGGACTTAAACTGCAAACTCAACCACATTTTAAATAGTTTACATTTGCAGATGCTCTTCATAATTTCTTAAGCAAATTTTTACATTATTTTATTTTAAAATAGGGCCTATAAAAAAGAGATAAATACAGAACACATTATTAATTTTATAGGTGAGAAAGGCTCAGCAGTTAACTTAGCCCAGCTCAACCAAAGTGAACAAGCCCTGTGAGTCTAATCCCATCGTAACACGTGACAGATATAAAAATAATCTGCATAAGTACCAAAGGTCATGAAAACTAAGAAAATTCTTTTTCATCACATCTTTCTTATAAATCTAACAAACAGTATAGACTGCTGGTTCATCACTCTTCCAATAGCAAATACAGAGGTAACAGAAATAATGGAAAAATGAAAGGTACTTAAGTCTAGGTTCACAAATATAACCAAATAATTTTTCCCTTTTCTATAACTTTTATAAATGTTCCTGAATACCAATACATATATTATGAAATAAGATTCAAAAAGACTAATTTATTATTTCTACTCTTTAAAAGTTATCAAAAGAAAGGAAGGGCTCCACATCACATATCATTAGGGAAATGCAAATTAAAGCAACAATGAGATACCGTTACACACCTATTCAAATGGCCACAATCTGGAACACTGACAACACCAAATGCTGACGAGGATGTGGAGCAATAGGAACTCTCATTCATTGCTGGGAGAAACGCAAAAGGGTGCGGCCACTCCGGAAAACACTTTGGCAGCTTCTTACAAAGCTAAACTTACTCTCACCATATGATCCCACAATCGTTCTCCCTGATGTTTACCCAAAGGAGTTGAAAACGTATGTCCACACAAAAACCCACACAAGGATGTTTATAGCCGCTGTATTCATAACAGTCAAAACTTGGAAGCAACTGAAATGTCCTTCTGTAGATGAATAGATAAACTGTGGTCCATCCAGACGATGGGATATTATTCAGTGCTAAAAAGAAATGAGTGATCCAGCCATGAAAGGCACTGGAGAAACTTAAATGTACATTACTAAGTGAAGGAAGCCAATCTGAAAAGGATACATACTTTATGATTCCAACTATATGACATTCTGGAAAAGGCAAAACTATAAAGATCAGCGGTTGCCAGGGGTTGGAAGAAGGAAGGGACGAATAGGCAGAGCACAGAGAATTTTTAGGGCAGGGAAACTATTCGGTGTGATATTACAGATACATGCCATTACACATTTGTCCAAATGCATGGAATGTACAACGCCAATAAAACACAGTGTAAAACATGGACTTTGGGTGATAATGATGTGTCAATGCAAGTTCATCAATTGTGACTAATGTACCACACTGACTGGGGATACTGATGACAGGGGAGGCTCTTCCAAGTGTGGGAACCGAGGCTGCATGGGAAATCTCTGTACCTTCTGCTCAATTTTTCGATAAACCTAAAATTGCTCAAACAATAAAGTCCATTTAAAAACAGAAACGGGGCAATTTGAGTCTATTTTTCAATAGTAATCTGATGCCTAGTCTATTATAATGTCCTAATGGTATTTGGGGCAAAGTTAAATATCCTGAAAAAGAGGAAAGGCCATCAAAGTATTTTTTAAATTTGATAAGCTGAATAGCTAATACCTAAAATGTTCAAATTTTTTAAACAGTGCAAGAGTATGCAATACAAATTTTTCCTTTCACTCCTATTCTCCAAACACCCAATTTTCAAGGTTGTTGATTTTTTTTTTAAGTTTTATTTCATGGGACACTATTTCTACTATTGTCCTCCCAGACACAAGTGACTATTCTGAAATCATGGCATTTGTTCTAAAAAATATGAGCAGCTCCCATGTCTAATAGTAGGTATAACAGAAAATATTTAAACTGAGAACCTTGCTCCTCAAAGTGTGGTCCCCAGACTGGCAGCATTAGCATCATCACCTGTGAGCTTGTTGGAAATGCAGAATTTTGAGTTCCATCCCACACCTACTAAAGTAGAACTACGTTTTAACAAGATGAAGCGATCTGTATGCACTGGTATACATGACAACGCCACCTCTCTTTTCATAGAGCTTACAGGCTAAGGAGGTAAAATATTCAAATAACTGCAACGAAGGATACACAGGATAGACGACGCAGCTACAAGAGTTTGCGGAGAGATCAGCTTTGGCCCCTAAGGGGTCTCCACTGCCCCAAGATAAAATGCCAGCTCCTGTGAAGGGGTCTGTGTGCCGTGCACACCCTCGTCCCAGCACATCCGTTCAGCTCACCCTCTGCTACCCCCTACAGCAGATTTCCTGCCAGCCTGACCAACAGCCCGTCACTGAGGTTCCTCAACACGCCTGCAGGCCTCTGCATGTGCTACCCCGGCACACCCTGCCCCTCCCTGGCTACCTCCTCCTTGGCCACCTTCCGGGAAGGGGCAGGAGCCCCTCCAGCCTCTCCCATGGCACAGCCCAGCTAGCTGATGTCTACCCTCCCCTGCCAGAGGAGCTCCTCCAGGGCAGAGGAAATGCCTAGGGGTTATTTTCTTCCCAGTTTAGTATGCTCATCCAATCGGTGAATGAAGGAACGAGAGATGCTTCAGGGAAGGGATGAAGATGAGAAGGGCTTAGTCAGTCAGAAATGGAAGATCACTGCAGAGGCACATTTAGGCTAAGATCGGATTAGCAAATCTGTCTCAGAAGAACAAACTATAATTTGCTTTTTTCTCATTATGAGATCTGCTCCAGGCAGTGTTCCGTTGTGGATTAGGTGGGGTTTCTACCCCTGCTTTTCTCCATTCTCTACTCGTAAAACCAATCTGTGCCCGAATTACTGTCACTCTAAGCAACTCGAGCTCCCGAAGCGCAGAGAGAGGCTGCTGCCACTACCCAACAAGCACCCCACAGGAGCGCCGCTGCAATCTTGGTTGGGGCTACACCAGCTCCACTTAGCAGACGCAGCAAATTTTTCAAATTCAAGGAGTGGTTTGACTACGACAAGTTCTTCCCTCTTCATTCAACTCAAACATGTACTAATTAAAAGTAATATAAGTCTACAGACAAAAAAAATGTTAATACATATTTTAAAATTTTCTATCACAACCTAGGACACAACCTCAGCAACAAACCGACATCAGACTGACTTGAAGCAAGACAACAGAACTACCACCTACATACTAGCTACAGGCAGATTCACACCTTCAGGAAGACTGCTGTGCGCTAACAGGCAAAATAAGTCCAACTGGTCAGAGGCACCCAAGGTGGGCTGATCCAGTCTGCAGGAAACCTCAAAGGTAAGTAAATAAGCCCAAAGCCAGGACACAAGTGTGCCTGCAAGCTGTGGTTAGAGGCAGCTGAGCAAAGGACAAACTGTGCTTGTATTCAACACAGAAGAAGCAGTTGGTTACTCGGTCATTTGCACCAGGCTCAGACGCTGGGTCACAATCATTTCATATGTATCTGAGGTAGCACTACCACCTCCTGCCTGACCACACCAGCCTCCTAAGCGGTGCCCTTGGCTTCCACCCAAAGCAGACATCACTCCTCGCTTTCAAGCCCACAGCACTTACAAGCAAACCCCACACAGTGCCTGCAGAGCCTGGCCCAGATCAGCCCTCCCCGACTCAGGGCCCAGCTCTCTGGTCCCAGCTCTCCGCGCTTCGCCTGCCTTCTTCCTGCTGCTCTACCAGGCCCACCTCCAAGCCTGTTCCCTGCTGCTCCCTCCCCCCGGAACATCTTCAGGGCCCTCTCACCGCTCCAGTGAAAAGCCACCTTCCTGCCACCCAGGACCCACGCACTCTCAACCGAACCACCCTGCTAACTTCCCTTCCTAATACTCACCACCATCTGCAATTACCTTGCTTAGGCTTGTTTCTTTCTTCACCGTCTCTCCCACCTCGAATTTGAACGCCATGAAAACAGGCACCTGGTCTGCCTGTTCACTGCTCAACTCCAGCTCCTCAAACAGTACCCGGCAAATAGTAGGTACTCAATAACTGTATCCGTGTTGAACACATTTGTTAAATAACTTGTTGAATGAATAATGGCTATAAAACCCATGTTTTAAGCAAAGCCAAAATATGAAAAACCTGGTTTTACATAAAATATTAATCAGTGATTGAGTACAAGTTTACAAAAGGACTCCTTCCCTAATGCATTTTTAAATATTTGGCTTAAAAAGCTTCAGTGTGCACATTTTTAAAATATTTATTTATTTGGCTGCGCCGGGTCTTGGTTGAGGCACGCGGGATCTTCGTTGCGGCATGTGGGATCGATTTCCCTGACCGGGGATCAAACCCGGGCCCCCTGCATTGGGAGCACAAGTCTTAACCAGTGGACCATCAGGGAAGGCCCGCACATTTTTAAAAGATAAACCTTTGGCACAAAATGAACTAACTCCTTCAGGGCATGAACAGTGCCTGGTACACAGAAGGCACCCACTAAATACCTGCTGAATACATATGTAAGCACTGGAAAATAGCTTAATACGAGGCATGAGCTATATGAAACTGGACTTGGATTTGAGAACACAGTAAATTTAGCTATATTTAGGTCCCATTTTCCATTTCATCTGATGAACTGACACAGATATTTTTAAAATCCACTAATTTGAGATACTAGCAGTAATGTTAGCCATCATCTTTACAGGCGGGTGCAGATCCTAGGACATTCAGAAAGTTACCTGGCAGTTCTGTTGCTGTTAGTCTTCACCAATACGTAAGTGGCGGCATAGAAACGATCAACAGAAATACTCAGAACCGCCAGGGATGTCTGTGGACTTAGTATTAAAATCACAAACCGTGAGAAACTTGTTTTTATTTATACACTGTAATCTACGTAAAAACTCCACTGTTGGGACTTCCCCGGTGGCGCAGTGGTTAAGAATCCGCCTGCCAATGCAGGGAACAGGGGTTCCCAGCCCTGGTCTAGGAAGATCCCACATGCCGCGAAGCAACTAAGCCTGTGCGCCACGACTACTGAGCCCACGCTCTAGAGCCCTCAAGCCACAACTACTGAGCCCACGTGCCACAACTACTGAAGCCCATGCGCCTAGAGCCCGTGCTCCCCAACAAGAGAAGCCACGGCAATGAGAAGCCCTCACACTGCAATGAAGAGTAGCCCCCGCTTGCCACAACTAGAGAAAGCCCGTGCGCAGCAACGAACACCCAACACAGCCATAAATAAATAGATAAATTTATTTAAAAAAAAAACAGGGCTTCCCTGGTGGCGCAGTGGTTGAGAGTATGCCTGCCGATGCAGGGGACACGGGTTCGTGCCCCGGTCCGGAAAGATCCCACATGCCCGTGAGCCATGGCCGCTGAGCCTGCGCGTCCGGAGCCTGTGCTCCGCAACGGGAGAGGCCACAACAGTGAGAGGCCCGCATACCGCAAAAAAACAAACAAACAAACAAAAAAAACAAAAAACAAACTCCAGTGTCCCCAGTGAAAGACTAATCAAGAAACCGCACCTATATAAGCCTGGCCTCATTTTAATATAATGCACACCTGCCTTAATGTTCCAGAACACATCTAATTTTAAAAAGTGTATCTTAATTTTTCCCTTAACAGATAATCTCTTTGAAATAAAATTCTTCCTTATTTTGGCTTTATTCTTACACCATGAAATTACATGTTCAGTATTCACACACTACTAATGCATCACCCAAGAAAAACAAGTTAATGTTCAGGTAACCACCTGCATCAAGTGACACCCACTCCCTTTCTTCCCTAACAGGTGCTGGGCTGCAGTTTACAAAGGTCAAAGCAGGAATTTGATGTGCAAGTGTTTGTGTGAGGTGTGTGCTCATATGCGTTTATGTGTTCTTGAAGGGTCATTCTAAAATCTAATATAAATGCACTTTGGGAGTATGCAGTTCTGTGTATTATCTGTGCCTCTTGTTTATACTTTTAAAACATTTCCTCGTCTAAAATGCAAAGTGTGTTAATGACTTGTCTCTGAACTGAACACCAAACAGGTTCCACAGAAAGCCACTCTTACAAGCTATAACCCCAAGAAATGAACTTTCAAAGAGTACCTTCATATTCTAAAAGCTCTCACAGAATAACACACTGTCTACAAAAATCAATTACAGGATGTAATTTCCAATAGCACAACACCTAGAAAAAATGAAATACAAAAGAACTACACTTTTTAAAATTATGCTGACAACTGACATAACTTTACTGGAAAAACATTTCATAGTTTTTTGTTGTTGTTCTGTAGTTTAAACAAATTTGGAATAACATGATTCAGAACTCAGATCAAGTTATCAACATGTTCATTTTTTACATGAGCTTTTCAAAAGTATTGCCAGTTGCAGAAAGCTGACAATCCTTGATTTCTTTTTTAAGTAAGGCTTTGGCTTGCTGTTTTCACTGTCACCTCTGTAGGCCAATGTAAACAGAAGTCCACCTCACTCCTATAAGTGAAAAGGATCTTATTAAATATGTTTTAGGAAAGTAAATAAAACTATAAAACTACTAGCAGTAAGGTTTTCTTAGATTTACCTCTTGATTTTCGAATAAAACAACACAATGAGTCTATTTTTTTCCTCCTTTTGGCCTTGCAGTGTATAACAAAAGGAGACTCAAATCCTCAACCGAGTAATATACACACCCTGAATTACTTTTTAAACTATATAACATTCTTAAATTTTAGCATTATTTATAAAAGCCAATTAGCTATCACTTCAAGCCATAAAACCTGGGCATTATTAATTTTTCTTCAGTTCAAAACTACCTTATAACAACTCACAACCTGTTTGAAAGTCACTTCACTTTACTACTAGCTATGTCTCAGGGAGTGAAGATTCTGGTGAGGATGGGTAGTGCCCGTTTAGTAACTAGTGTTATCCGGTTTCTGTGTCTCCAGTTTATTACCACTTAAATGATAGGCAAAGCTTTATCTGTCTCATAAATAGGTATTTATAAAAATGTACTTTAACACTCCAAAAGCGCTGCATCATAACTAGAGATACCACCTATTATTTGTAAAGGGTCACAGAACGGCTAACAGGTTCTCCCATTATGAGTTTTTTGCTCAACCAACCTGCCATACACCAAGAGCGAGCTCTGCGAAGGGGCTGGCAAAGAGAGGAGCCTGTGGGGCGCGAGGAGGGTGCCCCATTAACCCGCCGACCTGTGGAAGCTTTGAGAGCTGCATCATTCAAAACACACAAACACCTGGTACTCCGGGAGGATATTATTCTATTACTGCCTTCTCAAACTGATGAGAACTCTAGAAATCCACTCCAATCCCTTCATTTTTGCGATAGCAGAATTGGCCCGGACACGTAACGCTTAGTGATTCTGAAGGCGCCAACGTTCTGAAAATAAACTTTCAGGAAATAGAAAGAACTTACGTTTAAAATTCAGACTCCGTGCTCGCTTCGGCAGCACATGTACTAAAATTCAGACTCCAAAACTTGCCCCTGGAAACCAGCGAGTTAAAAACAAAAGACAGACATCCTCTAAGCGCACCAAGTTCAGCCTTCGGGAATCCTCAGGGCACTATCCCAGACAACCGAGCACAAACCTGTACCCGGGAGGCTGACGCGCGAGGTCCCGCCGCCGAGAAACACCTCGCGGTGAATCCGCGGCGTGAGGGTGGGGGGACTTCGGGAGCCGGAGAAGCCCACGCGCCCTGCGTCGAGCCTCACTCTCCCCACCTGTGAAATGGGCGTGACGCCACTGGCCCGTTCGCCCCACGGGGAAGAAAGGCTAATGAATGAGAACCACCTGGTGAACGGCCCGGGCCGCCTTGGCCGCTCTCCGGCAGCGGTCCTCAGGCAGCGGGGCGTCCTCGGGCAGCGGGGCGCCCCCGCCGCGGTCGGATTCCCCCCCAAGGCCGCGGGCGCTCTCCGTGCTCCGGACTCCCCGCGGCCCGACGGTTACCAAGGTTCCCCAAGCCGCGCCTGCCCGGACGCCGGCTCCCGGGCCGTCAGCTACTGTAAAGGGCGCCGTCCCGACCCGGCCCCGACGCCGCCTACCTTGGCCACCCAGCTGAACAATGGTGACATCGCGGGCCGGGCGGAGGCTCGTCGCCCGCAGCTCCGGCTCACTCTCGCCGCCGGCCCGAGGGGCGGCGGGCAGCCGGGGGCGGGCTCGGGGCGCGGCGGGGCCCGGGCATGGCTCCCCCCGCGGCGGCGGCGGCGGCGGCGGCGGCGGCGGCGGCGGCGGCGGCGGCGGCGGCGGCGGCGGCGGCGGCGGCGGCGGCGGCGGCGGCGGCGGCGGCGGCGGCGGGCGGCGGCGGGCTCCTCCCCGCTCGTCACTGCCCCGAGAGGTCGCGCCCGCAGGGCTGCCCGGCCGAGAAAGGGAAGTGGGTGGGGAGAGTGGGGGAGGGGAGCGGAGGGGAGGGAGCGCGGCCGACCCCGCCCCCACCCCGCCCACCCCCCACGCTCGGCTCGCGGCGGGAAGTTGGGACCCGCGGGGGTCGCCCTCCTTCGGGACGCCCCCGGCTGCGCGGCTACTGGGGGAGGAGTCGTAAGCCCTAAGGGCTAGGGACGCGGCTTTCTAGGCCTCTGGGGTCCGTTTCGCCCAACTTTCAGAAAACTAAGAATTCCTCTCCTTGAGGTTCGGTAAAAGCCCCAGAGTTGGAGCGAACACAAAGCCCGCCCAGCGTTCCAGGGGTTACTGTCGCCCCCGCAGCGTTTCTTCCTAAACGCTCCGGATTGCTGGTAACAAAAGGGCTAGTGTTCCCCTAACTCCTAATACCTTTATATAATCAAAGGTGGTTTTCTTGGAGCCAGAAAACTCAGCTGTTGAGACTAGAAAAGGGGCGGTGGAAAAAGAACCTTCAGTTCCTGCCAGCTGGGAGGTTTCAGCAACGTGAGAAATGTTGGTTTCACCAGTTTTCTTCTCTCCCAAGGCAAGATGATAAGCAGTGTAGTCAGTTTATAGCTACAGAGGTTAAGCTGAGTTTCGAACTCAGACACCCAAGAGTTGCACTTTGGAAAAATAAAAAAAGGCCAAAGGACACATTAATAACCAATGTGTAAATATATGTGTCATGTGGGAGCCACTCACTGAGTTCCTCAAGCCAAATAGCCACCCTAACCCCATAATTTTGCTTCTTTCCTCTTGTCATATTAATTGTGCCTTATCTTCATGACAGGCCAGTAGGACATTTTAATGAAGTTCCCCAAATGCCTGGCATCTGAGTTAGGTGGGTATATTCGTTATCTATTGCTGCATAACAAATTACCCCAAAACTATGAAGCTGGAAACAACTGTTTCTGTGGGTCAAAAATCCGGGGAGTATCTTAGCTGGTCCCTCTGACTCAAGGTCTGTTAGCCGGGGCTGCAGTCATCTCCAGACTGGGACTGAAGGACCCACTTTCAAGCTCATGGTTGTTCCCAGGATTCAGTTCCTTGCAGGCTCTTGGACTTCAGGCCTCAGTTTCTTCCTGCAGCATGTGGATCTGCCCATAGGGCTGCTCACAATATGGCAGCCTGCATCCCCTAGCACAAGTGATCCAAGAAAAAGCACGTGTCCAAGAAGGAAGTCAATGGTTTTATAAACTAATCTCAGAAGTGACATCCCAAGACTTCTGCCACATTCAGTCTAGTCCACACTCAAGGTGAGGGGATTACACAAGGACATAAATACCAAGAGAGGACCATGGTGGAGGGAGGGGTGTCATCTTTTTTTCTCCTCCCAGGTAGGGTACATGGGAACAAGATAAATGATAAAGGCATGGTGAAAGTCAAGAGTGATAGCATTCTAACAAAGCCTACCTGGGTACTCGAAAAGGGCCTTCAGAGCATCTTAGGGAAGTGCTATTCTTTCATTCTTTTCAGCAGTGATGTTCCCAAAAGAAATTAAGAGGTGGAAAATGGGAGTGCATTTGCAGCCATTTAACCAAATCTTTCTCTGTTATCACATTACTTCCCCAAGCAAGCGGAAGAGATAGAGGCTGAGAGCTCCCTCAAAGTAAGAGCCTTTATGGCCACTACAGCCTCGCTACTCAAAGTGTGATTCATGGACCAGCTGCCTTGGCATCACCTGGCAATTGTTAGAAATGCAGACTCTCAGACCCTGCCCTAATACCCCGTCCTACGGAGTCAGAACCTTCATTTTACCATGACTTCAGGTGGCTAGGATATACATAAAGTTTGAAATGCACTAGTATATGAGATCCACTGACATTGGCCTTAAAACAATGTAACAGACCAACAGCCCCTTGAGAGAACAGCTAAAACTGTCCTTCGTCCTTGCGATGGCGTGAACTAGCTCAGCAGAGGGAGACCTGGAGAACTACGGGGAAGCAACACCGTTGTGATGGGAGTGGCTGGGCAGCTGAGGACCAGGCATGATAAGCTGGACGGTTGACAAATGTCATCACACACCATCACTCCAATCCCTAGCCTGAGCTCTACGAAAATGCCCAGGACTGAGAAGCAACTCAGGGGAAAGGATGAGGGGAACCCGAAATGGACTACAGAAACCTGAATTACCTCCAACTGACTGAGATAAACTTTCTACTTCTTCAGCAGGAGGTAAGAAGGCAAAAAAGAAAAATTACATTAAATTTAGAAGGAAAATTACACTTCTTGCACACAAAAAAAGGTTAAGACTAAATCCTGAATATGACACTTAAAATATGACAGGTGAAGTAGGGACATCCAGGCTTCATTGTTTTAACCTGGACCCCTGGACTTCCCTGGTGGCACAGTGGTTAAGAATCCTCCTGCCAATGCAGAGGACACGGGTTTGAGCCCTGGTCTGGGAAGATCCCACATGCCGCGGAGCAACTAAGCCCGTGTGCCACAACTACTGAACCTGCGCTCTAGAGCCCGCGAGCCACAACTATGGAGCCCATGTGCCACAACTACTGAAGTCTGTGCGCCTAGAGCCTGTGCTCCACAACAAGAGAAGCCAAGCCACCGCAATGACCGCAATGAAGGGTAGCCCACGCTTGTCGCAATTAGAGAAAACCCGGTGCACAGCAATGAAGACCCAATGCAGCCAAAAATTAATTAATTAATTATTAAATAACTAAACCTGGACCCAATTCTCCATGTATATACACATCAGTGTGGAGTCTCCTGCAGTTTCTGGTTTGCACTTGCCTAAACCTTACATGATTTTAGACTAAGGTCTCCATCTCCATCTGCTCCAGGTCTCCCTGCCTGATCTGGGCAGAATCACTCATTTAATGGGAAAGTAAGAACCTTTCGAGTGGGTGGACTTGATAGTAACGTATGGGGCTCTAACACTAAATATTACATGAAAGTTCTTCATTCCCTGCCAACATGTAGCTTGCCAACAGAAATTCTGTTGTAATCTGGAAGTTCATTAAAGGGAAACTTTTACATCAGACAATCTAACAGATCTCACATTCAAAACAATTTTCCTTAAAATCTATTTCTCCCATCTGAAAAATGTATCCTTCTCTAAGAAACTGTATATTTCCCCAGGGAAGGACCGTACAGTCATGGGTAATTTTCAATAGCTCCCCATTGATTCTTTTTCAGCCAGCATCAAGAACGCTTACAGACAGAATAATCATTGCTCAAAGATGCTGATGGCTCCCAGCCCTGATTTTCTATCAGAGTTACCTGTGATGACAAGGTGAGTGGGTGAGGAAGGAGGGCAGATGATATGGCTGCTCTGTGGCAGGGTGGAATGCTCAGAGACCTCAAAGAGCAGGTAGGTCATATAAATGTGTGCAGAGGGCCAGGTGTGAGACAATAAGGAATGAATGAACTGTGGCATCTTGGAGAATGCATGCTCAATTATTAAAACACTCCACCCAGCCAAGCAAAATGTGTGAGCTTGGAGGAGTGTGTATCGTGTGTGTGTGCGTGTGTGTGTGTGTGAGAGAGAGAGAGAGAGAGAGAGAGAGAGAGAGAGATTCTGATTATCAGCCAGGATTGAGAACCACTTGCATAGTTCTAGATCCCTTGTTTAAAAAAAAAAAAAACAGCTGCTCTGTGGAGAGCAATAGGCCTATCTGAATAGGACTGCAGAGATCTAAATAAGTAGGATCTACAGAAAATCTGAGACTAAGTAACTTTAAAAGGAAGCTTTAATGTCTCACCATCAGTTTTCCTGAGACATTAAAGGAGGACTAAAAAGGGGGGTCAACCCAGGAACTGGAAGAGGTGCTCATCTACTAAGCCTGACCATAACTCCCGAATAAATCTGACACTCCTGCCCTTCTGTGTTCCTCCTTTGAAGAGGAGCAAGGGTCAAGAACAGTAATACCTCCTGAGAGTTCAGGAGATGCTGACAGGCTGCTCTCCACCAACTGAAATGTGGAGGGCGCAGAGGTAGGAAGCATGACCTCACTCTGCAGCCTGTTCCTCCCCACCACAAGACCTGGTTAAAAATAGAACCATTGTGACACCAACTCCACAAGGAAACTGGACTTGGTTTCAAGTGAATCACAACCACTTGGTAACTAGGATTCTAACAGCAGTTACAATGTGTTTTGTTTTGGCTTTTCTTCCCACATCACCATGCTATTCTGGGACACCAGCTAAATGTCCTACAATTCAACTCAATTCTGACACTATCTACCTGGAGATTGTATCAGATCCCAAAGAATATGGGCTCAGTCCTACAAGACTGCCCTCCCTCCCAACTTCAGACACCAATCCCAAGTCCAGGGTGTCACCTGTGCCTCTGACCAACTGGTTCCAACGACCCCATCCTTGGCTTCAATTAATTTGCTAGAGTAGCTCACAGAACTCAGGGAAACGTTTTACTTACTAGATCACCAGTTTATTATAAAAGGATATAACTCAGGAACAGCAGAATGAAAGATGCACAGGGCAAGTTATGGGGAACAAGGTGCGGCGGGGGGAACATGCTCTTTCTCAAATACCTCTCCTCAAATCCACCTGTTTACCAACCCCAAAGCTCTCCAAACCCCATCCTTTTGGGTTTTTATGGAGGCTTCATACATAGGCATGATTGATTACATCATTGGCCTTTGGCAATTGAACTCACTCTCCCGCCCCTCTCCCTTCCTCCGGGTTCAGGGGGTGGGACTGAAGGTTTCAACCCTCTAATCACAAGGTTGGTTCCCGTAGCAACCAACCTGCATGCTAAAGAGACCTAGGGGCTTTCCAAAAGTCAACTGATTAACATAACAAAAGACACCTCCATTGTTCTCTTCGCAGGAAATTCCAAGGGTTTTAGGAGCTCTGTTTTGGGGGGGGGGGAAAGGGGGACAAAGCCCAAAAATATATTTCCTGTTGTAAATCACGATATCACAGCAACTGGTCAAGAATCTACTCAGTTCGTGAATATTCATTAGCACCTATTGTGTAAAGCAAACACGTGTCCTAGCAAGGAATAGCAAAGATGATCATCCCTGAAGCATAGGCACACAGCGTAGCAGGGAAGAGTGAAAAGTGCCAAGAGAAGCTCCACCGAGTCCCAAAGGAACGAAAGATAACTTCCGGCGGCAAAGGAAGAGCCGGCATCCTGGCTGGAAGACATCAGGACTTTTACAGATGGAGATGAGGGAGCGGGGTTTCCAGGAGGAAGGACCAGCTGGCGTGAAGGATTGGTGCTCATCTCTGAAAATCAAGCCTTACCAGGACAGATAGAATAGAAATCGAGCTCACATTGCAGAGACAGCATTTTAGTAAATGGTAGTTTGGGGGTGTGCAGTCATCCTCACTGGCATAAAAATTTGTTTCCAGAAAAAAAATATATATTTTAATATTTATTTGGTTGCACCGGGTCTTAGTTGCGGCAGGCAGGCTCCTCAGCTGTGTCATGAGAACTCTTAGTTGCGGCATGCACGTGGGATCTAGTTCCCTTACCAAGGTTCGAACCCTGGACCCCTGCATTGGGAGCACGGAGTCTTATCCACTGCGCCACGAGGGAAGTCCCCAGAAAAAATATTTGCTGAGATACTATCAAATCCAAAAAAGTCATGAAAAAAGTCCCTCTGTATGAATTGAAAACATATGTCTATGAAAACAATTGTAATGAATGTTCACAATAGCATTATTCATAATGGCTAAAAAGTGGAAACAACCCAAATGTCCATCGACTGATGAATGGATAGTGTACCCACACAACAGAATATTATTTGGTCATAAAAAGTGATAAAGTACCAATGCATGCTACAACGTAAATGGACCTTGAAAACATTATGCTAAGAGAAAGAAGCCAGACACAAAATACCATATATTGTATAGTTCCATTTATAAGAAATGTCCAGAATAGACAAATCAAAAGAGACAGAAAGATTCGTAGTTTCCAGGGACTGGGGAGCAGGAAACATGGAGAGTGACTGCTAAAGAGTATGAGGTTTCTTTTAGAGGTGATGAAAATATTTTGGAATTAGATAGTGGTTATGTTATGGTTACACAACTTTGTGGATATACTAAACCCCCAAATTTCATGGCATGTGACTTATATCTCAATTTTTAAAATCCCTCTATGTGATGATGGTTTAATGACTTTACATAAATTATCTCCCTAAGCTTGTATAATAATGGAACCCACACTTCAAAGGGCTAGTTTCAGGATTAAATGGGATGCATATAAAGCACTCAGACTGAATCCTTGCACACAGTAGGTGCTTAGGAAATGTTAGCAGATGTTAGCTATAGGAGGAGGAGGAGGACGAGGAGGGGGAGGGGAAGAAGAAGAAGGAGGAGAAGAAGGAGGGGGAGGGGAGGGGGAGGGGAGGAGGATGGGAAGGGGAGGGGAGGGGGAGGGGGAGGAGGAGGAGGAGAAGAAGAAACTTCAGTAGCAGCAGTAGCAGTGATTGTCGTAGGTTAATGATGGGTATGTGTGACGGTTAATCTTCATGTGTCACTAAGGGCTGCCCAGATAGCTGGTCAACATTATTTCTGGTGTGTCTGTGAGGGTGTCTCTGGAAGAGATTAGCATTTGAACTGGTCAACTGAGTAAAGAAGATCACGCTCATCAATGTTTGGTGGACATTATCCCATCCATTGAGGTTCTGAATAGAACAAAAAGGTGGAGGAAGAGAGAAAGCTCTCTCTCTCTCTCTCTCTCTCTCTCTCTCTCTCTCTCTCTCTCTCTCTCTCTCGTTCTGCTTGAGCTGAGACCGCCATCTTCTCCTGCCATCAGAGATCAGTGCTGCTGGTTCTCAGGCCTTTAGACTCAGACCAGGACTTACACCATCAGCCCTCCCGATTCTCAAGCCTTCAGACTTATACTGAAATACACCACTGGCTTTCCTGGTTCTCCAGCTTGCAGATGGCAGATCATGGGACTTCTTGGTCTCCATAACCACATGAGCCAATTACTATAATAAATCTCCTCTTACATATCTCTCTCTAATATATCCTATTGGTTCTGATTTTCTGGAGACCCCTAATACAGTATGACTATTGTAAATACAGAAACAGAACAGAAGTGATGGGCTGGAGATCTCAAGTTCATGGCTGGGTTTATAGACAAACAGTTGAGAGCAAAGAAGAGATTGTGCGTTAGCCAAAACTAATTCTGGCACGGGTGGGCCCCCTGACATATCTCAGTATTTTCCTCTCCCTTTTTATGGGTTGCTATCTCTAGCGGTATGACTGTGCTCCATTTGTTACTTTCGTTCTATAAGCCATGCCATGAATCACCCAAGTTTCGCTGGTAAATTCCTGTCATTCTGGGCAGAGACTTGGTGTGCACAAGCATTACTAGCCTGTCACACTTTCAGAGAGTTCCGATATTCCTCACTAAGAAATGGATCCTGCTCATTCACACTGCTCATCTCGCTTTTCTCTTCCCCACACATACTGTGTCTCATTACCTGTCTACATCTCTTGCTTTCTCTCAAGCACACACTTGTACTCATATTTTAAATGATGCCAGATTCAAAATGGAGTCTTTGGGTGGCAAGACTATTTGAAGACCAACCTGAAAGCAAAGAATGCTCAATAAATTGGTGAATAAGTGAAAGTACAGAGTGGAAAGATACATTTTGTGAAGACTTATTTGGAGGTAGACAGTAAATTCAGGGAGTTAGCTGAAGAACACTCTACTTTGATAGAGCTGTGTCAACGTTTAAATTAAGGTCTCTGATGTCATGTTTTGATTTTGTGCATCAAGTTGTAGTTTGTTAGCCAGAGTAACAGTAAACAAATTTCACAAGAACATTTTTAGTGTTCTCAAGCTCCAGCCACCTTCACTACATTGCAAAATTAAAAGCTGGCTGGGAATTCCCTGGCTGTCCAGTGGTTAGGACTCGGCGCTTTCACTTCCAGGGGCCCAGGTTCAATTCCCTCGTCGGGGAACTAAGGTCCTGCAAGCGGTGAGGCACAGCCAAAAATAAATAAATAAATAAAAACTGGATGAAGCCCAGCTAGAAATCCTGAGAAGTCTCTGCAGTGTAAAAAGGGAGCCATTGAACTTGTAACTCTAGAGCTCTAGAGGGAACCAGAGAGTACAAATCCCCCCCAAAATAAAGTTCACACCAGTGAACATTTTGGGGTTGCCATTTTTTCTTTCTGCACTCAGCAGTCTTACTAGAACAGAATTTACTTTATGACGCAAACTTCTCTCTTCAGTAGAAATAACAATCAATTCGTTTCACTGTGACATTTCAAAAGCAGCTAAATTAATATATTTTGCTATTGAAATATCTGTTCTCATCTCAATATTTTGCTTAATATATACAGTAACTGTGTTCACTTTCTAGCTGGTAAGACATTCCAAAAATAGAAACAGTGTTTCTCTATTTTTAGCTCAGTCTATAAAGTTTAAGCAAATAATCTTTCCAAAGTATTGCACACACATGTTTCAAATTCATGGAAAAACCCAGTGGCAAAGAGCTCATAAAAGAAAACACAGTGAAAATTTGGAGTCAAAAGATTTTTGATATCCTCACCCTGTGTTAAAACTAAACAGAGATGCTTAGCTTTCAACTCAGATATTTTAATTATAATTTATAATAGGAACATGAAAAACACCACTTAGCATAGCACTAATTTCACCAGAAAATAACTTTTTTTTTTCCTACACTGAAAGTTATGTTTTTCCTTAAAAAATTAGACTGAAAAATGTCAATTCCTGTTTCCTGGTCAAATCTATTAGTGAATAAAAATCAGACCAAAGCTTCCTTTTCCCCTTCTTTCATACTAAATCATAATTTCCTTTTTTCCCCAAAAAAAGGTGGTTTAGTTTACCCTTGATTAGAGTGATTTCTCACTTCTAAAACAATTTATTTGTTCAATTTCATCCAGTTCTTTAAAGTGTTATGCTTCAATCCAGCAATCGCACTCCTTGTTATTTACCCAACTGAGTTGAAAATTCATGTCCACACAAAAACCTGCACACCGCTGTTTAGAGCATCTTCATTCATGATTACCAAAACTTGGAATAAACCAAGATGTCCTTTAGGAGGTAAATGGATACATAAACTGTGGTACATAGAAACAATGGAATATGATTCAGTGCTAAGAAGAAATGAGTGACCAAGCCATGAAAAGACATGGAGGAACCTTGAATGTACATTACTAAGTGAAGGAAGTCAATCTGAAAACACGACATACAGCATGATTCCAACTATATATGGCATTCCGGAAAAGGCAGAACTATGGAGACAGTAAAAAGATCAGTGGTTGCCTGCGGTTGGGGGTGGGAGAGAAGGGGTGAGTAGGCAGAGCACAGAGGACTTTTAGGGCAGTGACAGTACTTTGTATGGTATTATAATGATGGATATATATCCATCATTATGGATGTATGTATGCATATACATACGTTTGTCCAAACCCATACAATGTACGACACCAAGAGTGAATCCTAATGTAAGCTATGGACTTTGGGTGATAATGATGTGTCAGTGAAGGTTTGCCAACTGTTACAAATGTACCATTCTGGTGAGGGATAGGGATGTTGATAACGTGGCAGGCTATGCATTTGGTGGGTGGGGGGAGGTTATATGGGAAATACCTTCTGCTCAATTTTGCTGTGAACCTAAACCTGCTCTTTAAAAACCCCTGAAAAAAACCAAGTTTTAAACATCAGTGAAACTCTCTGTCAATGCTCTCAGTATTTTGTGTGTGTGCTTCCGTATTTTGGATCAGAACTGCACAGCAAGCACCCAGAAAGGGGCAGAGTGACTCTTCCATGTCGGATACCTGTGCCTGGTACAGAGCCACGCACTCTGCACAGTCATGCAAAAGAGTCCGTATCTGTTTCCTCACCAGAGCTTGAGATTCCGATAAAAAGTCCACCGAGCCATGTACACTCACACCTCCCCAAGAGGCGTGTACCTGACTCTGCTCGTCACAATGCTCAGGTGCACCGAACGAGTATACTTTCCAGAAGCTAAGATCCACGTGCTATGTTCTTAGGTCCATGCCCCTCTAAAAACTTTAAGATTAAACAGTCTCTCTGGGCTCACTCCTTAGCAAAGGAATGCATACGTTCTAAAATAAACCAGCACCTGCTTCCTGGTCTCTATACACAGCTGGAGAAGGTACATAACTTATGTTGGCTTTGACAGGAAATGCAAAGGCTGAGAAGATACAAGAAGGAGGAAATGGCTTCTCTTTTCCATTTGTGTTGGAATCACCTTCCGTTTCTTGCTTGTAAGTGGAGAAGCCTGAACACGGCTCTCCTCACCTGGAGTTTTTCAAACATGGTAGAGGTTATGCTCTGAGTGAGGTGAAGATAAATTCAACCTTCAGGTGATGGTCAGAATTTATCTAAAGTGGCCAGATTGATTTGCACCCAGCCCTTTGGAGCCTTTCTGTCTGCGGAGGCAATGTGGCTTCAGAGACAGCCCACGAGGAACAGGGGGCTGGGCGTCCAGGTGGGCACAGCTAACTTCTACTTGCCCACGACTGGCGGCTCATGTTGAATCTCTGGACCTGTTTTCACCTTCTAAATTTTGGAGGTTAGACTCATGATCTCCAAGGTCCCTTCCAACCTTCCCTCAGGAACGCTATGGAATATGTACTAAATTAAATGCCCATGATGAGTTTGTTCCTGGCAGCCTTAGCTCAGGGTCAAGGTAGAAATGAAACATACCTGCTCCCCAGTCTCAAGGTCTCAAGGGTGCCAACTTGGAACTTTTCCAACCTACAGTTGGTTTCTTGCCTCAGGGGAAAAGATGGCAAGAACAAATGCCTACAGTACAGTGGAGGAGGGGTCACCTGCCTCCTGTTTGAGGTACTCCTTCTCCAAGATCGAGGGTCAGGAAGGAACAACATCCACTGAACACGTGTTACACGCCAAGTGCTTTCATATATTCTCATTAATGCTCACAACTCCAAAGCCATGGGGGCTGGACCTCCCAGAGCCCTGGGGGTCAGACCCCTCCCTGAAAAGCTGTAAGGGCAGAACTTCTGCCCCACTGTGTCCAGAAGGTGGGACCTGTGCCCCAGTGGGGCTGACGGGCAGAGAATCAAGCCAAAGAGGATTATGCTAAAGGCTTAAGGTCTCATGGAGTTTGCCTTGTAGTTTCGACTTACTTGGGCCCTATCACCTTCTTCTCTCTTGATTTCTCTCTTTTGGAATAGGATTGTCTATCCTACGCCTGGCCCACCATTGTACTCCAGAAATACGTAACTTGTTTGATTTCACAGGTTCACAGCTAGAGAGAATTTGCCTCAGGTTGAATCATATCTTGACTCTCACCCATACCTGATTTAGATGATATTTAGATGAGGCTTTGGACTTTAGACTTTTGAGTTGATGGTGGGATGTAATGAATGTATTTTGCATATAAGAAAGACATGAATTTAGGGGGATCAGAGACAGAATGCTATAGAATGAATGTTTGCATCCTCCCAAAATTCCTATGTTAAAACCCAATCCCAGACTTCCCTGGTGGCACAGTGGTTAAGAATCCGCCGGCCAATGCAGGGGGCATGGGTTCCAACCCTGGTCTGGGAAGACCCCACATGCCGTGGAGCAAGTAAGCCCGTGCGCCACAACTACTGACCCTGCACTCTAGGGCCTGCAAGCTACAACTAATGAGCCCTCGCGCCACAACTACTGAAGCCTGCAGAGCCCGTGCTCCGCAACAAGAGAAGCCACCGCAATGAGAAGCCCGTGCACCACAACAAAGAGGAGCCTCCGCTCACCGCAACTAGAGAAAGCCCGCGCGCAGCAGCGAAGACCCAACGCAGCCAAAATTAAATAAATAAATAAATGTATTAAAAAAAAAAACAATCCCCCAGGGCCTTTGGTGATGATTAGGTCATGAAGGTGAAGCCCTCATGAATGGGATTAATGCCCTTATAAAAGAGACTCCAGAGAGATCTTTCTTCCCTTCCACCACGTGAGGATACAGCAAAAAGACAGCCGTCTATGAACTAGGAAGCCGAATCTGCCAGCACCTTGATCTGGGACTTGCCAGCCTCCAGAACTGTGAGAAATAAATTGCTACCGTTTATAAGCAACCCAGTCTCTGTGTGTGTGTATATATATATACATATTTTGTTTTGTACATTTTTGTTATAGCATCTCAAACAGACTAAGACAAGTACTAATAATAGTAATAGAACATGATGTGTATTGAGTGCTTACTGTCTACCTGACGCTGCTAACACCAGCAAACCTTTGCATCGCGCTCTTTAGGGATCAGGCATTTGTTCTAAGCATTTACAATGCATGAGGCTGGGACCGGGATTACCCTGTTTAGGATGGGGAAACTGAAGGGGCAAGAACCAGGATTCGGGCTCAAGCACTATGTCAACTTAACCACTTTATTACCCTAAATATCTCAAAAGTCTGCTGCAAGCTGTTATTTATTATTTTGCAAGCAAGGAAGCAGAGGTTGAGCAATGTAAAATCAATCATCACCCAAGGTCTTACTTGGGTAGAGCTGAGGCTCTCTGCAATGTCAGGAAAGCAAATGGCCCTAAGCGCTATCAACACCGCTTTGTGCTCTAAGATTTCGGGTATCTAGTCTGGCCAAGAGAGGTTTTCGAGACAGCCACCAGCTTGCAGCCAGCAGCGGACTCTGTCAGGGCAGAAGTTCTGCCTCTCTCTTAGAGCCAGGGGCTGAGCCAATGCCCGCTAGACTAGATGGATGTGAGCTTGAGATGGCAGCAGATTTTAATGAATCAACAAATGAATAAGAGAGAAAGGGAAGGAAGAAAAGCTAGTTCTCTTTGAGGCTAAGGCAGCAGGGCCCTTCCCAAGGGTCCAGCTGGGCCAGGGGCTAGTAAGAAGGAAGTGAGGCTGCAGCAGGCTTCCCAATGAGGCCACGCTGGGGGCTGGCAAGACAGACCCAACCTGAAGCCAGAACAAAGCATGGACTGGGCTGTTGGGTGTTGGGGAGGTGGGAGCAGGGGTCCTCCCTGTGAAAAGCTGGCCTGGCTGATGGGCTGGGGACCCTGACCTCCCAGTGCCCAGGAAATTCAGCTGGATGGGGTATGGCCCCTGCACAGCTTAATGAGAATCTGATTCTTGGGTTGGATGTATCAGTGGATCCAGGACAAGGTTTCCTTATGTGAAAAACATCACCGTGCCCTTTCTCTCCAAGGGCCCACAGCTGGCCAAATCCAAGAAAGAGGCACAGGGCTCCTCTGGGCCAGCAAATGCTGCTTTATAGTTTTAATCCAACCAGCAGTGATTTCAGGTATCCAACCCTGGCCCACCATGTGCACAGCAATGGAACTTAAGCCACTGAAGTATCCCCATTAATTCGCGGTGTCACTTGATAAATATCTATTGCACACATTCACACACCTGTCCCTAGGGGTGCTACAGTAAACAAGCCACCCCCCCCCCAGAGGAATGTCATAGGGTCCAGTGGGCCCATACAGCAAGCAAACAGAAAACTGCATGACCAAGTGAGAAGTGCCACTAGAAGGAAAAGAGGAGCTGCTAAGAAAGCATGCAGAGAAGGCGTTGGGGGGCGGGGGGTGGAGATGGGGAGTGGTCTAAGACTTGCAAGCAGCATATGAGGCTGAAGGGCTTAAGGACACACCCAAAGGCCAAGTAGAAATTACCCACTGAAGGGTAAAAGATGATCACTAATGTACAAAGGAGTAGAATCTGATACTGGACTTTTTTTTTTTTTTTTTTTTGCGGTACGCGGGCCTCTCACCGCTGCGGCCCCTCCCGCTGCGGAGCACAGGCTCCGGACGTGCAGGCTGAGCGGCCATGGCTTACGGGCCCAGCCGCTCTGCGGCATGCGGGATCTTCCCGGACCGGAGCACGAACCCGTGTCCCCTGCATCGGCAGGCGGACTCTCAACCACTGCGCCACCAGGGAAGCCCTGATACTGAACTTTTTATTACGTATGGCATTCTTGTTTTCTAAGGTTTTCTCCTTAATTATAAAATACTTCAAAAAACTTAAACAGAATAATATGACAGATACACAGGTAGTTACCACTCAGTTTTAACAGTTTTAAATATTTTGCACATATGTCCATTTTTTTAAAAGAAGTAAAGTGTTACTTATAGCGCTCTTCCCCTCCATCCCCAGAGGTAACCACCATCCTGCACTGGGTGTATCTTCCCCCGCCTCTGTTTTTATATATTAACCACATAGGTATCAATCCACAAACAATATAAGGTAGCATTTTGTACTTTTACATTTTTTCCTACATGGTGTCATAGTGTATATATTCTTTTAGAAATTGCTTTTTTATATTCAGTACTGTGTTGTTTTAACTGCTGAATGGTATTCAATTGTATTAAGTTGCATGATTATTGCACAATTTAATTATCTCTTCCCTTTTTGATGGAAATTTAGACACCCCCCCTTTTTTTTTTTGCCATAGCAGCAACACCCTTATACTTGTCTCTTCATGCACATGTCCATGATGTATCCCTAGAAATGGAATTGCTGGGTTAAGGGTATTCACATCTCCAGCTGTACGCACATGGCCACATTCTGCTGCCACTGGGCCAATTTATACTCCCACCTGCATGCTTATGATCCTGTTTCCTCACATCCTCACCAATCCTGATGTTACCAAGCTCTTAAATTTCGCTAATCTACAGTGTGATATGTTATTTTTCTCGCTTTAATCTGCCTTTCCTGGGACTTCCCTGGTGGCGCAGTGGTTAAGAATCCGCCTGCCAATGCAGGGGACATGGGTTTGATCCCCGGTCCAGGAAGATCCCACATGCCGCGGAGCAACTAAGCGCCACAATTACTGAGCCCCCGTGCCTAGACCCTGTGCTCCACAAAAAGAGAAGCCACCGCAATGAGAAGCACACACACCGCAACGAAGAGTAGCTCCCATTCACCGCAACTAGAGAAAGCCTGTGCGCAGCAATGAAGACCCAATGCACCCAAAAATAAAAATAAAATAAAATAAATAAATTAATTAAAAAGTCTGCCTTTCCCTAGTTGCTAGTGAGTTGCCCATCTTTTCATATGTCAAATGGCTATTCAAGTTCCCTCCTCTGTAAATTGCCTATTCACATTGTCAGGCCATTTTTCTACTGGGTTGTCTTTTTTTAAAAAATTGATTTGTAGAAATCCACTATATATTCTGGATATTAATTCTTACCAATTGTTCTTTGACTTAACAATTATTTAGAAGCAATACTATTAAGACAATCAGTTAAAAGATGAGTGTAGTCTCTTAAATATGCACACCTTCAACCAAATGCTTTTTTATTGACTTTAGCAGAGGACCTGGCTTGTATTTTCTTAATGGTTTCATATTCCAAGGCCAAGGGCAGCATATGCAAACAGACGTCTGAAAAGAAGTGTTCATGTTCATTGCCGAAGAGATACCTACACGAAATGATTAATTACTGTCCTGGAGATGTTAAAGACCCTCAGAGAAGCTGCAAGCCCTGTGCTGACGACAGACATACTTTAAATCAAAGACCAGGTTATCATTGGATTTAGGGTGATTTTTAAAACATTTTCATTTCTATTCAGTTTTTTGTTCAACTTGCTTTATTTCAGTTTAGAATTTGACTTTATATCATTCCTTTTTATCATTTTATCATTATCATAATAATCCTGAAAAAAAATCAAAATAATAACCAAAAATTATCACAACTATTAACATCCTCATAACGAAATCCACAGACTGGAAAGTTATCATCCTGTTAAACCTCTTTATTTACAGGTGATGAAACTGAAGTCTGAGAGGCTAAGAAATTTATTCATTCATTCATTGAACAAATATTTATTCAGCTTCTACTGTAACAAATATCATTTAGGTGCTTACTGTGTATTAAGCTAAGAATTTCATTTGAATTTAGATATTAAACATTTAAACATCTAAACATTTAAACAGAATTTAGACACATTTAGTGTCCCTAAAGACAGTTTTAAGAGGTAAAATTTTGGAAGTTACATAGCTTGCACAAAGTCCATGGCCCGTCAGTGGAGGAGGTGGGGTTAAGACCCAGGGATTCTGACGCCAGCAATACTTCCAGTCTTGTCATAGGATATGCCTGTGGTGCTTGGCCTGAGTTTGAAACACAGAGATATGAAAGCTGCAGGAGAACAGCGCCCTGGCATTCACACAATATCATGTCCTCTTTCATAGATGAAACCCAGTTCTGGTGAAGGTGGCAATGGATAGGCAGGAGCTTATGCCCATACCTAATAGAAACTCATCTTTGCGTGGCACACTGACCCAAGACAAAGATTAATTACACAGAGAACCCCCCAGAGGGTCAGCTCCTGGGAAAGAGTAAGTACTTAGTCTTCATGGTGAACCAACCAGACACGGTCTCTGCCCTCATAGGGTTCACAATCTAGTAGAGAAGACAGGCAATAAGCAAATAAGGAAACCAGCGAAATGTGTAATTACACAGTATGGCTAAGTGCCATGAAGGAAGGGAACAAGGTAATGTGGGAGAGAAAGGCTCGTGGGCAAGGGACTTACTTTAGAATGTGTAGTCAATAGGCCTCTATTAACACTAAAACTGAGACCCAAATGAGTCAGCCATGGCACAAGTTAGGAGAAAAGCTTGTGCAAAGGAAGGAAAAGAGTATCTCTGTGGGTAGAGCAGAGAGAGTCAGGTAGAAAATGGCTCAAGATAAAGGCAAGTGACAGATTTCTCAAGGCCTTGAAGGCTATGGTAAGGTGCTGTACTTTTTTTTAAATTTTATTTATTTATGGCTGTGTTGGGTCTTCGTTTCTGTGCAAGGGCTTTCTCTAGTTGTGGCAAGTGGGGGCCACTCTTCATCGCAGTGTGCGGGCCTCTCACTATCGTGGCCTCTCTTGTTGCGGAGCACAGGCTCCATATGCGGAGGCTCAGTAATTGTGGCTCACGGGCCTAGTTGCTCCGCGGCATGTGGGATCTTCCCAGACCAGGGCTCGAACCCATGTCCCCTGCATTGGCAGGCAGATTCTCAACCACTGCACCACCAGGGAAGCCCCTGTACTTTTTTCTAAATATCATGGGGAACTATTGGTGGGTTAGGTAGTGGAGTTACATGATTGAATTCTTTACTCAGTCACTCTGACCATTAAATAGAGAAAGGAATACTGGAGTCAGAGGTGGGAACAAGAGACCAGTTCTCCAGTTAGGAGGCCATTGTGATGGTGGCTTGGATCAGGATAGTGACAGTGAGAATTAGGTAGAAGCAGATGGACTCAAGACATATTTTGGAAACAGAACCAACAGGACTCACAAACAGATGGAAGGTAGAGTATGAGTGAGAGAGAATGATCAAGGATGACCTTTAGATTCAAAGAAATGTGAATAAAGAACCACTTATAATTATTTTTCAAACATTTTATGATCTGTCTAGAATTTTTAAACTTAACAAACCTCCAGGGAGAAACGTGAGGGGGAGAGAAGGTCACAAAATTATGACTCTTCTATAAGGAACAGTGTGGCAGTCTAGGACTGAGACTTTGTATCTCTTCTGGAGGTCAACTCTTGAGCATCCTTTGCTTGGGAAGGAATCTGGACCCTTGGCCTCTGGCTGCCTCATATGGTTCTTAAGCAGCCATATCTAGCCGGCGTTTTGTGAAATAAGATGCTCAGAGACATAACTATCACCCACTTCAGTAGCAGCAGCAAAACTACTAACACATACAATAAATACCAATTCCTGATTTAGAAAGCTCACTAAATCCTGGAATTCAGCAATCACGGAACAACTCCTCAAGCCTCGCAGGTGATCTAGATTGACATCAGACATCTACCAAAACTTTATACAGAATCCAAGACACGGGCATAAAACTGCTTTAAGTTATAAGACGTTAGAAGCAAGATGAGAGTTCATGAATGTTATTTAACCATGCGGACATTTTAAGATAATCAATGTTAGTCCAACTGCAAATGTGTTTCCTATTTTTTCAGCATTCCACTTCACTCTCAGTCTTCTCTTGATTATCTCCTTTGGCTTCTAGGACCTCCTTAAGGCTTCTATCTTGTTCCTGTAGGACTGGAAAGAGACGATGTGGGAAGCTCTTGACCTGACCCCGGCCTTTTCTCCTTTATCCTTTGCTACTTCCTGTATGCTGATTTCTCTGCGGGAGCAAATCTTGTTCACACATCCCCCAGAGTAGGAGCCTGTAGTTAGCGATGCAGCTAACCCCAAGTATGGAAGGAGGGTAGAACAAGGCGACAGTTCCGGAGAATAAGAAGGAACGTGACCCACTTTATATTTAAGTAGAATGTTAATTATAGCAGAAATTGTTGTCGTAATAACTAACTTACATGCCTAGAGCATGATCTGGGAGCCACGTGACCTCGTGCAAAGAGGGAAGCCCCAAGTCAGATAGAGCTGGGCGGGGTCTCAGCACACAGCGTACTGTGAGCCTGGAGTCTTGGGCCAGTTTACTTAACATCCAAGCCCTATTTCCACAACCATAAAATGGAGCTAATGCCCATCGTTCAGGCATTTGAAATGATCAAAAGCACTTAGGAGGGCAACCAATAAACAAACAGCAACATTTATAGCATTTCCTAATTTTGGATACACGGTTTCACTTCTTACTAACCTTGAGTAGATTCAAGTCTTCCTTTTTTTTTTTTTCAAGTCTTCCATTTTTGACTAAAGCAGCACCCCAACGTTCTTCTAACTGTGAGGTGCCAAATTATTTTTCACCCTGACTTCTCTCTTTTGTCAACTCTGATCTATTGGGAGCAGAAATCTAGCACTTAGTGGTGAATAGAGTTACAAGGCCCTGTCTGGGCTCAGCGGTGATGTCATAGGTAATGAGGTCTGGCATGGGCACAGGACACAGGAGGGTGGTACTGACTGCATCCATTTGCCAACCCTCCTCCAACCCAGTCCAGCCTCTTGATTCACAGCAGCAAGGGGTCACTTCTGTTACTAAGTCCTAGAGATAAGTTGAAGGCAGTTTTGCAGGGAGTTCTTTCAGTTCAATAATAAATATGCTTGTTTTCCAGTGCATTCCAGGAATCTCTGACCCATGTCCATGTGCAAAAACATACCTGTTTCTTTGCATAAGGCCCATCTCAAATACAAAGGCCATTCAAAGATATTAACAGAGCTCTTACTTCTAACCCGAGACAACTAGCTAGGAAATGACAGAGCCATGACTTGGACCTGGTATGTATCGAGTAATTAGCCACATGCAGCATTGAACTTGAGGTCAGGCAGTGAATATATATATGTGAAATGCCAGGTGGAAGGCAACAGGGAGTGGGGACGCTGGGGAACACAGTGTACATGCAGGCATTCAGCTGGAATTGCTTTGCTTCAAACACTATGGTTGACAAATTTTAAAAGTCTGCAGCCCACCTGTCTGCAACCTTTTACCATTATACCCTTAACAGAAACTATTGCTACTGCTTTCATTCAAAGTGTTTTGACGCATTCATTTTAAAAAAACGAATAGCCTTAAAATGGTTCTCTGAATTTGGGCAGAATAAAGTAAAAGATGTAGTATAAGTGTCCTAAAGAAGTGATAAACTGGTGAGGTCTAGAGGTGTGAGAGCAAATCCAATCCAGGAAAGCTTTCTGGAAGAGGTGGTATTTGAGCTAGGAGAGATGGAATAAATGCTTTACTTAAGTAAAGAAAGAAAAAACTGTTCAGGTAAAAGAAACAGAGGTGAGCAAAAAGAGGAAAGCTTGACTATGTCATAAAAATAAACAGTCCTATTTTGTTGGAGAAGAGAACACAAAACCTTGGAATTAGAGGGAAAAGTGTGAAAAATCATCTGAGACCAGATGGGCAAGGCCCTTGACCACCAAGCTAAGGAGTTTGGCATTTATTGGCTGGGAATGGGAGCTAGACAGGCCAGAAAGCTTTGGAGATAAAATAGCCTTATCAGAGAATGGGGTTTCTAGGAGATAAATCTGCCTCTTTTAATTTTACAGACTGTTTCTTAAGTATACTTTTTTCCTAGACAACTTCAATCTGAAAAATATGTCATTCTTCTTAGCATATGTTTTTAAAAGTAAACTTGGTCACCATAAATGTATATGAGAAAAGGAAGCATAAAAACTAGCAACAAATAAAGCAAATGTGGCCATCTGTTTCTGTGGCTCTAAGTAGTGATCAGGAAAAATTGCATTTTAAAAAACATAGAACTACAGCTGAAATCATATTTTCCAGTGTAGGTTTCCACCGGTGACTACTTATAATTTTATTTGTATGGCATTTTCAATACAATATACCATCTCCAGCACATCATGAAAAACTATCATCTATTGCCTTATAAATGCAAGAAATGAAAATGGCAGGAAAAGAGGAAGGGAGGGGAGGAGGAAAAGGATACGTGGCTTGTCAGGAAATGGAAATCAAATGTCAGAATTGACCCTTTCAAAGTAATGACGAAGAAAAAGAAACATCAAACAATCTGTTCTGAACTTTTATGAAAAAGTAGTGTAGGATTAAAAAAAATGGAGTTTGGAGTCAGAAAAGCTGTGTTGGAATCTCAACTGTTTCCCTTTTTTATTACATTCTTGTGGTGAGATAAATTTCCTCCTTTCTAAAATGATGATTTTATTTATTACTTTATCCCTCACTGGTTGTGACGTATAAAAGTGTCACACAATATCATGGATCGTATGTATTCATCTCTTTCCTTCCTCTGGAAAGGAAGGGATATGCCTGCCATATTGTGCTGCTGCTGTGATATTACACAAACTCAACAGCTAAGTTCTCCCAACCTACAAAGGGAGTCTAAACGTCCCTTTGGTCAGCTTGGGCCTGCAGGCAAGGGGAGGGAGGGAGCGATGCAGCTAACCCCAAGGACCAGGTAACAATATCCTTTATGTTTCACTGTGACAGGTATCAAGTGACCTCTCTGGGGGAATTCATTACTATACTTCCCTTTTCTCTAGATTAATATTAAAACTAGTTGACCCCCTTGAGCACACCGTATGAGGCCAAGGGGGAAAGGCACAGAAGGGAGGTACAGGGAAAAAACATTTGGAGATTTCAAATGTGTTAAAGTAAAGCACAACGAGGATAATGTGCTGGAAATTCATTCATTTATCGCAAATATTTAGTGAGCACCTATTTGGGCCACATACTGTGTAGGCTATGAGGATATATCTGTTAACAAACAAAAAAGGCCCTGCCCTCAACAAAACTTACATCCTAGTGAAGAAACAATGAACAAAACAATAAATGCCTATTCACTTTTTCCTATTTTACTTTTTACAACTTCTTAAACTTATCAGATTACATATGGCTCTTAAATTGCTTGTGCTTTACAGGATTTTTCAAATAAATAAAAGTTAAAACAGAGTTAAAGGGACTTCCCTGGTGGCTCAGTGGTTAAGAATCCGCCTGCCAATGCAGGGGACACGGGTTCAAGTCCTGGTCCAGGAAGATCCCACGTGCCACGGAGCAACTAAGCCCGTGTACCACAACTACTGAGCCTGAGCTCTAGAGCCCGCGAGCCACAACTACTGAAGCCCACACGCCTAGAGCCTGTGCTCCACAACAAGAAAAGCCACCGCAGTGAGAAGCCTGTGCACCACAACGAAGAGTAGCCCCTGCTTACCACAACTAGAGAAAGCCCACGCGCAGCAAGGAAGACCCAATGCAGCCAAAAATAAATAAATAAATTTATATAAAAAAAAAAAAACCAACAGACTCCCAGGTGATGCTGCTGTCCAAGGACCACATTTTTAGAGAAATGAGGATGTAAACCACTACAAACTGGACATTCCATTACTTTCAGCTGAACTCATCCTTACTGCCTACTGTCCCTCCCCACATACCAGGCTAATCACACTAACCATCCGAACTTCTCAATGCATAGGACCAACCTCTTGGGGCTGCCTCATGCGCAACCTTTTTTTTTTTAAATGGTTTTTATTTATTTATCTGGCCACGCTGCATGTCATACAGGATCTTAGTTCCCCGATTAGGGATCGAACCTGTGCCCCCTGCAATGGAAGCGTAGAGTCTTAACCACTGGACCACCAGGGAAGTCCCTCAACCTTTTCTTGAAGGAGCTTCTGTAGATATTACCACTATTCCACACATCAACCGGGGTCACTTTTCTCACTCATTAACTTATTTGCACTTACTCCCATATATGTTTCTCTAGGATGTTTTATTCAAGTTGTTCTTTTTTTTTAACATCTTTATTGGAGTATAATTGCTTTACAATGGTGTATTAGTTTCTGCCTTATAACAAAGTGAATCAGTTATACATACACACATGTTCCCATATCTCTTCCCCCTTGCGTCTCCCTCCCTCCCACCCTCCCTATCCCACCCCTCTAGGTGGTCACAAAGCACCGAGCTGATCTCCCTGTGCCATGCGGCTGCTTCCCACCAGCTATCTGTTTTACGTTTGGTAGTGTATATATGTCCATGCCACTCTCTCCCTTTGTCACAGCTTACCCTCCCCCCTCATATCCTCAAGTCCACTCTCTAGTAAGTATGTGTCTTTATTCCCGTCTTGCCCCTAGGTTCTTGATGACCTTTTTTTTTCTTCTTAGATTCCATATATATGTGTTAGCATACGGTATTTGGTTTTCTCTTTCTGACTTACTTCACTCTGTATGACAGACTCTAGGTCCATCCACCTCACTACAAATAACTCAATTTTGTTTCTTTTTATGGCTGAGTAATATTCCATTGTATACATGTGCCACATCTTCTTTATCCATTCATCTGTTGATGGACACTTAGGTTGCTTCCATGTCCTGGCTATTGTAAATAGAGCTGCAATGAACATTTTGGTACATGACTCTTTTTGAATTATGGTTTTCTCAGGGTATATGCCCAGTAGTGGGATTGCTGGGTCATATGGTAGTTCTATTTTTAGTTTTTTCAGGAACCTCCATACTGTTCTCCATAGTGGCTGTATCAATTTACATTCCCACCAAAGTGCAAGAGTGTTCCCTTTTCTCCACACCCTCTCCAGTATTTATGCTTCTAGATTTTTTGATGATGGCCATTCTGACTAGTGTGAGATGATAGCTCATCATAGTTTTGATTTACATTTCTCTAATGATTAATGATGTTGAGCATTCTTTCATGCGTTTTCTTTCTTCTTTGGAGAAATGTGTATTTAGGTCTTTTGCCCATTTTTGGATTGGGTTGTTTGTTTTTTTGATATTTCAAGTCATTCTTAAACAATTACAGCAACATGTTTAACAGCCAAAATGATTTTGAAAGACTTGAAATTTCATTGCAAAATTATTGAATTTCCTAGTAGATTTTATATATTATATTATAGTTGTGTTCCATTTCAGTAACGTGAAATTAAAAACTACATAAACAGTGTTCTTTGCCAGTAATGACATGCATGTGCCTCTCCTTGATTAAGCCTTAATTGCACATGGCACTTTGACACATTTTTTATAAAGCTTGATATTAACATGTATCAGCTTAAAACTGAGCTCATAAGAATTATTCACGCTCACTCTCAGGTTATAAGATTACACCATCCCTCTCTTATCTCTTCAAGAAATTCCGACCTGATTCTATTTCATCAATTAACAATGTGCTTCTCATATCACATTGTATTTCCATGTATTTTTAAAAATATTACTCTGAAATCTAGCATTCATACGTTTCAGCCCAAACTTGCCAGAAAAGGCACTCAATTATCGGATTTGAATGCAAGATATGTCGAGTGCCAGGGTAGGAGGGGGATGGAGGAGATGAGCGTGGGCGATAAGTACCTGCAGCTGTCACAGACTACACATCAATCAGCACATCATCAAATGCGTTGACTGCTTTGATTTCCACCGTAAATGAGCACAATTTAGCTGTGGCCCCAATCAACCCAACACCATCGCAAAATCTGTGCAAACAACGACCATATAAGGGAAAACTGAAAAACCAGGACTTCAGAGATGGAGGTTTTCATTCAAATTCTACCAACGACTTTGCACAAGAATATCAGCCTCCTCTCGCCCCCCCTGGCCCGCACCCCACCCCCGCCAAATCAGCAGAACTTGAAGTCACACACTGTAAAAGTGAAGATCTAAAACCACCCTACGACATCCACAACTGCTTCAGTAAAGACCGAAACAAAAATCTCAAAGAACAGTGTGAGGATACCAGTATGAATAAATAAATAACCTCAGGGCCACTGGTATGAACTGGAAGCCTCCGGGCTATGAGTGACCACAGGCTCTCTGACAGTGTCAGCCTTGCCAACACTGGTAGCTCACTTTTGCTTTCCAGGTAGATCTTCCCCCTCCTTCCCCGTCTCCTTCAAATCTCACCACAGTAATGGTGAGCAATTAGAATCCAGGGAAAGGCTTATTCATAGTCTGAGGACTCTTAGGTACCAATGTATAGATTTGTACCCTGGCAGAGTGGGGTGGCATGGTAAAGTACATGTCCATTATCATCTGAACCTGAACTTCATGGTAATATTCTGAAAGCTAAAACTTGTAACTTACTGCCTTACTCGTCCAGGCAAAGACTGTCACCTCTTTCTAGATCTTCAGTACTTAATCCCCTTGGACAAATACTATAATCACTTTACAGATCCTAAGTGCTTTACTGAGCAGGTACCCTGATCTCTTTCAAATATTTGTTTTGAACATCCCTTTCAAATACCCCTTTTGAAGTTTGTTCATTTATAAGCATAAGGTGCACTTTCCCATCTCGCTAAGTGTCATCATGTCTTGTCTTCTCTAGCTGAGGGTCATGAGGCCCCTTCCCCCCACCGCTGACCACATAATGTGATACGTTTGGACATATGAACATCTCTGTGAAACCAATGCAATTTACCAAACATTTCCATCACCCCCCAAAATTCTTGTGCCCCATTGCAATCCATCCCTCCCTCTGCCCCATCCCATTTTCTAGAGTTTTATATTGAATATAAATGGAATGATATAGTGTGTACTCTTTGTATTGGTGAGGGGAGAGCTTGTCTCACTCAGCAAATGATTTTGAGATTTTCCACATTGCTATGGGCATCCTTTTTATTGGTAAGTAGCATTTTACTTGCCACCTGTTGATGGACATCTGGATAGTTTTCAGTTTCAAGGCTATTTTCCATTTTGGGCTATGACATATAAAGCTGCTAGGAGCATCGGTACACAAGACCTTGTGGGGACATGTATTTTTGTTTCCACTTAGATACCTGTGGCTGTACAAAAATTTTATAAAGCCTAGTAGAACACCTGGCTTGTATTCCCCGGGCTGGAAAGACAGATAGCTTTGGCATTACCACGGCTTCCACTCCCACACACCCTCTCCAGACACCACTGGTCCCCTGCTGCTCCCTCTACAGCCACCACAACTCAGGTTCCTCCTTCCATAGCTGATGCCTCTAATTATTTTCCTGGGGCCACTGCTGACCCTTCAATGCCCCAGTCACGGTCTAGCCTCTCCTTGCTGATATGACAGAATTGTTCACTTCCTGCTCAGACAAAACGAGGGTATTATTTTAACAGATTCATATGATATGGGCTTTTCCAACACTTCTAGTCAATTCAGATTGTCTGTATAACAGTCAAGACACCAAAGCAAGAACAAATTAAGTTCAAATTAAGATATCAAAGTATATTGCATTCACCTATTTTTTAAATGTTACCCCTTTACCTGGCACCTTCTTTTAGAGAGCCAATGTTTCTTTGCAGAAACAAAATAGTATGGCTTTCTGTCGTATTCGTTCCAGCTTTGCTATAAACACGTGGTAAAATAATATTTTTAATGAAGGCCTGTCTCTGCTGTCAACACTCAAAATATCCATGTTTCCGAATGAATCACAGCTGACTTTTATTTTGGCTGTGATTCCAACCTGAAATTGTCTCAGTGAATCCACATTTCAAAATTTCAACCCATATCCATTCACGAGATTCTATGAAAAAGACCTAAAATGTATTTCATTTCACAAGTGTAAAACAGAACTGCTAAGTTTAGGTACTAATATGGCATTGATTTCAGATATAAAGGCTTTGTATGGGAACCCTGGATGTCACATCATAATCTTATGGTATCTGCTCCCTTCTGTGTAGAAATACTGTGGACCGTTTGTTTGGTAAAGAAGAAGTACATGGCATGGTACTTCTAAAATTACATATGTAACATCTTTCATAGATGTATGTGATAACACAGAGCAAAGCAGGCTGGACCAGGGTGCTAGCTTTTGCTCCTACGTTCTTCAGAGAGGGGTCTCTGAATACCAGTCCAAGGTTTTATTTTGGGGCCAAACTCGATGACCGATTTGGGTCAGCCATGCAACAACCTGAGATGTATTTATTAAGATGCACTTAAGTATTTCATTCTGTTTACAACTTTAACATACTTTTTCATATATTTCTTACAAATAAGATTTTTAACAACCAGCCTTACTTTGTTAAAATTCAGGTTGCTTATTTGAGCCCCAGTTCTCTGTCTTTGTGTGTAGTTGTCTGATATAAAAGAGTCTTAGGTTTGCACCGCCAACCTCTGCAGGGTACATGAGCACTGCTTCTTGGGTGCTGTAGACCAGCCAACCACCAACACAACGGGGATAATTACCAGCTACACGCCCAGAATAATTGCCCCGGAGGTGAGTTGAAAATGGGTTGGTTCCAGAACTTTATTTTTTTTTAATCTCAGCAAAATATTATTTCAGATATATATATATATATATATATTTTTAAGAACACAACTCTCTACATGTGACATCCCGAATAGGAGGTTATCCCTTTGGCCCTTCAGATCAACTTGGGCAAAGGCAGAGGGAATACCTTCCCTTCAAATTCTGCTTACCTATCAAAACGACAGATGCCATCACATCCCTGATCTCTCCCAAGCAAGAAATACCTAGCAGTATTGAACACTCCACGTGCAAAGCAGATGGTTTACCCTTCAGAGGGCAGGTAGCCTCCCTCCGGGAATATGAACCCCCAGGAATGCCAGACGTGGCCAGGCCTAGAGACTCCAAGCAGCCACTTTATTTCCAAGTAAAACATATCAGACTACAAGCCTTACATATAAACTCTAAGCACCCGGTAATAACTCTGAAGTCCAGTCCTGTACAGTTTAAGAAACAATTCTTATCCAAGAAGTCTCTTGAAGAAATGAGAACGTATTCCCAACTGATAAGTGTGGTTATGTCTTGGGTGGAATAAGGATTGGGAAGTAGAGAGGGACTTATACTTTACACATTTCTGAATTGATTGAGTTTTTTTACAGTGAGCATTTATGGTAAAATGTTTTACATGGAAAAATACTTTTGTTGGTTCTGAATTTTTCTGTCCAGTCCTCCCACAGTGGACACTTACAGCTTTTTAGGCTGCCCAGCATTGAATAACTGTCTTATTTAGGGAGAAATTCTAAAACAGGTGGCAGCATGGCCCCCTCTGCTGACAGGGGACAAATACTCACTCTCTCTCATTTTCTGGCAACAGCTAGCGGCCAGTGGTGGCACTGCCGAGGATGGTGGCGTCTGGTAGCAGGGGTGCCAGAGGTAGTGTCCTTAGCAGGTATTCCTGTGCTGCAACCTTGGCCGTGGTTCCACCTGGCAGGCTCCCCTCGGTTGCTGTTCATTTGCGAGGCTTGATTCTCTGGTCTTTACGTTGATTCCGAGAACTACCCTATATCCTTCCAATAAATTATTTTTCTGCTTAGGTCAGCAAGGGTTGGCTCCTGAAGCCAAGAATTCTGACCCAGAATTTGTTCATTCATTCATCCAATAAAGTATTTATTAACTGCCTAATATGTATCCAACGCTGTTCTAGGCCCAGGGATTCTGCCGTGAACATAACAAAAATCCACCCCCTCGAGGACGTAGCCTAGTGGATCTCACTTCTTCCCAGCCCTGTCCCTCCTCTACCCTTCTCCGGAAGTCTGTTTTACTTTGATACTATCCCTCTAGCCCTAAACCAAGCTGGCCTTTCCCAGTTTCCCTTGACATTAAGGAAGTTAAGGACCTTTTCATGTCTTCCTGGCCTTGCTCTTGAGTTCAGGCCAGATCTACTGTTTGACACCACAAACGGTCATTCATGGTCATTCCATAATCACTGGCCAGCTCCTAGACTATCGGAGACACTCTGCCAGGAGTTGGAGACATAATGTTGAAGCAGTCACTGCCCTCAGAGATTACAGTGAGGCAGCAAAGACAGACAACAGACATTTAAGTAAGCTCTAAAGGATGATCTGTGCCAGAGAAAAGGAAGTATGTGCCATAGAAATACATAACAGGAACACCACACCTGGTGGCCAGAGAAGGCTTCCTGGGGGAAATGATGTTTAAGCTGAGATCTGAGGGGTGAGTTAAAGTTAGCCAACTGAAGAGGATATAGAGCGTAAGTCAGAAGGAAACACACACACAATATTCTAGAAGTGAGAGAGGGCACAGCACGTTAGAGCAAATGGAAGGGGTTCAGTACGGTGGAGGCAAGAAACATAAGCAGTTGTGAGGGGTGGATAGTGGTTAAGGTGCGATTAGAGAGGCAGATGAAGAACCTTATTAGCGCTTCACAGTTTTATTCTCAGAACAGTCAGAAGCCACCTGCTTAAGAGCTCAAGCAGAGGTGGCAACAGAAGGGTGCCTTGTTGGTTCTGCAAATTAGAAAGATCACCAGATGCCAGGAGGAATGAACCGGGGAGGAGAAATACGGAGGCATCGGGACTATTTCAGAGCTCACCAAAGTAGTCCAGAATTTAAAAAAACTACATCCTGAACTAGTTGGGGTAGGAGAGATGAAAAGCAGCAGAAATATTCAAGGGACATGTACTGGGTACAATCAAAAGGACTTTCTGAGTGATGGGTGGATATGAGGTGAACAAGGAGAGAGAGAAGTCACAGATGACCCCCAAGGGTCTGATTTGGGTAACCAGGTGGACGGTAGGACTTTAATCAAACGAAATGCTGAAGAGGAAATGACTTTAGTTTGGTCGCGTTCAGTTTGAAGTGACCAAGGAGAACTGCCTGATTGGCAGCTGGAGATGTGGGCCTGGATTTCAGCACAGTGATCTGAGCTAGAGGACCGGAGCTAGGATCATATGAGCAGTGACTGAGGTCTGGGAGTATTGAGATGCCCCTGGGGTCAATATAATCATGAGGTGGACTGTGTTATTCTTATAAAGATCCATTGCCCCTTCCTGGGGAAGGATTCAATTTTGCCACCTTGATGTTGGGCTTGCTCACATGACTTGCTTTGACCAATGAATGGAAATGATATGTGTCACCTCCCTTCTGTGCAGAGGCTTTAAGGTCAGGTCAGGGTGCTCCCTGGTCTCTTTTCCATTTGCTATGATGAGCAGCAACGTTCCAGAAAGAGGCTGCACAGTCAGCCTGACCTCAGGATAAAGATTATGAGTAACCAAGTGATAGCCAGCTCACGATGAATATGTAGCTAGAGCAAGAGATAAATGCGTGTTGTTGCAAGTCACTGAGATTTGGGGATCATTTGTTACCGCAGCAAAACCAAGCTTACTCTGACCCATATAGGTGGGAAGAGAAGCAGGTCTATGACAGAAACCTGCAGAAGAGCAACATTTATCAGTAGAGAAAGTGAAGCCTACAGAGAAAGCCCACTCCTGCCCCAGCCTCTGACTCAAAGAAACCTCTGCAAATTAGCCTTTGTCCGACTCCTCTCTACTGGCTAACTCAGGTTTCCAACCTAAGAAAAACAAACCCTTTTTTCCTTCTGCTCACTCTGCTGCCTTCCTTTTGTCAGAAGTCATTTGCATCAATTTTCAGGTCTGTGGGCACAAACTCCGCACAGGGAATGTCTGGGAACAGATGACAGTAGAAGCAACACACCTTCATCTCCTCGCTCCGAATCTGTCCTTGCCCTGGTCAGGCCTGTGACTTACTTACTCTCTTCACTCCCTCTGGCTTGTGACCAAATTCTTGGATTCACTCCTGGCTAACTTTGCTCTTGGTCTTGGACCCACCCTCAGCCTGGGGGTTGTCTGGGCAGCCTGATGTACATTTGCCCCTGGTACAGGCCCGGGGACACCTTGCACTGTGGTGTCCGTGTCTTTTCTGACTCATTCTGAGCTTCTGGTCTTGGCTCCTGGATATGTTTCCAAACCAACAGCTGTCCTGCCGGTGGACCTTTCCAGGTTCCAATCAGTCTGGCTCCTCTTGCTTTCACACTCACATCCCTGCAGCCTCAGAATTCAGACCATAGCACGCTGGAGGCCTCTTGCCAAAGCTTCTCAGGCACCAGCTTCCTCCAGTTGATCCAGAGGGTCACTGTTCACCCAGTACAAATTGACATGTGTAGTGTCTTCATTTATACCGAACACATGCAATACAGGTGGCTTCTGCTCACCTTTGACCTGGGACAGGGCTATTCAACAGCCCATCTTGCTCTCCCACCTCCTAGGCTCCTGAGATGTTTTTCTCGATTCACCATAGATCAGGACTGAGAATGCCACCCTCTGTTTAAAAGCCCTTTTTTTCCCAGATGAATAAGACTATGCCACTTCTCTTGGTTTAGGCCCAGTCCCCAAACCAGAGGTACCCAGCCTGTCATGATGATTATCATCAACTTGGAGGTCAAGATAGTGAAACATACCTATCTTTTCTTAAGTTTACTCACTGTGCAACGTTTCGGACATTTTGTTCACCACATGAGCTATTAATATTTATTGAAAGTGTATTAGATGGCAGACAATGTGCTAAATACTTAATGTATTATTTATATTGTTTCTCACAGTCTGTCAAGAATAGTATTATTTTCCCTATTTTACAAATGGTAAAACTTAGATTTTAAAAGTTCACATATTTGTCTGAGGAAACACAGCCAACGTGAGTAGAGTTGTAAGTCTGCCTGATTCCAGAGCTCTTATTTTCTACTATTCTGCTATGTGTGTGTGTGTGTATAGATACATATATGTTTGTGTGTATACATATAGGAGTGTGTATATATACACACACACAAACATGTGTCTATGTCTATGTATATATACACACATATACGTATGTGGGTGCATTGGCATATATGTGCTATGTATAGTGTATATGTATAGGTAAATATGTGTGCAGATGTATATATATGTAGGTGTGTGTATATGTTTGTGTGTGTTTGTGAGTATATGTGTGTGTGTGTGTGTGTGTGTGTATGTAGCTGTAGGTATAAAAATTTTCCAAGCTCAGGTTAGAAAGTAGGTAATATATTGTGTTTTAACCACCTGATAATCACATGTAGTACAATACAGTAGTCCAACAGAAGTTTTACAACTTATTTAAATTTATTAAGTTTTAACGTTATTAAGTAAACTCTTTTAAAATTATATTTTATGTGAAAGTCATTTAGAAATTGCTTTGTGAGGGCTGGAAGCCTGGAGTCCTGGGTTCCAGTCCCAGCTCTGCCACTGCCTGGCAGCTCATAGCTTCTTTGAGTAAAGTTTCCTTGTCTGTAAAATGAAGGAGTTTGAATTCAAACCTTATCAGGGCCATTCCTGCTCAGAAGAACTTAAAATGTCAAATCAAATCGCTCTTAAAAGAATAGCTTTATATTTAAAGTAGATTTCCACTTTTGGTTTTCTAGTGGCTTTTTCCATCCTGAAAACCTTGTAAAATTATTTTTCCCAAGTATCAATGAGAACAATAAAAGTTGATTTCATATGACTTCCAGCCTGATGCATGCATTAAAGCAGTACGATCGTGAAACATCACTGATAATTTATTATGTTACACATCAATTAAAAGCTCACAGAGATTGGTTCAAGATGGCGGAGTAGAAGGACGTGCTCTCACTCCCTCTTGCAAGAACACCAGAATCACAACTAACTGCTGAACAATCATTGACAGGAAGACACTGGAACTCACCAAAAAAGATACCCCACAGCCAAAGACAAAGGAGAAGCCACAATGAGACGGTAGGAGGGGCACAATCACAATAAAATCAAATCCCATTAACTGCTGTGTGTGTGACTCACAAACTGGAGAACAGTTATACCACAGAAGTTCACTCACTGGAGGGAGGTTCTGAGCCTCACATCAGGCTTCTGACCCTGGGGTCTGGCAATGGAAGGAGGAATTCCTGAGAATCAGACTTTGAAGGCTGGTGGGATTTGATTGCAGGACTTTGACAGGACTAGGGGAAACAGAGACTCCATTCTTGGAGGGCACACACACAAAGTAGTGTGCACATTAGGACACAGGGGAAGGAGCGGTGACCCCATAGGAGACTAAACCAGACCTACCTGCTACTGTTGAAGGGTCTCCGGCAGAGGCGGGGGCTGGCTGTTTCTTACTGGGAGGACATGGACACTGGCAGCAGAAGTTCTGGGAAGTACTCCTTGGTGGGAGTCCTCCCAGAATCCGCCATTAGCCCCACCAAAGAGCCCCGGTAGGCTCAAGCGTTGGGTTGCCTCAGGCCAAACAACCAACAGGGAGAGAACTCAGCCCCACCCATCAGCAGACAAGCAGATAAAAGTTTTACTGAGCTCTGCCCTCCAGAGCAACACCAAGCTCTACCCACCACCAGTCTCTCCCATCAGAAAACTTGCACAAGCCTCTTAGATAGCCTCATCCACCAGAGGGCAGACAGCAGAAGCAAGAAGAACTACAATCCTGCAGCCTGTGGAACAAAAACCACATTCACAGAAAGATAGACAAGATGAAAAGGCAGAGGCCTATGTACCAGATGAAGGAACAAGATAAAACCCCAGAAAAACAATTAAATGAAGTGGAGATAGGCAACCTTCCAGAAAAAAAATTCAGAATAATGATAGTGAAGATGATCCAGGATCTCGGAAAAAGAATGGAGGCAAAGATCGAGAGGATGCAAGAAATGTTTAACAAAGGCCTAGAAGAATTAAAGAACAAACAAACAGAGATGAACAATACAATAATTGAAATGACAAATACACTAGAAGGCATCCATAGCAGAATGACTGAGGCAGAGGAACAGATAAGTGACCTGGAAGACAGAATGGGGGAATTCACTGCTGTGAAAGAGAATAAAGAGAAAAGAATGAAAAGAAATGAAGACAGCCTAAGAGACCTCTGGGACAACATTAAATGCAAAAACATTCACATTATAGGGGTCCCAGAAGGAGAAGAGGGAGAGAAAGGACCCAAGAAAATATTTGAAGATATTATAGTCAAAAACTTCCCTAACAGGGGAAAGGAAATAGCCAGCTAAGTCCAGGAAGTGCAGAGAGTCCCATACAGGATAAACCCAAGGAGAAACATGCAGAGACACATAGTAATAAAATGGGCAAAAACTGAAGACAAAGAAAAATTATTGAAAGCAACAAGGGAAAAATGACAAATAACATACAAGGGAATTCCCATAAGGATAACAGCTGATTTCTCAGCACAAACTCTACAAGTCAGAAGGGAGTGGCATGATATACTTAAAGTGATGAAAGGGAAGAACCTACAACCAAGAATACTCAACCCGGCAAGGATCTCATTCAGTTTCGATGGAGAAATCAAAAGCTTTACAGACAAGCAAAAGCTAAGAGAATTCAGCACCACCAAACCAGCGTTACAACAAATTCTAAAGGAACTTCTCTAAGTGGGAAACACAAGAGAAGAAAAGGGTTTACAAAAACAAACCCAAAACAATTAAGAAAATGGTAATAGAAATATACATATCGATAATTACCTTAAACATGAATGGATTAAATCCTCCAACCAAAAGACACAGGCTTGTTGAATGGGTACAAAAACAAGACCCATATATATGCTGTCTACAAGAGACTCATTTCAGACCTAGGGACACATTCAGACTGAAAGTGAGGGGATGGAAAAAGATATTCCATGCAAATGGAAATCAAAAGAAAGCTGGAGTAGCAATGCTTATAGCAGATAAAATAGACATGAAAATAAAGAATATTACAAGAGACAAAGAAGGACACTACATAATGATCAAGGGATCAATCCAAGAAGAAGATATAACAATTATAAATATATATGCACCCAACATAGGAGCACCTCAATACATAAGGCAACTGCTAACAGCTATAAAAGAGGAAATCGACAGTAACATAATAATAGTGGGGGACTTTAACACCTCATGTACACCAATGGACAGATCATTCAGACAGAAAATTAATAAGGAAACACAAGTTTTAAGTGACACAATAGACCAGATATATTAAATTGGTACGTATAGGACATTCCATCCAAAAACAGCAGACTACACTTTCTTCTCAAGTGCACATGGAACGTTCTCTAGGATAGATCACATCTTGGGTTACATATCAAGCCTCAGTAAATTTAAGAAAATTGAAATCATATCAAGCATCTTTTCTGACCACAACGCTATGAGATTAGAAATCAATTACAGGGAAAAAAGGAAAAAACACAAACACATGGACGCTAAACAATACGTTACTAAATAACCAAGAGATCACTGAGGAAACCAAAGAGGAAATCAAAAATTATGTAGAGATAAATGACAATGAAAACACGACAATCCAAAACCTATGGGATGCAGCAAAAGCAGTTCTAAGAGGGAAGTTTAGAGCAATACAAGCCTACCTCAGTAAACAAGAAAAATCTCAAATAAACAACCTAACCTTACACCTAAAGGAACTAGAGAAAGAAGAACAAACAAAACCCAAAGTTTCCAGAAGGAAAGAAATCATGAAGATCAGAGGAGAAATAAACAAAAGAGAAACAAAGAAAACAATAGCAAAGATCAATAAAACTAAAAGCTGGTTCTTTGAGAAGATAAACAAAATTGATAAACCATTAGCCAGACTCATCAAGAAAAAGAGGGAGAGGACTCAAATCAATAAAATTAGAAACGAAAAAGGAGAAGTTACAACACACACTGCAGAAATGCAAAGTATCCTAAGAGACTACTACAAGCAACTCTATACCAATAAAATGGACAACCAGGAGGAAATGGACAAATTCTTAGAAAGGTATAAACTTCCAAGACTGAACCAGGAAGAAATAGAAAATATGAACAGATGAATCACAAGTAATGAAATTGAAACTGTGATTAAAAATCTTCCAACAAACAAAAATCCAGGACCAGATGGCTTCACACGTGAATTCTATCAAACATTTAGAGAAGAGGTAACACCCATCCTTCTCAAACTCTTTCAAAAAATTGCAGAGGAAGGAGCACTCCCAAACTCGTTCTATGAGGCCACCATCACCCTGACACCAAAACCATAAAAAGATATCACAAATAAAGAAAATTACACACCAATATCACTGATGAATATACATGCAAAAATCCTCAACAAAATACTAGCAAACAGAATCCAACAACACATTAAAAGGATCATACACCATGATCAAGTGGGATTTATCCCAGGGATGCAAGGATTCTTCAATATATGCAAATCAATCAATGTGATACACCATATTAACAAATTGAAGAGTAAAAACCATATGATCATCTCAATAGATGTAGAAAAAGCTTTTGACAAAATTCAACACCCATTTAGGATTAAAACTCTCCAGAAAGTGGGCATAGAGGAAACCTACCTCAACATAATAAAGACCATATACGACAAATCCACAGCAAACATCATTCTCAATGGTGAAAAACTGAAAGCATTTCCTCTAAGATCAGGAAGAAGACAAGGCTGTCCACTCTCGCCACTACTATTCAACATAGTTTTGGAAGTCTTAGCCACGGCAATCAGAGAAGACAAAGAAATAAAAGGAATACAAATTGGAAAAGAAGTAAAACTGTCACTGTTTGCAGATGATGTGATACTATACATAGAGAGTCCTAAAGATGCCACCAGAAAACTACTAGAGCTAATCAATGAATCTGGTAAAGTTGCAGGATAAAAAATTAATGCACAGAAATCTCTTACATTCCTATACACTAATGATGAAAAATATGAAAGAGAAACTAAGGAAACACTCCCATTTACCATTACAACAAAAAGAATAAAATACCTAGGAACAAACCTACCTAGGGAGACAAAAGACCTGTATGCAGAACATTATAAGACAGTGATGAAAGAAATTAAAGATGATACCAACAGATGGAGAGATATACCATGTTCATGGATTGGAAGAATCAATATTGTGAAAATGACTATACTACCCAAAGCAATCGACAGATTCAATGCAATCCCTATCAAATTACCAATGGCATTTTTTACAGAACTAGAACAAAAAATCTTAAAACTTGTATGGAGACACAAAAGACCCCGAATAGCCAAAGCAGTCTTGAGGGAAAAAAACGGAGCTGGAGGAATCAGAAGCCCTGACTTTAGACTATACTACAAAGCTACAGTAATCAAGACAGTATGGTACTGGCACAAAAACAGAAACATAGATCAATGGAACAGGATAGAAAGCCCAGAGATAAACCCACGCACCTATGGTCAACTAATCTATGACAAAAGGAGGCAAGGATATACAATAGAGAACAGGCAGTCTCTTCAATAAGTGGTGCTGGGAAAACTGGACAGCTACATGTAAAAGAATGAAATTAGAACACTCTCTAACACCATACACAAAAATAAACTCAAAATGGATTCGAGACCTAAAGGTAAGACTGGACACTGTAAAACTCTTAGAGGAAAACATAGGAAGAACACTCTTTGACATAAATCACAGCAAGATCTTTTTTGACCCACCTCCTAGAGTAATGGAAATAAAAACAAAAATAAACAAATGGGACCTAATGAAACTTAAAAGCTTTTGCAAAGCAAAGGAAATTACAAAGAAGACAAAAAGACAACCCTCAGAATGCGAGAAAATATTTGCAAATGAATCAATGGACAAAGGATTAATCTCCAAAATATATAAACAGCTCATGCAGCTCAATATTAAAAAAACAAGCAACCCAATCCAAAAATGGGCAGAAGACCTAAATAGACATTTCTCCAAAGAAGACGTACAAATGGCCAAGAAGCACAAGAAAAGCGGCTCAACATCAGTAATTATTAGAGAAATGCAAATCAAAACTACAATGAGGTACCACCTCACACCAGTTAGAATGGACATCATCAGAAAATCTACAAACAACAAATCTTGGAGAGGGTGTGGAGAGAAGGGAACCCTCTTGCACTATTGCTGGGAATGTAAATTGACACAGCCACTATGGAGAACAGTATGGAGGTTCCTTAAAAAACTAAAAGTAGAATTACCATATGACCCAGCAATCCCACTACTGGGCATATACCCAGAGAAAACCGTAATTCAAAAAGACACATGCACCCCAGTGTTCACTGCAGCACTATTTACAATAACCAGGTCATGGAAGCAACCTAAATGCCCATCGACAGACGAATGGATAAAGAAGAAGTGGTACATATATACAATGGCATATTACTCAGCCATAAAAAGGAACAAAGTTGTGTCATTTGTAGAGAAGTGCATGCATCTAGAGACTGTCATACAGAGTGAAGTAAGTCAGAAAGAGAAAAACACATATCGCATATTAATGCATATATGTGGAACCTAGAAAAATGGTACAGGTGAACCGGTTTGCAGGGCTGAAATTGAGACACAGATGTAGAGAACAAACATATAGGCACCAAGGGGGGAAAGCAGTGGCAGGTGGGGGTGGTGGTGTGATGAATTGGGAGATTGGGATTGACATGTATACACTGATGTGTATAAAATGGAGGACTAATAAGAACCTGCTGTATAAAATAATTAATTTAATTTAATTTTAAAAAAGCTCAGAAATGAAAAAGATTGTATATTCTCTCTACGTTTAGTGGGCTACACAATGCACCATGAAAGGAATCAGTTATAGAGACCTACCAGGAGCTATTTCTGTAAAGGGCAAACTAAAGAGGCCCAGTCTTGACACATCATTTAGAAATGACTGGGAGTTAGGTTCCAGAGACCTCACTGAAGATTCAGCGTGTTTATTCTGGCAAAAGCCCATGAATGCAATCTTTAGCTGCCACTGGGGAAGAAACAATGACAAATGAGTTTAAGACTTTCTCAGATGATTCCAAATTTGTTAGTCAAAATCCTACCGACTGAATCTGATGGGGGAAAAAATGGAACAGATACAGAACTTTTAGATCTAATTCATTATTTCAAAATTTGTTTCTCTATCCTGGTTAGTTACTGTCATCAGGGCAAAGTAAATTAGATTTGAGGCACAGGAAAGAGTAAAAGTTATTTTACATTAAAGGATAAGATTGTAGGGACTTCCCTGGGGTCCAGTGGTTAAGACTCCACGCTTCCACTGCAGGGGGCATGAGTTCAATCCCTGGTTGGGGAACTAAGATCCCACATGCCGGGTGGTGCGGCCAAATAAATAAATAAATAAAAGCATAAGTTTGTAAAACATCTGGCATGAGTGGGGACAACAGTATTTCATTCTCGGGAATTTGTGTGACAATTGGAAATAAAATACCTACATACCTGTGGTGGAGAATGGCATAAAGTAGGCATGGAAGTAAGGTAATGGCCATCATTATCCTTATATAAACCCAGTATCACAAAGTCTCCTAATACATTCTTTCTCCGTAGGAAAGGAAGAGTATCAAAGTGTAACTCAGTATGGTTCTCTCTACCTTTGTTAGAGGGAGCTTTTATCTTGTGAATGTGCCTAATTTCTCACCTTTTCATCACATATACAGGCATACTTCGAAGATACTGCAGGTTCAATTAGATGGTCTCGGGACTTCTCTGGTGGCGCAGGGGACAAGAATCCACCTGCTAATGCAGGGGACACTGGTTCGATCCCTGGTACGGGAAGATCCCACATGCCGTGGAACAACTAAGCCCTCGCACCACAACTACTGAAGCCCGTGCACACCTAGAGCCAGTGCTCTGCAACAGGAGAAGCCACCGCAAGGAGAAGGCTGAGCACTGCAAGGAAGAGTAGCCCCCACTCGCCACAACTAGAGAAAGCCCGCACGCAGCAACGAAGACCCAACGCAGCCAAAAATAAATAAAATTAAATCTTAAAAAAATAATTAGATGGTCTCTAATTGAATAAACTGAATGGTCTCCAATTGAACGGCAATAAAGCAAGTATCACAATAAGGCAAGTCACACGCATTTTTTGATCTCCCAGTGCATATAAAAGTTATGCTTACACTATACTGATAGTCTATTAAGTGTGCAATAGCATTATGTCTAAAAAATGTACATACCTTAATTTAAAAACACTATTGCTAAAAATGGCTTACCATCACCTGAGCCTTCAGCAAATCACAGCAGTAAAATCAAAGATCACTGACCATAGATCACCATAACAAATACAATAATAATGAAAATGTTTGAAATATCGTGAGAATTACCAAAATATGACAGAGACATGAAATGAGCAAATGCTGTTGGAAAAAAGGCACCAACAGATTTGTTCGACAGGGGGCTGCCACAATCCTTCAATTTGTAAAAAATGCAATATCTGCAAAGTGCAGTACAGTGAAGTGCAATAAAATGAGGTATGCCTATAGTTTAATAACTTATTATTATTTATCCATTTTAATATCTGGCACATATTCCTTTAGAAAAACAAGTACATGTTTTGTATTTGTTTCATTCACTATCAAATCTTCAGATGATTAAAGCAGATTCGTTTAAAAGTGTTACCGAAAAAAAAAAAAAAAGTGTTACCGATCCTTCTAGAAACCTGTAACCACAGAGCTTAGAATTTTAAGGAAAGGTTTAATAACTTAGTTTATCCTACCTTTAAAAAGTTTATTCCAAATCTTTTATCTAGTCAGCTTAAATACTTGGCATTGGGAATTCCCTGGCAGTCCAGTAGTTAGCACCCCATGCTTTCACTGCTGAGGGCATGAGTTCAATCCCTGATCGGGGAATGAGGATCCCACAGGCCCCTCAGCGTGGCCAATAATAAATAAATAAATAAATAGATAAACTGCCCCCCCCAAAAAGATAGTCTAAAAAAATACTTGGCATTTAGTATTTTATTTTGAGTTAGGTATGATTCCAAGAAATGATTTTATTTAAACTTCTCTGAGAAACAATTAAAGCTAAAGTATAAAAAGGGAATAATACACAATGCAGTTGAATTTTTTGAGCTCATGAAAATCTGTGCTCTTTGTGGATACAAATATTCATGCTCTATCAACATATAGATCTGCCTTCCAAATAGATTATGTTAGTGAGTTTCCAAAGATTTAACACAGAAATACAATACACTTCCTTGAAAATTTTGTATTTTAAAAAGTGTGCATATAGGGGCTTCCCTGGTGGCACAGTGGTTGAGAGTCCGCCTGCCGATGCAGGGGACACGGGTTCGTGCCCTGGTCCGGGAATATCCCACATGCCGCGGAGCGTTTGGGCCCGTGAGCCATGGCCGCTGAGCCTGCGCGTCCGGAGCCTGTGCTCTGCAACGGGAGAGGCCACAACAATGAGAGGCCCGCATACAGCAAAAAAAAAAAAAAAAAAAAAGACAAAGAAATCCTGTCATTTGCAACAACATGAATGGACCTTGAGGGCATTATGCTAAGTGAAATTAGCCACACAGAGTAAGACAAATACTGTATGATCTTACTTATATGTGGAATCTTAAAAGAAAAACAAAAAAAGCTCACAGAAAAAGGATCAGATTGGTAGTTACCATTGTAGTTACCAGAGGTGGTAGGTAGAGACAGGAGAGGGAAATTGGAGAAGGTGATCAAAAGATACAAACTTCCAGATATAAGATAAATACTAGGGATGCAGTGTACAACATGATGACTGTAGCTAACGCTGCCATATGATATACAGGAAAGTTAAGGGAGTAAGTCCTAAGGGTTCTCATCACAAGGGGAAAAATGTTTTCTCTTTCTCTTTTGTTTGTGTCTATATGAGATGATGGATGTTCACTAAACTTACTGTGGTTGTCATTTCGTGTCATATGAAAGTCAACTCATTATGCTGTACACCTTAAATTTATACAGTAATGTATGTCAGTTATAGCTCAATAAAACTGGAGAAATCACAAGAAATAAATGACTGTCATCTGCCCCGAGACCTCCGTGTGTCCCTTCATGATCCCAATTCCTTCTTTCCCTGGAATGGTAATGATTCCCAATTCTAAGTATGCAACCGTAAATAATGTATCAGTTCTCTTTATCCACCCACTTTGAAATTTATATGGAATTTTCTTCTATCTGGCTTCCTTTGATCAGCAATATGTTTTTAAAATCCATTCATGTTTCTGCACATAACTGGAGTTGATTGATTTTTGTTGCTGTTTCGTATTCCATCGTCCACAATTGTTCCCTTCTGCTGAAGCAGTAGAGTTGGGCATTTGAGTTGTTTCCAATTTTTGGTTATTATAAACTATGCTGCTATAAACTTTCTGTTCCTGTTTCCTGGCATTAGTGTTCACAGATTCATAGGGTATATTCTTAGGAATGAAACCGCTGGCTTATAGAGTATGTAACATATTCGCTTTTTTGGTAGATAATACCAAACTATTTTCCCAGTTCCCCCTCACACAGCCCCACTTTTTTTTTCCTTCTATTCCTTTCTCCCTAAGAGACTTTTGTACACATTGCCAAAAGGTCAGTTAATACCATTTAATTGAATACAATAGACTCGTTGACTTATTTCATGTGAGGGAGGACTAGAGAAGACATTTCCTTCCTGAATTCCACTTCAAGTCAAGGTCCTATTCAGGTATTAAAGTTGATGTAAGCATAGTTAAACCTTCCTTTATACCTTATGCCAAAGATGTTATCTTCTGCACACTATGAAAAGACAGACTTCCCTTTTCATGTTGACTGTCAGAAAGGTGGGAGCCAAACTTACCCATTGGCAGTAAGTAAATAGGTCAGTGCTTCTAGAGTATTGCTACACCACTGCAGCAGAATCCCCTGGGGGCATGTGTTAACAACATGGGTGTCAGAGTTTCTGCGGTGAGGCCAAGGAACCTGCATTTTAAACAAATACTCCCAATGCGAGGCCAATGCCCTCTAAACTCTGAAACCGCTGGTGTAATGCTACATGATATTGCATTTTTTTTAATTTACTTGTTTTTTTGGCTGCATTGGGTCTTCGTTGCTGCACGTGGGCCTCTCCAGTTGCAGCGAGTGGGGTCCACTCTTCCCTGCAATGCGTGGGCTTCTCATCGCGGTGGCCTCTCTCGTTGTGGAGCATGGGCTCTAGGTGCACGGGATTCAGTAGTTGTGGCATGTAGGCTTCAGTAGTTGTGGCATGCAGGCTTCAGTAGTTGTGGCTCACAAGCTCTAGAGCGCAGGCTCAGCAGCCGTGGTGCACAGGCTTAGTTGCTCCACAGCATGTGGGATCTTCTTGGACCAGGGCTTGAACCCATGTCCCCCGCATTGGCAGGCGGATTCTTAACCACTGCGCCACCAGGGAAGTCCTGATATTGCATTTTAGCTTTCTTGCCTGACTCAATATTATGTCCTTATCATTGTGTTTCTTTCCTCTGTCACCCAACTTTTAATCACGGAATAGTGTTGTATTTTACGTGTACGTATAAACCACCCATGATCGTTTCTGGTTCAAGAGCTGAATTGGTAGATAAATAGATAAATGCTAGACTATATATACAGAAAGAAAAAGTTTCTCTGGTATCCCTTAACTACAGATACTACTAGTCACTTATGAAATTATCAAAAAAAGATTAGAAAGATACAAATTACTGGGTACGGTTTTACATTTTACATTAAGCCAACTTATAGTTTCATCATGACAAATTTAAAGCACCAGTAGATAAAGGGAGGTGATGATGGGTTTTGACTAGCAGTCCAGAAATAAATTCTTTGTTTCCTGCCCACAGTTCCTAAACCAAGCCTAGAGACTGTTCAGGAAGAGCTCACAGCGCTTCAGGTAATCCTGCCTAGGGTCTGTATGACCTTGAATTTCAAGAACTTACTTGTTAAAAATAACTACTGTAGTGTGAAATAGGAAATTAACTGGCCTTCATCAATTTCTCAAAGTTATGATGATATTATTTTCTGCAATAGAAATGACTGGAATAGTGGAAAGTTGAATTTCTTCTATTTCAGCTCAGACTCTGGCCACTCACCAAGGAGCATGCAGCATTCCTGACCAGAGAGGCCAGTTGTCACTCCTGGGCCAAAAAGAGCCTGGAAGAAAACGGGCACAGGTTGGCTGTTTATTGTGCACAGACAAGCTGCAATATCAAGATCTAGATTTTCTAAAGTTTACCGACTGCAAGAGCTGGCTGCCTTATGCAGTGAGGAAGAAAGAGAGCAGAACCCAAACAAACTGTGTAAGAAGCAAAACAGAGCAGAGGATCTTGCCACAGGGATTAAGGAAGAGTAACAGAAACAGAGACTCAAGAATCAGATGTAAAAGGAAGAAATATTAAGGTTCTACTTATTATGCTTACGTTGACTCTGACAAATACATCCCACCTGAAAAGGAAAATTCCTAGGGTAATTCAATTATCAAACGTTTGCTAAACAAAACAAAACAAACCACCACTCTGCTTTAAAACATTTAAACATTTGGTATTCGTCACTGTTGGATTTAATCAAAATTAGCTTGGCCAAAGCATTAAAAAAAGAGTACTACATTATAAAAATGCATACCTAAATTTTGTCTGGCTTCCAAAAGATAGTCATACAGTAGTTTTTGTGTCATAGCTAACATTTATATGCTAGTTGCTCTTACTATGTGCCAGGCCCTATTCTAAGCACTTCACGTTTAAATCATTTCATCCTTGCAACAATTCAAGATAGTGGTATTGTTATTATTCCCATTTTGCAGATTAGGAAACTGAGGCACAGTTTCCCAAGATCCTTCAGTTCTACAGTGTAGTTTTTATCACATTTGCCATACATACAGCAATCCCTCTCATTTTTGTGAAGGGGCAATAATAACCTGAATTTCATCCTACCCATATTTTTGAGGGTACATTAACTGGACAAAACACAAGGATTTGTATTTAAGCAGCTCAGCTTGACGCTGTATCACAAAATTTGAGATGCTCCACAGAATCACATCTCATCTGCATAATGGCGCACAGATCGTTTCTAACATGAAAAATTCATTCACGCCTAAGACATAATAACAAACATCACTGTGGTAAAGCAAAAGCTAAGGGTGCTTAGTACAGCTGGAGCCATGGATCTGGGCTCCCCAGACCAAAGAAAATATGAGTTAAACAGCACTAGTTATAAGAGAGAGACTCTTCAGGTGTAGCTGAAAAGAGGCAGAGGCTTGACACCAAGCAGCCTTGGCAAGTTTAAGAACCAAAATCCAAAGAAATAGAATTTGTTTTAGCAGAAGGAGAGTGGACTTCAGCTTCAAGTGAAAAAAAAATTAGAAATGAGGAGAGTTTTAGACGGGGCCATGGTTTTGGAAGATCTAGCTGATGTGTCTGTGACTACATTAGGAGTCTGTTCATTTGAATAGTGGTGAATTCAGTAATTACGCAGTGATATTTCAAGCACCTGTAGACAAAACAACTTCTAATAAATTCAACTGAGACCCAGAGGACTCTGTTGAAAGTTCTAGTCTCTAAAAGACAGAGTTGGTGGCAGTGGCCAAAGAGAAGGTGAGAAGCAGGTAGTTTTCCATGGGGACTAGGCTTGGATAGTAAGAGCTCAATAAATACCTGTCAAGTTGAGGACCACATCACCAGGGCTCATCTACAGTGGGTGCTGCATCACCTAGACCTAGAATATCTACAGCTTCCACATCCCCAGAGAGGGATGAAACTCAAAAGGGCAGAACCAGGACTATTAAACAGAGTTTTTGGTGCTGTTCACTGAACAAGGGTGCCCGGCCAAGGAAGCAGGTGGAAAGTGAACTCAGCACCGTTCCACTGGCCACACCGTAGAGCACGGCCACCTCCTGCCACAGGAAGGAAGGGGTGCCTTTTTCTAATTTGGACAAAGGTGCCATATGGCTTTAGCAGCTCTGGAGAGCACTGAAGTAAGGAGTCACTGCAACCCGACCTACAAGGATAGGAGGCCGAGAGGACGCTACGGACGCACAAAGGAAGAGAATCTGTGTCCTGATGGTGCTAGAATCCACCATCTTCTCTAGGGAAGCCTCTTTCTATGTTTTCCTCACATGGGATCTTTCTTCCAAAGCGCACACATTCCTTCCAAAGTTAATGCTGACAGATTATGGAGCATTTCCTTCTAATGATGATGGATAATCATAGAGTTTGCAGGGCACCATCTGGCAAATTCTGCAGGATGAATGCCCTTCAAATAGGAAGGCATAAATCTGCAGTAACAGAATTGAGTAATTTAAACATATTAGAGGTAGCTGGGGGGGACTTTCAGGGGCCGATTTCTCCCCTTTGTTTTACAGAGTAAATTGATACCAAACTATTTTGATCTTTTCTAATAGAGGATAATATAGCATTTTATTAATTTATTTTAAACTTTCATTAAAAACAATTCTCTCTGAATAGCTTGATTATAGGGTGATTTCTGTTTTCTTTGCTCTGTGTTTCTATCATTTTTCCAAGTTGTCTGTAATGGTTATGTGTCATTTTTATAATCAGAAAAAATATACAATTTTTTTTTTTCTTAGCTTGTTTCCTTGTTCCCTCCACGTCCAGACAGGACTGGATTCTTGCAAGAAAGCAGCTCTGAAAGAGTCTGACAGAATGGGTCACCTGCTGGGCGAGAATAAAGCCCAGTGGTGTAAATGGAGAAGATAAGACGCTGTGAGTAAAAGACAGGCCAGGCACCTCCTGGGCCAGGCTACGTGGAACATAGTGACTGCACCTCCTCTCGATTCCCTAACCAGCACTCCAGGCGTGATGAACACGTGACTACGTACTCCAGCATTTGATCCAGCGCCTGTATGTGCGCTGTACATACTGTATGTGCTCCACGTGAGGGAGCTGAGGGCTGATTTTATAGTAGCCTCAGCATTCTAAGAGCACAGCCTGTGGAGTCCAACAGGTATTGGTTGCTCATGGAAAAGGATGTGTCCTTGGTCATGTTAATTTCTCTGAGCTTCAGTTTTCCTAACTGTAAAGTAGGAATAATACTACTACTTCATAAAGTTGTTGTGAATATTAAATAATGTTAAATAATAATGTTAATGTTAAATAAATAAAATAATGAGCATAACATACATCTAGCACAGTGCCTGGCACATACAAAGTGCTGGGTTGATCCAGTGATTCTGATTCCACTTCTGGGTATATACCCAAAAGAATTGAAATCAGGGATTCAAAGGGATACTTGTGTATCAGTGTTCATAGCAGCATTACTCAAAGTAGTCAAAAAGTAGAAATAGCCTAAATGCGTATCAACAGATGCATCGATAAACAAAACGTGGGATATACGCACCATGGAATATTATTCAGCCCTAAGAAGGAAAGAAATTCTGATACGTGCTACAACACAGATAAACCTTGAAAATATTATGCTAAGTGAAATAAGTTAGATATAAAAGAAAAAAATATTGTATGAGTCCACTTATATGAGATACCTAGAATAGGCAAATTCATAGAGAATAAGTATAATGCAAGTTACTAGGGAGAGGGAGAAATTGGGAATTATTTTTAATGGCTATAGAGTTTCTATTGGGGATGATGAAAAAGTCCTGGAAATGAATAGCGGTGATAGTTGCACAACACAGTAGATGTACTTAATGCCACTGGATTATATACCTAATAATGGTTAAAATGGTGAATCTTATGTATATTTTATCACAATAAAAAAGTGCTGGGTTAATGGTAGAAATTTCCTCTGTCATCATTAATAATATCAAGAGTCAGTTCATACAAAGTACAGGCAGCTCATAAACTCATAAGCTCTGACTCCTAGCAGAGTGATGAGAAAATATCCCATGAGAGTGTTTGGTAAGGGGCAACAGGGAAGGAATGGCTGATGGGACAGGGACCGGCAAGGTACAGCAAACTTGAGTAAGAGGACTGGTCTGAAGCAAATCCGAGAGACTCTGAGGCTCAAACTTGGTGAGTCAAATCAAGACACAGGGGGAAAATGGGGCTGCAAAAAGGAAAACATTAGTTAAGCCTCTTGTGGTTGCAACTGCCACTCAAAAGGATTAAACATAACTGGGGACTTTATGGCTCGTGCATTGAAAGTGCGGGGAGAGCTCCAGCTCCAGGCAGGCTGGATCTCGTGAGCAGATGATATCATCAGGATCCAGCAACACATCATCTCTGTGCTGCCTCCATGTTGGCTTCATTCTCCCAGGCTCTTTGCAGACAGGGGCCACATGATCTTCAGCAGCCCCAGCAGAGAGACTCTTTTTCCAGAATTGACTCTGATTTGCCTGGCTTGGACCATAAACCCACCCCTGAACCAGTCATTGAGGCCAAGGTAACAGAATATGCTGCTTAGCCATGAGTCCCCCCCCAGTGAACCATAAGGAAGGGATGTTGATAAATTAAGTAAGAACAGATGCTGCTTTGGCAAAAAGAATTAATGTCTACCAACAGAGGACAGGAGTGGGAACAAAGTGAGGGAGTCTTAGGCAGTCACCCCAGATGAGGCTGTAGGGTCCACGGTTTGGTTTTGTTGCTTACCAGCATTTAGCACATGAATGAGTCATGAGGCCTTAAAGGAACAGGATCTTATATTTGGCTATGGGTCAAAGCTCCTCCTGTACTGAGTTCCAACAGGGTTGCCTGAACCTCACCAATATTCCCACCCTGCAATTAGAGTCGTGCAGGGAAAATCAGAAGGTTGGTTCCTAGTGCCAGGACACACCAAACAGCAGTGAAATTGACACTGAGCCTCAGTTTCCTCAATATCAAAAGAGGGATTGAGGGACTTCCCTGGTGGCACAGTGGTTACGAATCTGCCAGCCCTGGTCCGGGAAGATGGAGCAACTAAGCCCGTGCACCACAACTACTAAACCTGCGCTCTGGAGCCCGCAAGGTACAACTACTGAGCCTGCATGCTGCAACTACTGAAGCCCGCGCGCCTGGAGCCCATGCTCTGCAACAAGAGAAGCCACCGCAATGAGAAGCCCACGCACCGCTATGAAGAGTAGCCCCCGCTCACCGCAACTAGAGAAAGCCCGTGCGCAGCAACGAAGACCCAACGCAGCTGAAAAAAAAAAAGAGGGGTTGAATTCTGAGGCATCTAGAAACTTATGTGTCCGAGCCTCAACCCTAAACAACTATAATTCAGTTAAAATACCAACTCAATGGGGGGTGGTGAGCATATTATATCCAGTGACATATGTGAAAGCATTTTGTAAATTATGAAGAGGCATGTAAATTAGTTACGGTTATTGTTTTTAAGGTCAAAAGGTAGGTGGGGTAAAATACAAAAGGTGGATGGGCTTGAGTGGTGATAAATAAGAAAAGGAAATAAATGTAGGTCAGGCAGAATGAAAATTTTATAATCTGTATCTATCTAGATGTGTGTGTGTGTGTGTGTGTGTGTATATATACATATACATATATATACACACATATGTATTTCCTGCCCCCTCCCCTTCCAGGCTGGGTTAGAAGTCACAATGGCATCTCTATGTCTTTGCCTTTCATTCACTCTTCACCAGCCTCTGGCATCCACCCCCTGCTACTCCAGTGAAACTGCCGAAGGCCATCAGTAACCACCTGCAGGACCAAATCTAGGGAGCATCTGTCAGCTATTATCTTTACTCCATGACTGCTCTCGACACTGCTGTCCTTATCTTCATTCTTGAAACTCCCTGTGCCTTGGCTCTGGGGACACTCCTGCCTCATGGGTCTCCTCTTATCTTAATATTGGGTCTCACCTTAATATTCCTTTTTGGACTCCCCTTTCCCTACCCACCCCCTAAAACAATCATGTCCCCAGGTGCTTCTTTCTCCTTGGATGTTGTCAACCACTCTCATAGTTCTGACTACTATGTACACGCCCCATCTATGTATCTCCAGCCCTGACCACTCCTCTGAGCTTCAGCCCACGGGACGTCACTCAGCCACTCCAACATCCCACAAGCCCCAAATGGAAGTCATCCGCTCCCCTCCCTCAAATCTCTTCCTTATTCATCCTATTCCCCGTCTCAGGCAGACACTAAGATCAGAAGCCAACTCACCCGTTCTCCCTCATTTTTTGGCCACGCCCCACCTCACCCTCTTCATGGCTCTGTGCCTTGTCTCTTGGTTCTCATGCCTCCTCAAAGATTCAGCTCACACCTCGTCTTCTCCAAGATGGCTTTCCCAGAACCCCAGGTGGAGGAGAGTCCACCTAGTGCCCTGGGCATAACTGTATCTCTTTATATCTTACCAGCTAATATTGACACAGCTGTTTGGGACTGTCCTCCAAACTCCCGCCCACCCTCATGGACCCCCTAAGTTCTTCAAAGGCATGAGCTGTTTCATGGTTTTATATCCCTTATGCCTGGTACGGTATTCAGTTCATATTGACTGAACTAAACCAATCCTCACCAGTTGTAGTGAAGCTAAATAAGAACATTCTTCTCGCACTGAAAAGAATTTGTTGGGGAATTCCCCGGTGGTCCGGTGGTTAGGACTCACTGCCGTGGCCCCTGTTGGATCCCTGGTCAGGGAAGTAAGATCCCACAAGTTGTGCAGTGTGGCCAAAAAGAAAAAAAAAAAGAATTTGTTAACTTTCAAGTGTCAGTATAATTTAATGTAACCACTCAGCACTGATAGAGTCGAAGAATCGGAGACTCATACATCTAAACTATGAAACAGAGGATTCGGCATATTCTAAATTTACACTAGGTTGTTTATTTTGAGAAATATGCGCATGCATTTTTTAACCAGTGATCACACTATGAGACTTAAATAGAAGCAGTTGTTCTTTTCCTAGTAGTTAACTGCATAGAAACTGACAAATTAAAATCTATAATCTTAAAATTCTTTGGGTTATTGCTTCTTTGGAAACTTTCATTTCCAAGATGCACATTTCCAGTTTAAAAAAAGAGAAAGTCTTCAAGCCTCTATATAGGAATCATCTTCTTTCACATCTTTCACCCTGTTGTTGCCATTTGCAATAAGAAGTAAAATGTCACCTAAAACATTAAAGGAAAAGTTATTGAACAATTATGTTGAATTATGCTAATTAACATTTTAAAGTATTATATATACCAGAAATGTAATAAGAAGTTTAAAATAGTATATTTGTATATCTATTTTTAAAAATAGTATTATATAAAGTTAGTTGATAGACGAAGTATACATTGGTACATCTGGTTTTGGATACTGATCAAAAATTGTAAGTCTGGCCTGACACAGAAAATGCCAGAAACACTCCATGATGGCATTGGTTTGTTCAGTATTTAAAACATAAAAGCCAAAAAAGAAAAACCTCAAATCTTTAGTGTAATTTAATTTTCTTCTTAAAACACAAATGCCAAATGCAACTTTCCAATATAAGACGATTTTTCTTTTTTTCTTCTGCATTGAAAAAGTCAGTGGTAGTCACCTCATTTACTACGAGCAGTCCTGAGAAAACCCAGAATACCATGCAAGGAGAAAGGCAAGAACAGATTTCAGAAATCCAAGTGTTTCAAATGAAGCTTTGAGAATGGAAATCACAAGGCTGTGACATTTATGCACGTGCGTGTGCAAATTATCTCCAGCTGTTTTTTTTAAGCTGTGAATCCCATTAAAGCACGCCATCATAATTAAAATGTGATCTGGTTGAAAATTTAACATCAGGGAACTAACACAGGGCAACTATGGGCTCCAAGCCATGCCTGCTGCTAAGGGGATCGTATTCAAAATATTCTTAGTCTGTTTTTCGAGGGAGGCAGCATTGTTTCTATTAATCTATATTAAATAACTATAACTGCTTAGAAGCGGATACAAAGCTCTGCAAGATTTTGGTTGCAGAGAAAACTATAACAAAGATAGGAAAATGGGGAAAATCTAAATGACCATTAATAGGGGTTTGGCTAAATGATGGTACATCCATATATAGGCCAGATGGCAGCAGGGGTCATTCTGCCATTTAGGAGATTAGAAAATTGCATCAAAATCTCTTCTGGGAAAGACAAGCCCAGCATCCACCCCCAAATTCTCCAAGCGTTCCTGGGAGTCCACGGCCCCTCCTGTTCCCTCTGCCTCCAGGTTTCAGCCCCCAGGGAACACTGGTTCTCTTCCCTGTCTTCCTTTTTATCACTCTTATAACTCGTCCCTTCTCTGTTCACTGTGTGCCACATACCACATAGCCCTTTTTCTTTGATGTATGCAAACACATGATCTCTTATGCTCTTATGTGTCGTAGACTGTAATAGCTATTTGGGGATATCAGAAAGGGAAGGCCATGGTGGGAGAAAGACAGAGAAAGATTACTGCAACATAATCAACATAGCAACTAACCAACAACTAATACTAAGCTTCCGGTCCTTAGAAGACCTTCATCATTCCCCCAACTCTACCATCAAACACAGGAATTTCCCTTCGGCTTCACCATCCCATCCTGTTGAGGCTCGGCTTTCTCCAAAATCTTTTTTTGTTATTGTTATTATTTTTATTTGGGGATTTTATTTTAGTATTGTTCTTCTTGTATCTTTTTTTCCAGCTTTATTGAAGTATAATTGACATATAACACTGTGTAAGTTTAAGTATATCCTGTTGATTTGATACACATATGTTGCAAAATGATTACCACCATAAGGCTAGTTAACACCTCCATCTCATTAGATAACTACCATTTCTTTTTTGTGGTGAGAATATTTAAGATCTATTCTCTCAGCAACTTTCAGGTATTTAATACAGCATCAGTAACTATAATCACCATGCTGTACATTAGATCCCCAGAATGTATTCATCTTTTAACTGGAAGTTTATACTCTTTGACCACCATCTCTCCATTTCCCCCACCCTCAGCCCCTGATAACCACCATTGTACTCTCTCTTTCAATGACTTCAGTTATTTGAGATTCCATATATAAGTAATATCACAGTATTTGTCTTTCTCTGTCTAACTTGTTTCACTTAGCATCATGCCCTCAAGGTCCATCCATGTTGTCACAAATTACAGAATTTCTTTCTTTCTCATGACTGAATAATATTCCTCTGTGTGTGTGTGTGTGTGTGTGTGTGTATCACATCTTCTTTACCCATTCATCTGTTAATGGACACATAGGTTGTTTCCATATCTTAGCTATTGTGAATACTGCTGCAATGAGCATGGAAGCACAGATATACTGAGATCCTGTTTTCATTTCTTTTGTATATATACCCAGATGTGGGATTGCTGGATTACCCAGTAGTACTGTTTTAAATTTTTTCAGGACCCTCCATACTGTTTTCCACAGTGGCTGCACCAATTTACATTCCACCAACAGTGCACAAGGGTTTCCTTTTCTCCAGATCCAAGCCAACACTTATCTTTTGTCTTTTTGATGACAGCCGTACTAACAGGTGTGAGTTGATATCTCATTGTGGTTTTGATTTGCATTTCCCTGATGATTAGTGATACTGAGCGCCTTTTCACGTACCTGTTGACCATCTGTATGTCTTCTTTGGAAAAATATCTATTCAGTTTCTCTGCCCATTTTTTAATCAAATTGCTTTTTTGAAAATTGAGTTGTATAAGTTCTTTATATACTTTAGATCAGGAGTCCCCAATTCCCAGGCTGTGGACTGGTCTGCTACCTGTTAGGAACCCGGCCACACAGCAGGAGGTTAGCGGTGGGCGAGCGATCGAAGCTTCATCTGCTGCTCCCCACCGCTCTCCACCGCACCCCACTGCTTCCCATCGCTCCCCACCGCTCCCCATTGCTCCCCACCGCTCCCCACTGCTCCCCATCGCTCCCCACCGCTCCCCATCGCTTGCATTACCACCTGAACCATCCCCCACCACACCCCCCGGTGTGTGGAAAAATTGTCTTCCACAAAACCGGTCCCTGGTGCCAAAAAGGTTGGGGACCGCTGCTTTAGATATTAACCCCTTATCAGATATATACCTTGCAAATATTTTCTCCCATTTCACAGGTTGTCTTTTCATTTTGTTAATGGTTTCCCTTGCTGTGCAGAAGCCTTTTAGTTTGATGAAGTTACACTTGCTTATTTTTGCTTTTGTTGCTTCAAATCTTGTTTCTTTCTTATGGTAGGCAGATCACACACCTCTGAGTCACTTCCAACCCATCCTGGCCATGCTCTCTTTTCATTACCAAAATGGCTCATCAAAGCTTAACAAAGATGATGCTGTCACCTGACAGCACTTCTGCCAGTCATGAAACTAGCCTCTCCTTTCGTCCTGCTGCACAAAACTCTGCAGTCACTCAAAAGGACGCATCTCTACTACAGTAAAAAATGTCTAAAATATATCTATACCTACGTGTGTGCATATATTTTCTACTATATAGATAGATAGAGATCGAAAGGGAGGCTGAGTTTAAAATATATGCATAGAAATGAATATATAAGTTGATTACATATAGAAACATTTGTTTGTATAATAAAGAATAAAATCTATAAGGATATATACCAATCTATTAATGTTAGTTTCTCTCTAGGAGGTGGGATTAAACGGGAACTTTTAATTTTAACTCTTTGTACTATTTTTTTTATATTCAGCATAAATGTCTCTATAATCAGAAAATGTATTTATCTGGGGGGAAAACAAAGTTGATGCCAAAAAATATGGGCTCAAATCACAGCTAAAAGGACTTAACTTACACACTACAAAGTTAACCAGTAGTGAAGACTGTTCAGCAATCATGAAATATTTCCCCAAACTATCACCAATAATAACTGCCTGGTAATGGACATTGTCATCCTCTGTCTCCCTGTGGCAGGGGACAGTGAGGTATGACACCAGAAAGATTCAGATATCCAATATCTCAGCCTCAGGCATCTAGAACAGGGACAGAATCTTCCTCCTGGAGTCCACATAGGAAATTCACAGGATTGTCTCCCTGGGACCTATGTCACCCCTTTGTTGACCACTTGTGACAGAACAGAGAGTAAGGAGTGACCCATCCTGGACTCCCATGGAGAGGAGGGGCTACACTCCCCAAAGGAAGGAGGTCCTCTTTCCAGCAAAAGACCGGGAGGGATAGGAGCAGAGGAAAGCACCAGTTGTCCACTGCAGACGGCCAGCAAATGCATTATCCTGTCAACAAATGCAGGTCCAATTAAAGGACAATTCAGTTTTCTCACTTGCTACCAAGTAAATGTTAATAGTGACAACTATTCCAGCTGAAAAATAGATTCTCTTCTCCTGGGGCATTAATATTCAAAGACAGCATCCAATAGAGGCTGCTCTTGAGTTAATTTCGTTAGGTGGAGGCAGTAGGGACATAAGATTTGGCTTAAAAAGAATCAAGGCTGCTGAAATAGTTTTGACATTTTCCTTCAGAACTGATAAATAAAATTTAAGACATTCTAAAAAAAAAAAACAACTATCACCAATAAATGTCCCCAAAATTTGTGTTCATAAAAACCAAAGAAGAGAACTGTGAGTTGAGAGCCAATGAATATTATCTTATGAACAAAGACTCTGAGGGGAAAGAGGCTCAGGAGGGATGGGAAGAGAGGGATGGTATCTAAGACTGAAATCCTGACTGAACAAGAGAAATCCGTCCTAATGAGGAAGGAGAAGAAGAACAAAGAACTAAACTAATATGACTGCCTAGAGGGTTTCCAGATGAGATTTGACTAAAAAAATAAAAAAAGGGGGCACATCCCCAAGAATGAATACAAAAAGGTAACACCCACTCATTCGTTCATGAAGCACCCACTCTGTAGCAGGCACGGTTCTGGTCGCCAGGATCTGGCCAGGAACAAGACAGGCAAGGGCCCTGCTCTCTTGTTCCTCAGGCAGGTGGGGAGATGGTAAACAAGGAAGCATATGAACCAACAAGATAATTCCAGACAGTGGTAAGTGCTACAAAGACATTAAAACTGGATGGAGTGTCAGTGACTGGTGCGGGGGTACTGGGATGCCAGAGGATGAGGTTGAACTGAGTTCATAATGATCTAAGAAACCAACCACATGAAGAGCTGGGAGCAGAGCCTTCCAGGCAGAGGCAACAACAAATACAAAGACCCCATGTGACAAAGGAGGTTGTCATATTTTAGTAAAGTGAACACCAGGGTGGCTGGGGTCCAGAGAGCACTGGAAAGAGTGTGAAAAATGAGATCCATGTGGAAACCCCAGCAAAGATCCAGGATTTTAGTCTAAGTACATGGGGAAGTCTCTAGAGAGGTTTTGAGCAGGGGAGTGGCATGAATTGATAGGTTTTCCAGAGATGCCCTGGATGCTTGCTTGGTGGACAGAAGAAGCAAGAAAGAAAACAGGGAGAAAAGTTAGGAAGTACTGCAGCATTCCAGATGACAGATGATGGAGCTGTGGGCTCGGGATTAGCCATGGAATCAGAGAAGTGACAGATTTGGAATGCGTCTTGAATAATTTGGATAAGAGTGTGAAGGAAAGAGAGAAATCTAGGAGAAAATCTCGGAGAAAGATGACTCCTAGATTTTGGCTGTAGCAACTGTCATTGTCACGTAAGAGCTGTAGAAGACTGGGAAAGCCATGGGTTGGTGGGGAGTAAATTCAAGGGTTCTATTTTAACCATGCTGAGTTTGAGACGTCTATTTAACAGCTAAGTAGAAATGTCAAGTTCGGAGCTGGGTAGACGAGTCTGGAACTCATCGGTGAGTCTAAGCAATAAATTAACTTTGGGAGTCAACATCAAATAGGTGGTATTTAATGCTATGACGAGTTCATCTGGAAAGAGTGTCTAGAAGAGAAATATAGAAGGCTGAAAGTTGGGCCAGTAACTGGAGGAAGCTGGAATGGGAAATGAGGTTAGGGGAGGGTTTGTTTGTAAGATGAGAGGTACCAGGATATACATTTTAGAAGACCAAGCAGAAGCAGATCAGGAATTTCACTTCTATGTTTTCTCGTTTTGTTTTGTTTTGTTTTCGGCGGTACGCGGGCCTCTCACTGTTGTGGCCTCTCCCCCTGCGGAGCACAGGCTCCGGACGCGCAGGCTCAGCGGCCATGGCTCACGGGCCCAGCCACTCCGCGGCATGTGGGATCTTCCCAGACCAGGGCACGAACCCGTGTCCCCTGCATTGGCAGGCGGACTCTCAACCACTGCACCACCAGGGAAGCCCTATGTTATTTTTTATATCGTTCCTTAGGAACCAAGCAGGTCAGCATCAGTAGGACAGGAAATCAGAATCTGACTGACTTTTTCTTCCATTAGAGGCAAATAAACAAACTATTAAAACCTTTCTGGGAGCAGAGGGGAAAGTGATCAGAAGACATCAACATGGGCTCATCAGGAACAAGCTACTTCATATTATAATTATGGATCAAGACTGCTTGGGGACTTCCCTGGTGGTGCAGTGGATGAGACTCCACACTCCCAATGCAGGGGGCCCGGGTTCGATCCCTGGTCAGGGAACTGGATCCCGCATGCCGCAACTAAGAGCCTACATCCTGCAACTAAGAACAAGTGCAGCCAAATAAATAAATGAATATTTCAAAAAAAAGACCCTGATTTTTCACAAGACTACTGCGATAGCCTCCTCACTGGCTTCCCTCCTCTGTCTCTCATCCCTCTACTCCATCCTCCACTGCAAAATCTAAAAACAAATCCAATTATTTCACTTCCCTGATTAATGCCTCTCATGACTGACGCTTACAGAAGAACTTTCTTAAGAAGAACACCCAACACCCTTAGCAAGGCAGACCAAGCCCTGTAAAATCTGACCCCAGCCTTTCCTTCCCGTCTCATCTCTGACCATGCAATTTGCAAAACATTAATCGCAGCAGCTCCAGCCACAGTGGACATCCCTGCACTTGTCCCGCTCTGGCTTGGCACATGCTATATCCTCTACTTAGGACATCCACTCAATCTGAACCCAACTGAGGGGAGTTTGGGGGAAAATGGATACATGTGTATGTATGGCTGAGTCCCTTTGCAGTGTACCTGAAACTATCACAACATTGTTAACCGACTATATTCCAATATAAAATAAAAAGTTAAAAAAAAATCTGCACCCAACTCATCGCCCTGGGAAATTCCTAGGGGGTCTTTAATACCCACTCAAATGTCTCATGGAAAATGCATTACATTCCAGAGGGTCCTTCCAGAAGACAGATCTATGACAAACAACTAGACATTACAGGAAACAACTTCATCTCAGCATAAGAGGTTTAGGAACAACTCAGTTGTCTGAAATGAAAGGGAACGTTGTCAGGTAGTACCTTCCTCACAGTGGGGCATGTGGACACAGGAAGATGATGTCTTGCCAGGTGAAACCTCCGTCCACATCTACTGTTCAATAGAACCCATTTAATTATTTGATGGCTATCATTGTGAGGAGGAGGCAAAAATCTGTCTCTAGAAACTTCTCTTGTTCCTGGTTCTACCCTCTGGAGCAATTCAGAATTTGTCTATGTCTTTTTATACACAGCAGCTTTTCACAACTGCAGACACTTATTACACTAGGCCTCCTCCCAGTCACTCAAATTTGCTCTTTCATAACTTACAGATGTTTGCTGACTCCTGGCAGTGCCACATTCAGAATCTCTATTTGGCATCCAAAGCATCATGCTACTTCTTAAGGGGGCAATCGCAGATTGATTTTGTACCCTAGCCCCCAACCAAGCACATGGTACACTGGTCACATTCCAAAGAAAGAATTAATGTAAAATCTGCAACATTTCATGTTCATTGTAGCTGTTTACAATAGCCAGGACATGGAAGCAACCTAAGTGTCCACTGACAGATGAATGGATAAAGAAGATGTGGCACATATATACAATGGAATATTACTCAGCTATAAAAAGGAACAAAACTGAGTTATTTGTAGTGAGGTGGATGGACCTAGAGTCTGTCATACAGAGTGAAGGAAGTCAGAAAGAGAAAAACAAATACCGTATGCTAACACAAATATATGGAATCTCAAAAAAAAATGGTTCTGAAGAACCTAGGGGCAGGACAGGAATAAAGATGCAGACGTAGGGAATGGACTTGAGGACACAGGGAGGGGGAAGGGTAAGCTGGGATGAAGTGAGAGAGTGGCATGGACATATATACGCTACCAAACGTAAAATAGCTAGCTAGTGGGAAGCAGCCACATAGCACAGGGAGATTAGCTCAGTGCTTTGTGTCCACCTAGAGGGGTGGGATAGGGAGGGTGGGAGGGAGACGCAAGAGGGAGGAGTTATGGGGATACATATATATGTATGGCTGATTCACTTTGTTATAAAGCAGAAACACACAATTGTAAAGCAATTATACTCCAATAAAGATGTTAAAAAAAAATCTGCAACATTTCAAATACCTACATCACTTGACCACAGGAAAGGAAGACTTCTGATGTCCTGCTAGAACTGAAGCAGCCAGGAAAGGGCTCCCGCAGGACGGGCTGCCCTGAAGTCACATGTAAGTTTTCTGGTATGTCCTGCATCAGGCTCCTCCCCCGAGCCCCACCCCCAATCCAGCCTCTTCTGAGGCTTTCTCTGAGCCAGGCCAGCTCTCCAGTTTCTGGCTGTGGTTGTTGGTTCAGGATCACAGGCAGCAGTAAGTGGGGTGGACCCCTAAGCATCCAGAAGAAAGAAAAATATTCAAACAAGAGAAAAAGCGGAAACAAGAGATTTACCTCTTTAACCATATCCCAAATTAGTGGCCCACAGAGCGCTCATCCACTGCAATATGCATCTAGAATTAAAAATAGGTTCTTGGGGCTTCCCTGGTGGCCAGTGGTTGAGAGTCCGCCTGCCGATGCAGGGGACTCGGGTTCGTGCCCCGGTCCGGGAAGATCCCACATGCCGCGGAGCGGCTAGGCCCGTGAGCCATGGCCGCTGAGCCTGCGCATCCGGAGCCTGTGCTCCGCAACGGGAGAGGGCACAACAGTGAGAGGCCCACGTACCGCAAAAAAAAAATAATAAATAAAAATAAAAATAGGTTCTTGAATTCGCTGGCGGTCCAGTGGTTAGGACTCTATGCTTTCACTGCTGAGGTCGCAGGTTTGAGCCCTGGTCGGGGAGCGAAGATCCCGTAAGCCACATGGCGTGGCCAAAAAAAAAAAAAGAAAAACACAGGTCCTATCGAACCCGGGCCCACTGACGTGGTAGTGCGGAGTCTTAACCACTGGACCACCAAGGAAGTCCCCAGGTCCCAGTTTTTAATGTGGTTTTTTCAGAGTAACTTTGAGCAAAATTCTATCATTAACAAACAGAAGGCAGCAAAGAAAAGGGGGAAACTTGGCATCACTCTGTGATAAATGTTCAAATTATTTCCAGAAATCCTTGCTAGGTAACTAGTCCAGACCTGACTAGTAAAAGGAGGATGCAAGCTACATATGTAATTTTAAATTTTCTTGTAGGCACATTCAGAAAGGTGAAATTAATTTTAGTATTATATTTGATTTAACCCAATATATAGAAAATATTATAATTTCCACATGTAACTAATATAGAAAATTATTAAGATATTTTTACATTCCTTTTTTCAAACCAAGTCTTTGAAATCCACTGTTTTGACACAGTACATCTCAATTCAGACTAATTATTGTACTGGACAGTGGAGGTCTAGGCTATAAATAAATCCTTTTAAGACACAAGTCAACTTTAGGTTCAAGATATTTGTAAAGTCTATTCTTAGGAACAGATTTATATTATAAAAATAATTATCAAATGCAACGCATTTGGTGAAAAATGCAAAGCTATAGAAAGTGATATGCATTGAAAATAAAGACTTCTAAAAAATTATCTAAGCACTTATCACAAGGTGGATGCTTCTGAAACCCTCAGACTCCTTTTTCAAAGTCAAAAATAAATTACATAATCAGTCCTGTGTCATGGACCCAAACCTTCCAACAAATACTTCGGAGTTCATGAAGTTCAGGACATTCTTTTTATAGATGAAAAAGAATCCCTACCAATCTCTGCACCCAGCAACGGACTTCTGTCTAGTGTGACAGACGGTCAAGTGCTGATGGACTGACATGGATACACTGCTCTGTGCAACCATGCACTGAGTCACAGTCGCCGAGTGGGCCCCCAAAGGAAACCTTACATAACAACCAGAATGGATTAAAGATGCCCAGTGGCAATTTTAACATCGATTAAAATATCCTCCAAAACATATGCCACAAAGCCTTCTCAGAACCATTCCCTGAGTGGCAAAGAAAGACTATCGTCTGATATTTAGAAATGAAGACTCAATACAGAAAGGGCACTAGATAAGAAGAGCTGCAAAATAATTCTATGACCTTCAGGATAATCACCCTTAGGAACAAAACGCTCCAGCTCAATGTTATAATTTCAATCTTCGCTCCAGCAAAGAAAGTAACGAGCTGGCAAATATAACAGCCAAGCAAGAGATGCCACCGAAGCCAGCCTCTACTGAAAATCCATAAATAAGTGGTGCATATTTTAAGGCATTAACTTAAAATTCCAAGCACATGGGGAATTATTAAGGTCAATGAGTAATGGGTAAAATGCAACTGAAACAAAGCTACGATCAAAACCAAAATTTTTTTTAATTGTTAATTAAATCATAAAACTCAGCCAAAGCAACTTGGGCTTTTAATATAGGGGACTTAAGTATTAATCCTGCTAATCAAAGGAAAACAACTTCAGACCACCTTTTCGATTGATATGCAACACAACGAGTCCACAGAGTCTAGGTGAGGTCGCTGTCCATAAGTTACTGAGAAAGACAGTGTGCTTACAGGGCCTCATGAGAGAATACACTGGTTCTTTACTGAAAATTTCAAAAGGAAACCTTTATTGATCTTAAATTTCAAAAGGAAACCTTTATTGATCTTAAATTAAGTCTATAAATAGTTAAGTACTCTTAAAATTAGCAGTATGGGAGCCCACAGAGTTCAGTCTCAGATATAGATCATCCTCAAGAAATGAAGTTTCGTCAGAGCTGGAACTCCCAGCTCAGAGTCTCTTCCCTCTGCCGTCACGGAACTGCCCCGGAGACCGAGGGGAGGGCAGCCTCACTGAGGCTGCCGGCTCTGGAGGGGCCCCGGCGGCCGAAGCTGCAACAGTCCTGGGGACCGCAGGCCGTATCACTCATCCTGGGGTAAGCCAGCTGCCACATCATGAGGACACTCAAGCAGCCCTAAGGAGAGATCCATGTGGCAAGGAACTGAGGCCTCTTACCTACAGCCACCTGACCATGTGGATGAAAGGCTCTTGGTGCTGCAGCCAGGAGTCAGTGCTGTGCCTCTGAGGTGGGAGACCCAACTTCAAGACACTGGTCCACAAGAGACCTCCCAGCTCCACATAATATGAAACGGCAAAAATCTCCCAGAGATCTCATCTCAACACCAGCACCCAGCTCCACTCAACGACCAGCAAGCTACAGTGCCGGACACCCTATGCCAAACAACTAGCAAGACAGGAACACAACCCCACCCATTAGCAGAGAGGCTGCCTAAAATCATAATAAGTCCACAGATACCCCAAAACACACCACCAGACATGGACCTGCCCACCAGAAAGACAAGATCCAGCCTCATCCACCAGAACACAGGCACTAGTCCCCTCCACCAGGAAGCCTACACAACCCACTGAACCAACTTTAGCCTCTGGGGACAGACACCAAAAACAATGGGAACTACTAACCTGCAGCCTGCAAAAAGGAGAACCCAAACACAGTAAGATAAACAAAATGAGAAGACAGAAAAACACACAGCAGATGAAGGAGCAAGATAAAAACCCACCAGACCTAACAACTGAAGAGGAAATAGGCAGTCTACCTGAAAAAGAATTCAGAATAATGATAGTAAAGATGATCCAAAATCTTGGAAATAGAATAGACAAAATGCAAGAAACAGTTAACAAGGACCTAGAAGAACTAAAGATGAAACAAGCAACGATGAATAACACAATAAATGAAATTAAAAATACTCTACATGGGATCAATAGCAGAATAACTAAGGCAGAAGAACGGATAAGTGACCTGGAAGATAAAATAGTGGAAATAACTACTGCAGAACAGAATAAAGAAAAAAGAATGAAAAGAACTGAGGATAGTCTCAGAGACCTCTGGGACAACATTAAACACACGAACATACGAATTATAGGGGTTCCAGAAGAAGAAGAGAAACAGAAAGGGACTGAGAAAATATTTGAAGAGATTATAGTTGAAAACTTCCCTAATATGGGAAAGGAAATAGTTAATCAAGTCCAGGAAGTACAGAGAGTCCCATACAGGATAAATCCAAGGAGAAATACACCAAGACACATATTAATCAAACTGTCAAAAATTAAATACAAAGAAAACATATTAAAAGCAGCAAGGGAAAAACAACAAATAACACACAAGGGAATCCCCATAAGGTTAACAGCTGATTTTTCAGCAGAAACTCTGCAAGCCAGAAGGGACTGGCAGGACATATTTAAAGTGATGAAGGAGAAAAACCTGCAACCAAGATTACTCTACCCAGCAAGGATCTCATGCAGATTTGATGGAGAAATTAAAACCTTTACAGACAAGCAAAAGCTGAGAGAGTTCAGCACCACCAAACCAGCTTTACAACAAATGCTAAAGGAACTTCTCTAGGCAAGAAACACAAGAGAAGGAAAAGACCTACAATAACGAACCCAAAACAATTAAGAAAATGGGAATACGAACATACATATCAATAATTACCTTAAATGTAAATGGTGCTCCCACCAAAAGACACAGATTGGCTGAATGGATACAAAATAAGACCCATATATATGCTGTCTACAAGAGTCCCACTTCAGACCTAGAGACACATACAGACTGAAAGTAAAGGGACAGAAAAAGATATTCCATGCAAATAGAAACCAAAAGAAAGCTGTAGTAGCAACACTCATATCAGAAAAAATAGACTTTAAAATAAAAACTATTAGAAGAGACAAAGAAGGACACTACATGATGATCAAGGGATCCATCCAGGAAGAAGATATAACAATTGTAAATATTTATGCACCCAACATAGGAGCACCTCAATACATAAGGCAAATACCAATAGCCATAAAAGGGGAAATCGACAGTAACACATTCATACTAGGGGACTTTAACACCCCACTTTCACCAATGGACAGATCACCCAAAATGAAAATAAATAAGGAAACACAAGCTTTAAATGATACATTAAACAAGATGGACTTAATTGATATTTATAGGACATTCCATCCAAAAACAACAGAATACACATTTTTCTCAAGTGCTCATGGAACATTCTCCAGGATAAATCATATCTTGGGTCACAAATCAAGCCTTGGTAAATTTAAGAAAATTGAAATTATATCAGGTATCTTTTCTGACCACAACGCTATGAGACTAGGTATCAATTACAGGAAAGATCTGTAAAAAAATACAAACACATGGAGGCTAAACAATACACTACTTAATAGCGAAGTGATCACTGAAGAAATCAAAGAGGAAATCAAAATATACCTAGAAACAAATGACAATGGAGACACGACGACCCAAAACGTATGGGATGCAGCAAAAGCAGTTCTAAGAGGGAAGTTTATAGCAATACAATCCTACCTTAAGAAACAGGAAACATCTCGAATAAACAACCTAACCTTGCACCTAAAGTAATTAGAGAAAGAAGAACAAAAAAAAAACCCAACATTAAGAGAACGAAAGGAATCATAAAAATAAGATCAGACAGAAATGAATAAGAAATGAAGAAATGATAGCAAAGATCAATAAAACTAAAAGCTGGTTCTTTGAGAAGATAAACAAAATTGATAAACCATTAGCCAGACTCATCAAGAAAAAAAAGGAAAAGACTCAAATCAATAGAATTAGAAATGAAAAAGGAGAAGTAACAACTGACACTGAAGAAATAAAAAAGATCATGAGAGATTACTACAAGCAACTCTATGCCAATAAAATGGACAACCTGGAAGAAATGGACAAATTCTTAGAAATGCACAACCTGCCAAGACTGAATCAGGAAGAAATAGAAAACATGAACAGACCAATCACAAGCACTGAAATCGAAACTGTGATTAAAAATCTTCCAACAAACAAAAGCCCAGGACCAGATGGCTTCACAGGCGAATTCTATCAAAGATTTAGAGAACAGCTAACACCTATCCTTCTCAAAATCTTCCAAAATATAGCAGAGGGAGGAACACTCCCCAACTCATTCTACGAGGCCACCATTACCCTGATACAAAAACCACACAAGGACGTCACAAAGAAAGAAAACTACAGGCTCATATCACTGATGAACACAGATGTAAAAATCCTCAACAAAATATTAGCAAACAGAATCTAACAGCACATTAAAAGGATCATACACCATGATCAAGTGGGGTTTATTCCAGGAATGCAAGGATTCTTCAATATATGCAAATCAATCAACGTGATACACCATATTAACAAATTGAAGGAGAAAACCCATATGATCATCTCGATAGATGCAGAGAAAGCTTTTGACAAAATTCAACACCCATTTATGATAAAAACCCTGCAGAAAGTAGGCATAGAGGGAACTTTCTTCAACATAATAAAGGCCATATATGACAAACCCCCAGAAAACATTGTCCTCAATGGTGAAAAACTGAAAGCATTTCCACTAAGATCAGGAACAAGACAAGGTTGTTCACTCTTATTCACTCTTATTCAACATAGTTTTGGAAGTTTTAGCCACAGCAGTCAGAGAAGAAAAGGAAATAAACGGAATCCAAATCGGAAAAGAAGAAGTAAAGCTGTCACTGTTTGCAGATGACATGACACTATACATAGAGAATCCTAAAGATGCTACCAGAAAACTACTAGAGCTAATCAATGAATTTGGTAAAGTAGCAGGATACAAAATTCATGCACAGAAATCTCTGGCATTCCTATACACTAAGGATGAAAAATCTGAAAGTGAAATCAAGAAAACACTCCCATTTACCACTGCAACAAAAAGAATAAAATACCTAGGAATAAACCTACCTAAGGAGACAAAAGACCTGTATGCAGAAAATTATAAGACACTGATGAAAGAAATTAAAGATGATACAAATAGATGGAGACATATACCATGTTCTTGGATTGGAAGAATCAACATTGTGAAAATGACTCTACTACCCAAAGCAATCTACAGATTCAATGCAATCCCTATCAAATTACCACTGGCATTTTTCACAGAACTAGAACAAAAAATTTCACAATTTGTATGGAAACACAAAAGACCCCAAATAGCCAAAGCAATCTTGAGAATGAAAAATGGAGCTGGAGGAATCAGGCTCCCTGACTTCAGACTAGACTGCAAAGCTACAGTAATCAAGACAGTATGGTACTGGCACAGAAACAGAAATATAGATCAATGGAACAGGATAGAAAGCCCAGAGATAAACCCACGCACACATGGTCACCTTATCTTTGATAAAGGAGGCAGGAATGTACAGTGGAGAAGGAACAGCCTCTTCAATAAGTGGTGCTGGGAAAATTGGACAGGTACATATAAAAGTATGAGAGTAGAACACTCCCGAACACCATACACAAAAATAAGCACAAAATGGATTAAAGACCTAAATGTAAGGCCAGAAACTTTCAAACTCTTAGAGGAAAACATAGGCAGAACACTCTATTGCATAAATCACAGCAAGATCCTTTTTGACCCACCTCCTAGAGAAATGGAAATAAAAACAAAAATAAACAAATGGGACTTAATGAAACTTCAAAGCTTTTGCACAGCAAAGGAAACCATAAACAAGACCAAAAGACAACCCTCAGAATGGGAGAAAATATTTGCAAATGAAGCAACTGACAAAGGATTAATTTCCAAAATTTACAAGCAGCTCATGTAGTTCAATAACAAAAAAAGAAACAACCCAATCCAAAAATGGGCAGAAGACCTAAATAGACATTCCTCCAAAGAAAATATACAGACTGCCAACAAACACATGAAAGAATGCTCAACATCATTAATCATTAGAGAAATGCAAATCAAAACTACAATGAGATACCATCTCACACCGGTCAGAATGGCCATCATCAAAAAATCTAGAAACAATAAATGCTGGAGAGGGTGTGGAGAAAAGGGAATACTCTTGCACTGCTGGTGGGAATGTGAATTGGTACAGCCACTATGGAGAGCAGTATGGAGGTTCCTTAAAAAACTACAAATAGAAGTACCATATGACCCAGCAATCCCTCTACTGGGCATATACCCTGAGAAAACCATAATTCAAAAAGAGTCATGTACCAAAATGTTCATTGCAGCTCTATTTACAATAGCCCGGAGATGGAAACAACCTAAGTGTCCATCATCGGGTGAATGGATAAAGAAGATGTGGCACATATATACAATGGAATATTACTCAGCCATAAAAAGAAACGAAATTGAGCTATTTGTAATGAGGTGGAAGGAACTAGAGTCTGTCATACAGAGTGAAGGAAGTCAGAAAGAGAAAGACAAATACCGTATGCTAACACATATATGTGGAATTTAAGAAAAAAAAATGTCATGAAGAACCTAGGGGTAAGACAGGAATAAAGACACAGACCTACTAGAGAATGGACTTGAGGATATGGGGAGGGGAAGGGTGAGCTGTGACAAAGCGAGAGAGTGGCATGGACATATATACACTACCAAACGTAAAATAGATAGCTAGTGGGAATCAGCCGCATAGCACAAGGAGATCAGCTGGGTGCTTTGTGACCACCTAGAGGGGTGGGATAGGGAGGGTGGGAGGGAGGGAGACGCAAGAGGGAAGAGACATGGGAACATATGTATATGTATAACTGATTCACTTTGTTATAAAGCAGAAACTAACACACCATTGTAAAGCATTTATACTCTAATAAAGATGTAAAAAAAAAAAGAAATGAAGTTTCGTTGTCAAAACTCATGGAAAAGGAAACCCATTCTTTCAAAGGACATTGACATTCTCTCAAACACATCTTCCTAAGTAACATTTACTAAAGTCCTCTTCTAGAAGTCTACCTCCCATGCAGTTACTCCAGCTCCTCCAACCCCCAACCCAAGCTCCTTGGCCACACTTTTCCCTCCTCCTAATTCCTAAGGATTTAGTACTTTATTATGTCCCAGCAAGAGATAACACTTCCTCCTTGGGAGAAGGAGGAAAGAATCTAACAAGATTCTAGGGCTTCCCTGGTGGCGTAGTGGTTGAGAGTCTGCCTGCCGATGCAGAGGACGCGGGTTCGTGCCCCGGTCTGGGAAGATCCCACGTGCCGTGGAGCGGCTGGGCCCGTGAGCCACGGCCGCTGAGCCTGCGCGTCCGGAGCCTGTGCTCCGCAGCGGGAGAGGCCACAGCAGTGAGAGGCCCACATACCGCAAAAGAAAAAAGATTCTAACAAATCCAAGATGCTCTTAGGGAGGGTGCAGAAGGGGAAGCCCGTGAGCACTGTTGCATTAATGACACCAATCCCATCACAGCTATGAAACCCCTGCGCTGTGCCCAGACTGGACACCAGATCCAGAAGATCAGATCTGACTAAAGTCAGGAACAGTGTTTGAAAAGCCAGGACAGGTTATAGGTACGATAAGTCAGCTGAAGAAGAATGGGCACTTATAGCAAAACTAGTTCCACACACCCAATTTCTGCCTTACGCCGGGTCCCTCATACTGCCCACTGAACACCAGCCTACACTTCTCCTCCACTTATTACCAGCTCAATAATCCTTGCCATTCTCCATTCAGAATCCATTCTTTCCTTTTATTGGCATAAGACAGCAACATACAATGTCAGAAGCCTCAGCCCAACACTTCTGCTGCCTGCAACTCATTGCTGGAAAGTCTCTTAAAGGAAGCAGAGCTTTTTACTTTGTAGATTAAAAAAAGGAGTAAAATGTAAATACTCTTCTGAGTGATCTACAGTAATACTCAAGGGAGTGGCAAATCTGATGTTCTTCTTAGAAGAGACAAAGCTGAAGAACTGGAGAAGGAAAGAATCTTGAGATAATTTTCTAAGACTTCACACTTTTTCTAGGGCTGAGTCCAGGAGGAACTCTTGATTTCTTTGCCATGTGATGGGGTATAGACCTAGTCAGGGTCACCCATGCATCCATATGTTTCCCAGAGTGGATGTTTTCATTTCCTGCCACAGACCCTAACTCAAAACTAAACTTCAACCCACAAACTTATGCCACTGTTGTTCACATGCGTGCTGAGGGATGTTCTTGGAAGTTATGAGAAAATGTAATCTATGGTCCAATAAACTTGGGGATTTAATGAACTAATGTACAATTCAAGAGTGCAATAGAAAGTACAATGTTTCCCTAATACAGGAGTTCTCAGACTGTGGTCTGTACAACTCAGTGAACCAATATTTTCCAAATAATCAATGCATGATGTTACAGAATCATTCATGCTTAAAAGATTCATTAAAGCACAAGACAGACTAATGGATTTTAATATAACAAAGTACAAAAAGGGCTTTGATACGCTTTCAGATGTCATATTGCCACAAAACTTTAAGAAACTACCATTTGTCAAGTTTTGGTATAGTATTAAAGAAAAATATCCACAATTTTCTAAAAAGGTTATAAAATATTTCTCCTTTTTCCTACTACAAATCTGTGTGAGGCCAAGTTTTCTTCATATGCTCAACCAAAACAACATATCACAAAAGAATGAGTGGAGAAGCAGCTGAGAATGAATAGCTGACTATTGATCCAGACATGAAAGAGATTTGCAAAAAACCAAACAAAGAAAAAGTAAAACTATGCCACTCTTATCACTAAATTTTTGGGAAAATACAATTATTTTTCACAAAAAAATATTGTTTAGGCTTACGTATATGGGGCTCATTTTGTTTTTCAATAAATTAAAACCTTTATAATTTTTCAGTTTTAATTTCTAATATAAAAGTATTAATAGATATAACCCACATGAAACTCTTTGGGATACTCGATACTTTTTTAGAGTGAAAAGGGTCTTCAGATCAAAAAGTTTGAGATGCTTCCCTAATATATTTTGATCATGGAAGCCTTTCTGTGTGGAACACCTTGAGCATATTCTATGGAACATACAATGGGAAACAGAGTCTCATGTTGTGCTTATCAAACTATTCCTGGGGGCTTCCCTGGTGGCACGGTGTTGGGAGTCCGCCTGCCGATGCAGGGGACTCGGGTTCGTGCCCCGGTCCGGGAAGATCCCACATGCCACGGAGCAGCTGGGCCCGTGAGCCGTGGCCGCTGAGCCTGCACGTCCGGAGCCTGTGCTCCGCAGCGGGAGAGGCCACGGCAGTGAGAGGTCCGCGTACCGCAAAAAAAAACCCCAAAACAAAACAAAACAAAAAACTATTCCTTTTCGTGTCTCTTCTCCCTAGACCTTCTGCAATAAGTTAATTTATATGCTGCTCAAAGGGTTTCCTCTCACACAGTAGTTTTGTGCTTAGGACCCTGGCAGTAAATGCATATATCTTTTCTGGCAAATACAGGTGGATACTGACTTCATTTATTTAGAAGAGGCCATAATCTACAGAATTATTTCACTGAGCAAATGCTACAAATAGGAGAAATGATGACATAGGTTAACATGCTCCTATAGCAGATAATCTGCTATGAGATACCATGCCAGGATGTCCCAAGAGCATAAAGGATATCATGTCAGCTAGATCGGGGCCAATTTGGTTTACCATTCAGCTTCCGACAACAGGAGGATCACTGACTGAGATGCTTATGTTACAAACTACTCTTTTATAAAACCAGCAGGATGACAGTAATTTATTACTCTGAGTACTGACAATTTGTTTGTAAAAACTGTAAGCAAGCCAAAAATAACTTAAGAACAGATTCATATTTCTACCGTGGCTTTTTGGAACACAGAGGAAGGCCAATTCTTTACTTTCAGCACGACTCGAAGCCCCAGTTCCAGAATTTAGTTATAAATCTCTCCTCCTGTCAGGTAGCTGAATAACTGGCTAGAAGCCTGTTCTCAGATGGCTATAAAAGATTTTGGGCAAGAGTCAAAAGTGTAAAGTGTTGAACAACTATTCCATGCAAAAACTCCCCCCAAGGAAACCCAGTCCTTCTATAGAGCTGGCACGGAGTACGGGCTGCTCAGTCCTCTAACTTTCATTCTGGAATTTACCCAAATAAGAGCAACCATGAAATTTACTTATGCAGTTTTTTAAGTGTCTAGTTTATAAAAATGTTGCTCAAGGATGACCAGGATCTCATCCTGAGAGCTGAAGACGCTCATCTTGGTCTCTTTTTCTTTTTACTTAAGACTAGAAGTGAAATTAGCATGTAATCTGCTTCTGGTAAAACTTTCTTTAGTGAAAAATTTTTATAGCCATAAATGCTTACTAGTTTTAGGTTCCATTCTAGTTCATTTAGTCCTCCCAGCAACTCTACAAGATAGAGACTATAATTATCCCCATTTTACAGATAAGGAAACAGGCTCAGTGTTGCCTGAGGCCACCTAGTTTACAGGTGGCAGATAGGACTAGAATCCCGGAAGTTAGTCCCTCTGAACCGGGACGCTGTCCCACCTGAGATGCATGATCAATAAATCGAATGCTTTTTATTAAGAAGATATCCTATTCTGTGCATAAAATAGTGGTTTTTAGCTCCAGATGAGCCATTATTTCAAAAAGCCTTCCTTACACTCCAGTGTGTTAAGCCCCATTCTCCGTCTTCCCATCACGCCCTGTCCACAGACCACGTGGTATTTACCTGCTGCCCTTCTGTCTCCCTTCTAGCCTGTACTACATCCTCCCACCCAGTACCTGGAGCAACAATCTGAATGAGTGAGAGAACCAAGGAAAGAACAAACAAAAGTGAGTCTCCACAAATCCACTTAGTCACGAAGAACATTAATTTCCAAATGAGGTTCGTGCATCATGGAGGGTATGCAAAAAAAAAACCCAGTGGGGTGCAGGGAGAACACATTAGCATTTCTCTTTCTATTCACTGACATTTACCACAAGGATTGGCATTAGCATCCTCAGAGTCTGCTCCAGTGCGTGGGGCAGACGGCCACACAGGCCGGCGAGGCACTCAAGGCCTAGCATGGGCATTCCTCAGCTTGTGGGGTGAGCAGCAAGGCCCTCACCTGCTTGCTTGCTTTCTGTAGCCAGTTTACATGGGCCGAACTGAGAAAGTGGCTGTCGGGATTATATTTTCAATTGTATCTAAAGTAACCCTCACAAAACGGCCAGGTGGCTTTGAATGAGTCCTGCACAGAACTGCAAAAAAATGCTAGCAACAATACAAGCACAAATAAATGGGAAAATAGTACAGCTGGCGATATTGTTTTTTACCATTTCTCATATAATATCTTTCTCACCCGTATCATAACATAGAACAACAAGCTGGTCAGATCAGACATGAAGTTAGCCAAAAAATACCAAAAAAACAAAAAACCTGAAAGTATCAAAACTTAGATCCATATCCACTATTTTTTACCAATGGTCTCTGCCTAAGTGAATATGATACCTTGGGAAACTGCCTAATAATACTCTTCTACAGCTTATAAATAAATATATTTTTGTTAACAAGATCAAAAATGTGGAGCTCGCTGATCTAGAACTTTGCTACTCCAAGTGCAACCTTCAAAGGAGCAGCGCCCGCGTCACCTGGAGGCTTGTTAGAAATGCAGACTCTCAAGGTCCATCCCAGACCGACTGAATCAGATTTTGCATTTTAACAAGATCCCCAGGTCCTTCATAGGCACATCTCTGTCTGCGAAGGACTGCTTTAGAACACACATCTTAAATGATCTGAATCCTAATAGTTCAGCTCTTATGTATACACTTAGAAAGATTTCTCTGTTGAAGTTTTGAACTCATAAACTTCTCATTTTAATACCTATTATCAAATGTTCTTCAAGACTATAAAGAACTATCCCCATGAACCAAAAATCCAGTGAAATAATCTATGTACAACTAAAGCATTAACTCCTTATTAATTCCAGTATCTTAAAATAAATGTTCTGATTCTGTACCACAAAAACTATCCAGCCACACCTTCATCTTTTTGATCCCCACCTCCACTTACTTTTGTTTGACCATCGGCTTTGAACACATAGCAGATACTCTGCTGACTGGCTGCATCGTCTTTAATCAGACAAGCAAAATAACTTGGGTCGTGACTGTTATGAATCAGTCTGTGAACTCGCTGAGGCTTACACTCGAAGATGCTGGAACAGATCAGTGGATCCCATTGTTGGCTTTTTCCTGGCTCAGGCTCACATCTCAGTCCGGAGGGCGAAACACAAAGGTGGACTTGCTTGGTACCAGACTCCTTTGTGGAGGACTGCCCGCTGAGCCTTCGCACCTCTGCCACGACCCAAGGCAGCATGGGCATGGTGGTCAGAGAATGCACGGGTAAGAAGCCCACCAGCTGGAGGCTAAATTCCACCGAGACCTCGCTAGGAAACGGATGTTTCCTTGCTGTGAAGGTTATTGGTTCCATGTTGGGAAAGGTCTGGAAACTCAGCAAAACATTGCCACTGTTTTCTAGTTTAGACCAAACAATCTATTTTACATGCTTCTGATGCAGAATCCTGCAGGAGAAAAACAGAGGCATTAGAATTTAATGAAGTCGCAGCATTTCAGAGCTTAAGAGGCTGAAGCCCAAATAGAGGAAGAAATAGATATTAGTTCACATACGCTGCTCTGCCTAGAAAGAGCTTTCTTGAAATCGTGTTACATATGAAACCTGAAAATGCCGTAACTGTCACGCTCACTACGGGTTACAAAGATCCCACCGGGAAGACTCCGGTTAAACATAAGCCTCATAGAGCCAACAAAGGCCAGCACCATAGAAACCAATATAATGCTGCTTGGACGGCTTTAAACCCTGCTGCATTATTTAACATACTTTCAAGGAATTTTTTAAGATGATCAAATTCAGTACTGGTGGCTTCCCCCAAGAAAGTAACCTTACAAGAAAAATATATCAGCTCTCTATCATCACAGTCTATTGAACCAGTCCAGTTTTCAACAACTGACCTTATCACTTATGATACCACTGAAGCTTTAAAACGCTCTTCCTGACTTCCCTGGCGGTCCAGTGGTTAAGACTCTGAACTCCCAACGCAGAGGGCACGGGTTCCACCCCTGGTCGGGGAACTAAGATCCCACATGCCACACGGCCGCGGCCAAAAAAAAAAAAGGCTCTCCCTGATGTAGCCCAGAGGTTCTGAATCACCAATTCAAATTCCATTAAAGTGTACTTGGCAACTATCATGTTCTGAACACCATCATAAATATTTTGTTTCGTTCACGTACTACAAGCACCCCAACACCTTGCGTCTCCTCATCAATAGAGGGTGTTTCCTGTACTAGGACCCAAACTCACTCAGTGGGAAATTTTTCCTTCTCTATGGGTGATTTTCAAAAACCACATTTGACGTATCTTAACACCCTCCTGCTCCATCGGATGACAAAACCCTTTTGTCCAAAGCTGAGTTGTCTACAGGATCTCAAGCTCTATTCGTTACTCATTTGCTCCCTGGACCTTCATTCTCTCATGTATTCCCTGATCATATATACACACACTAAGAAGAAATTCTATGAAGACGGAGACTGCATCTTATTCACCCACAGAGCCTGACTCAGAATAGGCTCAATAGATATTTTAAGAGAGTGAATGAAGTCTCTCTCCCATCCAAAAAAAAAGATATTTTCCTTTGACCTCAAACCTCCCCCGGCCTCAACTCCTCTTTCCCTACACAACTGTCTCCAAGGTAAAGTCTACACTTGCTGTCTCCACTCCCTCCTGCCCATCCACAATCTAGATTGCAGCCAGAAGTAATGAAGAGCCCCCACAATTGCTCCCATTGGGGTCGCCCACATCCTCTGGTTGTGAACTTCAAAGGGGGACTTTTAGTCCTTAGCTGCCTTGTCCCTTCTGACGAATTTCTCAATGTTGACCACTCCATCCTGCTTGAAACTCTCCTGGTTCTCCTCTTACCTCCCTGGTTGCTTCTTTTCAGCTCCTTAATGGCTTTTCGCCCCTGCTTGACTCCATCCTACCCCCCTCATTCCACCTGCATCCTTTGGACAATTTCACCTAATCTCTTGATGTCAGTGACCACATTCTAATACTCCTGCTGCCACTGATAACAGCTTACTTTCATTAGGTACCAGGCACTTTGCAAGTGTTCTCATTTCACTTTCATAACAACCTTCATCTCTCACCTTGGTCTCAGTTAGAGACTACTATTATTGCCATTTTTACCACTTAGGAAACTGAGGTCCAGAGAGCATGAGTCGCTTATCACAGGTGATTTGAGTTTGCACCTGATTCTCAAGCTGTCCTCCTGAATGCTGCACAAGAATGCATCTACCACATAAACCCTGATGATTCCCGTATGTTTGTCTCCTTCCTGAGTTCCAGATCAGGATAGTCTATTAAGTATTTCTATCTGGATATCCTACCCAGATAGCGCCTCAGCCTCAATTTAGCTGTTTTAACACTAATTCAGTCTCACCTCCCTCCTTTCCAGAACTTCTCTTCCTTCCCATAAGCTACATGTCTGCAACAGCATCACAATTTATTTTATTGGCCCAGTCAAAAGCCAAGGAGTCACAGCTGTAGACTGAATGTTTGTGTCCATCCTCCCTCCATTCATAGGTTGAAATCCTAACCCCCATTGTGATAGTGTTTGGAGGTGGAGCCTTTGGGAGGTGAACCCATATGAATAGGATTAGTGCCCTTATAAGAGACCCAGAGAACTCTCTTTCCCCTTCTACCATGTGAGGACACAGCAGTCTATGAACCAGGAAGCCAGTCATCACCAGATACTGAATCCACCAGCACCTTGACCTTGACCTTCCCATCCTCCAGAACGTGAGAAATAAGTTTCTGTTGTTGCAAACTACCCAGTCTGTGATGTTCTGTGACAGCAGCCTGAACAGACTAAGATAGTCATTCAGATCCCTTCTTCACCATATCACTACATCTAAACTGACTTCATATCTAAATATATCTTATCTTTTCTCAGCTGGAGAAAAGGTACCCCCATCTTCAATCCAGCCTTCACATATTTCCTAGAGTAGTTCAACTAACCCATAAAATGGATCACGCCACTCCTCTGCTAAAATTCCTTAATCACAGCCCCCGTAAAGTCCAAACCCCTCTACAAGGCATTTAGGATCTCTTCAGAATCTGGTCCTGTCCATATCTGCAACTGCATATTCTCCCCTAAAATGCCCTCCTTCATGCACTTTTTGGCTCTGAAGATAGGTAAATAGGCACAGTTCCCCATATGAGATATGATTTCTCACACCTCTGTGCTGCAGTGCATACTGTTCTCTCTCCGAGGAACACAATGCCTGTCACCAACTGTAGAGGGCCTGAGAATTTACCCTACTTGCAAGCTAACAAGTCAGGCTGCCACCAAGTTAGGCTGCCACAAGTTAGCCTCCTGGTAGAAGACATGAGACTGCCAGGTCAGAGACAAGGGACCATTTATTACTCAGAGCAATAGCAGTAGCCACAGAGGCAGCATTTCTGCTGGTTCCCTGACCCTCAGTCCCCACAAGCAAGGTGACACCTGTATCCACAGTGGGTTACAGGAAAGGCACCTGAGTTTCGGGGGACTGAATATTTTACAGTGGGGAGTAAGCATGTCTGTCCTTCAATTCTGGAGTGTCCTCCAGAGAGACAGACTATTTCTATCTTCCATGGCTACTGCTACTGAAAAAAAAAAAAAAATTGAAAAGGTAGTCCAGAACAAAGCAGTCAGTGCCTCTGCTCACAAAATAGAGTCATGAGAGACCCAAGAAGACTCTCCCAATGACTCCCACTCTTGTCCTCTAACCGAATCCCAACTCATATACAAGTCCTAGTTCAAGCAACGATCACCTCTTCCTTCCAAGGTGATTTAGGGCACCCATCACCATGTCCTGCTGCACTCTGTACCTATCATCATATTTACTTTTAAAAGTTTGAATAGGTTTCCCTCAACAAGTCTGTAAGCTTCTTAAACTCATAAGGTTTGGGGTCTCTAAAACCAGTATTCAAATTCTAAACCTTTTCTGAACTAGAACTGAAGTCTATTCTTTTTACTCTCTGTTTTTGTGTGTGATATATATGCATATATCCTAAGAATTAATTCTTATAACATAATTTGAACATAGTTAAGGGCTAATTTTTTAACTTTAAATGTTCAAAAGTTCAGAAATAAACCCATATTTTATTTAGAGTGCTAAAGTATTTCATGAAAGTGTATTCCCTGTCTCTTTTCCTTTAAAGTACAGTTTCTCTTGATGATGAAAACAGACTTGAAGTTCATATAACCCCATAAATAATGATCTCTCTCTCCTTTTTTTTCTCTCACCTACACGTGAAAGTGGCATTAAATGTCTGGCTCAGCTTCCACTCCTATAACTGAATCTGTTTTAAGTCCTAACTGTTGACAGCTGGTAATTCCAAGACATGTTTAAAGCAGTACTAGAATTATTACAAAGGATAGACCCAAGGGCTATCAGTTAGTGTAGATGAGGCAGTTATTAATATGATGACAACAAGCGTAGCAGAATTACTTTGTTTTCTTGTAAGGGAATATATGCATAATGCAAAAAAAATTACACAATTTAATTGTTTGAATCATTTAGTAAATAATCAGTCATCAAATTAGTTCTGCCATTTCACTGACAAAACTATTTGGATGCCTTGAGTTTTCACTTTTCAACCAGCTGGAGCACATCATAGTTTCTTTGTAAAAAATAGATTGGACTTTAACACAGTTAATAAACTATCAAATAGTAAGTTCTACTTCAGACATAGTCATAATTATTTATAAACAATTCAGATTCTGCTGACATAAGATTCATGGTAACTTAGACTAGGTAATTATTTACTGTTCCATAAAAAGTTCCATGAGGATTAGATAGCAAGACGGCAGAGTAGAAGGACGTGCTTTCACTCCCTCTTGTGAGAGCACTGGAATCACAACTAACTGCTGAACAATCATCGACAGGAAGACACTGGAACTCACCAAAAAAGATACCCCACATCAAAAGACAAAAGAGAAGCCACAATGAGATGGTAGGAGGGGCACAACCACAATAAAATCAAATCCCATAACTGCTGGGTGGGTGACTCACAAACTGGAGAACACTTCTACCACAGAAGTCCACCCACTGGAGTGAAGGTTCTGAGCCCCACGTTAGGCTTCCCAACCTGGGGGTGCGGAAACGGGAGGAGGAATTCGTAGAGAATCAGACTTTGAAGGCTAGCAGGATTTGATTGCAGGACTTCGACAGGACTGGGGGAAACGGAGGGCACACACAAAGTAGTGTGTGCATTGGGACCCAGGGGAAGGAGTGGTGAGCCCATAGGAGACTGAACAAGACCTACCTGCTGGTATCGGAGGGTCTCCTGCAGACGTGGGGGGTGGCTGTTTCTCACTGTGAGGACATGGACACTGGCAGCAGAAGTTCTGGGAAGTACTTCTTGGCGTGAGCCCTCCCAGAGTCTGTCATTAGCCTCACCAAAGAGCCTGGGTAGGCTCCAGTGTTGGGTCGCCTCAGGCCAAACAACCAACAGGGAGGACACTCAGCCCCAGCCATTAGCAGACAAGTGGATTAAAGTTTTACTGAGCTCTGCCCACCAGAGCAACACCACCAGTCCCTCCCATCAGGAAACTTGCACAAGCCTATTAGATAGCCTAATCCACCAGAGGGCAGACAGCAGAAGCAAGAAGAACTACGATCCTGCAGCCGGTGGAACAAAAACAACATTCACAGAAAGATAGACAAGATGAAAAGGCAGAGGCCTATGTACCAGATGAAGGAACAAGATAGAACCCCAGAAAAACAACTAAATGAAGTGGAGATAGGCAACCTTCCAGAAAAAGAATTCAGAATAATGATAGTGAAGATGACCCAGCACCTCGGAAAAAGAATGGAGTCAAAGATTGACAAGATGAAAGAAATGTTTAACGAAGACCTAAAATAATTAAAGAAAAAACAGCCACAAGAATTAAAGAACAAACAAACAGAGATGAACAATACACTAACTGAAATGAAAAACACACCAGAAGGAATCCATAGCAGAATAACTGAGGCAGAAGAACAGATAAGTGACCTGGAAGACAGAATGGTGGAATTCACTGATGTGGAACAGAATAAAGAAAAAAGAATGAAAAGAAATGAAGACAGCCTAAGAGACCTCTGGGCCAACACAAAACTCAACAACATTCACATCATAGGGGTCCCAGAAGGAGAAGAGAGAGAGAAAGGACCTGAGAAAATATCTGAAGAGATTACAGTCGAAAACTTCCCTAACATGGGAAAGGAAATAGCCACCAAAGTCCAGGAAGCACAGAGAGTCCAAGGCAGGATAAACCCAAGGAGAAACACACCGAGACAAACAGTAAGCAAATTGGCAAAAATTAAAGACAACGAAAAATTATTGAAAGCAACAAGGGAAAAACGACAGATAACATACAAGGGAACTCCCATAAGGTTAACAGCTGATTTCTCAGCAGAAACTCTACAAGCATGACATATTTAAAGTGATGAAAGGGAAGAATCTACAACCAAGATTACTCAACCCAGCAAGGATCTCATTCAGATTTGACAGAGAAATCAAAAGCTTTACAGACAAGCAAAAGCTAAGAGAATTCAGCACCACCAAACCAGCTCTACAACAAATGTTAAAGGAACTTCTCTGAGTGGGAAACACATAGAAGAAAAGGACCCACAAAAACAAACCCACAACAATTAAGAAAATGGTAATAGGAACATACATATCGATAATTACCTTAAACATGAATGGATTAAATCCTCCAACCAAAAGATACAGGCTTGCTAAATGAATACAAAAAGAAGACACATATATATGCTGTCTACAAGAGACCCACTTCAGACCTAGGGACACATACATACTGAAAGTGAGGGGATGGAAAAAGATATTCCATGCAAATGGAAATCAAAAGAAAGCTGGAGTAGCAATACTTATAGCAGATAAAATAAACATGAAAATAAAGAATATTACAAGAGACAAAGAAGGACACTACATAATGATCAAGGGATCAATCCAAGAAGAAGATATAACAATTATAAATATATATGCACCCAACATAGGAGCACCTCAATACATAAGGCAACTGCTAACATCTATAAAAGAGGAAATCGACAGTAACACAATAATAGTGGGGGACTTTAACACCTCACGTACACCAATGGACAGATCATTCAGACAGAAAGTTAATAAGGAAACACAAGCTTTAAATGACACAATAGACCAGATAGATTTAATTGATATTTAGAGGACATTCCATCCAAAAACAGCAGATTACACTTTCTTCTCAAGTGCGCACAGAACATTCTCTAGGATAGATCACATCATGGGTCACAAATCAAGCCTTAGTAAATTTAAGAAAATTGAAATCATATCAAGCATCTTTTCTAACAACAACACTATGAGATTAGAAATCAATTACAGGGAGAAAACTGTAAAAAACACAAAACACATGGAGGCTAAACAATACATTACTAAATAACCAAGAGATTACTGAAGAAATCAAAGAGGAAATAAAAAAATATGTAGAGACAAATGATAATGCAAACACGACGATCCAAAACCTATGGGATGCAGCAAAAGCAGTTCTAAGAGGGAAGTTTATAGCAATAAAAGCCTACCTCAAGAAACAAGAAAAATCTCAAATAAACAATCTAACCTTACACCTAAAGGAACTAGAGAAAGAATAACAAACAAATCCCAAAGTTTCCAGAAGGAAAGAAATCATAAAGATCAGAGCAGAAATAAATGAAACAGAAACAAAGAAAACAATAGCAAAGATCAATAAAACTAAAAGCTGGTTCTTTGAGAAGATAAAACTGATAAACCATTAGCCAGACTCATCAAGAAAAAGAGGGATTTATTCAAATCAATAAAATTCATTTATTAACCAATAAAATTTTATATTATAATAAATAATTTTTATTTATTAAAATTTTAATTTTAATAAAATTTTAATTAAGATTTTATTTTTAATAAAATTTTAAATTAATTTTATTTATCAATAAAATTAGAAATGAAAAAGGAGAAATTACAACAGACACTGCAGAAATACAAAGCATCCTAAGAGACTACTACAAGCAGCTCTATGCCAAAAAAATGGACAACCTGGAAGAAATGGACAAATTCTTAGAAAGGTATAAACTTCCAAGACTGAACCAGGAAGAAATGGAAAATATGAACAGACCAATCATAAGTAATGAAATTGACACTGTGATTAAAAATCTTCCAACAAACAAAAGTCCAGGACCAGATGGCTTCACAGGTGAATTCTATCAAATATTTAGAGAAGAGCTAACACCCATCCTTCTCAAACTCTTTCAAAAAATTGCAGAGGAAGGAACACTCCCAAACTCATTCTATGAGGCCACCGTCACCCTGATCCCAAAACCAGAAAAAGATATCACAAATAAAGAAAATTACACACCAATATCACTGATGAATATACATGCAAAAATTCTCAACAAAATACTAGCAAACAGAATCCAACAACACATTAAAAGGATCATACACCATGATCAAGCAGGATTTATCCCCGGGATGCAAGGATTCTTCAATATACACAAATCAATCAATGTGATACACCGTATTAGCAAATTGAAGAATAAAAACCATATGATCATCTCAATAGATGCAGAAAAAGCTTTTGACAAAATTCAATACCCATTTATGATAAAAACTTTCCAGAACGTGGGCATAGAGGGAACTGACCTCAACATAATAAAGGCCATATACAAACAACCCACAGCAAACATCATTCTCAATGGTGAAAAACTGAAAGCATTTCCACTAAGACCAGGAAAGACTTCCACTAAGACCACAAGGCTGTCCACTCTCACCACTATTATTCAACAGAGTTTTGGAAGTCTTAGCCATGGCAATCAGAGAAGACAAAGAAATAAAAGGAATACAAACTGGAAAAGAAGAAGTAAAACTGTCCCTGTTTCCAGATGGTGTGATACTATACCTAGAGAATCCTAAAGATGCCACCAGAAAACTACAAGAGCTAATCAATGAATTTGGTAAAGTTGCAGGATAAAAAATTAATGCACAGAAATCTCTTGCATTCCTATATTCTAATGATGAAAAATCTGAAAGAGAAATTAAAGAAACACTCCCATTTACCATCGCAACAAAAAGAATAAAATACCTAGGAATAAACCTACCTAGGGAGACAAAAGACCTGTATGCAGAAAACTATAACACACTGATTAAAGAAATTAAAGATAATACAAACAGATGTAGAGATATACCATGTTCATGGATTGGAAGAATCAATATTGTGAAAATGACTATACTACCCAAAGCAATCGACAGATTCAATGCAATCCCCGTCAAGTTACCAATGGCATTTTTTACAGAAGTAGAACAAAAATCTTAAAATGTGTATGGAGAAACAAAAGACCCTGAATAGCCAAAGCAGTCTTGTGGAGCTGGAGGAATCAGACTCCCTGACTTCAGGCTATACTACAAAGCTACAGTAATCAAGACAGTATGGTACTGGCACAGAAACAGAAATATAGATCAGTGGAACAGGATATAAAGCCCAGAGATAAACCCACACACCTATGGTCAACTAATCTATGACAAAGGAGGCAAGGATATACAATGGAGAACAGACAGTCTCTTCAATAAGTGGTGCTGGAAAAACTGGACAGCTACATGTAAAAGAATGAAATTAGAACACTCCCTAACACCATACACAAAAATAAACTCAAAATGGATTAGTGACCTAAATGTAAGACTGGACACTGTAAAACTCTTAGAGGAAAACATAAGAAGAACACTCTTTGACACAAATCACAGCAAGATCTTCTTTGATCCACCTCCTAGAGTAATGGAAATGAAAACAAAAATCAACAAATGGAACCTAATGAAACTTAAAAGCTTTTGCAAAGCAAAGGAAATTACAAACAAGACAAAAAGACAGCCCTCAGAATGGAAGAAAGTATTTGCAAATGAATCAACGGACAAAGGATTAATTTCCAAAATATATAAACAGCTCATGCAGCTCAATATTAAAAAAACAAACAACCCAATCCAGAAAATGGGCAGAAGACCTAAACAGACATTTCTCCAAAGCAGGCATACAGATGGCCAAGAAGCACAAGAAAAGCGGCTCAAAATCAGTAATTATTAGAGAAATGCAAATCAAAACTACAATGAGGTACCACCTCACACCTGTTAGAATGGACATCATCAGAAAATCTACAAACAACAAATGCTGGAGAGGGTGTGGAGAAAAGGGAACCCTATTGCACTGTTGGTGGGAATGTAAATCGATACAGTCACTACGGAGAACAGTATGGAGGTTCCTTAAAAAACTAAAAGTAGAATTACCATATGACCCAGCAATCCCACTACTGGGCATATACCCAGAGAAAACCGTAATTCAAAAAGAAACATGCACCCCAATGTTCACTGCAGCACTATTTAGAATAGGCAGGTCATGGAAGCAACCTAAATGCCCATCGACAGACGAATGGATAAAGAAGAAGTGGTACATATATACAATGGCATATTACTCAGCCATAAAAAGGAACGAAGTTGGGTCATTTGTAGAGATGTGTATGGATCTAGAGACTGTCATACAGAGCGAAGTAAGTCAGAAAGAGAAAAATAAATATTGTATATTAACGCATATATGTGGAATCTAGAAAAATGGTACAGATGAACCGGTTTGCAGGGCAGAAATTGAGACACAGATATAAAGAACAAACGTATGGACACCAAGGTGGGGGAAAGTGGCAGGGGGTGGGGGTTGGGGTGCTGTGATGAATTGGGAGATTGGGATTGACATGTATACACTGATGTGTATAAAATGGATGATTAATAAGAACCTGCTGTATAAGAAAATAAATAGGGCTTCCCTGGTGGCGCAGTGGTTGAGAATCTGTCTGCCAATGCAGGGGACACGGGTTCGAGCCCTTGTCCAGGAAGATCCCACATGCTGCCGAGCAACTAAGCCCGTGCTCCACAACTCCTGAGCCTGCGCTCCAGAGCCCGCGAGCCACAACCCCTGAGCCTGCGTGCCACAACTACAGAAGCCCATGCACCTAGAGCCCGTGCTCTGCAACAAGAGGAGCCACCACAGTGAGAACCCCGCGCACCGCAACCAAGAGTAGTTGCTTACAGCAACTAGAGAAAGCCCACGCAAAGCAATGAAGACCCAATGCAGCCAAAAATAAAAATAATAAAAATTTTAAAAAAGAAAATAAATAAAATTAAATTTAAAGAAAGAAAAACAAAAGTTCCATGAAACAGAAGAACCATCTGAATAATCCTAACAAACCATCAGATTATTTTTTAAGCCATCTCAATCCACGTCATTTTCACGCAATCTGTGACCATCCTTTAGGCCCCAGGTAGAGCCACTTATTCCAGGAAGCATCTTGTGTCTCAGACCTCAGTAAGAAATACTCTGATGTGAGACAGCCTTCACTGATTTCTACTAGATTTGCGTGGCTAGGGCAGTGCCATGGACAGGTAAGAGGGACTACAAGGAAAACATAAGAAGAGGAAGAGAATCTAAGTGCTTGTCCTATTTCACCCAAACGATTATTTCCCAAACACTACCATAGGGGTCTTGAATAAAATAAAGCTGAAATCTTACAAAATACGGGAAATTTTATTATTTAGGGACTTCAGGGGAAGGAAGAGCTGATAGTGCCACACTTCTTAAAAAGTTACTTCTTCGCTAATCTCTGTAATTTGGGGGGTAGAAAACTTAGGTACCCAGCACAAATGGGTAAATAATTCATATAAAAAAATGTTTTCAAATAAATAAGATTTATCTCTGTGTGTGATTTTTTTTTTTTTTTTTTTGTGGTACGCGGGCCTCTCACTGTTGTGGCCTCTCCCGTTGCGGTTCACAGGCTCCGGACGCGCAGGCCCAGCGGCCATGGCTCACGGGCCCAGCCGCTCCGCGGCATGTGGGATCTTCCCCGACCGGGGCACGAACCCGTGTCCCCTGCATCGGCAGGCGGACTCTCAACCACTGCGCCACCAGGGAAGCCCTCTGTGTGATTTTTTAACTATATTTTAACAGAATTTTAAAAATAAATTACATATATATACACTTCATTGTTTAAATTCTTAACTAGAACCTGGTAAACGTAAGTAACATGTTTTACACAGAAGAAATAAAATAAATTGTCCTTTTCTTAATTCAAAATTATCATGATGAAATCATCATGATCCACCTGTTATTATTCTATGCATTAAAAAGTAATGTCCTCAAGAAAAAGAAAAAAGAAATACCCTGATCTGTTATTCTGGTGAGCATCTAGTCGTGTTCTCAATAATAGAGTCATCTGTGGACAAGCCCTATCCCTTACAGAGACCATCTGTGTTCTACACAACTCCTACCCACCAGAGCCCACAAACATGGTAGAACTCAAAACACAAAGATTCTCTTTTATTAGAACAGTTCCAATAACCTCGTTAGTGAGTCCTGCTATGCTAAGTACCCCTGGAAGCACGCACCTAGAATCACAACATTTTAAAGCTGGAAAGGTCCTTTCAAGCCACTCAGAAATTTCCCTCATATGTGAGGGAAATGAGGAAACTGGAGAAGCCAAATGGCTTGTCCAAGTTTGGTGACAGAATTAGGACAATCCAAGTCCCTGACTACCATCCACGTGCTGCAAAGAACCTCAGTTTTCTTACGAAAACACTTTCAAGTGTGAAGTTGAGAAAACAAGTTACTTCTCCAAATCTCAAGTTTATTCTTATAAAAGAATGGAACAAGACCATCCTCGAGTTTTCTTCTGTCTCTAAAATCTGGTGAATCTCATTTTCATAATGTATAATACCACACGTCCCCGGCATGGTGTGGGGATAGAAAGCTGCTCTCATCTTCCCTTCAAGAATATAAACGTGGGAGAGGTACGTGAAGAAAGGGTGGGAGGAAGCGAGAGAGGTGATGGTGGGAGTTAGCTGGACGCCATTGGGAATCCCCTCTCTTCCCAGGCCCCCCTCCACTCCCTCCCAGCAAGCCACAGAGAGTAGGATGGGGACTTCCCAGTAGCTAACCATACCACAGCCCCTGCTCCAGCCTCCCCTCTCACCTCCTCGGAATGCTGGTGGGAGGGCAGGGGGGCGAGATAGATGGATGAAGGAGGGCTGTTGGAAGCTTCTAGCTCCAGGCCAGGTTAGGAGCCAGTCAGTACTGATTAGCTGTCAGGGACCTGCAGGATAGACAGGGAACCCCGAGTGGCCACTCATTTCCCCTTGAGAATCAATGACTTAATTTTTCTGTTCTTTACCCTAGATAGAGTAGGCATGAGGCCGAACAGGATTATTCTGCCACCTGAATAATCTCATGCAGTGGGATCACTGGCTTGGCTCAGCTGTTTGTCCATTTCCTGCACAGAATCCCACCCAATCAGAATAGTGTGCTGCTCACCCAGGAACCGCCCACAAGTCCCAAAGATCTTTGGGGCCGTCGGCTACTTCAGTATCACGCAGAGCTCCTGGAGTCAGTGCTCCTAACGTTCACATCATCAAGGATGCTCCAGTACTAGGCTTTGCCTCTCTAATTTGACACATAAAGTAATGCAGTTTTGAGTGATTCCCTTCCCATATAAATCAGAGCTAATTCAAGCCTAGTCCTTTAGAATGCCACTGTCACTTCTTGTATTTTCTACTGTATTACACAGGATAAAGGGGTTGGGGGGGGGTCCCAGTTGGCCTCTGGGGGTTATGTCTAACCCTCCCTGCTGCATGGCTACTTTAAGTTATTCTCCTAAAAGTAATAATATTAACTGTTAACACATAATACCACTAACTGTGAGTCTGTTAACAGGTTTAGCTCTCACAACAACCCTGGCCAATAAGGACCATTACTGATCATATCCAAATAAGGACTATTATGGACTATAATGATCATTATCAGCTCCAGTTCAAAGATGAGAGACCAGAAGGAAGTTGCTGGCATAGAAAAATGAGGTCACTTGCCCAAGGTCATACTAGCAGCAAGTGGCAGAACCAGGATTCGAACACAGGTCACCTCCAGGTGAAGGTGGCCTCCTAGGGAAGTGGGACACAGAGACCGTCAACAGCTGGTAATAAGGCAAGAGGGGCAAGCTGAATTATTTCTTCAGAGTTGCCCTTTTCTTCCTCAAACCACCTGGTACTATGACAAGCAATGTCACATGGGATAAAAGGTTAACACCCAACCAGAAATGTTACCATAGCGAAAGGAGAAATCTCCAGAGTGCTCAGTGGGAAAGATAAAGGTAGACTAAGTGGAGAGTTCCATTTACAAAACTTTACTTTGATGCTAATAATTTACACCTACACCAATGAACATTTCCCCCATTGTACTGGCTTGCCAGTGGCTGGACAAATCCACATGAAGGCATTTATCTTAAATATCGCTTGATTATTTCATTTACTACTTTGAGCCACCCTTAGTCCTTTTATATCTCCTTGCACTCAGCTGATAATCTCAGGATACTCCACTGTGTTCACTTCAGAAAATTTCCCCTAAACATTTCCACAGCGCCCTTTAATTCACAGCTGTGCTCACTATCCAGTAGCTCATGTTTTGTCAATGGGTACTTAATAGAGAATTCTGGAGAGCAAGCACTTTTTATGGCCTTTTTTCCCTATACTTTGGTAGGAAAAAAAAAGAAACTGGCAGATTCAAGACTGCCATAGCTTTCCACTTCAAAGAGCTGTAAAACACTTGTTTACAAAAGCAGTCAGTCCTGTTTTATTTATTTATTTAATTTTTACTAATTATTCTATTTTTATTTATTTATTGGCCACACCAGGCAGCTTGCAGGATCTTAGTTCCCCCACCAGGGGTCAAACCAAGGCCCCCTGCAGTGCAAGGGCAGAGACCTAACCACTGGACCCGGAGAATTCCCAGTCAATCCTATTTTATGCAAACTTTTTCATGCAACGTCCTTATTCCTTAAGACATTCTTCAAGGTTCTCAGGAAGGGGACGAGCAGGAGGCAGACCTCCTCCCCAAGCAAGAGAAGCCATCTCAACTCTAGGAAACGGTGCGGAACCCAGCTGTTTCAGGGATCCCTGACCAAGATAGTGACAGAACATCAAGTGTTCAGAAACATGAAGAGTCGTTCTGCAAGGTGGATTCGCAGCCTCTTGGAATAGCTCTCCGTTCATTCCTCATCCCGACCCCTCCCACCCACAGCAGGCTCCCAAAACACAACAAAACCCGGAGGTGGCCGTGCTTCAGCTCCCACCAATCTCATCTCAAGTCTGGGGAAGAGAATGAATTTCTTCTTTCCCAAAGAAGGGGTTTTTATCAAGGCCTCTGCAGTTCCGTTTAAGGACAGAGCAAAAAGTTTAGAAGTTTGGACTTGTAGAGATAGCTGAGTTTCGTGGATGTGACCCATTTAAACCAGGTCATTTTAAAATGCTCTTTCAAAGTCTGATTATATTAATAAATGAAATCACCCAATTATCTAAAAGGAAGAACGAGCGATCTATGAAGTGAATACCCATGAATTAACGTAGGGCACTCTGAAAACTAAACTGTTTGGTGGGAGGAACAATCATATCAGTTTCGATTTTTTTTTCCTTTTTAAGTAACTTCCAGAGAACAATCTATTTAAATGAAATCGCCACACGAAAAGCCGCCTCTAGGTGGATTTCAAAGTTAATGACATCTCTTTTAAACACACACACACACACACACACACACGCTCTCACACCCACAACAACAACGTGTGGCGAAGTTTGAGGGGTTCTCATAATCACAGACCGATCCGGAAGCTGCTAGAAACAATTAAGCAGGATTTCAAAATGACTGGTACAGGATGTGCCCATAGAAAGAAAGTAAAGTTGAGCGCACTGGTGGAGCTGCCAAAGTTGCTACTGCAAAGTACCCTGAACTTTTACAGGGTGTCCTGGGGTCACTCTGACCGCCCTTCCTCCGTCTGGTCGCCTTACAAACAAACGCACTAGCCCTAGTGGTATCTGGCGGGAGCGGGGAGGGGGGAGATGAGAGAACTGCGAGCGGGAGTGAAGGGTGGGGCAGAGGGAGGGTGCCTGCAGGAGCTCCAGGGTCCTTCTTAACTCGAAGAACGAGTTTCGCTGTAGTCCAAGTAGGGGACAACGAGGTGGCAATGAACTTCCTCCCCCCGAGAGACCCACGCGCGGCAAGGCCAGCAGGAACGTCCCTGGAGCACTCGATTCCAGCTTTCCGCGGGCCCGGGCGCGCAGGGGCCTGTTTGGGTTGGGGTCGGCAGGGATGCCCCGCGAGGAGGTGGCGGGCTGGCGTGGGTGAGGCCCCAGGAAGCGCCTACCTGTACGGCGGCGCGTTCAGAGCCCGCGGCCCGGCCGCGGCGCGCAAGTGCTAGAGGCAGCCCGGGGACGGCCTGGGCGGGCGGGGCGCGCATCGCGCCCGGCGGGCTGCTCTCTTCCCGCCGCGGGGCGCCGGGAAGACTCCCGCCTCTTCTCCTGCCGGCTGAGAACACGGCGGGTCCCGCGGCGGCGGTAGCAACAGGCACCGAGGCACGGGTGCGGCAGCGGCAGCGGCGGCGGCGGCGGCGGAGGAGGAGGTGTCTGCGCGCGACTCGCGTTTCCTCCTCCGCGGCAGGGCGAGCGCAGGGAAGGCGAGGGGAGGGCAGAACCCGGGAATCGCCCAACTCGGTCCCCAGGGACCTGAGAGGGAGAAGCGATGCTTCCTCCCTCTCCACTGCGCTGTTTGACTCGAGAGCGGCATGGCCGGGACGGGCAAGTCACACACGGACAACAGCTGCTGCAGTGCGGGTCCGTCGCGGCCCCCCTCCCTTCGCTATCTCCCCCCTCCCCAGCTGTCCATCCTCAACCCGCCCCCTCGGCCTCCAGCCGCGGCCCGGGAGAGGGTGTGCCGGGCGCCGCCCCCACCCAGCCCCAGAGCAGGGTCTTGGCCGCCGAACGCCTAGGGCTCCGGGGACGCGGAGCCCCGCGCGTGATTAAGGCCCTCGAGGAGGGATGTACGGTCGCACACCCTGTCTTCGGCGGCCTGTTTATAGCAGGTGGCACTGCCCGCCGCGCTCTCCGCCTGAGAGGCTCTCAGCAGGTTGGCACTGCCAGCCCGCTCTTCACTCCCCTGCAGTAGCCTGGCCTCATCTGCACTCTCGCCTTCTCTCTCAGAAATGGACCGGGTGAAAACTGCACAGAACACAGCAAGGCGATCAAACCACCTGACTCTCCGCCGCATCACCCCTTCTTCCCGTCCTAGGCAGGGAGTGAATTCGGCACTGGCATCCTATGCGGCGCTTGCAGGCAAGGGTCGAAAATCGGGGACTCAGGGAATAGCCGGAGGCTGAAGTGCCCTCCCCTATTAAACACCAGGAAACCCATTTCCGAACTGCGGAGTGACGCAGAGGCTACATTGGGCGCTTTTCCCCTTCCTCCTGGTCTAGCGCACGCACTTTTCTCTCTCTCTCTCTCTCTCTGTCTGTCTGTCTCTCTCTCTCTGTCTCTGTCTCTCTCTCTCTCTCTCTCTCTCTCTCTCACACACACACACACACACACACACACACACACCTTGGTGTTCCCAACCCTCGAGTCAGGTTTGGAGAAATTCCCAGCGGCCTAGGAGAGACACCAGGGAGATGTAAGACGTCTGAGAAAGCGGGCTCCTAGGATTTAGATGGCAGTGTGCAGGAAACAGGCAAACCTCCCAAATCCCTGTCCCACCAGGTAAAAGGGGGCAGTTTCATTCCGGGGGGTAGGTAGAGGGATCTGAGGAAAGTGGGGGACTTAGCAGAGAGAGGAAAGCAGGAAGAAGGGGGAGCTGGACGTGGGGTAGGTGGGGAGGGGGCTAGGCAGCGGCAGAAGGGGACGGCATCTCTCAGGATTTTTTGCTTAGTGTTAGCTGCAGGCTAACTTTAGGGAAGTAGCTGAATTTGAGCTGCAGGGTTGGACGAGAACCCAAGTCCCAACTCTATCACTGGGTGGGCTTAGACAAGTTCCTGGACCTCTGGTCTCCATTCTTTTACCTGTAAAATGGGACCAATACACACTTTATGAGACCATTGTGAGGATACAATGGCAAAGTGTACATAAAGTGCTTAGTACAGTGGCACATACATGGATCTCAGCTAACGGCAGCAGCTATTGTTACCGTGGCTCAGGATGCAAATACAGGTCCAAGGTTCTCCCATCCCTCCTTCCTCCCTTCTCCCTCCAGGAACAGTGAGTTGCTAGAAGCTGAGGAGGCTCTTGGAGGCTTTTCTTTTTTAAGAATTTTTTTTTTTTATGCGGGCCAATCTCAAAGTCTCTATTGAATTTGTTACAATATTGTTTCTTGGCCAGGAGGCATGTGGGATCCCAGCTCCCTGACCAGGGATTGAACCCACACGCCTGGCAGGGGAAGTCTCAACCACTGGACCAGCAGGAAGTCCCAGGCAATTGGAGCCTTTTTGATTAGGACTACCTTATGGTCCCTGATCCCATTTCCCTGGATGCTCACATCCCAGGGAGTTATATTTAAGTGGGATACAAAAGTTTTACCTACAGCTTTATTTAAAACTTATAATACTGGTAGCTATTAGTCGTTGAGGGGCTAGTCTATTTGGGGCATTGTGGAAGCCACTTTATATATATTGTCTCTAATCCTCACAAAAATTCTTTAGGGCAGAGATGATTAAATCCACTTGACTAATGAGGAAACTAAGAGGTTAATGCCTCTTTGGACCACAGAACTAGTAGGTTCTGGGATCTAGATCCAAAGACTGTTATAACACACTTCCTCTCTGGTCACTGTGTAGCTCTCTTGTAGCACTCAATTCATTCTTTGTTATAGCACAGTTATTTGTGTACTTAGCCTCAAATCTTTTTAAAAAAAGAGGTAAGAGGGCTTCCCTGGTGGCACATTGGTTAAGAATCTGCCTGCTAATGCAGGGGACACAGGTTCGAGCCCTGGTCCAGGAAGATCCCACATGCCGCGGAGCAACTAAGCCCGTGCGCCACAACTACTGAAGCCCGTGTGCCACAATTAGTGAAGCCCACGTGCCTAGAGCCCGTGCTCTGCAACAAGAGAAGCCACTGCAATGAAAAGCCTGCACACTGCAATGAAGAGCAGCCCCCGCTCGCCACAATGAAGAGTAGCCCCTGCTTGCCAAAACTAGAGAAAGCCTACGTGCAGCAACAAAGACCCAACACAGCCAAAAATAAATAAATAAACATAAATAAATAAAATAAAACTAAGCACGTAATTTGGTTAATCACTTATTGTGAATAAAACCTCATTTTAAAAAAAGGAGGTAAGGAATATATGCAGACATAAATAATGATTAGAATGTTTACTGGGTTATGGAAATTGTTCTTCATTAGGTTATAAGACCAGGTAAACCAGTTAAACGGTATCGTTACCTCTTGGATCACACCATAATTGTTTCCCATTTTTGTCTCCAACTCACTCGTACAGTTCTCATCCCCTCTCTGCAGCAGCCTGCTGAGCACACTTACCTCCAGAGTGCTAGATGTCAAGACAGGCACAGTCATCCATTTCGCTGACATCCCCAAACTGCCTTTCATACACGACCGGCCAGATGATAGTTGAAACTATTACCTAACAACACTGGTCAGGTCAAGGCTGGACGCTGCACACATCCTGGCCAGAACTCCCTTCCATCCTGCCTTTTACTCCCCTTGCGTTTCCTCATTAATCCCCTTCACACCCACTCCATCCACACCCCCAGTCCCAGAGTGCAGGAAAGCTTAGGTAGAGGTAGGCAGCCAGATGGTGTGCTAATCAGGTCACAAAGGTAGGAAGTGGAAGCGGTGGGGTACAGAGGCAGACCCGGGCCCCGTGTCTCTCGTAATATTCCCTCCCTCCACTCCACTGCTGTAATCTAGCAAGTTGTGGCTCAGAGGTTTACAACTTAGTGGCAAATGACCATTTCCCTGACCCTGTAACCCGAGTTAGGGAAGCGTCACGACCTTGTGAGAAGCAGTGATTTCTGCATCACTTTTCCAGTTCCCAGGGTCAGTTAGTGCCCTAGGGATAATAACAAGGGATTATATAATACTTTTAGCTTCCTGGAAACAGAACTCCCTTTATAATATGTGATAAACATTTTCAAACTTTTTTGCTGCAAAGCATTGTCTCAGAGAGTAGAGGAGAGCCTGCCATCAACCTCATTGGCACTCATTTCTAGCAGCTCTGGAAGAAACAACAAAGGGGACTTTGGGACTAATGGTGTTCCTGGGATGGCAGGATAAAGACTGTTGAACAGGAAGGGGACATCCATGTGCAGAGCAGAAAGGTAAGAGTGACAACCCAGCTCTTAACCTGCAAGCGCCATTGCTCTAGGAGGGAAGTGGCTCCTTTCCCTTGTCACACAAATGTGTGACTCCCAGCAGGGCTGGGACACTGCCAAGGCAGAGGCTGGGGCAGCAGGGCCTTGGTGATGGCAACAGAGAGCTCTCTGGGGCCCGAGATGGGAGTTCTTTGTCACCATTAACAAAACCAGGTAGGGAACGGGGCCAGACACTGCTGTGACTCTGCTTCCAGCCCCTGATTCTCCTGAAATCCTGCCATGGATCATTCTGGGGGGGCTTCCCCTATAGACTCTCTTAATTTAGCTATTTTCTGCGTAATTAGTTGTTCATTCCCAAAAACCAGGAGCACTGATATCAGCTTTAAGATGGTCGTGGAGCTCTAAAAAATTGTGAACCACTGGCACCATTAAATCAAGTTGGGAGGCCCAGAGGCTGAAAGAAAACAGAGGCTACTTTACTTTTAAAAAGATAAGGGAACCATAGGTAAATCTAGAATGAAAAGTCTAATGGTTAATGTAGAAAAGAGACCTTTAATAAAATGACTCATCATTACTACATCTATCAGTTACTTATTTAAATGTTCATATTAGTTGGAAATCCAAACTCTGATTATTGCTATGATATGTTTTCACCTAACTTCCAAATATACAAAATAAGGTAAGAGTTTTAAACAAGTGGGTCTATTTCCAAAATTGGCATAGAGGCAAGAAATTAAGATTGTATTGGATAGAACCCTAGGAGAGTAAGGTGGTTCACTGGTTGTTTGGTGGTGGCTTCCTGGAGCCCTCGGTGGAGAAGGTTTCTAAGGCAACTCTGAGCTCAGTGGGAAAAGCTGCGAGATAGAGAAGCAGCATGCCTGCCTGGGGCTAGGAAGAGGCAGCATCGCAGCACCAATGCTGAGTAACTTGCCAATCTGGCCAACCCAATGCATGACTATTAGCATCTAAAGAGTACACAAATCATGCCCAAGTATCTTTATGAGCCGTAAGAAACATTCTTCACAACAAGACAATGAAGTCAAGCTCAAAGAGTACATTACATCGACTTGCCTACAATACAAGGGGCCTTGAAATTGCTTTCCGAAAAGCTTGAGAATGATAAAATATACTGGAGTAAATAAAACAAGTAGATAACCGATGTAGATTTTGAAATTTCACCTATTAAAATAAAGAGAAATGTTACTGCCCGGGAGAACTTGCACTTGTGCTTGCAATGGATGAGACTGCATAAATGCATGCGGTGTGAGAACGAGTGAGCTACGTCCTCAAGCCCCAGCGTGACTGCTGTGAGAGCCTCCTCTCCTTTTATAGACAAAGCAGATAGAACTCTGGGCACTGGTTCCACTTCCCTTTTCAGCTCCCTCTCCTCCTTGTTAAATCATTGCTCGTCACAAGCAGCCGTCCCACACAGCTCTCTGACAGTATCCAGCCTTTCCATGGGCTGCCCCCTTCCCACCTGAGCTGCTTTGGTGGGCTGGAGCATCAAGCACAAAGCCGGGCAATTGTTAGCTAGCACGCCACCTTTTGTTATACCTACATTTGTCTAAACTCTCTGAGGATCTCTTTGTAAATTGTCAGAGTTACGGATCTCAGGGATTTTACCCAGACTGGTAAGATGACTGAACTTCCAACACGGCAAGACCCTCACTTTATTTGATCCCAAATGCCATTATGACCTTGCTGGTACTTAACGTGTAATCTCATTTAGAAAATGCAGTAGGCGGCTAACTGGTCTCCCTGCTGCTGCCCTTGCCACCCTACAGTCTATTCTCAATACAGCAGCCAAGTGAATCTGTGAAAATATTAGTTGGGCCATGTCACTGCTCTGCTTAGAATCCTCCCATGGCTTCCCAGATTTCCCAGAGTAAAAACCAAAGCCCTTATGATGGTTTATGGATTTTATGGGACCTTCCCCTTTCCCCATCCCCACACCACTTCCTCTGACTTTATGGTCTGCTACCAGTCTTGGCTCACTCTGCTCTAGCCATATTGGCTTTGCTGCTCCTACTCAGACCTGTCAGGGACACTCCTGCCACAGGGCCTTTGCACTCACTATTCCCTCTGCTGGTCATGCTCTTCCCTTAGATACTCACATTGCCCCCCCACCCACCCCACCCCTACTTACTGCACCTTCTTTAGTCTTTGTTTAAATACTACCTTCTCTCTGAGGCCTTCTCTGACCAACCTTTTGAAAATGGAAATGCACACACACACACAAACACACACACACACTTAGACTTCTCATCCCCCTTTCCAGTTTTATATTGCTGCAGAGCATTTATCACCCTCTAAGATACTGTATTAGTCACTTGCATTTCTTATTTGTCATCTGTTTCCACCCTGCTCCCCCTCTATGAGGGCAGAAGATTTTTCCTGTTTTATTCACAGCTGTATCTCCAGTGCATAGAAGCCAGCATGTAGTGGGCATTGAATAAATATATGCAGAACGAATGAAAATAACTTGTAACACATGACATTTGTGAATTCACTGAATGTCTATGTAATACTTCCCCTAGGTTAGAAACATTTTAGGTTTCCCTCTGTTTACCCCTTGCACCCTCATCAAGTTTCTCAACTGTCCTAGGAGATATGTCAGTCCTTCTCCCAAAGTGAGCTATTGTTAAAGCATGTGACTCCTTGTTTATCCATCAACAGAGGATCAGATTTTCCAATATACTGTACAAGGATTGCAAAATCTTGGAACGACTGAGAACTCATCCACGCTCAATATTTGTCAAAAATTTCCTTAAGGAGAAGATCATTTAGGAAAACTTCCTGAAAGCTATACAGTCCAACTGGCCCTCTAGCATCTGTATCCTCTAAAATCAGTTCCTGTATCAGATCAACCCAAGTGAAGAGCAGTTTGCCTAGACTGTATCCAGAAAAATTTCTTTTATCGAATTGTACTTTGACGTGATCCCATTTGCCAATATTGGGGGGATACATTTTATAAAAAGGCTCTTTTCAGTCTGAGATATTGTTTAATACCTTACACAATGTCCTTTCAAGGAGAATCCAGGAAGTAGTTTCTCACGGTGCTCCACCAGGAATAACTGTTCTTGCCTTGAGCAACTAGTTGTATTTCCATCCCTGGACTGACTAACGGGCTCAAGGGGTTCATTGCTTGGCAAGTATCCAGGTCATTTTTGTATAAAGTCACAAGTACTCGTTCTAAGCCCTTGCCAGCTTGTGCCAATTTTCATCCATCCAAGACAAAATATGAATAACAATGTATAATTTCATAAGACTAAACTGGGCTATCCGGTATTCTGAGATCACGTTCTTCCTGCTTTGTAGCTATTAACAAAAGAAAGTCTTTCTTTTATGAAATGATGGTGAGTGTCAATGCGTAGAAGCTTCTGTTCGCTTGTTTTAGTTTTGTTTTTTAGTGTCTTTACCTGGCAAAAGAACATGATAGCATGTTTTGTCAGTTCCCAGTTTGGGGGGAAATTTTACTGGCTTGTAAAATCCAAAGTCTTGGGAGCACTGGTTTTCTACCTTACTCCTAGCTTCATTCAACTTCATCTACATTCTCTTCCTTTAGTCCTATTTTCTTATTTATTTATTGTTAAATTTTTTGTTGCCTTGCACGCATTTAAGCCCCCTTCAATCATTTCTGGGATCTAGCAGACATGAATGAATGTATGAGTGAACGAATGAACAAAAGGCCAGGCAAAGGACATATCAACTTGCTTGGTACAGCCTCCAGCTCCACGCTGTACCAGATGCTCTCATTCAACATCCCCTGCCATGGCATCTGCAAGTGTGCAGTGTGTAGTGCTATGTAATTGACATCTCACGTTACTTAACCTTCTTGGAGGCCCTCAAAGGTAAGTGTTATTTTCCCCCTTTCCCTCATTACATACATGAAGAGATTTAGGCTTAGAGCATTTGAATTCTCCTAAGGCAGAAAACTTGTGGGGGAGAAATTGGAATTTTAACCTAGATATGCTGCCTCCAAGCCTAATTCTTTTCCTCTATAACATATTCCTGGCTTTTAAAAGAACCGTTTTTCAGGGTGGTAGTGTACAGAGTTGTTGTTGTTTTAAGAAGACATAAAGAGAATCTGGTTATTTCCCTGGCTTGCAGAATAACCTTCCTGTTGCAAGGTGTTCTATGGGAGCTTCTGCTGGGCTCCTCTGACCTCCCCCGCTTTAGCTTGGGGGAATGTCCAGTGAACTGAATCCAGGTTCCCCTTATCAGTGCACACTGAAGAAATGCGCTGCAGGGTAGTCTCCTTTTGATCACTCTTTCTATTGCCTAGTACTTCTTATTGTGCAACAACATTATAGTGGGAGTTTGCTTCACTACTTTAGTCATTTCCTTTAATAGTAAAGCCAAGCTAGAGACATTCGGCCCTCTTCTCATTTTCCTGTTGCTAAATATAAAATGTAAGATGAAGTTCTCCTATTATTCAAAGGAAAGGAAATTGAGTCCTTAAATTTGAAGCTTAGAGAAAAAATTAAGATGGAGTTAGAATTTACCAAGATTCCCAGATTAGCAGGTATGTACCACAAAAGGCTTAGAAGAGTCAACCAGCAGAGAGATTTGTTGATTAGTGATTCTTTGTATGGACTTGGACGAGACACTGAAGTGATGTAAAGAAATGTGAGACATCGTCCCTGTCTTCAGGACTTTAAGCTTTTCTAACTCAGGGTCAACACACTTTTCTTAAAGGCCTATTTAGTAAGGCTTTTAGCCTTTGCAGGCCATTCCGTCTCTGTTCCAACTTTCAGCTTTGCCATTAGAGTGCAAAAGTAGCCATAACAAGTAAGCAAATGAATATTGTTGTGTCCTAGTGAACATGGATACTACCATCGGAATTTCATGAATTTTTGCATATCAGGAACTCTTAGTCGTAAAAAAATGTTTTTCAATCATTTAAAAATGTAAGAATTACTACATCAAACTAAAAATTTCCTGCACAACAAAGGAAACCATCAACAAATCGAAAAGGCAACCTATGGAATGGGGAAAACATTTGCAAACCACATATCAGATAAGGGGTCAATATGTGCTTCATTATCAACATATTAAATAACAAAATCTGGCCACGGGTCTAATAGGGTCTAATAACTACCATGATTTTGTGGTGATGAGGATATATGGTGGTCTGAGATACCTGTGGCAGCTGAAATGTGACATGAACATAGGTGATTTCTATTGATGACAAAGTTGCAGGGCCTGATGATACTTCTGTGGTTTGTTGCCTGTATTCATAATTGAAGGAATTTCTAAATGTTGGTTAGAACTGCTAGAAGTAACTTAAAAAGTGTTTTTATTTTCCATCCAAGTTCACTGACTCTTTGCATTCTATGCACAGAATCGTTGGAGAAACTTTGATCTCAAGTTAGGAGCTCCCAGGAAGTCAAGGAGAATGTGGGGAAATTGGGCAGTTAGAAGGTCCTCGTCTTTGAGAGCAACAATTTTAATAGAGCTGAGAAGACAGCGGAACTGAAGGGCATTGATTCGGCAATGTTGGTTTGCAAAATGGCTCCCAAACGCAAGGGCAAGAAGAGACTGAAGAAAGAGGCAAGATGGGCTAGTTAAATGGCTGTTGCCTTAAGTCACTCATTTTTGGGGTGTTTTCTTATGCAGTAAAAGCTAACTAATACAGGTGGGTAATGTATTTTCCAATTCTATGTTTCCTGGCAATTTTCCCGTATTCCATGAGTTCTCCAAGATTAACACACTGTGTGTCAGGATAACATCTACAACTATTCTTAGTACCCAGAGAGATTCTTTCGAGTTGTATTTTCTAAGTGCCAGGTTACCCATCCTGGGCTTCAAAAATCCAGTTACATGTGGCATGCTACAAGATCACACTTGGATATCAACGTCACCCACCAATTATCACAAGTCATTTCTTCCTATAACCAGTGACAAGACTCCACAAATCTGTGTTAAAAATTTCCCTTTGATGTTCCATAACCACAGAAGCTCCTTAGGTTTGAATGCTCTTTTGAAGAAAGACCCCATTCCTGTCACACTGACCAGCCTCAGGTGGCCATGGATCACTGCCTAGGCTTTGTAAACTTAGGCAAATTACTTACCTGACTTCTGTTGGTTCTCAGTGTCTCCAACCATGAGATAGGTATAAAAGTAACCGTAATTACCTTACAATGTTGTCAATAGAATTAATGAGTTAGTAAAGGTAAAATACTTAAAATGTGGCATGTAGTAGAGATGCCGTTATTGCTATATTTCAGTGTTGCAATTTGTCTCCTTTTCCTTCTTCTCTGGATCTTAACAGCTTTCTCCCCTATTCCATCTCTTTGCAGGGAGAACAGGAAACTAACCTAATAGGTTATTTCAAATAACTCCCATCTTTTTGGTAACTAAGAGTCCAGGAATTCAGCATTTATGCTTCTTCAGAAGCAGTGTAATGATTGCTGTAAAGAAAAGGTCTGAGACATTTTTCTCTTTTAAATGGTCAAGGCTTTTCCAGCAAGGACAGGAAAGCTTCTTCAAAGCCAGTAACATTTTTCAAGTTAAAATTTAACAACTTGGAAGTCTTTCAAAATTCCTTCAAGGCCTGTTCTTCCAAAATGAGATTTTTCTGGGAACTAGTGGGGTGTGCAGGAAAGCAGTCAGCGCTGGGCCAGTTCTGGAAGCATGTAGACTGTGCAGGTGTGGAGGAGGCTTACAATTCCCATGGACATTAGTGCTAGGTAAAACAGAACAAAATGTTTTAAAATGGACAGTTGAACTCCAAAGAAAAGAAAATATCCTAAGTGTTAAAAAAAAGTTTTCCTCGGTAAATTGAGAAGAGCAGAAAGTAGCTGCTGGAAGCCCCATGGCCTCAGGAAGATATGAGACCAAGTGTGGGTCTCAAGGACTGGGGTTTAACATCTCTCTCTCTCTGTCTCTCTCTGTCTCTGTCTCTCTCTCTCTCTCACACACATACACACACCCTGCGTGGGCACCTGGAAATACGGCCCCAGGCTGACAGGAGGCAGGGAGTTGGAACTGACTCACTTGTCTTTGTTTTTTTTAATTTTTTCTCCCCTACAATTTCTATTGGATTCTTTTTTCAAGTCTCTTGTTCTTATTTATGGTGTCCTATCTTAATTCCTTAGTGTCCAAGACACCTGAAAAGGACTGTGCCTCTGTGAGAAGGGAACTAGAAAAAAATGTACTTGCTGGTCCAGGATCTGGGAAGCTTGTAGTTTGTTTGAGACACTGGATGGGGATAGGGGGTGGGCTGGGGGTCAGAGGTGGGGAGAGTGAGTTCGTGATCAGAAATCAGAACTCCAAACCTGTGTCACATGCGTGTATGAAGTGTGGATTTATGCTTACAAGTTGGTGTAGGAGTCAAAGCTAATAAAAGTAACATAAAAATTCATCACCAGAACTTCCCTAGTGGTCCAGTGGCTAAGACTCCACACTGCCAATGCAGGAGACCCAGGTTAGATCCCTGGTCAGGGAGCTAGATCCCACATGCTGCAACTAAGAGTTCACATGCAGCAGCTAAGAATTTGTATGCTGCAACCAAAGATCCCACATGCTGCAGTGAAGATTGAAGATCCTGCCTGCATGCTACAACTAAGACCTGACACAGGCAAAACAAAAAACAAAACAAAAAAACTCATTACCAACTTTGTTAGAAGAGTTACAAATATCTTCTCCCAGATTGTGGATTGTCTTTTGATTCTATTTATAATGGCTTTTATTATACAAATGTGGTCAACTCTTTTGCTTTATGGTTTGGGCTTTTGGTGTCTCTTTTAAGAAATCCTTCTCGGGCTTCCCGGGTGGCGCAGTGGTTGAGAGTCCGCCTGCCGATGCAGGGAACACGGGTTCGTGACCCGGTCTGGGAAGATCCCACATGCCGCGGAGCGGCTGGGCCCGTGAGCCATGGCCACTGAGCCTGCGCGTCCGGAGCCTGTGCTCCGCAACGGGAGAGGCCACAACAGTGAGGGGCCCACTGTTGCAAAAAAAAAAAAAAAAAAAAAAAGAAATCCTTCTCTACCATGATATCATAGAGAAAACCTCCTACAATTAATTTCTTCTAAAATTCTTTTTTAAGTCTGCAACAGAAAGTTTTTAAAAGTTGTTTTTTTGTGTGTGGTACGCGGGCCTCTCACTGTTGTGGCCTCTCCCGTTGCAGAGCACGGGCTCCGGAAATGCAGGCTCAGCGGCCATGGCTGACGGGCCCAGCCGCTCTGTGGCATGCGGGATCTTCCCGGACCGGGGCACAAACCCGTGTCCCCTGCATCGGCAGGTGGACTCTCAACCACTTGCGCCACCAGGGAAGCCCAGTACTTTTTAAATTGAAGTATAGTTGATTTACAATGCTGTGAATTTCTTCTAAAAATTCCAAAGTGCTGTTCACATTTAGATCTTGAATCCAACTGCAGTTTACTTTTCCGTATGGTTTTGGATATGGTTTGAGGTAGGGATCTAATTTTAGTTTTTCCATCTAGACAGCTAATTGTTCCAGAATTTTTTACTCAGTAGTTCTTTCCTTACAGATGTATGATGCCATGTTGGCCATATACCAATTTCTTCTATATACATTTGCTTATTTGTTATTTCCTTCCACTGGCTTATTTGTTCATCTCTCTGCCAAATTTATTTACAGTATCTTTATAATGAATCCTAATAAATCCTAATAAGAGCATAATTTCCCTCTTCTTATTGTTATAAACTGTGAAGAGTCTGAGAATTTATCTATTTGCAAGCTAAGAAGTTAGCCTGTCACTGATTCATGGATACAAGTAGAAGACATGAGAGGCTGGTGAGTCAGAGGCAAAGGACTTTATTGCTCACAGCACAGTGCTCACAGCACAGCTGGCAGCATAAGCTTTACGTTCACCTCAGTTGCCCTTGTCGCCAAGTTCCACGTGTGACATGGAAGAGCTGAGATGAAGGCTGCACATGTCACCATGAGGAAGCTGAGCTTAGGAAATCCCAAACTTTAAAGACAGATGCTAGCAAACCTGCCTGTCCTTTTCCCCAGAGGGAGACACTTCTTAAATATCCTGGACATCAAACAAATCTTCCCCCTGCCCTGGAGGGAGACGCCATCTCTGTCTTCCAAAGCTGTTTGCTGTATAAACATCTTTGAAAACATAGTCCAGAAAAAAATGTCAGTGTGTCTGCTCAGGAGACGTGCAGAAATGCAAGAGACCAATAGAGAGTTGTCTCCCAACATTACTTCTTCAGTATTATTTTGTTTACTGTGGCTCTTTGTAATAGGGAAGAAAAAAATCTGACTTCATATAAGGTCTGTTTCTTTTACTTTAACCTTTGTACTCTACTGCTTTTGCAACAGGTTAAGAATGTTGTCTATAGCCTGAAATATACAGAATAGCCCATTCTCAAGGCTCTGACCTTTAAAAGTAGAACACTTTTCCATTCATATAGAGATAAAAAGTTGCAGAACAGAAAATAACTTTTGTCTTGTTGGAGGTTTACAGGAACATCCTGACCTGACCTATCCATGTGGACAGCTGAAAGAACAAAGGATCCCAACACTGAAAAGCTGTGCAACAACCAGCCACAGCCTTTTAGTAAAAGAAGCCTGAATTCTAACTTGGGTAAGATGGTTCTTTAGGACACTTAGTCCACCATTTCCTTGGTCTGCTGTCTTTCCGAATAAAGTAGCCATTCCTTGCCCCAACAACTCATCTCTTGTTGCCTGTTGTGTGGTGAGCAGTACCAGCTTGTACTCGGTAATACCTTTATTCTTCCATATGAATTTTAAAATTAATTTGTATAGTTGTTTTGGGTAGCACTATGTTACCAGATATAAATTTATACAAATCTTTTTGAAATGCATTCTTTACAACCATGTATAAATAGTATATTATAATAACTGTAATTACAGGCATGCAAAGCAATGAACAGTTTAAAGAACGATTACAACACAAACAAAAAAATAGTTTAAAAAACCCAATGACAGCAACATAACAGTGAAACCCCTGGGACCTTGCAGAAGTAAATATAAAACTGCCTTGTAATAACATTTTTACAACATAGGGCACAAGGAACTCTCTCAAATTAAAAGAAACAAAAACAGAGGAAAAAGAACCCACAAAAAACCTCTGCTGAAAATAAAACAAGCAAATTCACAAACACTAGGAAACAATCCATTGTGTGGGACAGTCAATACATACAACAAACTGAAGAAATAGCATCTTAAGAACTTTATAGAGCAAGGTGAAAGAGAGACTAAAGCAAGCATATTAAAAATTATTCAAAAACCAAAAACGGGAACCAAGAAGATGGAATGGGACATTAATAATAAAGAGAAGGAAGATTTGAAAAAGGATCAAATAGAACTTTTAGAAAGTTTTTTAAAAGCCACAACATTGAAATTTGAAATTCCAAAGAAGGATTGAATAGCAGATTAGGAAAAGCTAATGAGACATCAGTGAACTGGAAGACAGTTCCAGATGAGAAGGCAACGCAGAGATAAAGAAGTAGAAAACAATGAATATAGTAACCTAATATGACAATGAAATGGAAAAATATCAAAGAGCAAGAAAAAAAGTCTTAAAAGCATTCAAGTATTGAGCAAAAGATACAACTGTACTTACAAGAAGCTCAGGAACGGGAAAAATGAATCCATGGTATTAGCTGTTAAATAGTGGTTATCTCTGGAGGTTGAGGGAAGGGTTCCAACTGAAAAGGGCATGAGGGTACCCTTTGATACCCTTTGAGATAACGGACATGTTTTATATCTTTACATCCATGGTTTCGTGGATATTTAAAATCTAAAAAGTCACTGAGCTGTACATTTAAGATTTTGTGCACTTTATTGTATGTATTTTACACCTTAATAAAAACATGACTTAAAAAAGCAATCAGAAAGAAGAAGAAGAAGAAAAAAACTATCTACAAAGGGATGACAGCTAGAGTAATAGCACACTTTTGGTCAGAAACAAAAAAAGACCAGAATATAATTCAACAGTGACTTCAAAGTGCCAGGGGAAATAAACATCAAATTAGAGCCCTTTACCTGGTAGAACCATTACCAATGAATGAGGATGACTAATGAGATTTTCATGCCAAGACTAAAACAACCTCTAAAATATGTGCTTCAGCGAGAAGGGTTAGGATGGTTGAATCAAAATAGCAAAGCGCTGGGTGAATCTACATAAGCATTAACTTTCACAAATAATGATTTTGATGAGATGATGGATGTTCACTAAACTTGTAATCATTTCATGATGTATGTAAGTCAAACCACCATGCTGTACACCTTAAACCTATACAGTACTGTATGTCAATTATATTTCAATAAAATGGGAAAAATTATTTAAAATAATTCTTAAGGGTTTTATTTTAATTTTTTGGCTGTGCTGTGTGGCATGCAGGATCTTAGTTCCCCGACCAGGGATTGAACCCATGCCCCCTGCAGTGGAAGCAGGGAGTCTTAACCACTGGACCGCCAGGGAATGAAGGGTTTTAAAAATTAGGTGGATTATCTTGCAGACACACGCTCATGTGAAATGATCTGTGACAAGGTTATTCACTGCTGCATTGTTTGAAACAGTACTAATTAGAAACAACCTCAATATCCATTAATAGGGGAACTAATTAAATAGATTGCATTACATCTGTACATTGGACTGTACATTCAGCCATTGAATTATATTTCTGAGTGTGATATAGAGTAAATGTATTTCTCTATGAGTCAGATTTCTCTTCATTAACAACTACAACACGTCAGTGGGTTATAACAAGGAACATGAATTTCTCATACGCTCCATCTAAGGAGAAGAAGACAGTGAATAATTGCAAACATTAAAACACTCTTTCACAATTGGTAAGTGAAAAAAGCAGAGTGCAGAACAGTGTGTGCAGTGTCCTACCATTTGGATAAAATAAATCAAAACAAATGAATCCACTACATGATTGTTTTATATACAAGTTCTCTGGAAGAATGCACTTGAAATTGGCAAAGATGATGCATACGAACTGAGTGGCAGTGAATAGTGGTAGACTAGAGACATTTCACTCTTTATATACCTTTGGTACATTTTGAAATTTCCACCATTTGAATGTACTGTCTAAGCAAAAATTAAGTTTTCTGTATTGTTTGGGTGGAGGCTAGAGATATTAACTTTAGACCTGATTAAAAAATATACCTGCAGGACTTCCCTGGTGGTGCAGTGGTTGAAAATCCACCTGCCAATGCAGGAGACACGGGTTCGATCCCTGGTTTGGGAAGATCCCACATACTGCAGAGGAACTAAGCCCGCGTGCCACAACTACTGAGGCTGCGTGCCACAACTACTGAGGCTGCGTGCCACAACTACTGAAGCCCGTGCACCTAGAGCTGGTGTTCCACAGCAAGAGAAGCCACTGCAATAATGAGAAGCCCGCGCACCGCAACGAAGAGTATCCTCCACTTGTCGCAACTAGAGAAAGCCCACCCACAGCAATGAAGACCCAATGTAGCCAAAAATAAATGAATAAATTAAAGAAAAAAGAAAATACACATGCTAAGATTACTATAACTATAACCACAAAAAAAAAGAAATTTAATGTACAACTAAAATAGCACAGGAAGAGGGGTACAAAAATTATCTTAAGCACTTTAAAAAAACATACTTAAGAACCATTTGTGTTTCCTTTCCTGTGAACTATATTTCCACATCATTTGTTCTATTTCTATTGTGTTGTTGACCTTTTTTTGTTATTGATATCTAGGGGCTCTTTATTAGGAAGATAAGCCCTTTGTGATACAAGTTGCAAATATTTTTGCCCAGTTTGTGACAGAAGATTTTACTAACTGTAGGCAAATTTTCAATCCTTTCTTTGTAACTTGAGTCGTAGTTAGAAAGATTACATTCCAAGGTTACAAAATAATTAATCTATATTTTCTTCAATAGTTCCCATAGGTCCTATGTGAGTCTCATTTCCCCAAACTTTTATCTCCTTATAGGCGGGAACAATAATGGGTATATCTGCATGTCATCCATGGGGCCTAATCCCCCATGTGCATTTTCTCCAATAGGTAATACTTTTCTGCTGATGATGTTAAATTTCTCTCTAATCACCGATTAGTGTCCTCTATGGTCTAAGACAATTGAAATGTCGTTAGCGATTATTTTGCAACAAGTGATTGGATTTCAACCACATTACAAATAAGGAAATTGAGGTTTAGAGATTTTAAGAAACTTGTCCAGCATCACATAGTTAAAAAGTAATGAAGTTGGAATTGAAACTCAGATAGCTTGGCTATAGAGCCTATAACTGTAACCCAAATGGGTTGTAGTGGGTACAACCTAGAAATGATACAGATTTTTTTTTTCTTTTTTAAAATCACTGGTACCATGTGGGAAATGAAGGCAGCAAAATGATACTGGTTTTCTAACACAGAGCTGCAAACACTGAATGGGTGATATGAAAACATAGTGTATAAATCTAATTTGTTCATTTATCCAAGGATAGTAATACTCAAATGACAATTTATGAAGTGTTCTCATCTAGATAATCTCATGACGTTCTTTCAACAAGGAGATATTTTAGTTGTTAAAAATATTATCTTATACTAGCATGAGAGGGAAAATTATATATACACACACACAGAGTGTTGTTTATAGCTATGTTATATTAGCAAAGAATTGGAAACGACTTAAATGTCCTTCTAACTAGGGGATGAAAAACAGATGCAGAACCAAGGATATAATGTGCAACCATTTGTGAGCAAATATAGACTATTTCAACTTCTTCATCGTTTTGAGTTTTCTAAATTCAGAAAATGGCCTACTCAATGTTTCTTTCATCATTGCGATAGTCAAGATTCTCCCAAATAAAACATATACCTTGGCCACAAACTCGGGGTCTGTTTCATCCACAAGGTCAGTCCATTCAACTGTGACTACATGTTCTCTATTAGTTTAGGTTTCCACTCATCAGCCAGCTTCTGGCTTGTGCTGCTAACCGCTGATTCTCAAAGCAGCAGAACCCTCAAATCTTCTTTTTGTTATTGATGATCGAGATGATACTGATGACAGAGAATAAATGACAGAGAACAACACTGACTGAACTCTGGGTGACTTCCCAGGCTTCTTTCAGAATCTTTTTCTTTGTCTCACTATGTGAAATTGGTTTTTGTTGCTTGCCACAGAAATGCATACTCCAGGGCAAATGTCATGGCATCACGCAATTTAAGTTTCTTGTCCAGCCAAATGGATACTCTCTGAACAAACAGAGGATGTAGATCTCAAATGAGCCCATCTTTCTCAAGCAGCAGCACAAACTCAACCTTATTTAAATCTCTTGAGATCTTATCAGCAAAGATCTTGGTGGGGGAATTCCCTGGCGGTCCAGAGGTTAGGACTCTGCACTTTCCTGCCAAGGCCCCAGGTTTGATCCCTGGTCGGGGAACTAAGATCTCACAAGTCACATGGCATGGCCAAAAAAATTAAAAAATAATTATATTGTTTAACACAAAACAAACAAAGATCTTGGTTCCCATTCTGGGGTTGCACATGCCTTCTAAAGGAAGATGGTCTCATTTCCTCTGCCTTGTGGTTACATCCACCACGCAGCTGGTTCACTCAAGCAAATCCTTCAACAGCTCTCTCCGTGGATTCTTGTACTTTGCTCATATCTCTCCCTTTGTTTGTTGGTCTTCATAACTCAACACAAAAATGCAATTTTGTTCCAGAACAGGCACATAATTAAAAGGAATCACTGACTTTGTCCCTTCGACATATATACACTACCAAATGTAAAATAGATAGCAAGTGGGAAGCAGCCGCATAGCACAGGGAGATCAGCTCGGTGCTTTGCGACCACCTAGAGGGGTGGGATAGGGAGGGTGGGAGGGAGATGCAAGAGGGAGGGGATATGGGGATATATGTATACGTATAGCTGATTCACTTTGTTATAAAGCAGAAACTAGCACAACATTGTAAAGCAATTATACTCCAATAAGGATGTTAAAAAAAAAAAAAGCAATCACTGAGAACCTAAAGGTGTGACAAATCCCTTTCTTTGAACTACTGGAGCCCAAGAGCGCTCTCTGAGAGCAAGAAGTACGCTTTCATCAAGGCTGACACATGAGCTATGCGTTCTGTCTGAAATAGCTCATCAGGTCCTCTTGCCTCCCTTCTGGGGGAGGCCTGCACAACAATGGATACATCTCTTTTTAATGGAACCCCATTGCCTTTACTTGATTCCCCTTTTATTGTACAGGGCAAAGCAGGAGTGGGCAAACTGACTGGTGATAACCAGCACATGGCACTTGGAAAACAGCTAGACGCTCTGGGAGTGCCGCCCCTCCCCCACTCCTATCAAGTATCGCCCAAAAATCAAACCCGAATGAGATCATGCTTCTCCATCTTCCATGTCACTTTACAGGAAACGTAAGGCACAGAAAAACATGTTAAATACATCATGAGGAGGCAATCAACAAGATTCAAAATGTGGGAAACGCTACAGGGCAAACGATTTGGTCGTTTGGAATAAATTAAAAAAGGAAGAAGAAAAGAAAAGAGATGAAGACTTTATAGATTAAAAGAGATTTTAAGAGACCTATCAACCAAATGCAGTAAGTGGATACTACTTGAATCCTGATTCAAGCAAAGAGTAAACAACATGTAGGAGACAAATGGGGAGATTTGCACACTGACTAGATAATTGATGATGTTAAGGAATTGTAAACATTTAAAAATGTGTGACAGTAGTGTGGTTGTGTGTGTGTGTGTGTGTGAGAGAGAGAGAGAGACAGACAGAATATGTCCTTATCTTTTACAGATACATACTGAAATATTTACAGATACAATGACAGGTCTGGGATTTGCTTCAGAATTGTCCTGTAGAAGGATGGGGATTGTGGAAGATTTCGATGTAATGGGATTGGACATGAATGGGGGATTTGCTATAGCTGGGTGATGGGAACTTCGAGGCCCATTGTACAATTCTTTGTATAAGTTTGAAATTTTCCGTAAGTTTAAAAAGGAAAAGGTGCAAGTCAAATATCGAAATCACCGAAGGTTCTGAGCAGGTGTTTTTAAGCGGTGGTGTAGAATAAATTGGAGAAAGGGCAGCTGGGGAACTAACTGAATAAAAAAACTGATTTGGGGCTGGGTTACGCTGAACGCAATTTGAGGACATCTGAGTAGGAAAGTCCAAGGAGTCAGGTGGTAACATAGGGTTGGAACTTGGGAGAGAAGTCTGTAATCCTACACTTAGGACAATTACAGCCTTGAGCATAAAGACACTTTCAGAGGGTAGAGAATCGATGATTCCACCTCGGGGAATGAAACGACTTAGCGTTCAGAAGGAAAATATAAGGAAGCCTGCTGAACCAGCAAAGGAGATAATTAGCTCAAGCCTCCACCTAAAATTTACTTTTTTTTTTTTAACATCTTTATTGGGGTATAATTGCTTTACAATGGTGTTAGTTTCTGCTTTATAACAAAGTGAATCAGTTATACATATACATATGTTCCCATATCTCTTCCCTCTTGCGTCTCCCTCCCTCCCACCCTCCCTATCCCACCCCTCCAGGCGGTCACAAAGCACCGAGCCGATATCCCTGTGCCATGCGGCTGCTTCCCACTAGCTATCTACCTTACGTTTGTGAGTGTGTATATGTCCATGCCACTCTCTCGCTTTGTCACAGCTCACCCTTCCCCCTCCCCATATCCTCAAGTCCATTCTCTAGTAGGTCTGTGTCTTTATTCCTGTCTTACCCCTAGGTTCTTCATGACATTTTTTTTTCTTAGATTCCATATATATGTGTTAGCATACGGTATTTGTCTTTTTCTTTCTGACTTACTTCACTCTGTATGACAGACTCTAGGTCTATCCACCTCATTACAAATAGCTCAGTTTAGTTTCTTTTTATGGCTGAGTAATATTCCATTGTATATATGTGCCACATCTTTATCCATTCATCCGATGATGGGCATAACATTTACTTTTGATTTAGGAACCTTTATCAGATATGGAGCTACATTTCACTGTTGCCACCTAGAGATTTGTAAAAAAAAATAGTTAAGGTGAAATAGTTCAGAACAATGTATTTTAAGAACACAGTTAGGCCTCATCATCTCTGTAAACTGCAACCCTAACTTCCCTTTGGAAGTTGCACAATGCTATTTTGAAATGGTTTCAAATGCTTATTTGACCTGGAGCTGGCTCTTTGGTCTGTGTGCCCAGCTCCATTCTGGACTAGGTTTGCACCAAACACCAAAGTGGCTTTCACTGGGCGCGAACTGTTCCGAAAATTAGCTGTTCCGAAAATTTTAAATTCAGGGACCTACACAAGGAAGCCAAGGCAACAGAAACCAGATTCCCCAACAGTGCTCTCCACCCTGCTCACCCTGCGCTTATGTCCGAGGACCTCATCTCTCCAGGCAGCTGTCTTTCTCCTCCAGTGAGTCGAAGTTACCGCACTGTGCTTACATGGAGAAGTCTATCAAAGTGGCGTTATTTTAAACTTTGCTTCCCGTCTGCCCAAGAGTGTGACATCTTGCTTTCAATAGTTGGGTTACTCTACACAAAGTATGTTGGTAGCAAGAACAGGACAGAGGGACGATGCAGGAAAATGGCATTCAAACAGCCCCCCAGAGTCAAACTGTTTTGAACAAAAATGGTAGGAGTTTGAACTTGGTGTTCTTGAAAAAGACAAGTCCAAAAGGGGACATTACAGAGTGGTTTGCCCATATTTCAAATGCTTTACTATTGCAATGCAGCAATCTGATGTGTACATGTGATTTCCTCTGCTAGGCGAAGTTTGAGGTCACAAATCCTGTTTATTATCCGTATCCAGAAAAGTGCCTGACTCATAGCAAAATTCAAGCATGACTCAGTCAGTGGACATATGAACGAATGCACAAATAAGTCTCAGGATGTAGTCTTTTAGGAAGTAGAAATTATAAATATGATTTAGATGCCATTCTTTCAAAATCCCTTAAAAGGAGGGCATATTCACGTTTTCCGTCACTTAAAGCATTTATTTTTAAAACCATGTCTCCAGGGACTTCCCTGGTGGTGCAGTGGTTAGGAATCCGCCTGCCAATGCAGGGGACATGGGTTTGATCCCTGGTCCGAGAAGATCCCACATGCCAAGGAGCAAATGCGCCCGTATGCCACAACTACTGAGCCGGCGCTCTAGAGCCCGCAAGCCACAACTACTGAGCCCACGTGCCACAACTACTGAAGCCCGCGTGCCTAGAGCCCATGCTCCACAACAAGAGAAGCCACCGCAATGAGAAGCCCGCAACGAAGAGTAGCTCCCGCTCGCCACAACTAAGAGAAAGCCCGCGTGCAGCAATGAAGACCCAACGCGGCCAAAAATAAAAAAATTAATTAAAAAAATTTAAAACCATGTTTCTAATGTCAAGAAATAACAATACCGTCCCTTAATAGCATGATGATTGAGTTAAACCGATGAGCTAATGACAGCTACTGCCAATGTTTCTTAGAGGAAAGAATAAAGGTGTTTATTTCATAGAGACACCATGAGGAAAAATAAATAAAACAGTTGGCTTGCATTTCCTCCTGCAAGTCAGTCTCTCAGACTTAATTTGGAATTTGTTCTTTCTAGGCACCAAGAGAAAATGGGCTGCCACCTCTACACTCAAACTGGACAGTCTTCCCCAAGCAGTTTAGATATGAGAAGGCAGAGGGGGCTGCTACACGGCGCTCCGTCCCCACCACTGCCTTCCTCCCCTGCAGAACATTTCCTGGCGTCTGCATGTCACGTGGTTCTGTCTTCCTCATCCCCAATTTCAGCACCCCTCCCTTCAGGCTGCAAGGTAAGGCAGGATAGGAACACACGGCTGCCTGTCTCTTCGGTAAAAAGCGTTTTCCCCCCATCTCAGATGTTAGGTCTTTTAAGAGGGCTAGTTAAGCATTCTGCCAAAGAGAACTGCCAATGATTTATGATTGCTGATGGTGCCCTTAATGGATTTTTATATAATTTAAAGACCTGCAGCATGATATGACCTCAGAGACCATTTAGTAAAGTTTATTTTAAAAATGACAAAATTATCACCCAAAGTCCACAGTTTACATTAGTATTCACTCTTGGTGTTGTATATTCTATGGATTAGGACAAATGTATAACGACATGTATTCACTATTACAGTATCACGCAGAAAATGTTTTTTACTGCCATAAAAATCCTCTGTGCTCTGCCTATTCATCTCTCCTTCCCCCTTGCCCCCTGGCAATTCATTGACCTTTTTCTTGTTTCCACAGTTTGGATGATAATGATGTGTTAACTATAGGTCCATCAATAGTAACAAATGCACCCCTCTGGTGGGGTGTCGATAATGGGGAGGCTGTGCATGGGGTGGGGGCAGGGTGGGTACGGGATATCTTTGTACCTTCCTTCAATTTTGCTGTGAACCTAGCACTGCCCTAAAAAAACCCAAAGTCTTAAAAAATAACAAAATGGAGACTTTTGACAGGCTAAGTGACCTGACTAAGGTCACAGAGCTGGCTCCCCGTGGACCAAGACTAGAATGCAGGGTCCTCATGGTGCAAGCTTTATGCACCACACGTTGCTACCCTGCATCCCTCAATAACAAGAAATACTTGCTGGAGGATCTCCTCTAGGTCCAACTGAATCACCCACTCACATGAGGGAAGTGGGGCAGGTCCTGAAGTTTACATCTGGGTTCTGTTTTCACCATCTCCCCACCTCCGTCCAGGACTGCACACACACACCCCAGTGCCTCCAGGCTTTTGCTAATGCTGTGCTCTGTGCCTGGAAGACTTCCTCCTCCATCTCCAGCTGCTACTTGCCCCTGAAGGTGAAGCTTCCTCTGGGCAGAATGAATCCCTCTCTCACAATCCTCAACTCTGAGTACTTTGCAGATAACTCAATTATAGAACGTGTTAAGTACTGTAGTTACTTATCAGCCCTCCAATTAGACCCTGAGCTCCATCAAGCAGGACTGGATCTTAATTACATTCGCATTTCCAGAAACAAACTCTGTGATGGGGTACAATTTATGTGCTCACAAAAATGTAGAGAGGACACAAATCTAAAGTTTCTCTTTCCCAGAGTACACTTTAAGGCTAGAAAACAAAAATAAATATAGCTTTTACAATGAAGCAGCTGATAGAATATATTGAATATTGTACATTTAAGAGATCTGGTAGGGGACAAACTATGTATCACTCGGATATACAAATATTCTTTCCTTTACATTAGAAACATGATTGTCAATGGTACTGTCATTTTTCATTGTTCTGAAACTGTTAATAACCATTTAAGTTAGTAAGAGTATAGGCAATCATTTGCTTTAAAAATAAAAAATCACACAAAATAGATAAAGTATATAAAGAACAGTTTGGTCCTCAGTCATGGGTACTCAATGGGAGTCATTTTGGAAGGTTTTAAGGCCATCAATTATGAGGAGGCGCAGATTAAGTAACGAACCTGGAGAAGCCTAGTTTTAGATTGTGATCACATTAAGAACAAGGCAAAAAAAATCAAGGTCAGGTAGTCACTGTTTTAGAGTCCTTGCTGCTTTAGGACCAAAACTACACTGAATTGTGTTAAAGCAAAAAACTACAATAATCTACTTTGCAAGTTTCAAATAACCAATTGTTTCATTCAAGATTTAAAGAGATAAAGTGAATGTTAACACAGTGAACAAAGATGGTTAAGCTCTTTTTTCCTAGCACATACACAATGTATAATGGTGCATTATTAGAATTAAAGTTTTAGATCAAAAAACGATCTTTTTAAAGTATCTTTTGCTCTACTTTATAGGTTCCTGTGAATTGTATTTTCCCTAAACACAACATTTGATCTGTTCATCTATTTTACTTTATAAGCAATTGACAGAAATGTAAATACACATATATGTAGAAGTGGCTATCTTTTACATAGGACAGCCCAGAATTTAGTAATACGTGTAGGCTTTCTGGCTGTTTTACTTACACATAAAATGAATTTTAGAGAAGAAACATATTTGGTATTTATTCTAATGAAAGCATATTAATTACAATATATTTTTGAAGGTTAGTTATTTTTAAAATCTTCATTTTTTATGGTTTTGTTTTTTTTGCGGTACGCGGGCCTCTCGCTGTTGTGGCCTCTCCCGTTGTGGAGCACAGGCTCCAGACGCACAGGCTCAGTGGCCATGGTTCACGGGCCCAGCCGCTCCGTGGCATGTGGGATCCTCCCGGACCGGGGCATGAACCCATGTCCCCTGCATCGGCAGGCGGACTCTCAACCACTGCGCCACCAGGGAAGCCCCAAAATCTTCATTTTTTAAATTCAGATGATGCTCAACCTTTTAACAGGAATGTTGGTTTGTTAGATTTGACCATCTTTCTTTATTACCCTTAAAAGTTCAAACATAAAACAAGGAGGAATGTAGGTCTATTAAAAAAATATGAATACTTGTAGCAATAGTTTAAATTATTTAGCCCACAAAAACATTGCTTAAGAAATCAAGTTCAGCTTAATTGTAGGGAAGTGTAATTAGGCCCAAGGCTGGGATAGTTTACTCTCCTTTTGGCTGCAGGTTATACTTTTGTGGCTGGAAAAAATGTTCTTCAATAGCACTGACTAGTTCATTTAGTTCTTTCTTCAGCTGGTCGGGATCACTGCAAAATAAAGGGGAAAAAAAATTCCAGGTCAGTGGATTATTCCAAAGCATACTTTAAAGATTCTTCACATAGATCAATTAACATTGATATTTACCCTTAAGCGGAGGGCTAAATCAGACAAAACAGAACTCCAGTTACTTAAGCATGGGAACACATCTGTGATGTAGACAAAGAACTCATGTGACAATATTCATATTTTCCGCAAAGGCCTTCCTGAGGTCTCTACTATAAACAAAGCACCCCTTTGCACTTCTCATAAGAATTTTTAAGAAACACAATTTGTAGCCTAGCATCCTTAAAAGTTCTGTCTGTACCTAACAGTGCAGAGAAAACTTTCATGACTTCAGCTGTCATTAAATCCTGCTGAACTTTGACAAATGACATGGCTGGCAAGTCTTTGGTCTCCCAGGATATGAACGTTCTTGATCCTGTTTGTCTTCAAACTATTGGGAGCTCGGCTACAGCCTCCTGTGTCAGGCCTTCCCAGGATGGAAGAGATGGGGAGCCTCCTAGTGGGCCTGCTGGTCACTCACCCGGAACTCAGACCCTGAGACCCCCTGTTTATTATTGTTTTTTTAACATCTTTATTGGAGTATAATTGCTTTACAATGGTGTATTAGTTTCTGCTGTATAACAAAGTGAATCAGCTATACACATACATATATCCCCATATCTCCTCCCTCTGGCTTCTCCCTCCCACCCTCCCTACCCCACCCCTCTAGATGGACACAAAGCACCGAGCTGGTCTCCCTGTGCTACGCGGCTGCTTTTTATTCTACTTTGGGAACCAAAGGGTCACAACTAAAGTATAAACAAAAATCCTAGGAACTAGATCCCTTTAAGGAAACCAAGTTTTCAAGCATGTGGAAAACACTCATTTATGTGCAAACAATTGGAAGGTTGATAACAGATAAAACAGACTTGTAATTAGACAGGTGTCTAATTTATGTGGCAGCCTTACATATCAGGTTACTAGCATGAGGCGAGTTACTGTAAGTACTTAAAACCAAAAAGCTCAATAGAAAAACAAAAATCTTTCAATTTAAACTTTTAATACTTCATACTTGACCACCTTTAATATATGCAAACTTAACTTTAACGGAAAGGGCAATCTTTGTAATTAGTTAATATCATTTTTGCATTGTAATAGTTAACCAGTACAACTAAAACAATCCATTTTATTACAGACATTAATTCTGGCTGTACTACTTACTAGCTGTGTGCCCTTGGGCAAGTGAGTCAACCTTTCAAAGGCCCATATTCCTCATCTGTAAAACTGAGATAAAGACTATTTTCTCAAGAGAGTTGTCGTATAGATTGAGATAAATTATAGAAAGCAATTAGCACAGAACCTGGCCCAAAAACCTCAATAAATGTAGCTATCATTATAATTACTTTTACCCCCCCAATGGTCACATATTTCATAATTATGCTTCATAAATATATATGAATTACACAAGTCTTTTCTTTTCCTTCTCCATAAATGTGCTTTGAAGAAAATAAGAGTTCTCAGGAAGGCATACTGACTAATAATTACTGGGTTTTTTTTAATATAAATTTCTTTCTTCCTTTCTTTATTTTTGGCTGAGTTGGGTCTTTGTTGCTGCACGCGGGCTTTCTCTAGTTGTGGCGAGAGGGGGCTACTCTTCATTGCGGTGCGCGGGCCTTTCATTGCGGTGGCTTCTCTTGTTGTGGAGCACGGGCTCTAGGCGTGCGGGCTTCAGTAGTTGTGGCATGTGGGCTCTAGAGCGCAGGCTCAGTAGTTGTGGCACATGGGCTTAGTTGCTCTGCAGCATGTGGGATCTTCCCGGACCAGGGCTCGAACCCATGTCCCCTGCATTGGCAGGCGGATTCTTAACCACTACGCCACCAGGGAAGCCCTTACTGGTTTTCTTAAAACAATATACATAAAACAAAACTCATCAATGAATTTACTATATATCCCCTGCTGGTTTTGTTTCTCTGTTAGAACCTTGCTTGAGACTATTACCTAAATCTTGAGATAGTAAGAGAGTGTCCTTGTTCTTAGGAGTTGAGTATTGAAGTCTGCAACTTATTTTCAAATGGCTGAGAAAACAAATAAACCAGCCCAAATATATAATATTGATATGTATGGTGACTGAGAGCAAATATTGCAAAATGTTAGCAACTGCTGAAACTAGGTTAGGGTAGGCAAACTATGGCTTGCAGCTTGTTTGTGTAAATAAAGTTTTATTGGAACACAGCCACACCTATTCTTTTGTCTGTGGCAGCTTTCCGGCTACAACAGCAGAGCTGAGTGGTTATAACAAGGGCTATATGGTCTGTAATCCCTAAAATAGGTAGTTTGGCTCTTTACAGAAAAAGTTTGTCAACCCCTAGTCTATGTGAGGAGTATGTGGGTATTCACTACATTATTTCTACATTTCTATAGGTTTGAAAATTTTCACAATAAAAAGTTGAACAAAACTAAAGACATCAAGGGAGATCCCTGGCAGTCCAGTGGTTAGGACTCTGTGCTTTCACTGCCGAGGGCGCAGGTTTGATCCCTGGTTGGGGAACTAAGATCCCACAAGCTGTGCGACACAGCCAAAAAGAAAACCCCAAAACAAAAAACAAACAAAAAACAACAACTAAAGACATCAACCCCAACAAAAATAGTTTTTAAAAGCAGGACTTATATTTGAAAAAGATTTTCTATTCAAAAGGGTTAGTGGGGGCTTCCCTGGTGGCGCAGTGGTTGAGAGTCCGCCTGCTGATGCAGGGGACACGGGTTCGTGCCCCGGTCCGGGAAGATCCCACTTGCCGCGGAGCGGCTGGGCCCGTGAGCCATGGCCCCTGAGCCTGCACGTCCGGAGCCTGTGCTCCGCAACGGGAGAGGCCACAGCAGTGAGAGGCCCGCGTACCATCAAAAAAAAAAAAAAAAAAAAAAAAAAAAAGGGTTAGTGGGTTATGGAATTCCATGAATGAATGAAATTCATGATACAAAATATATTAATAATATTTAACGTTAACAGAAAGTAAGGAAACCTTAGCCATGGCTTTACTGCTGTTGTGTGTTAGTTATGCTCATGCCTTGCTTGAGCCTTGACAGCATATCTATGGGCTGACCTAGTGCTTAATGTTTCATTTAATAAATGGGAGCAACATTTCAATGACTATAATAAAAGGACAAATTTTCAAAGTATTTTCAGCAATTTAGAAACTAATATTTGAATTTAAGTCCACTCAATAAGCCATGTGAAAAACGTAAATACCACAGATCCTTAAACAGTAAGTTGTATTGTTATTATAAAAGAAAGTTTTCTAAAATATTACACATATTTTCACAGGATAATGAAAAGGAAAAAATATATAGAGAAAATAGATCTTTAAATTGGACTTATGTCCATTTGTTTTCAAAAGAATGAGATACAGAAATATGAAAACACTAAGTGAGAATGAGAATTATTCAGAAGAAGATTCAGGGCTGATCTGGGTGTGGCTTGCTATTTCCTTTATGATAAAGTCCCCAACAGGTGACTATTCTGAGTTCTTGTATCCATGTTTTATAGTTTTGTTTTGTTTTAATATTTCTTGCATTGCTATCAGCCCTCACTTCTTCATGCCTAAGGAAAATCCAACTGTAACAAATCTTCCCTGCCCCTCTAATCTGCTACATTTAATCTGCTATTAGCTCGCTGATTTAAGATGCTCAGAAAATTTCCTCTGCTCTTATTTCCACATAATGTAAATTTGGTCCACAAGCCAGAAAAACGCTATGGACAAACTTTGGAGTGTATGTGCCATTACTACCTAGGCCTGTGCCGTCTACTACAGTAGCCACTAGCCACACGTGGCTACGGTGCAATTGAAATGCGGTTAGTTCAACAGAGGAACTGAATTTTTCATTTCATTTAAGTTAATTAATTGAAATTCAAATTTGAAAACTAGCACTCGATTCAGTTATTGGAAAACTTAAGTATGTTTCCAACAACTTGGGTGTCAAAATCTACTTTTTCAACTGTAAATTTTAGGAACTCTAAATACAGATTAAGAGGACCTCCCTGGTGGTCCAGTGGCTAAGACTCCGCGCTCCCAATGCAAGGGGCCTGGGTTTGATCCCTGGTCGGGGAACTAGAACCCACATGCTGCAACAAAAGATCCTGCATGCCGCAATGAAGATCTCGCAAGCCGCAACTTGCACAGCCAAATAAATAAATATTACCCAAAACATTTTAAGTATTTCCAGAAAAATATAGTATTCGAATTTGAGATGTGTGGTAAGTGTAAAATATTGTATGGATTTTGAAGACTTAGTGTGAAAAAAATTTTTTTAAATACCTCATTAATAATTTTTATAGTGATTACATGTTGCAACATTAATACTTAAAATACTTAGTTAAATAAATATATTATGTTTCTTTTCACTATTTAAAATTGTGTCTAGGAGAAAATTTCAAGTTGCATATGTGGCTCACATTTTATTCCTGTTGGACAGCACTGACTTAATTCACTTTAAAAAAAATTTCCTGATATTTAAAGAATTATTTTTATTTTTTGGCTGCGCTGTGTCTTTGTTGCTGCACACGGGCTTTCTCTAGTTGTGGTGAGCGGGGGCTACTCTTCGTTGCGGTATGCGGGCTTCTCACTGAGGTGGCTTCTCTTGCTGTGGAGCATAGGCTCTAGGCACGCGGGCTTCAGTAGTTGTGGCATGTGGGCTAGTAGTTGTGGCTTGCGGGCTCTAGAGCGCAGGCTCAGTAGTTGTGGTGCATGGCTTAGTTGCTCCGCAGCATGTGGGATCCTCCCTGACCAGGGCTCGAACTCCTGTCCCCTGCATTGGCAGGAGGATTCTTAACCACTGTGCCACCAGGGAAGTCCCAAATTTCCTGATTTTGAACTGTATTCTGAATAGAGAAATGATAGCTAAGTGACTGTTAAATAGGTGTGTAATATGACACTTACACGTACTAGCTACATGTACCACGTCTGATAAAGTTCAAAATGTTACAGGTGTTGGAAAGTGACCAACTCAAACCCTTTACCAAGGTCACAAAGCACGACCCTGAAGCTACCAGACCATCGGCTCTTTGGTGGTAAGGACTCTCTGTGTGGCTCTTCATCTGCCCCAAGACCCAGCGTGACTTACACACAATAGGTGCTCAAAGATATTTGTTGAATGGACATGTAATGCATTTTAATTTACTGTATCAGAGACATGGAGAAAAAAGAGAAAAAGTCATCGGTGTCAGCCTCAAATATAAAGTACTAGAAAAAGGAAATTTAATTATTATTACTGAAATTAGGAATGAAATTTTCCCATACAGGGAAATTTGGGGTAGAAGGAAATAACCAAGTAGGAAGTAAGCACTCTTGTCCCTAGATGCTTCAAGGGGCTGTTAATGTCACAATAGTGCTGCAGGTTCTGAAACAACATTCCTAATTAAACTACATATTGGAAAGATAAAATATGTTACTTAGCGTCTGAATAGAATTTAGGAAGTTTAGGGAATAAAAATCACAGCAGCTGCCATCCATAGCATACCTATTTCCAGGGGGGGCGCACAGTTCAGAATAGTACTTGATTTTGGGCTCTGTCCCACTGGTCCGAATGGTGGCCACACCTCCATTAGCAAAGGTAAAGGTGATCATTTGACTGCTTTTACTAGTAGGGAGAACCTAGGAATTAATTTACACGTTATAAATTTAAGTAGTAACATCAGCTGTTCTTACCTAACTAACATTTTCCACTGAATAAGCAAGAGAGTAAATGCAAAACAAAGAAGAAAAGAACATTTTTGAGGAAATCAGAAAATGTACTCTGTATAAATGAAATAAATAATAATAATAAGGCAATTTGTGAAAATTAACTTTGTATATTACTTTTTACCTCCATGGTTCTATTACAGCTACTAAAGTTTTACTAAAATTGAAACACATCATTTTCACAAGAAATTGCTTTAAACCGATTAATAATGCATTACCAAAACCCCACAAAACACTAGGCTTATTTCACTTTCAAGGGCTTCTGATAGATGTATTCTTAGCTGATTGCTCTCCAAACTCCACTAAAATGACTGAAGCATTAAAATCAAAAAACACACAAGGGCAAAGAGGCAGCAGCAGTTGAGGGGGTTGCCAACTAATCGTGGCAGTCAGAAACCAGGTGGAGGGCAGAGGCGACCTGATGGAACACAGAAGAATGTCCTCGGAGCCCCTGTAGCAGGCAGATAAGAACCGAGTCAGCATGTTCTGCAGGGCCCTAGTAAAGCTCACTACCTAGGGCACCTGGTACAGCAAAGGGCAGGCGTGAGACAAAGAAGCTATTAGATCCTCCCAAATCCCCACCTTCTGCCCACGTGGTCAACCAACCACCTCATCAGGAGACGGTTTAAATCTCTGGGGTAATTGAACCAGAAGGGCTCAGAAGCTGGGGACGCTGGGCACCATGGAGGGCAGGGCATGGAGAAAACTTAGAGTAAGTCAGAGTCTGCACACTGAATGCTCAAACCCCTCCTCCCAGGTCCGCAGCACCTTTCCACCACTTCTGGGGCCTCAGCATCCCAGTTTATTACCCTCAGGCAGGAGATTAGGGTGAGAGTGAGGCGTCCCCAGGAGACCTTGAGGGAAATAAAGACAATACAGAGGAAACAAGACCTACATTTTAAAAAAGCTATAATTAATATCCTTAAGAGAGGTAAGATATAATACACATGAAACAAGAATAAGATGTTACTTTCAATAAATTAGAGAAAAAGAGCTGAAATGTTCAAAGCAGCACTGAAAGTTAATGTTGAGGTAATCTCCCCAAAAGTAGGAAAGAAGGATATAGATGGACAGTGGGAAAAAAGAAACACGGAAAGTAGAACATCACTCCAGGAGAGTCAGCATCTAAGAACCTGTCAAGAAGGACTTGTCAAGAAGGTGAGAACAGAAAATGCAAGGGAAGAGGTTACTTGAAAAACAACCATCCAGCGTCCTTCTTTGATAAAAATCAAGAGAATTTCTCAGAACTGAAAGAAATGACTCCGTAGATCAACAAAGACCAACCAAGTATCCAGAAAAATGAATGAAAAGAGGCCCATACTAAAAGCATATCACTGAAATTTTAGAACCCCAAGTTTAGCGGAAAGTTCCTAACGTCTTCCCATGGAGAAAAAAACAAATGGCACGGAAAGGACTGAATGAGTATGGTGTTCTCATCCCTGAATGCAGCACACAGCAGGTCCCAACTATTTCCTGAGTGAATGAATGATGGATGCTCAACGGCTTTACAAATACAGAGCAATGCTTTCCAAACTGTGAGTCAATAAAGCATGAGGGTAGAGTAAGACATTTTCAGACCTAAACACCTCCAAAAATTTACCTGTCATTCATTTCTTCTTAGGAAGCTACTAGAGGATGTGATTTAGGAAGATAAATATAAAAAGAGGAAATCATGGGGTCCAGGAGCAAGGGACCCACCCCCAGAGAGTGGTGAAAGGGCATTCCCAGGATGACAGCTGGGCGTTCAACCCAGAGAGCAGAAGGCTCTCCCCAGAGGAAGGGACCAGGAGAGAGGCCATTGGAAACAAGATGGAACCAATAGTCCAGGTCAAAAACCCTACTGAGAGGTATTTGAAGGATGTGGGAAGAACTGGTGAGGCTTACATATAAATCCATGCAAATGAAAGAACAAAGCAGCTATCAATTAAAGGAAAAGTAATTCTTTATACAAATTAAGGGGAACCTAATCATAGTACACTACTTAACTAAGCAAAAAACAATAGTTACCAGTCATAATAATACAAGCATGGAATCTGATGTCACCAAGAGTTGTGGTATAAATGTACTGTAAGGACAGGGGAGAAGAGTCGTGAATGCTGGAAGTGTAAGAACTAAATCCCTATCTCCATAATAGAAAATTAATAAAGTCTAACACTGATAAGTCATAGTATTACCACATGAGCACACTGTTTAGAAATCTGGTGGTAAATACCAGGAGAAACAACTAAGAGGGAAGGTGGTTGTCTTGGCACATGGAAATGGGATGGCAGGAGTTGGAACTGCCATGTCTAATCATAACCCTTTTAATACTATTTGCCTTTAAAAACATATTGTGTGCAGATGTAAATTAAAAAATATAACAAGGTGAGTATCAAAGCAAATGGGAGACTGGGATTGAAATATATACACTAATATGTATAAAAGGTATAACTAATAAGAACCTGCTGTATAAAAAAATAAATAAAATTCAAAAATTCAAAAAAAAAAAGGCAAATGTCCAATATCTCATAAGGATATTCTTACTGTCCTTCCTCTACCCCCCTGCCATAGTTAGCAATACTCTTCTGCCACATTTGAGCCTTCTTTTGACTCCACTGGGGGAATCTACATGGTAGGAAGAATGCAAACTCATGCTTTACAGCGAACAACTCCTATATATTCAGAGAACAGGGTAAAACTAAGCAGGAAGCAAGCAGTGGTTCTCAAAGTTGGACCAGTAGCATTAGCATCAGCAGGGAACTTATTAGAAAGGCAAATAAGGGGTGGGCTGCAGGACTCAGTGTTTTAACCTGGCCACCAGGTGATTCTGATGCTTTTTCAAGTTCAACTGCTGAAAGAGAGGAAAAGCTGCGTTTGGAATCAGAAGACCCAGATTCTATCCCTAGCATCACCAGTTAGCTGTGTGACCACAGGCAGGTCTTACACTTCTGAGTACAGTCATCCCTCGGTACCCGTGGAGGTTTGGTTCCATGAGCCCCCCACAGATACCAGAATTCATGGATGCTCAAGTCCATTAAATAGTGTAGTACAATCGACCCTCGGTATCCGCGGATGTGAAACCCTCAGATGATGAGGGACGACTGTATCGATTTCCTGCTGTATTAAATGACAGCATTGGCTTAGATGACTAGCGAGAACCCCTTCAGTTTCAGCTCATGATTTTTAACTCTCTGTATATTTTGATAGCTTATTTATAATAATGCCTAAAATCAGCTTCAATTAATTATATGATTAAGTTGAGCTATTCAAAGTATAGTCAAAAAGTAAATAGAGACGAGGTTAATTGATAAAAGACATTACTTACAGCTTTTTTATCAGGTTGGCTATCATCATAGCCAGTTGTAAGGTCCCTAATACCAGAAATTTCAAATTTGCCACAAGTTTTTGGATAATTATTCTTCCCATCGTAGTTTCTAAGGTTTTCAAATAATTTTTTAATAGTGCCTTGATCGTGGCAGATAAAATACGAAGCTTTGGTGATATGGTAGCCATACCTATCAATACAAACACAATTACATGCAAAATGAGGAACAAATAATTCTGCACAGGGTACACTGAACATGTATCAACCAGTATATTCTAAAACAAATAACCCCGACTAATTTCAAAGGAATAATTCAGCATTAAAAAAGAGGTTCAGGGCTTCCCTGGTGGCACAGTGGTTGAGAGTCCGCCTGCCGACGCAGGGGACATGGGTTCGTGCCCCGGTCTGGGAGGATCCCACATGCCGCGGAGCAGCTGGGCCCGTGAGCCATGGCCACTGAGCCTGCGCGTCTGGAGCCTGTGCTCTGCAACGGGAGAGGCCACAACAGTGAGAGGTCCACGTACCCCCCGCCAAAAAAAAAAAAAAAAAAAAAAAAGAGGTCCAATTTTATAAAAGAGGTCCAACAATCTACCCCAGGGATCGCTGAACTGCTCTGTGGCCCTCAGCCTGTATTTCTAAGTAAAAGTTTCTTTATTGGAACGTAGCCATGCCATGCCCATTACCTTATGTATTGTGTCTGGCTGCTTTTGCACTACAAAGACACTGGTGAATAATTGCTTTAAAGACTAAACATGTTTTGTGAACACATGTGTCTTTTTTGACATTGGACACTTAAAAATCACATTCTTCCCTTAGTCATTTCTGCAACTAATGTTCTCATTTGTTAAGACTCAATGTCATCATGAATGGTAACTACTATTAAGTAGTTAAATATCAAAAGGAAAAGGTGATCCCTTATTTAGTTTTTATAGGCAATAGAATTCATAGCCAAAGTAAGGACATCAGAAAGAATATCAGTATCTCATGCATAAGAACGGAGTAAAACATTAAAAAATATTACTACATGTGGGGATAACATGTAAACTGTATTTGTTGCGATCATTTCACAATATAGATATACATTGAATCACTGTGTTGCACAACTGAAATGAAAAAAACATTACTTCAATTTAACAGTCAATAGAAACTTACTCAACATAGATGGCCTTTAGCTGCTGAGACAAAGACAAATTCTTGGTTGCTAGAAAGCTGGCCAACTCTGCACTTATGACGGCGGCACTGACTCCATCTTTGTCCAGAACGAAAGGGCAGCACATATATCCTGCAGAAACACGTGTCATACACACACCCTGAGGAGTAGGTCCCTTTACACACTGTGCGTGCACACATCTATATGCTCCCGGTCTATTGCATAAGAGGCTGTCAGTATGTAAATGCTTCTCATTCATCACCATTACATTTAAGAATCTAGGCCAGCGCCTAGCACATAGCAGGCCTTCAAGAAGTATTTGCTGAGGTACAAACTACTATATATAAAATAACTAAGATACAAGGATGTATTGGACAACGCAGGGAGTGTAGCCGATACTTTATAATAACTATAACTGGAGTATAATCTATAGAAACATTGAATCACTATGTTGTACACGTGAAATTGATATAATATTGTAATTCAACTATGCTTTAATTTCAAAAAAGAAAAGAAAAAAAGAAAAAGTATTTGTTGAATAACCTGTAAGGAGAGTCTCCCTCCTAGACAAACTGTACTCATTTTCCAGGTGTAGACCAAATCCCTCTGGCTGAAACACAAAACTGCTTCCAATTGTTCTAGTCAATGCTTATTCTGTCTTCTCTGAATCCCCAGTTATATGATTCATCTTGACACCTAGCCTATACTCTTTTGTGTGGTTTCTAACTAGATCTATATAAACTGCTGTAGGCTAAGGTCAGTGTCATCCATTTCTTTCAGAGTCAGTGATATGCAATAAATATTTGATAAACAAATATAAGAAAATCTTTTTTTTTTTTAATAAAAAGCTATAGTCAGGCCCGGATTGCAGTTCTGAGAGCGTAAGAGCAAAAGTTGAGCTCTTACACTTCATTCAATGAATTAGTTCAATGATGAGCCTGTGTCTATGTTGCAGGGAATGTATGAACGAGAAGAGTATGTATTATATAGTAAGCATGATGTACAACAACTTTTATTAAACAAAGAGCTAAAACATCCCCAGCCCAAACATTTGCATTTCACATTTCTATTGCTAGCTCTCCTCTTTTGCTCATTGATAGTGATCATTTAAGACAAGTGTTTTTCCATCAGCCTGGCTGGTTCTTTCAGGTGACAGTCACTCTGATGAAAGTCCCAAAACCATGCCTCCTCCTTTCTTCTGGACAGATCTCTGCAGAGCACTCTATGAGGGGGAGTGAACTATATTTGGCCTGTATATCAATACCATAGGGAGGAAATATCGTAACTCCCCAGATAGGAGGATTCTGAAGCTGCTACAGCCGTGTACAGAACATCACTGTTCACAATTATCTGGGCAAAGGATTCACTTCCTGACATGAATGGCTTGGTTATTTGTGAGATATTCTTTTCAGCTAAAAAAATCTGTGATGCCAACTTTGGGGTAGGACAGTTCAGCATTTGCCGAGCATCACAGAAGAAAAACAAACTGTGTGTTCCTGTTTCACAGTTAATCTTTTGAACCCAAACCCAAATCCACATCTTTGCCCATTTATTTGCATTCTATAAATTAACTGATCCCAGGATCATCATGATCAACTCTTACCAATAGCTTCTTCAAAAGCAAATAAGACATTTTTCCCCTGGTCTATTAGCTGTTTGGCTCGGTTTCCCATCCACTTAAAGCCAGTTAATGTTTCCTAAAAGGATAATCCAAGAGAGAAAGAAATGCCTTAGACCTTCTACAGAGCAAAAGAAAGGGAAAAGAGCAACTCTCACAAACACCTTACCTCGAAGTGAAAGCCCTCCTTTAAGGCAATGGCCTGCAGGATTTTGGAGGAGACGGTGCTGGACAACATATATGTGTCTTTGAGGGCGCTGTGATCTTGGTTCTTTTCTTTCCAAGAAGTAAAGAGCCACCAGCCCAAGAGGGCCCCCAACTCGTTGCCTGAAAACACTTTCCATTCACCACTGTAAGAAAAAACAACCTATGTACAGCAGTGATCTCAAGAGAGATCACTTAATTGTAAGTAACAATTAAGGACAGAACAATTAAGCCAAACAAGGTTCAAAGTAGCCTCTGCAGGACTGTTCTTATTATTCTTGTTTAAATAATAGGCCAGAAGCGTGACTGCCACACCACAAACATAAGAGCAGCTACCGTGTCTCAGCCTGTTCGCCTAGACAAACATCCTGTCTTTGAAGAGCGTACAAAATAAGTACATCAGCGATGACACACAAATGCTTTTATCTCAGTCTTTGGCAAAGGCTTTGGTTTTAAACATAACAGAAACATGCTAGCAAGATGCCCCCTAAGGACTTCCCTGGTGTTGCAGTGGTTAAGAATCCACCTGCCAATGCAGGGGACATAGGTTCGAGCCCTGGTCTGGGAAGATACCACATGCCGTGGAGCAACTAAGCCTGTGCACCACAACTACTGAGCCTGTGCTCCACAACAAGAGAAGCCACTGCAATGAGAAGACCACGCACTGCAACAAAGAGTAGCCCCCGCTCTCAGCAACTAGAGAAAGGCCCGTGCGCAGCAACGAAGACCCAGTGCAGCCAAAAATAAATAAATAAATATATTTTTTTTAAAAAAGATGCCCCCCAAGTATAATAGTTTGCATATCTCAATTTTCCGCTCAGCTTTGCTGATTCTGAGAGAGAGAGACTGCTTAGCATTCCTTAAGATCCAGCGCAGTATTCACACAGTCAGGACACCAGAGAACAGGCTTGCAGCTTATGTTCCTGTCTGTAGGTGGCTACAAGTACACCTCACATTTCAGCATGTAGCACCTTAGCTTAAATTTCTAAAACCTGATATAGAATTGAATCTGTTTTGCTATAATCGAAAATCCTAACCCTTTGACAGCACCCCACCGTCTCCCAAACATCACATAGGCTGTTTGACACCCAAAACTGCTTTCACTTTCCCCCCCCTTACCTACCACTGCTCTATACAAACGCTACAGTCGCACTTGTCTTAAGCATTGTCAGCGCCCCACAGGCATCTTTCCTGGTCTGTTCAACCTGAATTCAACATTGCTTTGAAGGTCCAACTCCTCATCAAACCTTTTACCAAACGCTGAACTGTAAAGCCAGAGATCAAGTACTTTGCCCTCATTAGGCACTGAGTCATTAATTATAATAAAAGCAATGATAAAATGGGGGACGATAACAAATAGTAATTTCAATTCCAAATACATACTGGGCTGGTTTACTCTGCAATGTGCTTGCTGATCGTGTGGCCCCCGAATCAGTACTTGCTCCATGTTAAAGGATCTGACTGAGGTTAAGTGAGATGATCGTTTGCAAAATAAATGGGAAATATTTCCAAATAGGTCTGGTCTCTCCAGAAACATTTTACTGCCAAAGATGTCACCTTTTATATTTTCCATTATGTAGGTAATCACAATTAATTGTACCTGTCTTGCTTTTCTGCCACAGCAAGTCTGTCAGCATCTGGGTCGTTTGCTAAAACAATTTTGGCCGTGGTTTTGTCAGCCAAAGCAAAAGACAAAGTCTGAAAAAGAATAAGAGAAAAGATCATTACAATCAAGAATTGAGCACAGGGCTTCTCTGGTGGTGCAGTGGTTAAGAATCCGCCTGCCAATGCAGGGGACACGGGTTCAAGCCCTGGTCCGGGAAGATCCCATATGCCGCAGAGCAACTAAGCCTGTGTGCCACAACTACTGAGCCTGCGTGCCACAACTACTGAAGCCCGTGTGCCTAGAGCCTGTGCTCTGCAACAAGAGAAGCCACCGCAATGAGAAGCCCACGTACCACAACCAAGAGCAGCCCCCGCTCACCACAACTAGAGAAAGCCCACGTGCAGCAACAAAGACCCAACACAACCAAATAAATAAATAAATAAATAAAATTTTTTAAAAAATGCTTAAAAAAAAAGAAAAAAGAATTGAGCACATTTCAGTCTTTAAAAATGTTCAGTTCTTTAAGAACTAAAAGAGGTCTTTCCCCAAACCGAGGCTGAATTTTATTTCTGGAGCTGTTCTTGGCTGGTCACATATTACTTTTTGAGTCAAAGGTCAGATAATGAGAGCATCAACACATGACCCACATGCGCCCATGGGATTCGCCCCACATCTGATAGTGTGTGTGGCTGGACTGGTATTTCCAGGCCTGGGCCTGTGGTCAACCTAACAGACAACCCAAAATAAACCGACTCTCTGGATATCACTGTTACCCGAACCTTTAAAAAGACTAAAAGGAACCATAATTTAAATGGCACTTCTTCGTATCAGAAAAATATCAATTGAGGAATAAAAATCACGTGATAAATCTCCATTCTATTACTGTTTCTTTTTGGCATTAAGAAGAACAGTAAATTAACTTAAAATTAAATTGATTAAATTGAATGTAAAGTATTGTTTTAAGTTTGTGAGCAATTTCAGCTCTCACATCCTGATGCTAAGACATCTGATTTGAAAGTTCCTTTAAGAAATGGATGACTGGGCTTCCCTGGTGGCGCAGTGGTTAAGAATCCACCTGCCAATGCAGGGGACACAGGTTCAAGCCCTGATCTGGGAAGATCACACATGCTGTGGAGCAACTAAGCCCGTGCGCCACAACTACTGAGCCTGTGCTCTAGAGCCCACGAGTCACAACTACTGAGCCCATGTGCCTAGAGCCTGTGCTCTGCAACACGAGAAGCCACCGCAATGAGAAGCCCGTGCACCGCAATGAAGAGTAGCCCCCGCTCGCCGCAACTAGAGAAAGCCCTCGCGTAGCAATGAAAACCCACTGCAGCCAAAAATAAAGTTAAAAAAAAAAGAGAATTTAAGAAATGGATGACTAATAAATATTTCCAATGATGAAATTACTTTTTTGCTCAGCATAATGAAAATGCATAAAAACATTTTACTCCAGAGTAATAGTTTTGAACTACATTCAAGGTAAATTTTATAATTAAAAAAAAATCAGGTTACCAAGACACCTTTACCCTCTTCAGGATTTGGGTATCTCACTGTTGGGAACTCAGGATCGGGATCCTTCTGTTCGGGAACAGCCTCGGGAGGAACAAAGTCAAAAGCCTTGAAAGCCGACTGCACGAAGCTGTGACCCACGCCATGGACGGAGGTGTGCACAAACTTCACCTTGGTCTCCCTGTTCACAGCCCTGGAATCAGACACATGGAGAATGACAAAATATACAAATACGGCTCTCAAAACTGGAAGGACTGCAAAATATCAAGGAACCAGATTCCTAAGAATGTAAGGTATCAAAGTAATAAGAATGTGTAAGACAACTGAGTATCTTTCTAATTCCATTAAAAAAAGAAAACTTATTCACTTTCTTTCAAACATACACCCTCCCCCAACACATTCAAGTTTTAAATTTTACTCTGTAGTTATGTTCCACAAATCTGCTTACTTTTGGATTTTATTTCATGCTACAGCTTTCACAGCTGGCCCAGTGGCAGTACCCACCCATGGCAGTGCCAGTAAATACTCTTTACTAGCTTCACACGTTTCAAAGTGTCCCTTTTAACACAATGTGATGGAACATCCCATACATGGATGCATAAAAAATAAAACATTTTCTTTGTCAAGTAACAATCCTGTTTGGCAGAGTACCCTGATCTAGAGACTGTAGAATAAAAATGTACATCAAAATTCACAGCAGATTTCTCTCCGGACCCCAAGCTTGGGGAGAATCTTTAAGAAAGCATCTCTTGTGATCCAGGCTGCGTGGAAGTGAACATCCACCACCTTGGGAGGGACACAAAACTCCACCTAGATGTTTCTCCCCCATCACCCCTAAAGGACAAAAGCCTTAATTTGTAGGGGAAAGGGCAGCAACACCATAGCCATAGGAGGTGTTGGACAAGGATGCATGATTTATAACCAATCTGAAGATGAATAAAATATTAACATACCTTAAAAAAAAAGAAAAAAATTAACAGCAGAAGTTATAGAAAGGTAAGCACAAGATGTTAAAAAATTCCAATGATCTGACTGCTAGATTCTTAGGTTACTGTCCACTTCTTTTGGCAATGAATAAATGAACAAGGTCTTCCTTAAGACAGTAGTAGTTTAAAACAAACATACCCTTGAAAATAAAATGCATCTAGAAAAATAAATATGCAAGATCAGTAAGAACAAATCTGGAAAAACACTCTTAGATATTAAAGTGAATTATAAAGCTATCACAATTAGAACAGTTTAGGCCTACATATATAAAGGCAGAATAAAGGAACAGAATAGAGTCCAGAAGTTGATCCAATTTGAAACGGGAAATATATATGAGAAGCAGTAAGGCTTAGTGGTTAACATGATTTAGAGACAGACTCTAAATTTAAATCTTGGAGCTCTGCCACTTATAAGCTGTGTGACTATTGGTTATTTTCTTAACCTCTCTGTGTTACAGTTTTCTCATCTATAAGATGGCAATACACCAGAACCTACCGTCAGCATTACCGTGATGATTAAAATGAGGTTAAATTAATTAGTACAAGTGAAGGGACTGTAGCAGTTATCTGATACATAATAAGCATTCATATATCATGTTAGAAATTGTTAGATTAAAGGTGATATTTCCAATCAGTCAAAGAAAAAGAGATTCTTTAGTTTAATATGTTGTTACAATTGCAACTTTTTAGAAAGAACCTAATCTGCTTTCCTACTTTATGCTTCATACAAAATTAAAAGTCACCAACAAATCAAAAGATTTAAACATAGCAAAATGTCAACATGAAAGCCAACGCAAAACAAGAGTTGTGCTTTTTTTAAAAAATAATCTTGGTATAGTGAAATCTATAGTGACACAAAACCCAGGAATCAGAAATTGAAAGTTTCAATGAAAAAGTCCAAAAGTAACAACAGAAGGGAAAACAATATTTGAAATAAATGAAGTCTAGTTTTCTGTACAAGCAAAGAGGTTTTACAAATACATAGAAAGATATAGGTTAAATAAATATTAAAAATATTCATAATTAAAGAATGCAAATAAAGTTAGGTATTACTTTCATGCAGCAAATTGGGAAAGAGGAGAAATTTAATACTTGGTATAGGTAAGAATGTGTGGGTCATACACTATTATCATATACTGTTGGTGGGAATCTCAGCTAGTGTAACGTTTCTGTGTAAATGCATATATAATTCTGATGCCTGCAATGTATCTTATGAATACACTTGTGCACACACACACACACACACAAATATATGCATATATATGTATATACACATATACATATACATGAATCTACAACAGAGGTTAGCAGCCGTGGCCTGTGGGCCAGCCACCTACTTTTGTAAATAACATTTTTTGGAACACAGCTATGTTTGTATGTGTTCATTTCTGTATGATCTATGGCTGCTTTCCTACAAAAGCAGAGTTGGGTAGTTGTAACACAGTGGCTCACAAAGCACAAAATATTCGCTATCTGTCTTTCTAAGAAAAGCTGCCAGCCCCTCACCTATAGCCTCTAAAGTCAGATGCAGCTACAGTATATGTACCAACGGAGAAGAAAATTTAATGAAAACAGAATTTGGCTAAATCCATTTACCTGTGAAAACAGTATTTTTTAAGGTCTTCAAAGTAGTCCTTATTGATGGAAGCACTTGGGTCATGAAAGAGTGGACTGCCATTGATTACAGAATCGTCCCAAGCTTGAGGCCATGGCTCTAGATTTTCTTCAATAGCCTGGGAAATCCCTTTATCATGAGGAGAGATGATCTGAGCCCCGTTATCCCAGTAGACCTGGAGAATGCAGGAACATATCCAGATGGTTTACAGTTCATCCATTCCCCATGCTCCCAAACCATAAAGGCATAGGATTCATATAGAAGGACGTAAGTGTGGAGAGAAAAATAAAAATACCTTGTAACCATTATCCTGCTTTGGATTGTGAGAGGCAGTTATCATGATTCCAGCACAAAGTTTCAAATGTGATACTGTGTAGGGCTGTAATACAGTAGGAAAGGAGAACAGTTTTAAATAAAAAATTAGATATACTTAAAAGGTCTATCATATATTGTACCGTGTTCCCTTTTAATAAACATCATATATAAACATCATATTGTGTCATACAATATTTTTGTGCCACATCCAAGCAGTACACTCTGACTACCTTTAGAAATAACTCACTGCTCAAAATTCAAATAAGGAAGGTGAGTATTTTCCTAGGTGTCTTCTTATTCTGTCTTCTCCTTGGTAGAGCTAGAAAACTCTCCAAACAATATGATGGTCTGATTCTCCACTGCACATTCTTGTAAGCCTTCTGCTTGGGACAGCAGCTTATGGATTCAGTTTATTCCCTCCAACTGCTTCCTCTGCTCTTCTTCCCCTGATTTGCTTTTAAGGAAAAGGTTGAGGAAAATGTGGGAGAAATGGAGAGAGCTCTCACAGCTTGTCATTTATCTCCCACTCCAGGTCTGATTATCCCTCTCTTGCATCTCTACTTAGCTCGCATCTTTACAAGACTACTTCCCCAAATGCGGAGAGGGTAGGCTTATGCGCCCCGTGGCTGCACATGAGATTTACTCTACACAGGCATCCTGAGATTCTACCTGCCTGTCCGCTTCCGCCCTCCCACCAAGAATCACTGTGGTCACTTGTCCCCCCTAGGAGTTATCTCACATTCCCCAGGTTTCCTGGAGCAAAGAAAAAGGGAGAATCACTCCACTATGTGGGCAAATGACCATGAGACACTCATTTAATTCATGTCTGATATAAAAGTAATAGCTATCAACACTTATATAGTACAGAAGACCAATGATGCTTGAACACATTGCAATTTTTCCATCAAACAATAAAACTTGAACCACATCTGGATGTGACATTGAGTGCCTACTGGGATATTTACAATCTAGGAGGTGTTGCACCTACCTGTCAGTGCACTAGAGACAGTAAACACAAAGCTAGTGGAGCTTACTTTTTTATTTACACACTCTCATTTCTACTTGATGGAACTAAGTGCATTCAAACCATGTTTTTGGTTTAGTATCTAAAAACATTTATGCTTAGCATCTGGCTCCATTCTTTTTTTTTTTTTTTTTTTTTGCAGTACGCGGGCCTCTCACTGTTGTGGCCTCTCCCGTTGTGGAGCACAGGCTCCGGACACGCAGGTTCAGCGGCCATGGCTCACGGGCCCAGCTGCTCCGCGGCATGTGGGATCTTCCCAGACCGGGGCACGAACCCGTGTCCCCTGCATCGGCAGGCGGACTCTCAACCACTGCGCCACCAGGGAAGCCCCTGGCTCCACTCTTAACATGAAGTTAGTGCTCAAGAACTGTGCTCTATCTACTTAAAAGCAATAGCTGTCACAGTCCCTATTGTCCTTTTCTTTAGATTCTGCTACAATAAGAATTTGATAAAAATCTTACTAAAACATGCCAAGTATGCTTCTTATACTGGCCATGAATAGGATTTAGAATGAAACATTTGTATAAAAAGTTGGCACACCAACTTGTCAAAAATTTTCATGATAAGACATGGTTTGAGTTGAATTCAGATTTAGACCCAAGAAGTTTCCTAACTGTGATAGCTGGGAAAAAAGAATACAAACCAAATTAAAAAGCAAACAGACAAACAAAAGACATTTTGCTAACTAGCTAAAATATCCTTCGAATGCAAGTAAAAGAAAAATTGCATTAAAAAAATCAATTTGGGGCTTCCCTGGTGGCGCAGTGGTTGAGAGTCCACCTGCCGATGCAGGGGACACAGGTCCCGGTGCGGGAGGATCCTACATGCCGCGGAGCGGCTGGGCCCGTGAGCCATGGCCGCTGGGCCTGCGCGTCCGGAGCCTGTGCTGCGCAACAGGAGAGGCCACAACAGTGAGAGGCCTGCGTACCGCAAGAAAAAAAAAAATCAATTTGGATGAATCAAAAGTTGAATACCAGAGAATATTACTAGGATGTGGGAGGAACAGTCCTGGAGAGGAGGGAGAATTCCTGATAAAAGGCAAGGAGCCCTTCTATCTTTCAAACACCTGAATCCCAAGAGCACTGAAGACTGTAAAACTCGGCCATGTCCCATCTCTGATTCCATGACAGGAAATTACAAGAGGAAAGAGTTACTTACCACAAAGGGGGTTGGGGTTATATCAGAAAAGAGGTACACAGGAATCCCCTGGGTGATAAACGTAGTGGCAGCAAGTCGGGCGAATCTGGAAATGCAGAGTGATGGAGGAGAAAAGGAAAGTAGAGCTGTCAGGACCGTGGGTGACAATAAAGAAGGAAATGAAGGTCCAACCATTTCTTTAGGCTGAGAACGGCAGCCAGGTCGAAGAAAACGTTTATTTTACTTCTGCTGGCAGAGAACATTAAGGCTGGAGGAACCTTGGGAGTCATCTCACTCCACCCCTTTGTTTTACAGAAATGGGACTAAAGCCAAGAAAGGACATATGACTTGTCCCATGTCCACGAGCCACTCAGCGGCTGACCCAGGCCTGCACCCGAGTCTCTCAGCTCTCTTCCCTCTCAGGGGGTCTCAGCGGAGGCCGATGCTGCCCCCACGGGACATTTGAATCGTCTGGAGACATTTTTGGTTGTCATCAGGGTAGAGCGCTAGTGGCAGCTAGTGGACGGAGGCCAGGGATGCTGTAAATCATCCCACAATGCACAGGGCAGTGCCCACAATAGAGAGTTATCTGGCCCAGTACCAAGTCACTTGGCAAGAGAAACCTGAGTCTAAAGCTGTCACTATCCAGTATATGCCATGAAGACTCGTATTTGATTCGATGTTGTCCTCTACAAAACATACGGCACATTGGCATGTGTGTGTATGTGATATATGTGTAACACATATATGCATCTGACATGTATATGACATATATACATCTTGGCTCCATTCAGCCCTTAGAAGAAGACTTAAATCTTTGACTCTTTGACATAGTTCTCAACTTCCACAGCACCTGACTTAGGGCAGGACATAGAACATGGCACTGGGTCTTTCTTCATGCATGGACTAAAGTACTTCATCACAACAATTGAGCAATTTACTACCAAAGAACAACACCACACTATTACAGGATTAAACAAACAAAATATTTGATCATTCTCCCAAACAGTTCTTGAGCACTGACTTCATGGAACACTATTTCGGGAGCTGGCTGGGGCAAAAAGAGCTATTTAACAACTCAAGCGTCAAAATTCCTAGGATCAAGAGTAATACGAAAATGATTTTGACAATTAAAAAAAATACCTCTACATAGGGGAAAGTCATAAAAATAACAAAATTTAGCAAAAACAACTTAACTAACAATCTGAATTAAATCCACATTGTATTCACTGGAAGGTACTGAGTCACTTTTACCCTCATGAAATGTGTAGCATGTTTTCAGGCTGACTTTAAAGGCGCTTTCTTAAAGCTGGCAAAGGAGACACTCAACATACCTACGATATATACATGATATATATGAATTAAGTTACAAATGTGCACGAAAAAAGATTCAGTGTGTTCTTTGCATATACTTAACAGTTATTGCTTATGTTTCCCACCAGATATTTAAAACTGTAAGATTAAAGAACTAATCAACATTTCCTTAGGTAAAATTCTGAGACTGCAATAGTTTCCGACTCTTTAAGAAAATGTCGGGCTTCCCTGGTGGCGCAGTGGTTAAGAATCTGCCTGTCAATGCAGGGGACACGGGTTCGAGCCCTGGTCCGGGAAGATCCCACAAGCCACAGAGCAACTAAGCCTGTGCGCCACAACTACTGAGCCTGTGCTCTAGGGCCCGCGAGCCACACAACTACTGAGCCTGTGCTCTAGAGTCCGTGAGCCACAACTACGGAAGCCCATGTGCCTAGAGCCCATGCTGCGCAACAAGAGAAGCCACCGCAACGAGAAGCCCACAACCCGCAACGAAGAGTAGCCCCCGCTCACCACAACTAGAGAAAGTCTGTGCACAGCAATGAAGACCCACTGCAGCCAAAGATAAATAAAATAAATAAGTAAATTAAAAAAAAAAAGAAAATGTCCATTTCCTCATCATGAGTGTTTTACTATATACTGGTTAGTAATTGTTACAACCTGTAAATATCTTGCTTGCTGTAGGTGACAGACAGCGACCCTGAGCTCCACTCCATCCCATTCTATCAAACTCTGAGACTTGAACCATAAACAAACAGAATCAGTAACATCGGTCACTTTAAGGAACTGATATGGCCCCAAGGCCAGAGCAAGAAACAGCTGCACCTTAATTGACAATGTTAACATATATGAAAGATGTGTCAACCTGAAGCAGGGTAGTCAGCCTAAGGAGAAGAAATCTGAGAAGCTAAACAGGCAGTTAGCCACATATATGCACTGTGCATGCTTTGACCGGAGGGTCTGACCTGCTGGTAAAGCATGCTTATGATGTAATTCTCACTGTAAATTCACTAACTGAAATTGACAAACTGATATTCTGAGGTTTATTCTACACTACTCTCTTGTGAATATAGTTCATAAGCATCAGTCCTTGAAAGATACAGCTTCTCTCTTGCTTTATTGACAAAAATCACATTTTTGAGCCTGCAGCTGAAGACCCAATATTTTATATCACCCTGAGTTCAACCTAGGAGCTGATGTCGTCTGGTATTTTGCCCTGGCCATGCTCCCTTCCTCACAGCCACACATTTGTTCCCATTAATGTTTCTCTCTTAGACTAGAAGCTACTGAGAAGCAAAGATTAGGACTCTATGAATTCATCCAGCACTGTAAAGTTATGAGACTTTTCATTAATATTAAACATTGGTATGTTCTTCCAATCTAAGAAACTACTAATACTTATATTTTGGAAATATTAAAAAACTTCAACATAATAGAGGAAGTGTTCAAGTAAAAAAGAGGGTCATATAATGTGATTAAGAGCAGTGATTGGCAAACTCCAGCCCATTTTGTAAATAAAGTTCTACTGGAACACTGCCATGCCCATTCAGTCATGAATTGTTCATGGCTGTTTTTATGCTACATGGCAGAGTTGAATGGTTGTGACAGAGACTGTGCAGCCCACGGTGTATAAGATATTTACTATTTGCCCTTTAGAGAAACAGTTTGCTAACCCCTGGTGTCAGCCTCTTTATGTTTAAATTGTGTTGCCTTCTCTCACTTTATGATATTAGAGCAAAGAGATAAAAGTACATACTTTACAGGTTTGGTGAGGGCCAAACGAGTGAGTACCTAGGTGCCTAACTCAAATTCAGCACTCAAATGATTCTACCACCATCACCACCTCCACTACCACCTCCTCCACCACCAGCACCGCCATCACCATCACCACCAGCTCCTCCACAACCACCACCACCACCTCCTCCACCACGACCACCACCACGACCACCACCACCACCTCCTCCACCACTACCACCTCCCAACCACCACCTCCTCCACCACCAGCACCGCCATCACCATCACCACCAGCTCCTCCACAACCACCACCACCACCTCCTCCACCACGACCACCACCACGACCACCACCACCACCTCCTCCACCACTACCACCTCCCAACCACCACCTCCTCCACCACCACCATCACCACCACCACCACCACCTCTTCCACCACCACCTCCTCCACCACCACCACCACCACCAACACCTCCTCCACCACCACCACCACCTCCCCCACCACCACAACCATCACCACCACCTCCTCCCCCACCACCTCCTCCACCACCACCACCACCACCACCACCACCACCGCCACCACCACAACCACCACCACCACCGCCACCACCACCTCCTCCACCACCACCTCCCCCCACCACAACCATCACCACCACCGCCACCACCACCTCCTCCATCACCACCTCCCCCCCACCACAACCATCACCACCACCACCACCATCACCACCACATCACAACCACCTCCTCCACCACCATCACCATCACCTCCTCCACCACCACCACCACCACAACCATCACCACCACCGCCACCACCTCCTCCATCACCACCACCTCCTCCATCACCACCACCTCCTCCATCACCACCTCCCCCCCACCACAACCATCACCACCACCACCACCATCACCACCACATCACAACCACCTCCTCCACCACATCACCACCACCTCCTCCACCACCACCACCACCACCACCACCACCATCCCCACCATCACCATCATCACCTGCCTACAGCTCCATAAGACAGTCTCATTGGTCTGGGAATGTTACAAGAATGCAGCTTGCAGGGGGCATTTAGGAATGGGAAGGAGCTCATGAGGCTTATAAATAGCGGAAGAAAAGAATTTACATAAAAGGAAGAAAGTGAGAGGGAGAAATAACATTGCCAGTTAAAACAATTACCTCAGATAGGTACTAAGTTCTACATTGTCTAAATAATTTTATCTTCTTAACCCAAACATAAAGCCAGAATTCTTAAAAGTTACAAAAGAATCTACCCATCAGTTTCATAGTTAAGCCATGTAGCTGAAAAACATATTTAAAGTCAACATATTGAAATGGTGATTACACCTAAAACTACAAAATACACTACAAAAAAAGTTTCCGAAATATCTTTACATACCTTCTGCTGCTGCCTCCACTTGCCGGATGGGCTCGAGCATCATAGCTGATCACAACACCTCTTTGCTTAAGGTCACTGAATTGCTTTTCCAGGTATCTACAAAATCCCTAAAAAATACCCCATGGATTCAAAGAGTACACTATATGTTTTAACACACACACTATATATATATTATATATATACTGAACAATAGGAAAATAACAGCTGTATTTATTTTCTATCTGTATGTATCAGGTAATGTGTTGGACACTTAGTATTTATTATCACTAATCCCAGATCAGCTTGGCCAAGAAACCTCATTTTACAGATGGAAAAGCTAGAACTCGGAGAGGCTCGGTGACTTGCCCAGTTTCAGACACACGAATAGCAGAGCCTAGATTTGTGCCTGCGTCTGGTTAGAGGTGGTTCAGTGCTGGGTTAAAAGCACACAGACTCTGTGGGCTTGTACTCTACCCCCACCTACAAGCAAATGACAAGTTCCTTAATCTCTCAGTGCCTCAGTTTCCTCTTCTGGGAAGAGGGAATAACAATAGTACCTACTTCAAAGGGCTAAATGAGTTAAAACATGCCAAGTGCTGAGAATCCGACACCAAGGAAGCACTGTGTGTTTGCTGTTATGAGCATCATTTTTACTGTCATTTTTCTTCAAAGCCTGTATTCATTTTACACTAGCCTAAAATGTCTGAGGACAGGGAAGTGTTTCAGACATTTCTACCTGCCCTGTACATCAGTAGGTAAAAGAAATTCGACAGTTAAGATTTCAACAGTTAAGATTTCGACAGTTAACTGATCTAAACTTGTTCTGCTTGTGATATTGTTTTCAAGCAGGGAGGTCTTAAGGAGGCTCTATCAGTCCACCATTATACAAATTAAAATTGTGCAGAGTATGGGCTATTCCCACCTGCCTAGAAATGGTGGAACACACAATTCCTGCATCTTAGTGGGTGCAATAACATCACATCAGTCTGAAATACAGAAGATTAGAAAACAGTGAACTTTGAATTCAAGAGGTTTAGATTACTCGACAAAATAGGTTTTATTACAGAACAAAAAGAACTCTGGTTGATTGGGTTATAATGATGGTTCATACTACTTATTTCACTTTGATTGAAGGAAGTCTTATAAAAAGTAATTGTAACTCTAATTTTTGGTAGGGCAATACTTCACAGCTTTGTTGCCAGAGTGATGCCAATTTAGAAATCCTTCAGTTTTTCTTGTGCAAGAATACTGCATTGGGCATATCTTCTGAGGTTGAGGGATATGAGGTAATAAGAACACGTGTACTGGTTTTGTGGGGTCCCCTGATGGTACGCAGATGCTCACACTCTAAGGCTTACAACAGTGACAGTGCTCTCTCCCTGGCCCAGGTTGACCCCTGTGTGTGGCCCTAGTGTTCAAGGGGGGCATAAAAACTTTCAGCCTTAGTGTAAAATCCCTATCATCTCCAAATTGCTCTAAAAAACTCTGGGGCCTGCTGAGGCTGAGGACCTGAGAGCATGGCTAAGGGAAGGGGGCATGCTTTTTCCTGAGAAGAGACTCACTGAGGGATGGAAATATTACCATAGAGCGTAAGAAACAAACTTTATATACCTTCAAAAGGTCAAACTATGACCAATATGTAAAAGCTACAGAAAGATAGATTTGGCTCAAAATAAAGAAACCATTCTTTAATGAGAACGATCCAAAGACAGAATGGCTAATGAGTTCTCTATCACTGATGTGTAATGGCTCAGTTAAGTAACCTAAACGGAAACTATAACCTCTGTCAATGAGGCAAACAATACAAAAATTTCCCTCTAGTCTCTATCCTGTTTCCTAGTGGGTTGTTCTTGACTCACATGCACCTACTTCTTAAATACAACCAGGTGAATTTGGGGGCACCAATAGGATGAGAGTTCGCACCAGAGACCAGCAAGCACGGAGTTTTCAGATGACTCCAGGCTCCAAGCTGGCCCCCGTGATGCCAAATGCAGCAGAGATGAGCTGTCCCCACTGAGCTCCACCCACATTACAGATCTGTGAGCAAAATAAATGTTGTTGTTTAAGACTACTATGTTTTGCGTGATCTGTTGTATGCCCTAGTGACCAGAGCAGAGGGCAGCCTTATCCATCATCATGATCCCATGTTATCCATAAACCAGAACAGGATTCCCAGGCTCACTTTATTCTAAGCCTTCCCTCCAAAAAGACCTAGGGAGCCCTACTGCTTAACAGTAGTGTGTTCCCATGGCAACTCTGTACCCTTATGCAAGAGTTCCTTCTTAGGGTTTTGCCAGAACATGCCCAACTCTGCCTTTACGTTGGGAGGTACACGGAAAGTACACGTAATCACCAGTAGTCAATTTTCCCAACGTCTTCTTTCCTGGAACTAAAGTGACCTTCAATTTTAACAAGTCTAAGCAGTTGAAGAAACAGAACAATCTGTTCCACTTCATTTCCCTCATAAACAGAACTCTCGACACTCGGCATCAGCTGTTTTATCAAAGGCTTCATCCTTATTCCTAAAAGTTGGGTCTGGACTCTAAGTGTAAAATTCACAAATGAAGGCAAGGGAACTCGGCAATAATTTCCACCTATGCTGTAAATTAAAACTAAATAGAACTAATAACTCTTGGTTATTCTGGCAGTTAGAAAAGCTTTTCAATGCTTGCATCTGTACAACCATAACAAACATTACAAGAACACAAGAGTCGGTCAGCTTAGTTGGTGGATTGGCACTGGAATGAAAGCTCCATGAGGAAATCTGTCTCTTTCAGTCATTATTATATCCCTGATGCCTGGCACCCAATAAAGCTCTGTTGAATGAATAAATGAACGAATGAATGAACTGCTGCATGAGTTTGAAAAGGTACTGCTTCAGCTGACTGTGCAAGCCTAACTTTATGGAGTAAACGTGTGATTCCCTGTGCCTAGGCAAACCCACAAGACTCATCCATAATTAAAACAAATTAGGTCTGTCAAATACAAAAGGAGCCTGGAGTCAAATTAATTAAACAAGGAGGCCAGTGGACTGAGATGGCTTTAATGCCTTAGCAGCCTACTAAGCAAGCCAAAACCTAAGCCTGTAAAAACCTCAAGGTTAAGAAATCGCAGCTTAAGGACAGCCAATCACGAACAGCCAGCAAGGCTTTCCCAAATACGGCACCCACTTGAGCTGTAGCCAATCTATTAATTTCCTTGCTTTGCTTCTGCCTCTTCTCTATAAGTCTTTCCCCCAGTTCTTGTTAGTGGAGCGCTCTGAGGGGGAGCAGAATATGTGACCCCAAAACATGTCACTCTGGCATGTGGATCATTTTGAAATGAGGCCAATCAAGACCCAACAGACTGAAGAAAAACTTTCACCTCTTCCTTAACTACCTAGAAGAATTTAGATATGGAGCCTGACCCAGAAAGGGAACTTTTTTTTTTTAAAGTTAATTTTTATTTTTGGCTGTGTTGGGTCTTCGTTGCTGCACATGGGCTTTCTCTAGTTGTGGCAAGCAGGGGCTACTCTTTGCTGCGGTGTGCGGGCTTCTCATTGTGGTGGCTCCTCTTGTTGCAGAGCACAGGCTCTAGGCACGTGGGCTTCAGTAGTTGCAGCACGCAGGCTCAGTAGTTGTGGCACACGGTTCCTAGAGCACACAAGCTTCAGTAGTTGCAGCACAAGGGCTCAGTAGTTGAGGCGTGCAGGCTCTAGGGCATGCGGGCTTCAGTAGTTGTGGCATGAAGGCTCCATAGTTGTGGCTCACAGGCTCTAGAGTACAGGCTCAGTAGTTGCGGTGCACGGGCTTGGTTGCTCTGCGGCATGTGGGATCTTCCCGGGCCAGGGGTTGAACCCATGTCCCCTGCATTGGCAGGCTGATTCTTAACCACTGTGCCACCAGGGAAGTCCGAAAGGTAACTATTATCAGAGATAACTTTTAATCTGAAAGAGCTATCTGTATGGCAGGTAAACATTAACTATCAAACATCTGCTCTTCTACTGCCCTGTGAAAAATATAGCTATAAAAACATATATAGGCCTTCCCTGGTGGCGCAGTGGTTGAGAGTCCACCTGCCGATGCAGGGGACACGGGTTCGCGCCCCGGTCCGGGGGGATCCCACATGCCGCGTAGCGGCTAGGCCTGTGGGCCGTGGCCACTGAGCCTGCGCATCCGGAGCCTGTGCTCTGCAATGGGAGAGGCCACAACGGTGAGAGGCCCGTGTACCTCAAAAAAAAAGAAAAAAACCAAAAAAATCCTATATATACACACACACATATGCATATATGTCTGTATATATAAATATACATATATATTTGAAAAGTCCTTCTATTGTCATTCTCCACTTTGAAGCCTCAACTGCTAAATCTGCCCTTGTGTCTCATTGTCTTTATGAGGCTCCCATATGTATGTAATTAAATTTGTTTTCTCCTGTTAATCTGTCTTATGCCACTTTAATTAATACCAGCCAAAGAATCTGTAAGCGTAAAGGAAAAATTTTTTCTCCCCAGCAGCTCCTAACCAGTTTGGAATTGCCTGATTCAAGTAGATTTTTGCTCAAATAAACTCTTAAACTTTTTAATACGCTTCAGTTTATCTTTTAGCACTGGGACTATGTTAAGAATAACTAAGAAATATAAAAATGTGGCACCTGTGTAGTCTGGATGATGGTCAAGTCATTCATACAAGAAATTCCTGCTCCCATAGCACCTCGGAGGCCAGCTGTCCCAAACTCCATTCGAGCCCCAAAACATTTCTGCAGTTCTTCTTTATTACCTTCTGCAATTAGTTGTTTCACTGACTCCAAAGTTAAGGGATTCTGCAAAACAGAAATGTACATACCAGGTGAATAACGTAACGAAAAATCAGAAATATAAGAAAAACCTCACGATAACTCTAACCTATAGGAGAAAAAATATATATATATTATAATATATGTATATGTATGTATTTGAAAAGCATATATACATGCATACATATACACGTAGAGGCTTTTCAATTTTCTGATGCTTTTAAAATCTGAAATATGAAGTTGGTCCTTTAAAAATTATAATGCATGATATTGTGATATAACGTTTTTATTTAGTTTTTGTTCCTAGTTCCTGGCAAAGAGGTCATAAAACCCTTGAAATTTCCTGAATGATTAGGATGAAAGGAGCATCTTTTGTTATTCATAACGAACCCGTTTCATCCATACCTGAGTTTATTCTACTGATGTGACTCTTGGGAACCAACCAAGTGATTAGATGGTTGGAACTTTCAGCCCCACCCCCTGACTTCCAAGAAGGGGAGGTGCTGGAGATTAAGTTCAATCACTGATCATTTAATCAATCATGCCTATGTAGGAGCACTGAAGCTCTGCACTCCTTCCCACCATACTTTGCCCTATGGATCTCTTCCAACTGGCTGTTCTTGAGTTGTGTCCTTCATAATAAAATTGGTAATAGTAAGTAAAGTGCCTTCCTGAGTTCTGTGAGCTGTCCTCCAACTACCAAACCCAAGAAGGGGGTCACGAGACCCCTGGTTTATCACTGGTTGGTCAGAAGGAGAGGTGACAACCTGGGACTTTTGCAGGTATCTGAAGTGGGGACAATATTGTGGGACTAAGCCCTGAAGCTGGAGGGTCTGTGCTAACTCTGTACTGAGTTAAATTGTTGGACACCCAGTTGGTGTTCACAGAGAAATGGAAACTAGCACGGTGTGAAAAACTCACACATTTGGTATCAGAAGTATTGTGAGTAAAAGGAAATAGTTTTTCCTTTATAATGTAAGTATTATTTTCTTTCCTACAAAGGTAAGCACTTTTGGAGAAATGGAATGAACATACAGGTTCTGGGATCTAACACTCAGAATAGAATCCCAGCAACACCACCACTCACCAACTCTATACTGTTGGGCAGATTATTTAGCTTCTTGAATTCTCAGTTTCCTCATCTCTAAAATGGGAACAATCTATAACCTTCCTTACAAGGTGGTTTACATTAAATTCATGTAAAACACCCTTTTCTATCTGGCACCTAGTAATAATCAAATGTTCATTTTCTTCCCTAATGTCTTCAAATTTTCCCAGAGTGATAGCGTATATAATTTAAATCAACACCTTACTTTGGTAGTGTTTTATAAGTTGTTGTTTTTTTTTTTTTTTTGCAGTACGCGGGCCTCTCACTGTTGTGGCCTCTCCCGTTGCGGAGCAACAGGCTCCGGACGCGCAGGCTCAGCGGCCATGGCTCACGGGCCCAGCCGCTCCGCGGCATGTGGGATCTTCCCGGACCGGGGCACGAACCCGTGTCCCCTGCATTGGCAGGCGGACTCTCAACCACTGCGCCACCAGGGAAGCCCTATAAGTTGTAAAATACTTTCACATACCTGGTCAAATTTGAATCTTGCAATGACTATAAGAGGCAGGCAAATAACAAAAACCCCATTTCATAGATGGGGAAGCCTCAGAGATTAAGTGTCCTGCTTAAACTGTATATGTAAGCATTAACTTAGTACCTTTCATATTACATTAACTGCTTCAAACAGACACTCACATGAACCATTTAAGTTCATTTTAAATTGCCCTTTTTTTGTGCAATAGTTGCATAAAATGTTAAGCATGGAGAAAAACGACAATTACATTAATTCCATAACAAATTTTTAAATTAAGGATTCAGGGTAAAAAAAAGTAAGTACTTTATATTCTATCTTACAGTAATCACCTCAGTGGATGACCATGCAGGCAAAACATGGCCACATAATTAAACTTTGAAATGCTACTGCAATAAAATGCTGCCTTTTGGAATTAAGCCCACATTTTCAGATTGTTCCAGATTCAAAAGGAAACAAGTAAAAGCCCACCTTTTTGGTTAAAAGCAATAGCCACTGACCACAGAGCACAATCTGACCTATCAGATTGTTAGGTGCCTGCAAGTTAGGGCTCAGATCTGCAATGTAAAAGAGGTTCAATAAATACTTGCTGAGTGAATGAGAAAACAGAGACTTCAAGGTCACACCCAATATCCAGTGATTCTTTCATTCACAGTGTAGATTTGGAAAATCCTAACTGGCCTTTGATATCTATAAAAGACCTAATAGCTTGAGAGAAACCAAAGGAGGCAGAAAGGTAAGCATAAAAAAATCAAGAGGTCAGCAGCGATCAGAGTCATACGTGGCAGTGACACATTTGTCAGCACCCAGAGGAACAGGAATGGAGGCACAGTGGAAATGCTCAGAGGGTACCTGCTGGTGCCCCGTCACCCTTGGGGCAATCAGACTACAGGGCTGCAATGCTTTTAGCTGGCAGGAAGTTCCCTCTGGGTGCCTGTTTCAAGCCAAAGGAAAAATTGAGAGAGGAAAGAACAAGAGGAGTGGTAGCAAAAAGATGAAAAGGACAACACCCCCTCACCTCTATCCAGTGAGGTACTCTCTCTGTATACAAAGATACAACATTTTGTGGAAACTGGGTTTTTATTTCTTCAAAGGGAAAGTTTTATGAAACTAATTCATTACCAACTGTGGATTCAAAAGATTTCTACTCACTGCCAGGTAGTGAGTTATCAGAAATGGAGACCTTTTCCTCCGCTAAAGAATTCACAAGAATTACAAAGAAAAACCACCCAAGGAGTTGCCAGTAGCATCAGAAACACGATGTGCTGGCATTTCACGTGAAGTGGGGGGCCCCGAGGGTGAAGAGGAAGGCCTGGCCCCTGCAGAAAGGGCTTGTAGTCTTCCTCACTGACTCAAATATTTCAGGTCTCTACTATTTCAGTGCACAGTAATGCACTGTGCAGGACTATGGACCATGGAATTTCGTGAATGAGTGCGCAGCACCAGCTATATGATTTGCTGGGGCCCAGTAACAAATAAACCCACAAGCAAGTGTTTTTGTTTTTGTTTTTGGCCAATCGCTAAGAGCTATGAGGAAAAAGAACAGTCTGTTTAGTGAGAGTATTAGAGAGAAATAATTTACCCTTGGAAGCCAGGGAAGCCCTCTCTGCATAAGCCACATTTAAGTTCAGACCTGAAACATAAGTAACGACATGAGAAACAAGTTCAGCAGAAGAGAGCTGAGAGGAACTTTCCGGGAATACAAACAGCGTGCACGACGTAACAAGTAGGAAACGAGAGACTCAGGTTAGAAAGGAGACAGGGAGTGATGTCCGGAGCTCGGTCCCTGCTTCTCTGTTTGCTCCAACACCTAAGAGAGTGAAAAGCTAGGGTGCTGTGTCCAAGGGGTTCCCCCTTCTTCTTCTCAGCAAAGTCTGAGACCTGAGAAAAACGCCTGAAGCCAAGCGGGTCCAACCGAAAGGATCCACGTTTGCAACCCAGCGCCTGGGAATGTTGCTCCGCCAAGTACCCGGGAGTTTGAGGAACAGGCGGGGACAAATAGGGGTCGGTGGCGGACGCACTGCGGACTGCAGCGGACGAGCCCGCGGTCTGAGTGGCAGGAACGCGCGCTCGCCTCAATTAGACAAGACCCCTGAGCCCCGCCGCATTCAGACCAACCCCGCTCGCTGCCCCGCTCCCGAACTTGCAGTCCCCGCCCGCCGGATGGCTGATTTTGTCCCGGGACAACCTTTCCTGGACAAACTTCAAATGTGCCACAAACCAGCCACACCGACGAGGCCTTGCCGCCGCCACGTCCTCCTCCTCGGTCTTCCGGCAGGACCAGCGCGGCCCCGCGGGGCGGAAGGGAGGGAAGGAAGGAAGCGCCTGCACCGGCACTCGCCGCAGGAAAGGCGGCGCGGCGCCCGAGGAGCGGGCAGGGGGTCCTGCACCTCCTCCGGGCGCTCCCGGCCCCCCAGCGCCCTTCACCTTGTCCCATCGCAGCCACCGGGCCGTCTCCTGGTCCAGCCGGGCGTCCATGCCGGGGCCGCCGCGTCCCGGAGCCCCCATCCCCGCCGCCATCCCTGCGCTGCCACCACCAAGTTCAAGAGGTGGCGAGATCGTCCTTCCGGCGGGGCGGGGCGGGGCGGGGCGCGGGCGGGGCGGAGAGAACCGGCTCGGGATCCACCCGTGTCGGGAGGAAAATGACGTGCTCCGCCGGGGAGCAGCCTCCTTGCAGTGTACAGTTGCGCCTCTGGGGGCAGCGGGATAGAAGCGTGGGGTGGAAGTGGGCGTGCTGAAAGATCCCGAGGTCACTCCCATTCATACAACAGCTATTCATTCAGTTCCTACTGTGCGCCAGGCACCGGGTCAGGAGCTGGGATCCAAGCACGGGTAAGCCCAGAAAGGAGCCTAAAAGTTATGTAGAAATTCTGAGAGTCAAGAATAACCGAGAAAAATCTTGAAAAAGAAGAAAAAGTGGGAGGATTAAGACAAATAGATGATAAAACAGAATGGAGAGTCCAGAAACTAATCTACACGTATATGGACAGTTCATTTATTTCAATGGTGGCGCCGCAGAGCGAGTGGAAAGGACTTACTTTCAATTAATGGTGCTAGGTCAACTGGATATCTATGTAAGAAGAAGAAAAAAGAAACTTGAGCCCCTACCTCACATCACACCTCATATAAATATGCATTCCAGGCTAATTGTAGATAAGTGTGAAAGGTGCAATGAAACTTCTAGAAACTAAGGAGTTCATCTTCATGACCTTAGGACCACTAAGCCATAAAGGAGATGCATGCAGTGAGCATGAAAAGGTATGCGTAAGAATGTCTCTAGCAGCATTATTTGTAATAGCCCCAAACTGGAAACAACCCAAATGTACATCAACAATACAGTGGATAAATACATTATATTATATTCATACAATGATGTAGAAAAATTGTGGTGTATTCATACAGCTGTGAAAATGAACTACTGTACACATCATAGATGAGCCTCACAAACATTATGTTGAATGAGCGACATATTGGCTCATTCCATATATGTGAAATTCTAGAATAGGTAAAAATATAAGGAAAGAAAGCAGATCAATGGTTTCTAAGAACTGTGGGTGGGGACAAGGGTTGCCTGCAAAGGGCACAAGGGAATTTGGGGAAAGATGGAACTGTTCTGTGTCTTGGCTGAGATTATGATAAACACAATACACATTTATCAAGCCTCATAGAACCGTACATGCTAAAGGGTAAATTTAAAATTAGTTTTGAAGTCTTAAGAGTTAAAACTTTTAAAGGAGGCAAAACTAATCTATGGGCATCAGGAGAATGGTTACTTTGGGCAGGAAGAGGGTGCCTCCTGGGCCCATCCTTTTTCTTGACCTGGGCAGTAGTTGCTCAGGTGTGTTCACTTTGTAATAATTCACTGGGCTGCACCTATGAACTGTGCATTTTCTTTGTATTCTATTTCTTTCTTTTTCATATTCATTTATTTATTCTCTTTCAGTTTTAAAAAGAAACCAGTATGTATCCAGGATCTATGAGAGCTAAGTCTAATGAGAGGCATATCATACAATATGATCATATAATCACATGAGTTAATATGTAATCATTTCAGTTAATATGTAATTACAAACTGATAAGAATGCTGGAAGGAAAGCAAGGAGATTCCATGAGGGTGCATGTTAGTGGGCTGTCCTGGTGGGGGAAGCTTCCCTCAGCACTTGAAGCTTGTGAGGAGACAGGATGCAAGGATGCAGTTAATGTTGGGGGGAGGCAGCCTGGAAAATGCTTTCCAGATAGAGACCCTCTAAATGTGGTGCTTCCCCCAAATGAAAGCTACAAGAAACCAGAGCACAGGGAAGTAGAAGAGAAGAAGGATAGGCAGCCTCAGTCTCCCCATCTCTCAGCTTGTTGTAGGTCTGCCACACTTGGGCTGTCTCCTTTCTCTGCACCAGACCAACCTTCTTTTCAACATCCTAGGACAGAAATTGTGGACACAAAGAGTCTGAGACCAGACAGGTGTCGACTGAAGAAAAACGCACAACCTAAAGTTGTGAGTTAAGTTTTATTCAGGGACCTTACTGAGGACTGTAGCCCGGAGACAGACTCTGAGAGAGCTCTGAGGAACTGCTCCGACTAGATAATGGGGGGGAACCAGGATATGTAGGAGTTTGCTGGAAAAAAAAACATGTAGTTGAACGTCAAAAGATTACTGCTAATCACAAAAAACAGACATCTCAAGGTAATGATTTTAACGCTTGTGTGGGAAGATGCAAAAGTCTGAGCTCATTGAAATTATCCCTTAGATATGCATCTTAACTATCTAGGGCCAGTATTCAAAGCACAGAGGGTTTCCAGGTTTTCTCCATTCTGCATGCCCCTCAGGGTGCACTTTCGGGGGGATTGGGGGGAGACAACGGCTAATGGCTTGATGGTGGGCAACATTTGTTGTTTACTGGAATGGCAGGCAACGTTTCCTTTCCACACAGGTCTCACTTGCACTTGCTTCCCTCCCAACTACCAGAGCTCTCCCAGGTGGGGCTGTGCAGCTTGCAGCCTTCTGCCACGGTAGGGCGGTAGGGCGGGGTGGGGGAGGGAGGGAGGGGGTCCTCGGCCTCAGAGCTCCAATCACGCCCTCCACCGTGGGGGTGGTTGCAGCTGAGTCTCTGCTGCAGTTCCAAAGTTGTGGGGAATGGGGAGGCCAGAGGATCTTCTGACACTTTTCATTACATTCGTCAGCACAGAGATTATGGGCCCATGGAGACATCCTGTCAGAACTATTTAACTTCCTTTTGGGACACCAAGGGGCAGGTTTCTCAGTGTTCAATATTCAAGGAAAGAAAGCAGGTAGGATTTTTTTTTTTTTTTTTTTTGGCTGCATTGGGTCTTCATTGCTGCACGCGGGCTTTCTCTAGTTGCGGCGAGCGGGGGCTACTCTTCATTGTGGTGTGCAGGCTTCTCATTGCGGTGGCTTCTCTTGTTGCAGAGCACGGGCTCTAGGCTCATGGCTGCAGTAGTTGTGGCACGTGGGCTCTAGAGCGCAGGCTCAGTAGTTGTGACACACGGGCTTAGTTGCTCCGTGGCATGTGGGAATCTTCCTGGACCCGGGCTCGAACCCTTGTCCCCTGCATTGGCAGGCGGATTCTTAACCACTGCGCCACCAGGGAAGCCCAGCAGGTAGGATTTTTCAAGCCTAGAAGAACTTTTCACAAGGAAGTTGAGAAGTTGTAAGTAAATCCTCCTCCCTTAACTTATGAAGGTCGCCAAGAGCTCAGGTACTGTGCTAAAAACAATGCACAATGGCCTTACTCTGTTACTCCCTTCTGCTTCCCGTGGGAAGCAGAAAAAGTCCTCTGAGGTTGTGTCATGGGGTCTCTATGTCCAGGAGACTTTCCCAGGGTCTCCTGTAACTAAGATGCCTGAACTGGAGGTCTTTTCGGTTCTCACAATGATGCTACAGTGACCTGAATCAGTTGATTCTCACACATGATCCCCAAATTAACATTTCATGTCTGAAGAAGCCCATGTAGAATAATAGAATGTTGGAGCAGAAAGAGTTCTTGGGGAACAATTTGGACCTCGTTTAATAGATGAGGGAACAGAGACAGAAAATTTCCAAGCCCCTCTTCGAGACACACAGCTGGTCACGGGCAAAGCCAGGATTCTTGTGCCTGCTCTCCTGATTTTCTAATCCAGTGTTCAATCAATCCCCAGCTCCACTCAGCCCATTTCTACACATTTCTATAGAAGGAAGTTCCATGAACTCTGGGAACCTGTTTCCATTTGATAGCGGCTGGGTCTTGATGAAAAACAAATATTAACCATTTCTGGCATTGATAACATTAGGTGATGCTTAAAATAATTTAATTTGTTTGTGCATGCTCTCCTGCCGCCTGAGAACTGTTTCACACATGGATGCCCCATTTTTCCTTGGAAACCTTCCCAACTTCCCCAGACACCTTGTCAGCAATTCTACCAGTTCTTTTGTATCCAGCCCAGGATAAAAGAAAGTTCTAAAACTTTTTACTTTGGGAAGCTTTAAATATTTACTAAAATTGATCCCCATGTAAATATCACCCAGGTCAACTATGATCACCCATGCCAATCTTGTTTCGTGTACCCACTTCTCTCTCCTGTATATTTTGAGGAAGATTCCAGACATCATATAATTTCAACTATAAATTTTTTAGTGTATGTCTCTAGAAGATCAGGATACATTAAAAATAACCACAAAATCATTATCTCACCTAAAAATTTTAAAGTTAAAAATTCCTTACTACAACTAAATATCCATTGAGTGTTCAAATTTTCAACCATCTAGTGTCTTAATTTTTTTTAATAGCTTGCTTGAATCAGTAGCCAAATAATCTTGCTATTGGTTAATAAACCTTGTAGATCTCCTTTAATCTATAGGTTCTGACTAAATTTCCTTGTAATTTATTTGTTGAAGAAACTGGATTGTTTGTCCCATAGGGTTTCCCAACAGTCTGGGTTTTGCCGATTGTGTTTCTGTGGTGTCTGTTAACACGTTCCTCTGTCTCTTGTATTGCTTGTAAATGCATCACATTATAATTTTCTCTTCATAGTCTCTCCCTCACTAGTCTCCTTGAGGACAGGAATGGTGTTTTGTTTATCTTAGCCTGCCCAGAGCCTAGCACTGTAAGTGCCCAGTAAATGCGTGAAGAAATGACTGAAGTCAGGAGGCTGTTTATTCCTCGCTCATGAAGGAAAAGGGGAGGCTCTAGAGTCGGGACTGGCTCTTGGCTCTACCCTTTGTTCTCTGGGGGCCCTGGGCAAGTCACTTAACCTCTCTTGGCCTCAGTCTCCTTATTTCTAAAATGGACGCAATCGTAGTATCCAGCTCATAGGGGTGATGTGGGGCTTACGTGAGGAACTACAGGTAAAATGCTTAGCCTAGTGTCTGGCATGAAGTAAGCACTCAATAAACGCTAGCTGTTATCATGAAAATTTTACTAGCTCGACAATCTACATCAGTCAGGATAGCCTAGGCTAAACAGAAGTAATAAATGAATCCCTAAACCTCAGGACTTAGTGAAACAAAGCTTTTTGTTTCTTGGTCATGCTCATGTTTAGGGTGAGTCAGGGGACGCTATACCCCACATAGTCACTCAGGGATCAGAATGTTTCCATCCTGTGGCTCCTCCATCCCAAGATGTGGCCTCCACAGTCACCATGGACTAGTGTGAGAATCACTCGTGGCTCTGAAATGCTTCTGCCTGGGAGTGGTACGTATCACTCCTACTCATACGTTATTAGCTAGAACTCATATGTACCCACTGAAGTGCCGGAGTACTGGGAAGTGTAGACTATCTACGTGCCCAGAAACGAGGAGAAAGTTGGACAGGGAGGAACGCTCGTGGGCACTACCACACACTCGGTGTTACCTGTGATTAAATGTTAGGACGGTTGCAAATATCAATGATTCTGATGTATTTCTAACAAGCAAGGAGTGATTCTTAGCTATTACTCAGTTGAAATTTAGAACCGCCACCTGCTAAAACAGTCTGTTCTCCTCCATACAGTAGAGTGAGTTTTCTTTGTAATAGGAATCAGATGACATCCCTCTCCTGTTTTCAATCCTCCCATAGCTTCATAATGTACTTAGAATTAAAACTGTATCTTTTACCAGGGGCTTCCAAGCTCTACGTAATCTATCCCCCTGCCTTGATCTCCTGCCACTTTTCTCACTCACTTCTATCAGCCATGCCGTTCTCTGTGCTGATCTTGAAAACGTGTCAAACAAGAGCTGACCTCGAGCCTATGCCTGCACTGCTTTCCCCCAGATTCCCCAATGACAAATATCCACATTTCATTCAGGTTTCTGCTCAATTATCACCTCACTAGAAACTCTCTTCTGTAAAGTGCTGGTAAATGTTTAACAACTAGCTTTCCGGGATAAAAAGCCCTGGTTTGTAGTATTTGCCAATTTCTGTTGTGTAATTACGCTCACCATGGCCGTTTCCAAGCTACCAACATGATGTCACTGAACAAAGAGTTGAGAGGAGATGTGGAGTTGCACATCATTATGTAATGTTTCCAGTGCACAGATAGAATAGGCATAAATAACTTAAAGAGCATAGATAGTAGTAACAAGTAGTAAAATAAATAGAAAATGGTGAGTTTTGAGTATTTATTACGTTCTTTTAATTATAATGTATTTACCTGGAAGTGTATAAAATTTAAATTTTAACAATGGCTGTGTTTAACATCTGGCTAGCAAAATTCCTAAAAATTTGCTAGTCAGCTCTCATGAACCAGTATAAGCTGTCAAAGACATACCTTTCTTCTCCTAAAATGGGATCTGCACCCCTCTCTCATCTTACTTTATTATTCTCCAAAGTGTTTATCACTACCTGCCATGATATTATAAATTTGATTTTTAACAGTGTCTGTCGACCGTGTTATAATGTAAATTCTTTTTTTCCGACTGAGTCCCCAGCACCTAGAACGTCATAAGAGATGTTCAGTGTTTGTTGAAGAATAAATCACTGGGTCTCCCTACACTTATGAAGAAAAAGGAAAGATGGGTATAGTAATATTATAAGATACAGATATAGCACCTACACAAACTTTTTCTCTAAAACAAACTAACGTTTCTGAATTTAACCAAGAAAAGTGAACTGCTTGCCACTGTTCTCTAGCACCCCGATTTCAAGGCTGATGAGAAAAGCAGGCATGTGCCAATAGACTTTATCAGTATACTCATTACTAGCCATAAACCCAAAGTACACCAACAGCAAACATTTCTGCAGACCAGATGGAGTTTGTCTTTCTCAGTGAAAAAATGAAAATATCTCTTATTTATGCCTATTTTCATTAAATAAATTCCTCCCATAACTCTTTTTTTTTTTTTTTTTTGCGGTACGCGGGCCTCTCACTGTTGTGGCCTCTTGCGTTGCGGAGCACAGGCTCCGGACGCGCAGGCTCAGCGGCCATGGCTCACGGGCCCAGCCGCTCCGCGGCACGTGGGATCTTCCCGGACCGGGGCACGAACCCGTGTCCCCTGCGTCGGCAGGCGGACTCTCAACCACTGCGCCACCAGGGAAGCCCCCATAACTCATTTTAATGATTCTTTGCACTTGAACTCCCACTAGGCCTCTGATCATTAAACATTTAACGCCAGGGCTGGTTAGTGTTCCCTAAGAGAGGAAGCCCAGCATCCTCTTTCCACTTCTCTTTTTCCTCTTCATGGTGCCCAGTTGTCTAGCACATCTTGCACACCCCTGACTTGTCACAACCAGATCTCCGGGACGAGTCATTATTTTCATTAGATGCTTGGTGACTAGTTCAGCATCATTGTGTCCTTCTGCCTCAGGTGTTTGGATGTTTGACCAGGCACTAATGAGCTGGTGAACTTAGGAAAGCACCGTCATTGAAGTGCTATGTGCCTTGGTTTCTGCCTCAGTCAGAGAAAGAGACACCTGACCACATCATCAGAGTGTGTGAGGATAAATCCTCCTAAGAGATTCTTGTTTGAAAACTTCATTGTCCTCTAAACTGTTAGTTTACTCATTCCACTTAGGACCAAGCCTTATACTAAAAACTGCATCTCTTGGAAGCGTTGAATTTAAGAGACTCAGGAGGAAGGAGAAGTTGTTTTTTCTCCCGTGCATCCTGTAATTCCTGATGTTTCTGAAACACCACCGCTTTGGCAACTGAATTATTCAGCCTTTTTAAGTCAGAACCCAGAGAAGCCACAGTTTCTGTTTGGGTAGCCACTAGGTAAGTTACTGTGCTCCAAAGGAAGCTGCAGATACACTGCATTTTCCTTTTTCATCAAGATTATTTTTATCTACTGCCTTCTCACCTCAGTCATTTCTAATTCTCCCTGAATTAATATGGAATTTAGTTTGTACTTCTTGAAGCAAACGATATTAGAAAGGAGACCAAGAGTATATTGCTAAAAGAAGTACTTTTCTGGGGCTTCCCTGGTGGCGCAGTAGTTAAGAATCCGCCTGCCAATGCCGGGGACAGGGGTTCGAGCCCTGGTCTGGGAAGATCCCACATGCCGCAGAGCAACTAAGCCGGTGCACCACAACTACTGAGCCTGCGCTCTACAGCCCGTGCGCCACAGCTACAGAGCCCATGTGCCACAACTACTGCAGCCGTGAGCCTAGAGCCTGTGCTCTGCAACAAGAGAAGCCACCGCAATGAGAAGCCTGCTCACCACAACGAAGAGTAGCCCTTGCTCACCTTTCTCTGCAACTAGAGAAAGCCCCTGCACAGCAACGAAGACCCAAAACAGCCAAAAATAAATAAAATAAAATTAATTAATTAAAAATAAAGTACTTGCCCCCAGTAAAATTATATTGCAGAGATAACACACAAACCATAGTTTAAGGTGGGCAATCCAGCCTTAAATTACTTAAAGTACTATTGTGTTTAACTCCAGAACAAAAAAGATTTTAAATTTGTAAACTTTCCCATTCTAATCACTGCTCAGTTTTGATCTAATCCCATTTTCTTTCTTCAATGACTTTAGCCCCACTCCTTTTCTACCTGTAGAGATTAGATTATCATTTTCGATGACTCATGCCTCCCCTTCCTTATAGGAAGATCATACATCCACCCTTTACTTTGCAACCTGCAGGGACTTCCTGTTTGAGGAGTAACTTCCCCTCCCCATCAATGTGGGGCGTGGCCGTGTGACCTGCTTTGTGAGGAGATGAGACATAGGTCGAATCTGAACAAAAATTTGAATAGGCACCGTATTTTTCAGACAGTTCTCTTTCCCTCTGCCACTGAACAGATGTCCCAAGTGGTGCTGCTCTGTTGGTTTGCATCTGGGGATGAGAAGCCACAAGCAGCGAGTTGCAGCACCTGTCCCATCACCTGACACGTGATGTGGTCAAGACATAAATATTTGCAAACCACTGGGATTTGCGGGGTCATTTGCTACTGCAGCAAAGCTGACTAATCCACCCTGGAGTGGATTTACCTGCTTTGAGGATGGTTGGAATAAGAGAATGTTTGGATTTTAAAAGTTAGCCCTTCTAATTTTTCCCATACCATATGATGATAAAAGTATTCAGAGAAAGTTCCCTAATCAATTTGACATCTCCCCCAAGTCACCAGCTTGATGAGGGACAGTCAGGGTTTTTAGCCTCCTCTTACTGGTAAACAAAACAAAACAAAACAAAACCACAATGTTTCTCAACAAACTCCAAGCACTATGTACCCTGAATAATTGAAACATTTTGACTATTAAATTTTTCATGTTTTGCTTTTCAAATGCCCTCAGACTAGCAGAAAGATAAAAATACTTCTGCAAAAAGTACAAAGGAAAAAATTTCCACAGTTCTTGAATACTGGTAATTATCACATTCTGAAAAACATTGCGTCATAGTCTGACTTGATGAAATCATTAAAATGTGGTTTGACAACTATAATTTGCTCTAGACAGGCTCCTTTTCAAATTAAAGGCTAGATAATTATATAGCTGGACATCTAAATAATTAAAGGTTTTCAGTGAATGTTATCATTTCTGTATATCAAATGTCCCATTGCTTGGTTTTATGTCTTAATGTTCATTTACATTTCTGTGTATGTATGTATGTATTTTACTTTAGTAATGGAGAAAGAAATTTTCACAAGAAGTGCTAAAGAAGTGAAAATTGATGAAATATGTCTAATACACGGAAAGCTAGATGCTGGGGATGTTATAATGAAAAAGAAAAATAAAATAAAGAAGCCTCAGAAAGGTAACTAAACAACTTCAGATCACAGACTCAATCTGACAGATAAACATTAAAACATTAGTTTTGTTAATGGTAAGACCTAGATTGAGGCTTTGCATCAAGAATAGCAGGTTGGCCACATACTTTTCTTTCACCCCTTCTAAAACCACAGTAAGGTAGAAATAAAGGGACACTTTAGGAGGATATAAATCTACCAGGACAAAGAGAATCAAGAGGGGTGGGAAACAGCAACACAGGTTGGATGCTGGAAAGCAGGTAGAAGAATATGGCTGATGTAGCAGCCTGGAGGGACAGGAGTCCTAAACTAGTGTAGAAAGCCAGGAATAATCCAGTTCATACGCAGAACCCTAAAGACTTGGGAATTGGTAGACCCAGACAATTCTATAGGTAAAAATAAACATGGGGCTAAAACCAGAGAAGACTGGCTGAAAATCTGTTTAAGAAGCAGTTAGATCTTTACACTTCTTGCCCTCCATGCCAATGACAGTTGCCCCTTTGCCACATATACTAGCAGAGGGCTGAAGGTTTATTTTCTGGTGTTTAAAGTCTCTTGACTGAGGAACCCAGATACGGGTTAAGATCAGGATACCAATGTGAAGGTAGGCCGAATAGTAAAAAGTTACTTACTGGACAGCCTCATGTAAATCAATGAAATTAGAACATTCCCTCATACCATATACAAAAATAAACTCAAAATGGTTTAAAGACATAAACATAAGACATGACACCATAAAACTCCTAGAAGAGAACGTAGGCAAAACATCCTCTGACATAAATTGTAGCAATAGTTTCTTAGATCAGTCTCCCAAGGAAAAAGAAATAAAAGCAAAACTAAACAAATGGAACCTAGTCAAACTTAAAAGCTTTTGCACAGCAAAGGAAACCAGCAACAAGATGAAAAGACAACCTACAGACTGGGAGAAAATATTTGCAAACAATGAGACCGACAAGGGGTTAATTTCCAAAATATACAAACAACTCATGTAACTCAGTGTCAAAAAACAAAAAACCCAATCAATAAATAGGCAGAAGACCTAAATAGACATTGCTCCAAAGAAGATTTACAGATGGCCAACAGGCACATGACAAGATGCTCGACATTACTAATTATTAGAGAAATGCAAATCAAAACTACAATGAGGTATCACCTCACACTGCTCAGAATGGCCATCATCAAAAAGTCTACAAATAATAAATGCTGGAGAGGGTGTAGAGAAAATTGAACCCTCCTACACTGTTGGTGGGAATGTAAATTGGTGCAGCCACTATGCAAAACAGTATGGAGGTTCCTTAAACAACTAAAAATAGAGCTACCATATGACCCAGCAATCCCACTCCTGGCCCTATATCTGGAAAAGACTAAAACTCTAATTCTGATACCAAAAGTTGGGGTCTGGCTGCTCACCACTCGAAAGCCAATAAAGAGGCAAGGTTGGTGGAAAGGAAAGTTTGCTTTACTTCAGAGGCCGGCAATCGTGGGGGAGGGTGGACTCATGTCCAAAGGCCAGCTCCCCACCACTGACAGTCAGTGGGCAAGAGCTTTTATAGGCAGAGGGAGGGGGCTACATGCAGAAACAGCATAGTCAGCTCTGACAGTCATCTTGAGATTGGTCATGCAGTGGTCTGATCAGCACTGTCTTGCTTGTTTTAAGTACAGTTACAGTTAGTCTTCAGTTCCGGAGCAGTTGGTTCCCATTTCTTTGAGGTGAGTTCTTGGAATTGTGGCAGCTTATGTTGTGGTTACAGCCTGGTCATCATGTAGTTAACTTCTTCCACCTGGTGGCGGTTTCAGTACCTACAAGACAGCTCACAGGATACGGAATATTATCTATAGCCCTTGAGGAGGAACTAAAGGTCCTTGACTTTGCTTAATGACTAAACTATTATTATTTGGTCTTGTTTGACAGTTTTCCTTTGCTTCTGCATTTAGAATGCAGAATATTATCTATAGCCCTTGAGGAGGAACTAAAGGTCCTTGACTTTGCTTAATGACTAAACTATTATTATTTGGTCTTGTTTGACAGTTTTCCTTTGCTTCTGCATTTAGAATGCAGAATATTATCTATAGCCCTTGAGGAGGAACTAAAGGTCCTTGACTTTGCTTAATGACTAAACTATTATTATTTGGTCTTGTTTGACAGTTTTCCTTTGCTTCTGCATTTTCTCACTTCTCTGATTCCACTTACTTTGGTTAAAGTTTTTCCACAGACAAAAGGCAGGTGGAGGACCTGGGGGGAAGGACCTTAGGGTCCTGCTCCATCTCAATTCAAAAAGATATGTGCACCCCAATGTTCATAGCAGCACTATTTACAATAGCCAAGACATGAAAACAAACTAAGTGTCCATCAACAGATGAGTGGATAAAAGAAGATGTGGTACACACACACACACACACACACACACACACACACACACACACAATGGAATATTACCCAGCCATAAAAAAGGATGAATTATTGCCATTTGCAGCAACATGGATGGACCTAGACAATATCATGCTAAATGAAGTCAGACAGAGAAAGACAGATATATATTATATGATATCACCTATATGTGGAATCTAAAAAAATTATACAAATGAATTTATTTACAAAACAGAAACAGACTCACAGCCATAGAAAACAAACTTATGGTTACCAAAGTGGAAAGAGGAGGGGGAGGAATAAATTAGGAGTATGGGATTAACAAATGCACACTACTGTATGTAAAATAGATAAACAACAAGAATTTACTGTGTAGCACAGGGAACTATATTCAGTATCTTGTAATAACCTATACTGGAAAAGAATCTGAGAAAATATATATAACTGAATCACTTTGCTGTACATGTGAAAGTAACACACTGTTGTAAATCAACTATACCTCAACTTAAAAAATTATTTACTGAATATTGATATTGACCCAGGCATCTTGCCAATCTGTCTTTCCAGAATGGTGAGAGTCTTACTGGAGAATACAACCAGCCCAAGAAGAAAGAATAAGAGCTAGTGATATTGAGAGTTTCCCCCAATGAAATCGGTAGCTAAGTGGCATTATGATGAAGCTCATGCAGCACATAGAACGTCCAGTTAGTTATTCGTGCCCTACTCTTAAATATAAGAAGTCAGCCCAGAATCACCAGATTTTGAGCAATCCTCCAATATGAAAGACAGAGGCCAAAGTAAACAAGAAAAAACAAACCAAAAAGACTATACAAAACAGAGATTAATATCTTGATAAAAATAAGGAAAAATGCATTTATGAAGTAATAACAGGATTATTAAGAAAAAGAGATTTATAGACCAGAAAATATGGAAATTAAAAACACAATAGGAGAAAAAACATCCTAAAGTATGGTTGGAAGAAAAACTTAAGGAAATCTCCCAAAAAGTAGAAAAAAAACAAAGAGGAGGAAAAAATATTAAGTGAGAAATTAAAAAGTATTTTAGGGATTCCAGGAAAGGAGAGAAAAGAAAATGGAGGGAAAGAAATCATTGAAGAAATAATTTAAGACAATTTTCCAGACATGAATTTCCAGATTGAAAGGGCCCACTGAGTTCCTAATAAAATACATCTAAAAAGACCCACATTTCACATCATAGTGAAATTTCAGCAGGTTCTCTCCAAATGAGGGAGTGAATCCATTTAGAAGAAGACATGGGACCCAAGAAGCAGGTGACCCATAAGAGAAAGATGAACGTTATCGCTAGGATGACACCGAGGGAGCCATCCCAATGCCCTCTGTGCAGCTGGCCCAGGTATTAATCCATCCAGACCAGAGCAGGTCAGAAGGCACCAGGAGAGACGGCTTCAAAAAGTTGAAAGTGATAAAACTCCTGATGTATTGTACTGAAAGAAGACTTACTCAACTGGAGGAAGAGTTGGGAATAAATTAGTGACAAATTCTTAGGAATGTAAGCAAATTTAAAGAAAGGTAATTATAAGCTCTAGGGAAATAAATTGTACAGGAAAAAAAATTAATATGACATAAATTGGCTGTCAACAGAGTTTATGTTCTACATGGCCATAAACGGAAACTCTAAATATTGATCTCACCAAACTTACAACATATTGGGAGGGTGGGATATTGAGAGGAATGTGTATGTGTGTGTGTGTGTGTGTGTGTGTCTGTCTGTCTGCCTGTGGGTTAAAAAAATGTAAACCATCATCTTCTGTGGTGAGAAATCAATAACTTATGTTTAAAAGTAAAAAAAAAATCAAGGTGTATCTATATAAGCATGTTATTTGGAACTATAGAGGGAAAGACAAAACCAGTTAAAAGAGTTAAATGAAGTTGCATTACTGTGAAACGGTGGTGGTTACAGAGGCTGCTGTTTTTCATAACGAGCTTTGTAGAATTATGTAACTCTTTAAAACTATAAACATGTATAACTTTGATAGATATAAAATAAATTAAACAAAAAAAATCTGTATGGAAAAAGAGGCTTTGAGGTGAAGCCAAACAGCTGAGCATAAATTGGGCTGACCTGGTTTCTTTTCAAGGACTGAGCTCTGGGGCACCCCAATCTTCAGGGACACCTGAGAAGGCACAGCCAGAACTGTTGCAGGAGACCCAGGGCATGGGAGGTCCTGGAGGCCAGTGAGGCAAGTGTTTCAAGGAGGAATGGTCAGCTTTCTCAAATGCTGCTGAGAAGAAAACTCAGAAATGATCACTGGAATAAAGATTACACAAATGCCAGGTATTTGCTTGAGATTTCCAGCCTTCAGAAAGAAGCCATTAGCCTCCTAGTTTAGTGATTCCCAAATCAAAATTACCTGAAGCCCTTAAAACAAAGCTCTCTCATTCACATACATATACCTTCACACACATGCACACACACACACCGGCTCAAAACTGAGCTAGAGTTAGATCATTGGGTTTTATGGGGCGGGACCTGGAATTTGCATCTCAAGACATTACAGTTCTGATTCTGATGGTCAGCAAGAGTTGGGGAATGCTAGGCTGGCTAGACTTTATCCAAAACAGGAGCTGATAGCTGGGCATTGTCCACGCCTACGATTCCTGCCCCTTCTCAAACGTCACATATTTTGTCCTCAACAATAATTCACATATTGAAGCTTGCGTAACGTCACATATTTTGTCCTCAACAATAATTCACATATTGAAGCTTGCGTTCATACTGGCTTCATATCTAGCAAGGCTTTGAGCATTCTGTTTTAATATATTCATTTTGCCTTAAAGAAAGTAAATGGACTGTGCCTCGATTGTGATTTTTCTTCTAGAGTTTCATATTATAACACGTAATGTCTATTCTTATGCATTATCCCACTTGTCATTCAGACATTGAAGACTGTTTCTTCTTAATAACAGCATTAGATGGGTATTGAGACAAGCAAGCAAAACTTCTCTTTCAATGGCTTTTGAAAAGAACAACTTAGCAAACAGTAAAATTTCTGATTCAGTTATTAATCCTGCAGCCATCTTTTAATCCATAATGACTTCCTGAAACAGTAAAAATAAGTAATAATTTTTCTTGTATTAATGGTTATTTATTTCTATTAGGCAACCTGGTAATACTATTCTCTTCTCTGAAAGTAAAAATAACTATTTAAAAACAGCTTCTTTTTAAAAATATATACAACATTATTTGCCACCTTAATCATTTTCAAGTGCACAGTTCTGTGGTGTTAAGTACATTCACATTGTTGGGCTACCAGTACACCATCTCCAGAACTAAAACAGCTCTTTTCTAAATGTCTGAAGATAGTTTTACATGCTTAATATCTACTAAAAAATTAAGTGTTGGCCAAACTAATAAAATTAATATAAATATTAAGAGAATGTTAATAAAATAACTTATGAGTATCTTGAAATATCACATTTTCTTCTTTTTTCTACTGTATTCGTTTTCTATTGCTGGATAACAAATTACCTGAGTTGAGTAGCTAAAAACAACACACATTTTACATTCTTTTTATCATAATAAGTCTTTGAAATCTGATGGGTCTAGTACACTGACATTACATTTCAATTCGGACTAGCCTCATTCCAAGTGCTCAGCGACCACCTGTTAACATCCTTGCTACATGAAGACACACCTCAGAAGCAGAAGGCTGCAGGATTAAACCCAGGAGCATGTGGCAGTTATGTCAATTGCATACAGTTCACATTGTTCCATCCTGGCTTTGTAGGAGGCCCATGAATGGTCTTAACCAGATGAACTCCCTCTAGGTGGAGGAGCTGGGAACTCCAGGGCATGGTCTTGGTCATGGTCCTCCCACCATGGGAGGATGTGGTCTAGACTTATTTTAGAAAATATCAATGGTCCAAGACCTTGTCTACTGACAAGCTTAAACCTGGGGAAGGTTATATAAGGTACAGATGAAATTAGTATTACTGGCTTATCACAATTGTAGCAAAAGTGTTGCAAATTACCACCACAACTCACATGTACCCACAAAGGTAGATTTTGCAGTTCTATAGCACGTCTATTTCTCATGAGGACTTTGAGAATGCTCACACACTGGTGATGGGAGTGTGTATGGGTAGAGCCACCTTGGAAAACAAGTGAAATAGTAAATGTACACACTCTAAGCTTCAGCATTTCCCTCTCAGGTGTATAAGATTGAGCTGTAAAATTTTTCTGTAAAGGGCCAGATAGTAAATACTTGGGGTTTTGTGGGCCAGAAGATCTTTGGCACAGCTCCTCAGCTTTGCTGCTGTGCTTGGAAAGCAGGCATAGGCAACATGGAACTCAACGGGTGTGTTTATGTTCCAATAACACTTTATTTGTAGACACTGAAATTTGAATTTCATATAATATTCTCATGTGACAGATATTCTTTTTCTTTTCTTCAACCATTTCAGATATACAAATCATTCCCAGTTAGTGGGCCATACAAAAACAAGCAGCAGATTGTCCTAGAGGAACTGTTGCACACCAGCAGTGTAACTCTTAATTGCAACAAAATAAAAAGTCTACTGCCAAAGCATAGACAGTAAGTAATAGTTTGTGATATACTCATAGGGTGGAACACTGCACAGCACAGAAAATGCATGAGCTACAGTTACATGCATCAGTGTGAATGGATTCCAAACACTTAATATTGATCAAAAAAGCAAGTCACAGAATTCATACAGTATGAATTCATAACAGTTATAATAAAGGTAAAAAAAGAGCAGAATTAAACAGTACAGAGGTGATAAAACTGTAAAGAAAGGCAAGGAAATTATAAACACATAATCCAAGAAAATGTTTCCCTTAGGAATGAGAAGAGATGGAGATACATTGGGAGAAGCATAACGGGGCTTCCAAGTTACTGGAATTTTCCCATTTCCTAAATTTCCATGCTGGGCGTGTAGGAGTACCTTTTCCTAAGGTGTATATACAAATAATATACACTTATAAATGTATATTTTACTAATTTTTAAAAAGGATCGCTACTGAAAATTTGAAGTTGGTATAGTGCTTTATTTCACAGATTTGTTTACATATTAGGGATTTAGCAAATGAATCTTAGTTTTATAGGAAAGGGCGCCCTCTTCAGGCAATATGTCCAAAGTCGTTAAAGATTTTAAATAGAAAATATGGGCTTATAAAAAATTTATACCAGGGCTTCCCTGGTGGCGCAGTGGTTGAGAGTCCGCCTGCCGATGCAGGGGACACGAGTTCGTGCCCCGGTCTGGGAAGGTCCCACATGCCGCGGAGCGGCTAGGCCCGTGAGCCATGGCCGCTGAGCCAGCGCGTCCGGAGCCTGTGCTCTGTCCGCAACGGGAGGGGCCACAACAGTGAGGGGCCCGCGTACCGCAAAACAAAACAAAACAAAAAACACCTCATTGAATCACAGGACCAAGAGGCACTTTGCGAGGTGTTTTATGTCTAACCTTAACCAGTACAAAGTATTTTATTTTTGGAAGTCTCCAGGGAAGCATTTTTGCTATTTTAATTGAATAATGACTTATCTTAGTTAAAAAAAAAAATCCCTGTTTCTTTCCTAATTTCTATTTATTACCAATATATAAAATCCCTTTGACTCCTTCCTTGGAAGGTTTAAGGTACAATTACAGAAATGCTTATCGTGGGATGCCTCCCTGTGTTAACACCTATAGGTGGGAAAGGCTTAGTTTCTTGTTATTGGCAATAACTTACATATTCTTGCAAGTATTTCAGAATTCTATTTCTATTCAAAGAGAAAAACTCTATCCAGATCTAAGACCTTGTGGTTTACCCAAATGTTCAACATAAGCCTTCATTTAATGTGTATATTATAGTACAGTCTATGAAAATGATTTATACAAAAATTACCATTTACTCAGCAATTGGTAAAAATACAGTGGAATTAATAAATCTGTTCTTTTGGCCCAGGCATTGCAATGTAGTTAAATAAAATTTGTTCCTTTGTTAACTCACTAAACAGGTACTTATTAAATATTATTATTATTGTAACATTAAACATAGTATTTATTCTCCCAGATTATCTTATACCATCATTGTATTAAAAATAAAGTTTCAAAAGAATTCCTTTTTTTAGTTGTTAGTTTTTAAAACATTACAAAATATTTGTTAATTTTTTATTTTCCTTTTCTTTCATGGTTATCAAAACTTAATTTCTATTAAAGGCTTTATTGGCCCTAAAACTGTTTTAGAGAAAAACATGTTGAGTAAAAAATGGGTTGTATTTCTTTAAAAAAAATTGTATCATTTTAATTTGTATGGAAGAATGAAAAGTGGACAGCAGAGATTAGAATTCTAGAATTTTAAAACTGGAAAAGATTTTAGAGATCATCTTGTCTGTTGCTGTCCACTGAGGGCTGAGTAAACTGAGTTCTAAAGTGGTCACTTGATTTTTCCCAAATCATACAATTTTAGTAATTGAAACAACTCTTTTAATCAGTTGCAAATGAACTTAAGTAAAAGGTTGTTTTTTTTTTAGTTTTTAAAATTTATTTTTATTGAAGTATAGTTGATTTACAGTGTTGTGTTACTTTCTGCTGTACAGCAAAGTGATTCAGTTATGCACATATATACATTCTTTTCTAAACTCTTTGCCATTATGGCTTATCCCAGGATATTGAATATAGTTCCCTGCGCTATACAGTAGGACCTTGTTGCTTAGTCATTCTATATGTAATCGTTTGCATCTACTAACCCCAAACTCCCAGTCCATCCCTCCCCCAACCCGGCTCCCCCTTGGCAACCACAAGTCTGGTCTCTATGTCTGTCTGTTTCTGTTTCATACATAGGTTCATTTGTGCCATATTTTAGATTCCACATATAAGTGATATCATATGGTATTTGTCTTTCTCTTTCTGATTTACTTCACTTAGTATGATAATCTCTAGTTGCATCTGTGTTGCTGCAAATGGCATTATTTCATTCTTTTTTATGGCTGAGTAGTACTCCATTGTATATATGTACCATATTTTCTTTTTCTTTTTTTTTGGCTTAAACAACAGATATTTATTTTCAATTCTGGAAGCTCAACATCCAAGATCAAGGTGTCTGCAGAGTTGATTTCTTCTGAGGCCTCTCTCTTTGGTTTGTAGGTGACTGTTTTTTCTGTGTCTTTGTATGGTCCCTCTGTGTCTGTCTGTGTCCTAATCTCTTCTTTTTTTTTTTTATACATCTTTATTAGAGTATAACTGCTTTACAATGTTGTTAGTTTCTGCTGTACAACAAAGTGAATCAGCTATATGTATACATATATCCCCCATCTCCTCCCTCTTGAGCCTCCCTCCCACCCCAGTAAAAGGTTTTTATCTTAATGCAATAGTTTCTTTAGTGGTCATTTGATATGCCTAGTCTTCTCTCTCTGGGTAGTTGGGAGGCAGTGTTGTGTAGGGGGAAAAAGCTTTCAAGTCAGAGAGAGAGCTGGGAGCTGGCTCTCCCCACTTGGTGGCAGACTTTGGGGAAATTACTAGGTATCTAAATGGGAATAATAATACATACCCTATAGGGTTGTCATGGGGCTTAAAAGAGATGCACAGTGCTTGGAACACAACAGATCATCAATTAATAGTAGCTGTCATTATTATTAGTTGTATATTTTTATTAGCTGTATATTTATTATTATTTCCTTACCTGTGTATTTTTGTATATTATTAGCTGTATATTTGTATTAATGCTATTATTTAATGCTTATATGCATTTTCATCTTAAATTCATCTCTTAATTTCTAGTTACATGCCTTAATTTTCTACATTTTCCCACAGTCCTTAGCAGAGCCCCTTGTATCATATTTAACTCATTGGTGTCTCTGTTTCCTCATTTGTATTAGGAGGAAGGGGTTGGACAAAATAGTTCTAAAATTCCTCATAGCCCTAAGTTTCCATGTGCTCCTCAGGTGGTTTTTTGAAGCCAAAAATCCCAGCTTCTCAGAGGGGAGTTTTCAGGTCTGAATTATCTACACTAGCTTCTTAAAATAAGTCACTACTCTACACAATGAAAAATATTGGATTGAAAATCATTGTCAGGAGTTTAAAAAATGCTGATGGTGGGGGTGAGGTATAAATCAGCATTTAATGAATATTATCAGGCAAACAGAACAATAGGGAGAAAAATTAGCTTGTATCTGTACTTCATATTATATACCACAGTAAACTTCAGATGGGTCAAAGAATTAAATATTAAAACCAATCTATTAAATAAAAAAATCCTTGGAAAAATGAAATGCCAAATTTAATCCAGCTGTGGAGGAGAAACACATTTTTGAATCTTAAGTAGTGTAGGCTATGACCAGAGATGCAATGTGTATGATCAAATCTGTGAGGTCAAACTAAAATTTGTGTATACACAATGTATCAAAATGAATATTGAAAGAAACTAGTAGAATAGAGGAAACAAATGTAATGATGACATCTGGTAAAAGCTTTACTATTCAAATATAGCAAGCATATGACTATAATTAAAAGTCAACAGGTAGAATTCCTTTAGTAGCCATTAAAGATCATCCAGTACAAGAGATAGTGCACTGTCTCATGGAAAGAGACTACGGGCCAACAGAAAGAAGGAATATAAAATAAGGTAGCAAAAATTATTAAAAATTATAATGACCAATGGAGTCAGGGTTGCACGGTCATCATGGGAAAACAGAATGTGCTTTCTCACTGCAGAAGGGACATCCTTCTGGAGAATAATTTTCCAATATATAGCAAGCTCTTTAAAAACTTCATACCCTTGGGCTTCCCTGGTGGCGCAGTGGTTGAGAGTCCGCCTGCCGATGCAGAGGACTCGGGTTTGTGCCCCGGTCCGGGAGGATCCCACATGCCGCGGAGCGGCTGGGCCCGTGAGCCGTGGCCGCTGAGCCTGCGCGTCCGGAGCCTGTGCTCCGCGGCGGGAGAGGCCACAGCGGTGAGAGGCCCGCGTACCGAAAAAAAAACCCAACAAAACTTCATACCCTTTAACCCACTAATTCTATTTTGGAAGTATACCCTAAGGAAATAAGCGAAAAGGAAACATCAGTTGTAGAAGCACAAATATAGCTGCTTCATTTATACTACAAAATAAAAAAAATAGAAAGGGAAAGAGTTTATTCCAACAAAAAGAAAAAATATTGATACATACACACATATACAAACATGTGTGTATGTATATATGTGTATGTGTGTGTGTATATAAACACACATAATACACATTGACATATTCTCTGGGCAGAAAAAAGTTTATGTGGTCTGTGTAAATACTTGGAAGTTTTTTGAAAATAATCTTAAGGTGAAAAAGAGAAGCACAAGATAGTAATTATGTACTGATTGCAGCTGTAACCATTTATGAAATGATTGTTTGTTCAGCTGAGTTTACACCTCATGGCCTCTCTTTCCTCTGTGCAGCAGATGACTGAATTGTTTGTTGAAAGTACTTGGGAATGAGGAGGGCAAGAGATGATGGAGGGCAAACTTGGGAAGAATCTCTAAGAACTGAAGTAGCTGCTTTGGGGAATGAGATCAGGAGCCAAGTATTCTTAGAAGGACTATGGCTGAGGTTACAGGCCATGAATTTGTTCCAGTCTAAATAGTGATTTTTTTTTTCTCCTGGCACTAATACAAAGTCAGAATGTAGGAGAAAAAAAAAAAAGGGATTGAATCAGTAAACTAATGTTAGAATTTGTGCAGAGGTGAAAAGAATGACAAAGGAACAAATGAGTTGAAGTATGGTAAATATATCAGTCCTTTGGTTGAATGTAATGGAAATGAACGGTTAACTTCAGTAAATAATGAATAGCTCATAGACCAAAGGGAAGGTTAGAGAATCAAGTTTAAAACAACAGATGGGAACCACAGGAGATCAGACAGCCAACACAGAAAAGAATGACCAGGATACCCTGCTAGAGTGGCTGCCACTGTTGCCAAGGGACCCCACTCCCAGTGGGGCTCCTCCCCCCTGCTTCTACACCTGCCATACATAGACTCTGCAGCCATGAAAACATACTAAACTATCCATTTGTCCCTAGTGGTCAAGAGTTGAGGTCTCAGGCAGGAGCATCCGATTGGCTAACCCTTGGTCATGTGTCCAACCTCTACTTCCAGGAAGATGGGATAAGTATCTGGCTCCTTCTCCCAGCTTCCACACTGGGAATGAGTCTTTACCTCCCAGCAGGAATCTTTACCTTAGGGATTCCTCCCAATTGGAAATGGGGGTTTAGACACTGAATAGGAAAACAACAACAAACCCTACTATTCACTGTAGTAAGAGAGAGTGGTTGAGTGTTGGACCATTGGTTCTGGGATGATAGGAGAAGCTGTGGGAAAAGATTAGTTGAAAAGTTTGAGGAAAAGAGAGGGATAATGGTACTGGAGGTTTTGATGCATCTTTTTTTTTTTTTTTTTTTTTTTGCGGTACGCGGGCCTCTCACCACTGTGGCCTCTCCTGTTGTGGAGCACAGGCTCCGGACGCGCAGGCCCAGCGGCCATGGCTCACGGGCCCAGCCGCTCCGCGGCATGTGGGATCTTCCCGGACCGGGGCACGAACCCGTGTCCCCCGCATCGGCAGGCGGACCCTCAACCACTGCGCCACCAGGGAAGCCCCTGATGCATCTTTAAATATCAAGAATGAGAATGCTGGAAAGATAGGAGACTGTCAGAGAGTAGAACATTAGAGTTGAAGATTTCAAAGGTGGAGCACAAGAGATTTCTAGGCATGGATACAGTTGTAGTTATGCATCAGAGACAACCAGGAGAAAATATGGAATGACAAGAATGGGAAAGAGGTAATATTCTATGTCTTAGACCTACCCCAGCCCATAGCAGAGAGCCTGGCACTTAATAAATACGTGAATGAATGTTGCATGGGTTCTTTCCTTCCATAGAGTTTTCTATATTTCTGATTTATAAAAAAGGCAGAAAGTTATACTTAATATTTGCCCTGATAATACTTAATCTGATTTTCTGCATGACTTTGAGGTATGACACAACAGAGCCATCAGGACTAAAAAACCCAGCCTTATTGGCAGTTTGCTTTAACTAGGTCTTCATATTCCCTTATTTGTATAGATACAGATAAACAAATTTAGTACAGCTCTCTGCTATTTGGTTTAAAGGGTAAGTTGGAGGGAGTTAGATGTTATTGTTGATCACTTGCCTGTTTGCCGTTAGATTCATTCTCTGCCCTCTCCCTGCTCTGCTTTGTATTGAGCCACCATCAGCCTCAGCAGGGCAGGGAGGGAGCCAATAACAAGCTTTATCATTCTCTCCTCCCGTCCTTTACCTCCATCGACTAATCCCAATCTGAAGCCGGAGGGCAAGGGAGCCTAGTCACTGCTGTCCATAAAAGTCAGCCTCCAGGGGCACTGGGCAGGGTGGAGAAAGGTGGAGTGTGGATCGAGAGGGAGGAGGAGAATATCCAGTGCTGCCCCCATGGAACTGTGAGCTTCTGATGAGTAGTGGATTCTTTGTCTTGTTGCTTTTGTATCCTCCTTTCTTTGCAAAGGACCCTTAATGGATATTAGATGAACAAATGAATATGGAAAACAAAGATGCTTGCATTTAAATTTGAAGAAATTTTAACATTTAAATAATGTTCCTCTATCCTTAATTTACCCTGGGGATGAAGAAACTCCCTCCTGGGGGCTTCCCTGGTGGCGCAGTGGTTGAGAGTCTGCCTGCCGATGCAGGGGACACGGGTTCGTGCCCCGGTCCGGGAAGATCCCACATGCCACGGAGCGGCTGGGCCCATGGGCCATGGCCGCTGAGCCTGTGCATCCGGAGCCTGTGCTCCGCAACGGGAGAGGCCACAACAGTGAGAGGCCCACTTACTGCAAAAAAAAAAAAAAAAAAAAAAAGAAACTCCCTCCTGGAAATGAGAGCTCTAACTGAACCAGGGCAATCAGTGCTTCCTGAGCCCATGGCATCTCAGTCCTTGACATCCATCCTTCGTCGTGCATAGGCAATTGCTCTTCTCCCCCCAGGTCACTCCTGGCCTGTGGTCACTGTGTCCTCCAGGGTAGGTCAGCCTTCCCAGGCTGCAGTGCTGTTTCTGAAGCCCTTTACAAAGTCAAAGGGCTTCCATCAATGCCCAGTTGCCTGTGACCCCTCATCCTAGATTTCCCTGACCTTTTCCATGCTAGCTCTTGTGCTCACTAAAATCTGCGTTTTAACATTCAGGCTGATATTCTTCCTTTTACTGCAGGTCCAGCACTGTCAATTGCTCATTTTGTCAGCCAGTGGTTAAAAACTGTTAGCCAGTAATGGCAACAGAGAAGGCACATCAGAGGAGGGGTACTTATTTTAGAACATCTCAACTCGGGACAGTGGCTTTCACCGGTTGCAGTAGGGATGGGCTGTAGGGTCTGTTACATGTTCCTTAATGGTGTACTGTTCCATATGATGCTTTTTTCATTTTTGGCTCAGAAAAATATTGTAAAGAGAAATAGTGTGTAATAAATCAACACTACTCCAGGGCTGCAGTAAATAGGATACGCATCTACTGGCAAAAGAGAAACTTTTTAAGAAAGTTACAAAAACTTTTAAAAATAATAGACATAGCTTTGTTATGGAACGTCATAGAAATGAAGTTTCCTTATATTGTAAATCAATTTACTTTGGGACAAGTCTTTCGTCTGAGGATCGAGGATGTGTCTAAAAGGAAAGCAGACCATAGGTATATGGAAAACCTGTTTCCTGTCATTTCTCTGGTTGGCTTCATTGCTTTATTTGCTCTGAAGACTGTTAGAAGGAAAATATTAGAAACAGAAATTTAGTCAGAAGGGTATCACCTATTACCTCCAGATATGTGCAGCTTTAGTATTCACATAAATAGAGTTTTTAAAGCCTTAATTTTTAACAGCCATCACTAATCATTAAGCTCATTCACATTTTCTACATTGAGCATGTCACTGAAGGTCTCAGATCAAGTTTATTTTTGGTCACAACTCAGTCATGTGAACTTTGGCCAACTTCCCTTTGACTTTTATTGTAGGAAAGATTTTCTCAGGGAGACAAGACGTTTTTCCTTCAGTTCAGGATAGCCAAGTTAAGAGTCTGAAGACATAAAATAGTACGTCCTTGTAGTCTTAAACATATCTGTTCATGATCCATATTTTGTTCATGAATTCACTGTTTATTGGATGGCTTTTTGTTTAGGCCCTATACTTGGTCCTCTACGGATTTAATGAAAAGTGAGGCATGGTCCCTGCCCCAAAAGAGCTTCTCTAGTTGGAGAGAAAATAAATGTTTAATTTAATAACTAGGCAGATGGAAATGTGAGAGTCATCACAAGGTATATTTAATTAAGCACCATTTGAGTGGAAGAGAGAATATACATCTAGAGTTCCGAAAAGAGAGAGCTGATTGAAGACAATTCAGAGAAGTTTCTAAAAAGGAAAAGGAGATGAGATTGGTGGAATCTGAAATAACAAGGGTTGGTGGAGGAAATGAGGTGAGCAAAGGCTCCCAGAGATTTCTTATTTACCCCCTGGAACTTGATTTCTCTCTCAAGTATGGAATCAGTAAACGTGTAAACCCCGAGGAAACAGTTTAATTGTAGCAGCACGGTGCTGGGCGCTCTGACTGTGGTGGGCCAGAGAGTTGTGTGCACCAATGAGCATGTCTGTAATCTTTCCTAGGAAAATGCTCAGACTGTGATGGAGGAAAAAAAAAACTGGATAAATGATTCCACTTTAGAAAGGATGTTAAGGGAATTTCCTGGCGGTTCAGTGGTTAGCACTCAGCGCTTTCACTGCTAAGGGATTGCTTCCCTTCAAGACTAAAAAAAAAAAAACTAGTACAAATGAAGGTAAGTGAGAAAAACAATATTGGCAAGTGATTCTAGATATCCAGTTACTGTCAATGGGTTATAAAAATATATTTATTATATTAGGATACAATAGGTGTAACCAGAGGCACTGACAACCAATGGCAAAGCAAATAAATTAAAAATATATCAGTACAGGGCTTCTCTGGTGGTGCAGTGGTTAAGAATACGCCTGCCAATGCAGGGGGACATGGGTTCGAGCCCTGGTCCGGGAAGATCCCACATGCCGCGGAGCAACTAAGCCCATGCGCCACAACTACTGAGCCTGCACGCTAAAACCCGCGAGCCACAACTACTGAAGCCCGTGCGCCTAGAGCCCATGCTCTGCAACAAGAGAAGCCCGCGCACCACAAGGAAGAGTAGCCCCCACTCCCCGCAACTAGAGAAAGCCCACATGCAGCAACAAAGACTCAATGCAGCCAAAAATAAATAAATAAATAATTTAAAAAATTTAAAAAAAAAGATATCGGTACATCTAAGAATAAAACACGACTCTAAGAAGGTTCAAAGTTCACACTTTCTCTCCTTATTTTTACTGGTCTTTGAATTTGACTGGGGTTTCCAGCACTATTGACATTTTGGGCAGGATAATTCTTTGATGTTTGGGGCTGTCCTGCACATTGTTGAATGCTTATCGGCATCTTTATCCTCCATCTGCCGGATGCCAGTAGCATCCTCCCCCCACCTGCCAGCTGTGACAACCAAGAATGTCAGCGGTAATTGCCAGATGTCCCCTGGGGGCCCAAAATCACTCCCGTTGAGAATCATTGGTTTAGACAAATGAACGAAGTCCTGAATAGGTTTAACAAAGGACCACATATGTGGGAGTAGGGTGTGTAGCACAGAGAAAGGGGGGAAAAGACATTTGACAACATTTGTGTAAGGAAGTACACTTTCATTTATTCCCCTTAGTCTCAATTATTTCTGGTAGAAAACACATAATATAATATTTCTGAAAAAGCCACCAGCTATCTTGAGCTGTCCAAGCCCAGGCTTGGGCAGCTGACCTCTGCTGGCTGAGTGCAGGACCCTTCTGAGCCCCGTCTGGTGCAGACTCTCTCATGTTTTTATCTGGTGAGCATTCTGTGACTGATCAAGCTCAGAGCAGGGTCTTGAGTGAAGCTGGTGGAGGCAGATGGCCTTTCCCCAGAATTTAGAATGTCAAAGTGGATGTACTAGATATGGGGAGCATGCTCAGTTGACCAAGTCCCACAGAAATGACCTTCCCTGTCTGGAGAGAGCAAGCTGAATTGCTCAGCCTTTGCTGGGCAGTGCTCTCCTGGCATATGGGGCCAACACTGGGATCGATTCTCACTGCTGTGCAGAATTACCTCACCAATACTGGCAATGTTCTCAATCTCTAGGGCTGTAAGTGTTGGTATCCTTTTAAGAAATGCATTATCTTTTATGTATGAAAGTAGAGGATAGTTTTATTTGAACATCTGGACCAGAACTCCTTTAGAGAGAGAGCTGACTTTATTAGAAAAGAATATTTGGTGAATACTTGGAATGGAGGAAGAGAAGTCTAAGTTACATTTTTGTGAGACAGGTTATTATGGTTACAAATACTTCGTGGGAAACAAAGGGATAGAGAAGAGAGAAAAGAGAAGAGAGAAAGACAGAGGACAAGGGCAGGAGGTGGTGTAATCTTTACCTGCCCTAGGACTCCCAGAATATCACACCAAAGTCTTCTTTATCTGTTAGGGGCATAGTAGGCTGCAAGTAATAGAATACCAGACACCTGGTGGCTAAAATAAATGGGAGTTTAAAATCAGAGATACGTAGCTGTTGGCATGGATTCAGCTAATCAGTGTTGCCATCAAAGACCTAGTTATTTTCTGGGCTTCCCTGGTGGCGCAGTGGTTGAGAGTCCACCTGCCAATGCAGGGGACACGAGTTTGTGCCCCGGTCCGGGAGGATCCCACATGCTGCAGAGCAGCTGGGCCCATGAGCCATGGCCGCTGAACCTGTGCGTCCGGAGCCTGTGCTCTGCAACGGGAGAGGCCACAACAGTGAGAGGCCCGCATACCGCCAAAAAAAAAAAAAAGACCTAGTTATTTTCTTTTATTTATTTATTTATTTATTTATTTATTTATGGCTGCATTGGGTCTTCGTTGCTGTGTGCGGGCTTTCTCTAGTTGTGGCAAGCGGGGGCTACTCTTCATTGCAGTGTGCAGGCTTCTCATTGCAGTGGCTTCTCTTGTTGTGGAGCACAGGCTGTAGGCAGGCAGGCTTCAGTAGTTGTGGCTTGTGGGCTCAGTAGTTGTGGCTCACAGGCTTAGTTGCTCTGCAGGATGTGGGATCTTCCTGGACCAGGGCTCGAACCTGTGTCCCCTGCATTGGCAGGCGGATTCTTAACCACTGTGCCACCAGGGAAGTCCCAAGGACCTAGTTACTTTCTATATTTCCACTTTGCCATTCTTATTCTGTTGGCTTTTGTGCTCATGCTTGCCACATTATGGTCTCAGGGAGCTGCCATGGGCTCACATTTTAAATCTATATTCAAAGCAGGAAGAAAGGAAAAAAGGGAAAGACTACCAATCATGGGCATGTTCTTTTTTAAAGAAAGTAAACTCTTTCACAGAAACACCCCAGCAAGTTTCTACTTACGTCATATGCCCTCCCTAAACTCAAGGGGTGAAAGGAAATAATTAACTTTTATATCCTCTTTAACAGAGGCAGGCAAGGGAGAAGGCCTACGCTGGGTCAGCCAACCTATACGATCTGCTACATCTAATGTACTCATGAACGTTGGCTGTGTGCGAGCTTGTTTGGGAAACGAAAGAGGGTGATGAGCTTCACATTGGAAATTGATCTGGTGCAAGAAGAAGAGTTCATGGGAAAGTCGGAGGGCATAAAGCCGAGGAGGCTGGAAGGATGCAGCCCTCCAGAATAAGCAGAAATGGTGGTGAGAGCTTTGGGCCTCCACAGGCTGTGGATTTGAGGGGTGGAGCAATCACAACCATTGGATCTCATGGCTGATGTCTGGGTTATATTAACCTCTAGTTAATCCCCAATTCCTATTAATTATTCTTCCCTATGGTCTTCAAATTTGCCATTTTCACACATTCCATTCTTCTTTAACTTTACTGCTAATGTCTTCCATGCCATTCCATCACTGCCTTGTTTCTCTGCCTTCAGTTTTCCTCCACCTAGTTCAGCCTCAGGTAGCCTGTTCGTGTCTAGCTGTTGCCCTGTATACACCTAGAAGCTGCAAAATTGCTTTCAGGGAGAAATAGCATAATAGATAAATGACTACAAAATGGAATGTGTTGGATGGTGGTAAGAAATTAACAACAGAGTTATTCGTCCTAATGCTGGGATTGAGGTGTCTCCACTTTTGCCCCTGAGAGCTCACTCTTCCAACACAGAGGTCCTGTGCCTCAATTCTTCAGTTCCTGCCAGAGCAGCATAGAGTCCCTTTGGATTCCCGGGTACAAAGAAGTTCCACATTAAAAAAATCTGTGGTGCAAATTCTTTGTAAAGTTCAAATACATAAGTTACATCTCTCTGTAACCAGCAACTGAAATATAATTGTATTAAAACAAACTTTGAACAATAACCATAAATAGAATGTTTTAGAATAGCATTTGATTATCTTGGGAAAATGCTTAAAATATCTTGCTAAACGGAGGAAGTGGACTCCAAAACAGCACTATATGATCTGAGTTTTTCTCACATCCAGAGAGTGAGAGGAAGTGGGGTGACATGGCATCATATGTGCATCTTTGGTACTAAGTTTAGAATTTAATCTCCAGTAAGGTGTGGCTCCATTATCATATTTAATCCACACAATAAACTAACCTATTAATATGTATCAAAGTTACAGTTGCTTAATATTAAAACACAACAGATTCGATACCCCCAGCAAGCTGAGCGACTTTAGAATTGTCCACCCGCCTCCCTAGGTTATTTTAAGGTATTGCTTTTGCTTTCAGTCCAGCTGAGGAGTTCTCAAACTTTAGTATGCATAGCAGCACTTTACCGGGTTGCGGACATTAAACCAGGTATACTGTACCTTATGAGTAATTTGAAGACAGTTCAGGCATAGTTTGCAAGCTTTTTCCCCCTTATTAGCTGACTTTAGAATTAAACCTTGAAGCACTTGCTACTTTACCTTATTTACATTTAAAAAAAGATTCAAATAGATATAATGTATGTGAGAAAGTTGACAGCATTTAACGTTGAAAATGGGATTATGAAAAAATCTTTATTCTCATCTATATTGTCTAATTTTTCTACACTGAAGCCATAGTACTTTTCTAATCAGAAAAAAGTTACTTAAAAATAATCAAATGGGGCTTCCCTGGTGGCGCAGTGGTTGAGGGTCTGCCTGCTGATGCACGGGACGCGGCTTCATGCCCTGGTCCCAGAGGATCCCACGTGCCGCGGAGCGGCTGGGCCCGTGAGCCACGACCGCTGAGCCTGAGTGTCCGGAGCCCGTGCTCCGCAACGGGGTGGGGGGGGCACCACGGCAATGAGAGGCCCGCGTACCACAAAAAATAAAATAAAATAAAATAAAATGATAAATTTCATTGACAGTGCTCATTTGACTTTTTTTCCTTCCAGGCACTACTTCCTGGCAGCTTGAAGGTAGAGCCTATTACAAAAGCTGCCAGGCAGATTCTAGAAGCTAACCCCACCCTGGGGTCAGCTTTAGGCCCCAGGGATCTGTGATCTTCGACTTTAAGACAGGTATCTGCAACGGTCTTCCCACATGGTTATTTCCAATAGGGTGACAGTACAGGGGATCGGAAAATCCAGCCATATTTAGGGACAAACAAATCAACTCACTAATCAAAATGGGTTACAACTCACTATTCAAGATTACTCCCAGAACACCTTCGCTCCACCCTTCTCTTTTGGGTTATCAGCTATGTGACTTCTTTATTTGTGTACAGTCCTGGTTTTTGCTAACCACACTATATTGTTGCAGCTACAGAGCTTAGAATTCTGAATTTTCCCATGCTTAATTGATTCTTAATTTTTTTTTTTTTTTTTTTTTCGGTACGCGGGCCTCTCACTGTTGTGGCCTCTCCCATCGCGGAGCACAGGCTCCGGACGCACAGGCTCAGCGGCCATGGCTCACGGGCCCAGCCGCTCCACGGCATGTGGGATCTTCCCGGACCGGGCACGAACCCGCATCCCCCGCATCAGCAGGCGGACTCTCAACCACTGCGCCACCAGGGAAGCCCTAACTGATTCTTAAGAGAGACTACTTTGTGCAACAGGAGAATTTGTTTTAGATTTCTCATGCTGAGCATTCAATCAGACGAATTAGTAATGCTTCCTTTTAAAAAGTATGTAGAAACTCAACTAGTTTATCTGCTGGGTGCTGTTCAGCTGATATGCAAATGTGTTTTGTGTTCCCAGAATTTTTTCCCGGACCTTTAGGGTGAGGAGTTAGGATGCCCTTTCTCTGTGTTTCCAAGGTCTTTTCATCTTGGCATACATACTCAAGAACTGCAGGTAATATTTTAAAAGGATAAAGAAATATATATAAATATATATATCGTCCCAAACAAAGCTTTGTTGACCTAAGTTTTGTTTGAGGTTGAGAAGTCTATTTGTCTAGTAGGGCAACGAAGATCAATGGACTACCTCGGGGAACTCCCTCCCCAGGAAACTGCTGTGATTTCCAGCCCAGCTTCTTTCTGCCCTTTACCTGTGTCTCAGCCTAGACAGCTTTGAAAGTCCAGAAGCAGCCATAAAAGAACCTACAAAGGAAGTTGCCAGATGCCATGGAGAAAGGGGACAGAGCAAAAAGCAGGTCATTTATTTTTATGTCCTTCTTTGCCTTTGTTTCCCCTCCTTACTTATTCTCCCCATGAGCTGCCACAAAATTGTGGGAGGAGCAAAGCTCATCACCTTAAACCCCAGGATAATCCAGGATGGAAGGTCTGGTGTACATACGGAAGAGACCAGGAATCTATAGAGTTCATTTATATTAGTGTCTAAATGCATGGGCATCAGTGCAGAGTTTTGTTTTGTTTTAGTTCAGCCTGACTAGTCCTCCCTTCCTAAGTGATATCACCACATTTGCATAGTGCAAACTCTTTCTCTGGTAAAGGACTTGCTTCTCCATTGGTGGGGCCATGGGGGAGACACAAAGGACAAAGTAGTTCTTGTGGACTCAATAGATAACATTGTAGATGTCAGATGTGTATTTATGTTATCTAAGTTATCTAAGTATGTTAGATGTGTAGATAACATACTTTAGGTTATAAAAGAAGGTCACGAAGAATAACCATGCATTCTGCCATGGCTTGAAACAACCATCCTCCCACACCTGAATCTTCTAGTAAGTTTTCTATGAGGCTTTAGTTCATCATTAAGCTTCTGTGGGATATCCTTTGAGAAAGGGTAGAATGGAATGTCTCCTCAGGGCAGTTTTCTGTCTTCTGGCAGCAGTAATTGTTTAGTTCACTGTTTGTATTCATTCAGGCTCATTGATCTTCACATATTTTTTTTTATTTATTTTTAATTTTTTATTTATTTATTTTTGGCTGCGCTGGGTCTTTGTTGCTGCGCACGGGCTTTCTCTAGTTGCGGCGTGCAGGCTTCTCATTGCGGTGGCTTCTCCTGTTGCGGAGCATGGGCTCTAGGCGCGTGGGCTTTAGTAACTGTGGCACATGGGCTCAGTAGTTGTGGCTCGCAGGCTCTAGAGCGCCGGCTCAGTAGTTGTGGTGCATGGGCTTAGTTGCTCCGCAGCATGTGGGATCTTCCCGGACCAGGGCTCAAACCCGTGTCCCCTGCATTGGCAGGCGGATTCTTAACCACTGCGCCACCAGAGAAGTCCCTCTCTTCACATATTTTTAAATGTAAGAAACATTTTCAAATGGAGGTCATGACTTTCTTTATAAGCAATTACATCACCATAATTCTAGCTTTCTGCCATTTAGAATAGTGAGTTATTTAAAATTGTTATTGTGAGCCTGCTCTTTCCTGTCTTGACAGAGCCTGTCATTGCTGCTCACCTCATCTGGAGGCCAGATGGTGACCAAGAACGTCGAAACCCTGTTATATGGGTCAGTGACTCTCCCTCCTGGGTTGAGGGCATGACTGTTGGCAGCAATTACAGTCCAACCAACAAATGCACATTTGCCATTGAGCCAAGCATAAGTCTCAGCATCGTGGGAGTAGATCAAAAGTTACTGGCGTGGCATGTATCCTTGGGAGGAAGAGGGGGAGGAATGGGACTTCCCTGGTGGTGCAGTGGATAAGGCTACGCATTCCCAATGCAGGGGGCCCGGGTTCAATCCCTGGTCAGGGAACTAGATCCTACATGCATTCCGCAACTAAGACCCGGCACGAACAGATAAATAAATAAATAAATTTTTAAAAAATAAATAAGAAAAATATTTTTAAAAAAAGAAAGAGGGGGAGGAATTAATATTCAATAAGTGCTCACCATACACGGCACTCTGCTAGCCATTACAGAAATATGCAAAGAGATACAGGGCATGGCTGCAGCTTCCAGGGAGCACGTAAGCTAATTGAAGAGTCAAATGCATACACACACACACATACATACATACATACTCCAACTTATATCCTTACATCCTCTTTGGAGCAAACAAAACTCATTTAATCCTCACAACTTAATGAGACTGGTGCTCTTACTATCGCCAATATATAGCTATGGAAAGTGAGAAAGAGAGGGAGTTAGGCTGATAAGCAGTAGAGCTGGGATTTATTTTTTTAAATCCAGGTTTTGTTTTGTTTTGTTTTTTTGGCTGCATGCAGCAGAATCTTAGTTCCCAACCAGGGATGGAACCCGTGCCCCCTGCTGGGGAAGCACAGAGTCTTAACCACTGGACCACCAGGGAAGTCCCTAGAGCTGGGATTTTAACCCAGGCCGTCTTGCTGTAGTTCTCATGCCATTAACCCTGTAGACTACATAACATACAGAAAGTAAGTTATAAAACAAAACTGTAATCAAGTAGCCTTCACTTTCTGGATTCTAGCATTCTAAAATCAGGAACTGATTAGGTATATGTGTATTAATATACACTTAGACTGCTCAGAGCCCTCTCTAACCATACTTTTTCTATGTGCTATTTGAAATATAGGAACAAAATGTATTTAGACAATGTGGTGTCCCTTGTTATGCAGAGTACCTATCTAAACTCTCACTATTCAGTATTAGAAACTGAATACTTAGGAAGTGATGCTTGTGTAAGAGCCAAAAAATTGGAGTGAATAATGAATGCAATAAGAGAGGTCAGTTGAAGTAAAATCCTCAAGGATAAATAAATGTTAGCCCCAAGATGAAAGAGAAAGCCAGAATGGCTGAGGCATGCAAGCAAGGAATAACAACTTGCATTCAGAACAAGAAGATTGGTAAGCCTGCATACGGAGAGGGGCTAGAGATGCATCTAGACAGGAAAGCAAGGGCTAGCTTGTCAGGGCATTGGTTGGACTTCATCCTGTAGGCAATGGTCTGTCACTGGTAATTTTTTTTTTTTTTTTTTTTTTTGCGGTACGCGGGCCTCTCACCGTTGTGGCCTCTCCCATTGCGCTCCGGACGCGCAGGCTCAGCGGCCATGGCTCACGGGCCCAGCCGCTTCGCGGCATGTGGGATCTTCCCAGACCGGGGCACGAACCCATGTCCCCTGCATCGGCAGGCGGACTCTCAACCACAGCGCCACCAGGGAAGCCCTGTCACTGGTAATTTTAAGCAGTCAAGTGACATGATCATATTTGTGAATTAAAAAGATCATTATGGCTTTCGTATTTCAAAAGGCTCAGTGTTAAATGGCTTCTGCATGCTTGGAAATACTTCGTAGAAGGCATGGTATTTTTGCGGGCAAACTACAAAAGCCTAATTGTGGAATTTTTCTGCTATGTAGCTATGCTGGTGTCAAAACCATTAGAGAAGCCATAGTATGAGCAGTATCCTAGTATGGACACACGCCCAAATATACAGATAGTATGTGGTGATCTGTGCAGCATAAAATTACTGGTTGACCCATCCATCTATATAAAATAGTTAAATTGGAAAGCTACACTTTGTTTGTAAATGGTATAGGCATTATCTACATTTATAAAGGGCTCTGAGTTCTTCACAACAACATGGCAGTTTGCTTCTTCAAGGCCAACAGGACAGTGTCTTCTGCTGCATTGAATGTCCCTGATGTCTGTCTCTGACTCTAGACTTTTCCCCCCATGGTTTCATCTGATTAGGTCAGGCCCATTCAAGATAATCTCCCTTTTGAATAACTTAAAGTCAACTGATTAGGAACCTTAATTACAGCTGCAAAATCCCTTTTCGTATGCCATACAAAATAATCATGGGAGTGATATCTTACATGGAAGAGCCATCTTGAAGATCATCTTAAAATTCTCCCCACTGTAAGTATCCTTACAAAAGGATGCTCACCTCTCAGAGGTTACCTTTGGATACCGCTGTTTACCTCTGCTAAATGCTTTCCTCATCCTAGACACCAGCAGTCATGGCTACAGATTTGGCACCCTGGTTTGGAATAGCTGGCTTTTTTTTTCTTTTTTTGTAATTATATTAGCACTTTCATATCCATGCTTTTCAAGGTGGAAGTGAAAGGTATTAAATACTTGACATTGTGATTACTTCTTTCTTTTTTTTTTAATGCTTTCATTTTATTTATTTTTTTATACAGCAGGTTCTTATTAGTCATCAATTTTATACACATCAGTGTATACATGTCAATCCCACTCGCCCAATTCATCACACCATCACCCCCACCACCCCATCGCTTTCCCACCTTGGTGTCCATGTTTGTTCTCTACGTCTGTGTCTCAATTTCTACCCTGCAAACCGGTTCATCTGTACCATTTTTCTAGGTTCCACATATTTGTGTTAATATACGATATTTGTTTTTCGCTTTCTGGCTTACTTCACTCTGTATGACAGTCTCTAGATCCATCCACGTCTCAACAAATGACCCAATTTTGTTCCTTTTTATGGCTGAGTAATATTCCATTGTATGTATGTACCACATCTTCTTTATCCATTCGTCTGTCAATGGGCATTTAGGTTGCTTCCATGACCTGGCTATTGTAAATAGTGCTGCAGTGAACATTGGGGTGCATGTGTCTTTTTGAATTATGGTTTTCTCTGGGTATACACCTAGAAGTGGGTTTGCTGGGTCATATGGTAATTCTATTTTTAGTGTTTTAAGGAACTCCACACTGTTCTCCATAGTGGCTGTATCAATTTTCATTCCCACCAACAGTGTAAGTGGGTTCCCTTTTCTCCACACCCTCTCCAGCATTTGTTCTTTGTAGATTTTCTGAGGATGCCCATTCTGACCAGTGTGAAGTGATACCTCATTGTACTTTTGATTTGCATTTCTCTAATAATTAGTGATGTTGAGCAGCTTTTCATGTGCTTCTTGGCCATCTGTATGTCTTGTTTGGAGAAATGTCTATTTAGGTCTTCTGCCCATTTTTGGATTGGGTTGTTTGTTCTTTTATTATTGAGCTGCATGAGCTGTTTATATATTTTGGAGATTAATCCTTTGTCCATTGATTCATTTGCAAATATTTTCTCCCATTCTGAAGGTTCTCTTTTCATCTTGTTTATGCTTTCCTTTGCTGTGCAAAACCTTTGACGTTTCATTAGGTCCCATTTGTTTATTTTTGTTTTTATTTCCATTACTCTAGGAGGTGGATCAAAACAGATCTTGCTGTGATTTATGTCAAAGAGTGTTCTTCCTATGTTTTCCTCTAAGAGTTTTATAGTGTCCAGTCTTACATTTATTTCTCTAATCCATTTTGAGTTTATTTTTGTGTATGGTGTTAGGGAGTGTTCTAATTTCATTCTTTTACATGTAGCTGTCCAGTGCTCCCAGCACCACTTACTGAAGAGACTGTCTGTTCTCCATTGTATACCCTTGCCTCCTTTGTCATAGATTAGTTGACCATAGATGCATGGGTTTATCTCTGGGCTTTCTATCTTGTTCCATTGATCTATGTTTCTGTTTTTGTGCCGGTACCATATTGTCTTGATTACTGTAGCTTTTTATTTATTTATTTATTTTGCGGTATGTGGGCCTCTCACTGTCATGGCCTCTCCCGTTGTGGAGCACAGGCTCCGGATGCGCAGGCTCAGCGGCCATGGCTCACGGGCCCAGCTGCTCTGCGGCACGTGGGATCTTACCGGACCAGGGCATGAACCCGTGTCTGCTGCATCGGCAGGCGGACTCTCAACCACTGTGCCACCAGGGAAGCCTAATTACTGTAGCTTTGTAGTATAGTCTGAAGTCAGAGAGTCTGATTCCTCCAGCTCTGTTTTTTTCTCTCAAGACTGCTTTGGCTATTTGGGGTCTTTTATGTCTCCATACAAATTTTAAGACTTTTTGTTCTAGTTCTGTAAAAAATGCCATTGATAATTTGATAGGGATTGCATTGAATCTGTAGATAACTTTGGGTAGTATAGTCATTTTCACAATATTGATTCTTCCGATCCAAGAACATGGTATATCTCTCCATCTATTTGTATCACCTTTAATTGCTTTCATCAGTGTCTTATAGTTTTCTGCAAACAGGTCTTTTGTCTCCCTAGGTAGGTTTATTCCTAGATATTTTATTCTTTTTGTTGCAATGATAAATGGGAGTGTTTCCTTAATTTCTCTTTCAGAGTTTTCATCATTAGTGTATAGGAATGCAAGGGATTTCTGTGCATGAATTTTGTATCCTGCAACTTTACCAAATTCATTGATTAGCTCTAGTAGTTTTCTGGTGGCGTCTTTAGGATTCTCTATGTGTAGTATCATGTCATCTGCAAACAGTGACAGTTTTACCTCTTCTTTTCCAATTTGGATTCCGTTTATTTCTTTTTCTTCTCTGATTGTTGTGGCTAGGACTTCTAAAACTATGTTGAATAATAGTGGTGAGAGTGGACATCCTTGTCTTGTTCCTGATCTTAGAGGAAATGCTTTCAGTTTTTCACCATTGAGAATGTTTGCTGTGGGTTTGTCATATATGGCCTTTATTATGTTGAGGTAGGTTCCCTCTATGCCCACTTTCTGGAGAGTTTTTATCATAAATGGGTGTTGAATTTTGTCAAAAGCTTTTTCTGCATCTATTGAGATGATTATATGGTTTTTATTCTTCAATTTGTTAATACGGTGTATCACATTGATTGATTTGCGTATATTGAAGAATCCTTGCATCCCTCGGATAAATCCCACTTGATCATGGTGTATGATCCTTTTAATGTGTTGTTGAATTCTGTTTGCTAGTATTTTGTTGAGGATTTTTGCATCTATGTTCATCAGTGATATTGGTTTGTAATTTTCTTTTTTTGTAGTATCTTTTTCTGGTTTTGGTATCAGGGTGATGGTGGCCTCATAGAATGCGTTTGGGAGTGTTCCTTCCTCTGCAATTTTTTGGAAGAGTTTTAGAAGGATGGGTGTTAGCTCTTCTCTAAATGTTTGATAGAATTCACCTGTGAAGCCATCTGGTCCTGGGCTTTTGTTTGCTGGTAGATTTTTAATCACAGTTTCAATTTCATTACTTGTGATTCGTCTGTTCATATTTTCTATTTCTTCCTGGTTCAGTCTTGGAAGGTTATACCTTTCTAAGAATTTGTCCATTTCTTCCAGGTTGTCCATTTTATTGGCATAGAGTTGCTTGTAGTAGTCTCTTAGGATGCTTTGTATTTCTGTGGTGTCTGTTGTAACTTCTCCTTTTTCATTTCTAATTTTATTGATTTGAGTCCTCTCCCTCTTTTTCTTGATGAGTCTGGCTAATGGTTTATCAATTTTGTTTATCTTCTTAAAGAACCAGCTTTTAGTTTTATTGATCTTTGCTATTGTTTTCTTTGTTTCTATTTCATTCATTTCTGCTCTGATCTTTATGATTTCTTTCCTTCTGGAATAGCTGACTTTAATTCGGTATTTTCTTTTTCCAGTTGTGCAAATAATAAAATGGGCCACTAATGAACACTCTAGAGTACTTTGTCATTATTTGCATTTCCAGGGTTCTCTACTATGAAAGCGGGTATAAATGGGAACACTTTGAAAATCAGTTACTGTTTATTTTGGCTGGAGTGGCAGTGACTGCCATGTGTTAAGCTGCCTCTATTTCCTTCTTCTCCAGGGTATAGAGCCATGTGGACTGGTAACTTCCCTCCTACATAATCCTCCCCTGCCTCCGTTTTTTGCCATATGGGAAGTTAGAAATCAGAGGACTCTAATGCCCTGGGAGATGGTAGAGACACAAATTTGAAGGAGCCTGAGTCCTGGGTAAATGTTTGAGAGTCACACAGGACGGCTGCCTGACCAGGAACACCTCTATTGAACTATTTTATGAGTGGAAGTAAACTGTTTGTGTCAAGCACTGACACGCTGAAGCTGATTGTTACAGCAGTGAAACTCCCCTGAGCTGGATTTTACACTGCCTATGGCCACAGAGCACGTAACTGACACTTAGATATGTACAGTAGGCCTTCAGTACCTGAAGGTTCTGCATCTGCAGATCCATCCAACTATGGATCAACAAATATTTGAAACAAATTTCAGAAAGTTCCAAAGAGCAAAGCTTGAATTTGCCACTGGCAACTACTTACATAACATTTACTTTGTACAATTACATTTTATTGTAAAAATACTACATATTTACGCAGCTTTTACATTGTATTTGTTATTATAAGCAATCTAGAGATGATTTAAAGTACGTGGGAGGATGTGCGTAGATTATATGCAAATACTACACCATTTTATATAAGGGACTTGAGCATCCATGGATTTTGGCATCTGCAGGGGTCCTAGAACCAATCCCCAGTCCTTAATGAGGAAATCATTAAGGTGTATCATTAATCTATTTGTTGTCATTACTTTTGTTACTTTATTTTTTAAACAAAAAGCATAATCTATATCTTATCCTATTAGAACCCGAGAAATGTAAGAAAATATTGATATTTATTATATTGGGGGGATTAAACAGTATTCAATTTCTTTTTTTTTTGTTTTGACTAAACAATTGAAGCTTTAGGACAATGTCTGCATGAATCTACTTGTAATAGGAAAATAATTTAACTTTTCTCTTATTACTTAAAATGTTCTCTTGAAATTCGTAATTTACAAATCCAATTGATTTTCCTTTTATTAATCTAATTAATTTACATAAACATTGCTCCAGACTAAAGCCCAAGTATACTGAGAGGCTACATAGTGAAAACCAGGAGATAAAGTGGTTGCTTATCAAGTAGCCCCCTACATTTTCTTTTCTTTTCTTTTCTTTTCTTTCTTCTTTCTTTCTTTCTCTTTCTTTCTTTCCTTCCTTCCTTCCTTCCTTCTTTCCTTCCTTCCTTCCTTCCTTCTTTCTTTCTTTCTTTCTTTCATTTCTTTATTTCTTCCTTCCTTTCTTTCTTTTTTGGCCGCAGGGTACGGCATTGGGAGCGCAGAGTCTTAACCGCTGGACTGTCAGGGAAGTCCCCAGCCCCTATGTTTTCAAGTTCACTTTTCTTACCTTTCTTTGTTATGAACAATGATATCATTGCTTAAATGCTTAGATGATGGAATTTAGATGTTTCCAGTAACCCACTGTGTGATTTTAATGACCCTACTGAATGACATTTTGCTTTGTACACTGAATTCAAAGAGTCAATACTATAATTCCAGTTTATTTACTAAGATGTCTTGATATTTAATACACAAAAATATTTTGGAAACGTAAAGTAACATTTTTATTATTCCATGGACTTTACTGACTGATTTCAATCAAGGTAGAAATATCTCTGGTCTGAGGTAGCCTATCCCCACAGGAATGAATTGTTAGGAAAAAGAAGGTAAGAAAAAGCAACAAAAATAATGATATAAACAGTGAATAGACAGAAAAACTTTTGAATTATGATAATTTAAAGTACGAAAGGTGACCAAATGCAAGAATAATGAACATAAGGGTAATCAAATAAGCGATATTTGAGCTGGAAGAAAAACAAAAATCAATATAGGTAAACATTTTGTAGACTATAGGCTTAAAAAAAAGGGAGAATAAGAAAAACCACACCAAAGTGAAAGAGACAAGACATATTAACTGAAGACTATTAGCAAGGCGAGAAAGGAATATAAAGAGTACAAAATGTTTAAGAAAAAGGAAGAAATCCTGTAATTTGGGACAACATGGATGAACCTGGAGGGCATTATGCTAAGTGAAATAAGCCAGGCAGAAAAAGACAAATACTTCTGGTATCACCTATATGTGGAATCTTAAAAAAAAAAAAAAAAAAAAGTTGCACTCATAGAAACAGTAGAATGGTGGTTGCCAGGGGTTGGGGGTGGAGGGAGTAGGGAGAAGTTGGTAAAAGGGTACAAATTTTTAGCTATAAGATGAATAAGGTCTGAGGATCTAATGTATAATACAGTGACTATAGCTGATAACACTGTATTGTATGAATGAAATTTGCTAAGAGAGTAGAACTTAAATGTCCTCACCCACCCTCCACCAAGAAAAAACAGGTAAACATGTGAAGTGATGGCTGTGTTAATTAACTCGATGGAGGGTTTTGCAATGTATATGTATATCAAATCATCACACTGCACACTTTAAATATCTTAAAATTTGGTCAGTTATATCTCAGTAAAGCTGGGGGAAAAAAGAAGGAAAACAAGCTTTAAAATCCCACAGTTCTGACTTCAAATTTCAGTTCCATGTTCAACTAGACTGTGATCTAATTAATTACTACTCTGAGTTCAAATGTCCCCAACTCTCATGTGAAAATAATAGTATCTCATAAAATGCCTGCAAGGCTATCTTAAGCTTTTCTGGTCTATGGTACGGTAGCAGACTCAGCCCCTCTCCTGCCACATCAGTTCTCTCTCCTTCCTTGGTAATTCAGTGGTACCTGGGCATGTGACTGCTCATTTGCTGTCTATTCCCCAGCCTGTCTGCAGTTAGATGTGGTCCTGTGACCACTCACTCTCACCAGCAGAATGTGAGTGAACACTGGCTAAGACACTGGGTGTGCCTCCTCCATGCCTCTTCCCTGATTAGAACCAGTGGAGGTTCAGCCTTGACCATGTGGATGAGACCAAGGCCCCAAGGCCCTGAATGACTATATGGAGCAGAGCTTCCAACAGCCTTGACTACTCACCTCACAAAGTTCCATGAGAGAGCAGTACACTTCTATCCTCTTTATGCTCCTGGTTATTTATTGTTCTCCTTTGTTTCAACATTCTAGTCCTAACCTAATGCATACAGCCCTCTTTAGACAAACATAAACATCTCTCTCCTCCCCCTTCATATATTTCCTCCACTCTTGTGGAAAATCACTACAGATTCTGGATATTTCCATGCATCAAGAAAATGGAGTCATATTTTACTTCATTTGAAGTTCTATAACAACTGGATATTTTTACCAAATATAAAATGAGATTATTAATTTTTTTCCATACAACTTCCCTCTTAAAAAAAAAGCTGATACCTTCCTTTCTGCTTTAAGATAGTGTATTAACGGAAAATTTGAGGTACAGCATGGCTAACAGATTCAATGGCTACTGAAAAGATAATTTATTAGAGATCTCAAGAGGAAGGGGCATGCCATGCCCTGGGAGCTGTGGCCATATGCGGAAGCACCAGGGTTGGTTGGGGAGAGAGGGAAGGGAGGGCGTGTGTGTGTTGGGGCGGGGACTGTGGCACAGTCTTCATTGTTGTTTCTGCAGGAATTAGTGGGTGAGGAGGAGTAAGCAGTCTTAGGAATTGGCCAGTTTGAATAATTTCAGCAGACTCTGGGGCATAGGGGCTTCTGTAGTTGTCTAGTACCTGGCTTTGGGATGATTAGGGCAGCTAGATAATAGTCCAGAGGGTGAGAGAAGGAGAGAGTTGGGGTGTGGATTCTGGATTGGTTGGTTTATATTTGAAAAGCACATTAGTGAGTGAGCTGTTTATCATCTCTAGGAATTGCCTGACCCTGGCAGGGGCAGTCCCTCCAGGTCAGCAAAGCCCCAGATGTCATAAGAATCCAGAAAATAAAAAACATGCTTAATACACTTACCCACTTGCACAGCACTGAAAATCTGACTGGAAAATTGTAAGGACTCATTAAATGATAAACATCATTTTTATTGCATGCCAATTGTGCTTCAGCATACAAAAATATGAAAGAGTGCTCTTGGGTTCAAGATGGTGGAATAGAAAGACGTGCACTCACTCCCTCTTGTGAGACCACCGGAACCACAACTAACTGCTGAACAATCATCGACAGGAAGACACTGGAACTCACCAAGAAAGATACCCCACATCCAAAGACAAAGGAGAAGCCACAATGAGATGGTACGAGGGGCGCAATCACAATAAAATCAAATCCCATAACTGCTGAGTGGGTGACTCACAAACTGGAGAACACTTATACCACAGAAGTCCACCCACTGGAGTGAAGGTTCAGAGCCCCACGTCAGGCTTCCCGACCTGGGGGTCCGGAAACGGGAGGAGGAATTCGTAGAGAATCAGACTTCGAAGGCTAGCAGGATTTGATTGCAGGACTTCGACAGGACTGAGGGAAACAGAGACTCCACTCTTGGAGGGCACAAACAAAGAAGTGTGTGCATCAGGACCCAGGGGAAGGAGCAGTGACCCCATAGGAGACTGAACCAGACCTACCTGCTAGTGTTGGAGGGTCTCCTGCAGAGGCAGGGGCTGGCTGTGGCTCACTGTGAGGACAAGGACACTGGCAGCAGAAGTTCTGGGAAGTACTCCTTGGCATGAGTCCTTCCAGAGCCTGCCATTAGCCCCACCAAAGAGCCGGGTAGCCTCCAGTGTTGGGTCACCTCAGGCCAAACAACCAACAGGGAGGGAACTCAGCCCCACCCATCAGCAGTCAAGTGGATTAAAGTTTTACTGAGCTCTGCCGACCAGAGCAACACCCAGCTCTACCCACCACCAGTCCCTCCCATCAGGAAACTTGCACAAGCCTATTAGATAGCCTCATCCACCAGAGGGCAGACAGCAGAAGCAAGAAGAACTACAATCCTGCAGCCTGTGGAACAAAAACCACATTCACAGAAAGATAGAAAAGATGAAAAGGTAGAGGCCTATGTACCAGATGAAGGGACAAGATAAAACCCCAGAAAAACAACTAAATGAAGTGGAGATAGGCAACCTTCTAGAAAAAGAATTCAGAATAATGATAGTGAAGATGATCCAGGACCTCGGAAAAAGAATGGAGGCAAAGATCAAGAAGATGCAAGAAATGTTTAACAAACACCTAGAAGAATTAAAAAACAAACACCTAGAAGGATTAAAGAACAAACAAACAGAGGTGAACCATACAATAAATGAAATTAAAAATACACTAGAAAGAATCAATAGCAGAATAACTGAGGCAGAAGAACAGATAAGTGACCTGGAAGACAGAATGGTGGAGTTCACTGCTGCGGAACAGAATAAAGAAAAAAGAATGAAAAGAAATGAAGACAGCCTAAGAGACCTCTGGGATAACATTAAATGCAACAACATCCACATAATAGGGGTCCCAGAAGAAGAAGAGAGAGAGAAAAGACCCGAGAAAATATTTGAAGATATTATAGTCAAAAACTTCCCTAACATGGTTAAGGAAATAGCCACCCAAGTCCAGGAAGTGCAGAGAGTCCCAGGCAGGATAAACCCAAGGAGATACACACCGAGATACATAGTAATCAAATTGGCAAAAATTAAAGACAAAGAAAAATTATTGAAAGCAACAAGGGAAAAACGACAGATAACATACAAGGGAACTCCCATAAGGTTAACAGCTGATTTCTCAGCAGAAACTCTACAAGCCAGAAGGGAGTGGCACGGTATACTTAAAGTGATAAAAGGGAAGAACCTACAACAAGATTATTCTACCCAGCAAGGATCTCATTCAGATTCGATAGAGAAATCAAAAGTTTTACAGACAAGCAAAAAGCTAAGAGAATTCAGCACCACCAAACCAGCTCTACAACCAATGCTAAAGGAACTTCTCTAAGTGGAAAACACAAGAGAAGAAAAGGACCTACAAAAACAAACCCATAACAATTAAGAAGATGGTAATAGGAACATACGTATCGATAATTACTTTAAACATGAATGGATTAAATGCTCCAACCAAAAGACACAGGCTTGCTTAATGGATACAAAAACAAGACCCATCTCTCTCTCTCTCTCTCTCTCTCTCTCTCTCTCTCTCTCTCTCTCTCTCTCCCTATATATATATATATATATATATATATATATATATATATATATATATACACAACTACCTATCTATCTATCTATCTATATATATATCTGGCTTGTCCATCACTGTTGCCACCATACCCAGCACAGTGCCTGGCACAACATGGGCAGTCTGTAAATACTCTTTGAACAAAAATGAATTCTGGGTCTGGAAGGGGGATAGATGCATGATTGAGGGACTCTAATGAGACCAATTTGAAAAATGAAGCAATGTGTTTGGAAAGGGAGGTTAGAACCTTGTGTTAATTTGGAGCCTCCAAGAAGCAGACACCAAGATGCGATTAAATGTGCAGGGATTCTATTAAGGGAAGCACCTGAGGCAAAATGAGGAGGGTACAGGCAAGAAGGGTCATCAGACCATGAGTAAAGGGGAGAGAAGAGGAAGGCTGGGGTAGAAGCATCTTAGACTGCCGTGCAGTTTATGAAAGCCATCATGGAACCCTTGCATCAGAGTCAGCTCTCAGACATTTTGGTGCCCAAGTATCAGAGTCAGACTAGAACCCAAATGTTCTTTCCTTTTTCTTTTGATGGGCAAATAAATAAAACCCTTAGGAGGTCAAATGGCTTTCCCAGACTGAAGGAGAATTTGGGTTCAACCTATTCTGAGTTCAGCGATAGAGCATAAAACTTCCTGGAAAATTATGTAAAAGATACCCTGTTTGCCATATAGCTTTCTGGGAACAGGTCCAGGTTGGCACCTAGAAAACCACCTGAAGAGTGCCAGTGCCAAATTCCTGCTTTGTATTTGAAACTGCCCTTCAGCAAGGAGAAACCCTGTAATATCATGAAAAAAGTACTGGACAAGGTCATTGACCAGATGAGTAATCTCCCTGGGTTCAGTTTCCTCATAAAGTAAGAGGCCTGGACTAGATGTATGCAAAAATCCACCCAGCCCTGGGCCTGAGGATTCTAAGAACCCAGATAGGTATGGACATTGTGGCTTCAGTAATGGAGGGCATGGAAGAGTATTACTTTCGTGGGTGGGGGTGAGATAATGCCAGGGTTCACTTTTTAGAATTGTGCCAAAGGTGCCATGAGAGCACTGCATCTTGTTCAAATACTTTTGATGTGCCCAGCTCATTATTAGGCTCTGGGAATAAAACAATGAATAAGATAGTAGCTGACCTTGAAGAACTCATAATTTAGTTAGAAGACTTGGTGGGAGGTAGTGTGGGATGGGGAAAGGGGGAGGGCATTGGGGGGAGTCCTGTAGAACCTTGGGTAACCACATAATCTCTGACTCGGTTTCTTGCAATGAAATACCTACTCCTCAGCGTTGTTGGGAAGATTGGAAATAGCATAAATAAACTGACCGGGACAGCGTCTGCAACAAAAATGGTACCCACAAAATGGTCTGCAGTCATGACTAGCGTGGCAGGGTTAAGGTTGAGTGAAAATCTCTCCAGGCTGTCCCTTGCCCACCTCCAACCCTGCTCTAGATGAAGAGACTGCCTTATTGGGCTGCTCACCGGTGGCCTTCTTCAGGTGTGAAACACTGAAACACTGAGGTGAGGCAAAAGGCTGGGATGCAGAGTTAAAAATAGCTCATGGGAGAGTTAGAGGAGAGGCTGAGTAGGTCTAATAGTAAGGAATTCGGTGGGGGGAGATGAGAAGTGAAAGGAAAATGCCTCTTGGCCCTGGGAGAGGAGAGAACCGGGAGGTTGGTAAGGCTGAGAGGCTCTGGGGTAAGAGAACTGGGGAGAAGGGGGAGGGGATGTAAAAGTGTAACAAGATTTTGAATGGGACCACCCTCCTCTATTGTTGTGAGAAAAGTTAAAGAACAAAGACTTCTTTTTTGAATGCTTATGGCTGCTCGTGCCTCTTTAATCCTGATGTCATAGAAAGACATTCTAAAGACTCCCATTACATACATACATAATTGGAATGCATTGTGGTGGTAGAGGGATTTACAAAGTCCTGTTGGGTTCAAGGGAGGAGCAGGTCTTTCTCCTGAATGGGTCAGAGAAAATAAAGTATTAGATCTGTTTGAGGGCTGGCTTTGACTCTTACTGGTTGAAAGATCTTGGTAAAATCACTTCAACTTTCTGACCCTTGATTTCCTCATCTATAAATGAAGGATGGTTAAAAAAATACCCTTCTTGGGGCTTCCCCGGTGGCACAGTGGTTGGGAGTCCGCCTGCCGATGCAGGTGACACGGGTTCGTGCCCCGGTCCGGGAGGATCCCACATGCCGTGGAGCGGCTGGGCCCATGAGCCATGGCCGCTGGGCCTGCGCTTCCGGAGCCTGTGCTTCGCAACGGGAGAGGCCGCAACAGTGAGAGGCCCGCGTACTGCAAAAAACAAAACAAAACAAAACCAAACCCTCCTTAAAGGCTCTGCACAAAGATCAAATGAGGTATTGAACGTATAATATAAAATGAAGAGGCTGTTGGGAGTTCTAGTTGAGAGTATGTGTTGTGAGGTTGGATACATGTGGGTTTGAATCTTGGCTCAGGGTGCTATGGAAAGTAATAGGATATCTGCGGTACCTAAAGGTCAACGCACAGAGAGCTTTACACATGCCTGGCACAGGATAATTGCTCAAGTGTTAATAATTCTCTTTGCAAATCTTGAAGCACTGTGGCTATTACTAATTTCATAATTCTAAGGCCCAAGGGTACCAAGCTGTAGAGGTGAAAATGCACAAGGGGGAGGGGGCGGTCCTGTATTAGTTTCCTGTTGCTGCTGTAACAAATTATTATGAACAACACAAAGTTATGCTCTTACAGTTCTGGAGATCAGAATACTGAATTCATTTCCATAGGCTAAAGTCAAGGTGCGGCAGGGCTGGTTCCTTCTGGAAATTCTAGGGGAGGATCTGTTTCCTTGCCTCTTCCTGCTTTGAGAGTCTGACTCCATTCCTTGGGTAACAGCCTCCTCCATCCATCTTCAAGGACAGCATCAGAGCATCTTCTCTCCTCTCTGCCCTGCTTCTGTCCTTGCAACTTCTCTCTTGAACCCTCACGCTGCTGTCTCCCTCTTATAAGGACACTTGTGATTACATCGGGCCTACCTGGATAATTCAGAAACCTCTCCCCAGCTCAAGATCCTTAACATAGTTACCTTTGCAAGTTGTTTTTGCCAAATAAGGTAATGTGTCCACAGGTTCTGGGATTAGAATGTGGTCATCTTTGGGTAGCTGTTATTTAGGCTAGCTCAGGTACCCAGGGAACGAAAAAGGAATTTCCAAGGAAAACCTGCACATTGGGAAAGCTAATTTCAGACAGTAAATAACTACTGAAGAGTTAGTCAGAAACATAATGAAGGCAGGTGATGAGATGACGGGATATATGCATGAGCCCGGTCCCCGTGACCACTCATAGCGAAAGAAGCAGGTTGTTGACTGACTCTGTCTCCTGCCTTCTTCACCTTCCTGGTGTCTCTCAATCCCATTCTCTCTTCACGTGTGTCCCTCCTTTTCCCCTCTCTTTCCTCTTCCTCTCCTTCCTCTCTGTGTTGAGAAGCAACATGAGACTTGCTGTCATAATGACCTGAATTGAATTTTGGTTTAATCACTCCCAAGCTTTGTGACCTTGGTCCAACCACTTAACCTCTCTGAACCTGAAATACCTTATCTATTGAGATAGTTGTAAGGACAATGAACCTGAGGGGAGGGTTGCAAAACGTAATACGAGGTAACTTTTTGAGAAAATACCTGACGTGAAAGCAAGTTTTCCTCTCTCAAGAAGAGAGAGGAAATAACTGGGAGAATAATTCCCAGTCCTCCCTCCCATCTTTTTGGGGAGCAGTGAACCTCTCTAGAGAACTCCCTCTGTGCTAGTCACTCTTCTAGGCACTTTCACACATATTGTCCCATTTGTTTCTCGCAACAACCTGGTGAGACATATTTATTTACTTCCCGTTTTTGATGGCAAAGGAGACTCTGTTTCTTACTCTACTCACAGTATTTCTGGCATCAAATCTGTGGTGATTCTACCCACACCAACCAAATCTCCAGCTCTCTGGACGCCAACTGGGTGTACTATAACTCCATTCTGACACTAACTACTGAGTTAGGGAAAACCCCATAGGTTAAGGGCTCAGTCCCACAAGACTGCCCTTCCGTCAGACACCAATCACAAGTAGTGATTCTCTAAGTTACCCACGCATCTGTCCTAGTTGGCTGCAAACTGGGGTTCCCATGGTCAGGTTTGATAACTTGCTATAATGGCTCACAGAACTCAGGGAAACACTTGCTTACATTTATTGGTTTATTATAAAGGACGTAATAAAGTATACAGATGAACAGCCAGAGAAGAGGAACACAGGGCAAGGTCTGGAACCATCCTGAATACAGGAGCTTTGTTCCTGTGGAATTGGGGTGCACACCCTCCTGGTACATGGACCTGTTCACCAGCACAGATCTCTCCACATCCCAGAGTTTAGGGATTCTTATGGAGGCTTCATCCCACAGGCATGATTGATCATTAATTCAATCTCCAGTCCCTCTCCCCAACCCAGAGGATAGAGATGGGGCCGAAAATTCCAAGCTTCTAATCATGGCTTGGTCCTTCCGGTGACCATCCTGAAACTCTCCAGGAGCCCACCGAGAGTCACCTCATTACAACAAAAGACACTCCTATGACCCAGGAAATGCCAAGGGATTAAGGAGCTCTGTGTCAGGAACTGGGGGGTAGGGACCAAATATATATTTCTTATTTGTCACAGGTGAGCACAAGGGGATCCAGAGTGTTGAGGCAATTGACCAAGTCCATGTAGTAGGAGGTGGCCGAGCTGTGACCCTGGTCTGAGTCTCCTGACTCCACAGCTGTCTATGGCACAGAACCACAGTGTACATTTCACCGCTGGTAAAGTTTTAATTTCTTGCTACTTATCTTCAAAGGTAGAACAGTCAGAACATTAGATTTTTTTTCCCTTATAAAACAACAACAGGGGCTTCCCTGGTGGTGCAGTGGTTAAGAATCCGCCTGCCAACACAGGGGACACGGGTTCAAGCCCTGGTCTGGGAAGATCCCACATGCCACGGAGCAACTAAGCCCATGCACCACAACTGCTGAGCCTGTGCTCTAGAGCCTGTGAGCCACTGAAGCCCACGCACCACAATTACTGAAGGCCGTGGGCCTAGAGCCCATGCTCCGCAACAAGAGAAGCCATGGCAATGAGAAGCCCGCGCACCGCAAGGAAGAGTAGCCCCCACTCGCCGCAACTAGAGAAAGCCCGCGTGCAGCAACGAAGACCCAACGCAGCCAAAAATAAATAAATAAATAAATAAATCTTTAAAAACCCAAAAAAACCAAAAAACGAAAACCCCCACAACAACAAAAGCCTTCTGTAGTGGAGTGTTAACTCTGGGTATGGCTCTTGATGTTGTTCTGAGAGTCCACACCTGTCCCCAAAGAACTGCCCTGTTCCTGCTGCACCCAGCAGGGCAGGCGGCACAAAGTTTTACTTTTCCACCCAGAGGTACTGGCGCCTGATCATTGTAGCTCATATCTGCTGAGCTGGTCACGTGCAGGGAAGTGGATGACTAGAGAACACAAAAGCCACAATTAGTGGGAGCGGGAGTAAAAGTCATCATGGCTGTAGCTGTACCAACACGCACATCAGCAGACTCCACAGGCACCAGTGGCCACCCTAAGTCTTAGCCTGTGTTAATGAGAGGCGGTGCTGCCAGGCTATACCTCACCTATATGAGAATAGAAAAAAGGGTCCTCTCTGGACAGATGCAAACTTGGAGAGCAAAAGTTTCCTTGAGCCTGTTAGAAAAAGTCCCCCTTCCTGTGTGTAGGCAGAGTCCCCTGCCAAGGCAGACCCTGGTTACATTTTAATCTCCACCTGCCCCCTGGGGAGTATAGCACAATGGGTAAGAGCCTAGTTTCTGGGATTCGATCATAGCTCTACCACTCACTGCTGTGTGACTTTAGGCAACTGACTTAACCTCTCTGTGACTTGGTTTCATTATCTATAAATTGTGGAGAATAACTATACTTATTCAAAGGTTCTCATGAGGATGCAATGACTTAGTACACATACAAGTTAGAATTGTTCCTGGTCAAAGTAAGCAACTGTGGGCTGTGAGACAGCATTATGATCACCAGAGCTGCAAGACCATTTACTGGCAGGAAACAGAGTCCCCCATTCTCTCTCTCCTTCCAATCCCAGGCCTCGGACCTCTTTTCACCCTTCTTTTCTTCTGCCATTCTAGAAGTATCCTCACTGTTACCTCATCCTCCTTGACCCCCTGATGACACCAGTGAATTTGTCTGGGAGCTAAGCTTGCATGCAGGCATATTTAAACATATATTTGATTAAGAACTTAATCTGTCCTGTCGAGTGTATTTGTTAAGATAAAAGCTAAGTAGGGACTTCCGTGGTGGCACAGTGATTAAGAATCCACCTGCCAATGCAGAGGACATGGGTTCGAGCCCTAGTCCTGGATGATCCCACATGCCACGGAGCACCTAAGCCTGTGTGCCACAACTACTGAGCCTGTCTGCCATAACCACTGAAGCCTGCGTGCCTAGAGCCAGTGCTCCGCAACAAGAGAAGCCACCACAATGAGAAGCCAGCACACCACAACAAAGAGTAGTCTCCGCTCGCCGCAACTAGAGAAAGCCCACGTGCAGCAAAGAAGACCCAACGCAGCCACAAATAAATAAATTAATTAAATAAAATGAATAAATTTTTAAAAAAAGCGAAGCTATTGAAACAAGGAAACCTAAAATTGTAGTGGTTTAAAGAATACAGAATTTTATAATTTAGAATTACCACCAGTTACGGTTTGGAACAGATGTATAGACTCTGCCCTCAGACTGTCTTTTCAGTAAGGTAGCTTGTGCCTTCTCTAGTTAAGTCACAAGCCAGCCACTTTGTCAGGCATAGGAAATGGGGCTCATTTATATAATCTCTGAACCTAATTTACTATTCAGACCTAGTCTGGGCTCTAATAAATCTAGAACTTGTAAACAGTTCTTATTGGTATATCATACACCCAACGTATCCTACTGGCTGTGGCTCACTTTCCCCCTTGATCTTAACAATCAGTGTATTCTTTCAAGAAATCTACCACTCCAATATTTTTTCTTGCAGTGCAGTGGTTGTATCAAAGTGTCGACAGTCAAGAAAATACTACTTTTATCCTGAGACCTGATTTGGTAGCTCTCTTCAAAATTTTCTTTCCTGTGTATTAGAGTTGACAATTAACAATCGTGTGGTAGAAGGTGGCAGTGAAGAGAACTGCGTTTGTAATTGTGGTTTGTAATTGTGGTTATTGATTATTGCTGCAGATGGGTCTGGCAAAGGGAGCTCATTATCCATAAGAAGTGGTGTAAATGTTGGACACATGCAAGCAAGTATAATGCGCATACAAAGCATATACTTCACATCTGTAAAGACTCTATTTTAGATCGGGAAGATGGCGGAAGAGTAAGACGCGGAGATCACCTTCCTCCCCACAGACACATCAGAAATACATCTATCTACACGTGGAACAACTCCTACAGAACACCTACTGAACGGTAGTAGAAGACCTCAGACCTCCCAAAAGGCAAGAAACTCCCCACATACCTGGGTAGAGCAAAAGAAAAAAAAGAATAAAACAGAGACAAAAGAATAGGGACAGTACCTGCACCAGTGGGAGAGAGCCATGAAAGAGGAACAGTTTCCACACACTAGGAAGCCCCTTTGCGGGCGGAGACTGCTGGTGACGGAGTGGGGAAGCTTCGGAGCCGCGGAGGAGAGCACAGCAACAGGGGTGCGGAGGGCAAAGCGGAGAGATTCTCGCACAGAGGAACGGTGCCGACCGGCACTCACCAGCCCGAGAGGCTTCTCTGCTCCCCGGCCGGGGCGGGCGGGGCTGGGAGCTGAGGCTCGGGCTTCTGTCGGAGCGCCAGGAGAGGACTGGCGGCGTGAACACAGCCTGAAGGGGGTTAGTGCGCCACGGCTGGCCGGGAGGGAGTCCGGGGAAAAGTCTGGACCTGCCGAAGAGGCAAGAGACTTTTTCTTCCCTCTTTGTTTCCTGGTGCGCGAGGAGAGGGGATTAAGAGCGCTGCTTAAAGGAGCTCCAGAGACGGGCGCGAGCCTCGGCTAACAGCGCGGACCCCAGAAACGGGTATGAGACGCTAAGGCTGCTGCTGCCGCCACCAAGAAGCCTGTGTGCGCGCACAGGTTACTATCCACACCTACCTTCCGGGGAGCCTGTGCAGCCCGCCACTGCCAGGGTCCCGGGATCCAGGGACAACTTACCCGGGAAAACGCACGGCGCACCTCAGGCTGGTTCAACGTCACAACGGCCTCTGCCGTCACAGGCTCGCCCCTCACTCCGTGCCTCTCCCTTCCCCCAGCCTGAGTGAGCCAAAGCCCCTGAATCAGCGACTCCTTTAACCTCGTCCTGTCTGAGCGAAGAACTGACGCCCTCCGGCGACCTACACGCAGAGGCGGGGCCAAATCCAAAGCTGAGCCCTGGGAGCTGTGAGAACAAAGAAGAGAAAGGGAAATCTCTCCCAGCAGCCTCAGAAGCTGCGGATTAAAGCTCCACAATCAACTTGATGTACCCTGCATATGTGGAATACATGAATAGACAACCAGTCATCCCAAATTGAGGAGGTGGACTTTGAGAGCAAGATTTACTATTTTTTCCCCTTTTCCTCTTTTTGTGAGTGTGTATGTGTATGCTTCTATGTGAGATATTGTCTGTATAGCTTTGCTGTCACCATTTCTCCTAGGGTTCTAACCATCCTGTTTTTTTTCTTTAAAAAAATTTTTTTTTCTAATAATTATTTTTTATTTTAATAACTTTATTTTATTTTATCTTACTTTATTTTATTTTATCCTCTTTCCTCTTTCTTTCATTTCTTTCTTCGTTCCTTCCCTACTTCCTTCATTTCTTTCTTTCTTTCTTTCTCTCTTTCTTCTTTTTCTCCCTTTTATTCTGAGACGTGTGGATGAAAGGCTCTTGGTGCTGCAGCCAAGAGTCAGTGCTGTGCCTCTGAGGTGGGAGAGCCAGCTTCAGGACACTGGTCCACAAGAGACCTCCCAGCGCCACGTAACATCGAACAGCGAAAATCTCCCAGAGATCTCCGTCTCAACACCAGCACCCAGCTTCACTCAACGACCAGCAAGCTACAGTGCTGGACACCTTATACCAAACTATCAAGACAGGAACACAGCCCCACCCATTAGCAGAGAGGCTGCCTAAAATCATAATAAGTCCACAGACACCCCAAAACACACCACCAGATATGGACCTGCCCACCAGAAAGACAAGATCCAGCCTCATCCACCAGAACACAGGTAATAGTCCCCTCCACCAAGAAGCCTACAAAACCCTCTGAACCAACTTTAGCCACTGGGGACAGACACCAAAAACAACGGGAACTATGAACCTTCAGCCTGCAAAAACGGCACCCCAAACACAGTAAGATAAGCAAAATGAGAAGACAGAAAAACACACAGTAGATGAAGGAGCAAGATAAAAAACCCACCAGACCTAACAAATGAAGAGGAAATAGGCAGTCTACCTGAAAAAGAATTCGGAATAATGATAGTAAAGATGATCCAAAATCTTGGAAATAGAATAGACAAAATGCAAGAAAAATTTAACAAGGACCTAGAAGAACTAAAGATGAAACAAGCAATGATGAACAACACAATAAACGAAATTAAAAATACTCTAGATGGGATCAATAGCAGAATAACTGGGGCAGAAGAATGGATAAGTGACCTGGAAATTAGTGGAAATAACTACAGAGCAGAATAAAGAAAAAAGAATGAAGAGAACTGAGGACAGTCTCAGAGACCTCTGGGACAACATTAAACGCACCAACATTCGAGTCATAGGGGTTCCAGAAGGAGAAGAGAAAAAGAAAGGGACTGAGAAAATATTTGAAGAGATTATAGTTGAAAACTTCCCTAATATGGGAAAGGAAATAGTTAATCAAGTCCAGGAAGAACAGAGAGTCCCATACAGGATAAATCCAAGGAGAAATACGCCAAGACACATATTAATCAAACTGTCAAAAGTTAAATACAAAGAAAACATATTAAAAGCAGCAAGGGGAAAACAACAAATAACACACAAGGGAATCCACATAAGGTTAACAGCTGATCTTTCAGCAGAAACTCTGCAAGCCAGAAGGGACTGGCAGGACACATTTAAAGTGATGAAGGAGAAAAACCTACAACCAAGATTACTCCACCCAGCAAGGACCTCATTCAGATTTGATGGAGAAATTAAAATCTTTACAGAAAAGCAAAAGCTGAGAGAGTTCAGCACCACCAAAACAGCTTTACAACAAACGCCAAAGGACCTTCTCTAGGCAATAAACACAAGGGAAGGAAAAGACCTACAATAACAAGCCTAAAACAATTAAGAAAATGGGAATAGGAACATACATATCGATAATTACCTTAAATGTAAATGGATTAAATACTCCCACCAAAAGACACAGACTGGCTGAATGGATACAAAAACAAGACCCGTATATATGCTGTCTACAAGAGACCCACCTCAGACCTAGAGACACATACAGACTCAAAGTGAGGGGATGGAAAAATATATTCCATGCAAATGGAAACCAAAAGAAAGCTGGAGTAGCAATTCTCATAGCAGACAAAATAGACTTTAAAGTAAAGACTATTAGAAGAGACAAAGAAGGACACTACATAATGATCAAGGGATCGATCCAAGAAGAAGATATAACAATTGTAAATATTTATGCACCCAACATAGGAGCACTTCAATACATAAGGCAAATACTAACAGCCATAAAAGGGGAAATCAACAGTAACACATTCATAGTAGGAGACTTTAACACGCCACTTTCATCAATGGACAGATCATCCAAAATGAAAATAAATAAGGAAACACAAGCTTTAAATGATACATTAAACAAGATGGACTTAATTGATATTTATAGGACATTCCATCCAAAAACAACAGAATACACAATTTTCTCAAGTGCTCATGGAACGTTCTCCAGGATGGATCATATCTTGGGTCACAAATCAAGCCTTGGTCAATTTAAGAAAATTGAAATTGTATCAAGTATCTTTTCCAACCACAACGCTATGAGAATAGATATCAATTACAGGAAAAGATCTGTAAAAAATACAAACACATGGAGGCTAAACAATAAACTACTTAATAACGAAGTGATCACTGAAGAAATCAAAGAGGAAATCAAAAAATACCTAGAAACAAATGACAATGGAGAAACGATGACCCAAAACGTATGGGATGCAGCAAAATCCTACCTTAAGAAACAGGAAACATCTCGAATAAACAACCTAACCTTGCACCTAAAGCAAGTAGAGAAAGAAGAACAAAAAAGCCCCAAAGTTAGCAGAAGGAAAGAAATCATAAAGATGAGATCAGAAATAAATGAAAAAGAAATGAAGGAAATGATAGCAAAGATAAATAAAACTAAAAGCTGGTTCTTTGAGAAGATAAACAAAATTGATAAACCATTAGCCAGACTCATCAAGAAAAAAAGGGAGAAGACTCAAATCATTGAATTAGAAATGAAAAAGGAGAAGTAACAACTGACACTGAAGAAATAAAAAAGATCATGAGAGATTACTACAAGCAACTCTATGCCAATAAAATGGACAACCTGGAAGAAATGGACAAATTCTTAGAAATGCACAACCTGCCAAGACTGAACCAGGAAGAAATAGAAAAGATGAACAGACCAATCACAAGCACTGAAATGGAAACTGTGATTACAAATCTTCCAACAAACAAAAGTGCAGGACCAGATGGCTTCACAGGCGAATTCTCTCAAACATTTAGAGAAGAGTTAACACCTATCCTTCTCAAATTCTTCCAAAATATAGCAGAGGGAGGAACACTCCCAAACTCATACTACGAGGCCACCATCACCCTGATACCAAAACCAGACAAGGATGTCACAAAGAAAGAAAACTACAGGCCCATAACACCGATGAACATAGATGCAAAAATCCTCAACAAAATACTAGCAAACAGAATCCAACAGCACATTAAAAGGATCATACACCATGATCAAGTGGGGTTTATTCCAGGAATGCAAGGATTCTTCAATATACGCAAATCAATCAACGTGATACACCATATTAAGAAACTGAAGGAGAAAACCCATATGATCATCTCAATAGATGCAGAGAAAGCTTTCGACAAAATTCAACACCTATTTATGATAAAAACCCTGCAGAAAGTAGGCATAGAGGGAACTTTCCTCAACATAATAAAGGCCATATATGACAAACCCACAGCCAACATCGTCCTCAATGGTGAGAAACTGAAAGCATTTCCACTAAGATCAGGAACAATACAAGGTTGCCCACTCTCACCACTCTTATTCAACATAGTTTTGGAAGTTTTAGCCACAGCAACCAGAGAAGAAAAGGAAATAAAAGGAATCCAAATCAGAAAAGAAGAAGTAAAGCTGTCACTGTTTGCAGATGACATGACACTATACATAGAGAATCTTAAAGATGCTACCAGAAAACTACTAGAGCTAATCAATTAATTTGGTAAAGTAGCAGGATACAAAATTCAACACAGAAATCTCTGGCATTCCTATACACTAATGATGAAAAATCTGAAAGTGAAATCAAGAAAACACTCCCATTTACCATTGCAACAAAAAGAATAAAATATCTAGGAATAAACCTACCTAAGGAGACAAAAGACCTGTATGCAGAAAATTATAAGACACTGATGAAAGAAATTAAAGATGATACAAATAGATGGAGAGATATACCATGTTCTTGGATTGGAAGAATCAACATTGTGAAAATGACTCTACTACCCAAAGCAATCTACAGATTCAATGCAATCCCTATCAAACTACCACTGGCATTTTTCACAGAACTAGAACAAAAAATTTCACAATTTGTATGGAAACACAAAAGACTCCAAATAGCCAAAGCAATCTTGAGAACGAAAAACGGAGCTGGAAGAATCAGGCTCCCTGACTTCAGACTATACTCCAAAGCTACAGTAATCAAGACAGTATGGTACTGGCACAAAAACAGAAAGATAGATCAATGGAACAGGATAGAAAGCCCAGAGATAAACCCACACACATATGGTCCCCTTATCTTTGATAAAGGAGGCAGGAATGTACAGTGGAGAAAGGACAGCCTCTTCAATAAGTGGTGCTGGGAAAACTGGACAGGTACATGTAAAAGTATGAGAGTAGATCACTCCCTAACACCATACACAAAAATAAGCTCAAAATGTATTAAAGACCTAAATGTAAGGCCAGAAACTATCAAACTCTTAGAGGAAAACATAGGCAGAATACTCTATGACATAAATCACAGCAAGATCCTTTCTGACCCACCTCCCAGAAAATGGAAATAAAAACAAAAATAAACAAATGGGACCTCATGAAACTTCAAAGCTTTTGCACAACAAAGGAAACCATAAACAAGACCAAAAGACAACCCTCAGAATGGGAGAAAATATTTGCAAATGAAGCAACTGACAACGGATTAATCTCCAAAATGTACAAGCAGCTCATGCAGCTCAATAACAGAAAAACAAACAACCCAATCCAAAAATGGGCAGAAGACCTAAATAGACATTTCTCCAAAGAAGATATACAGACTGTCAACAAACACATGAAAGAATGCTCAACATCATTAATCATTAGAGAAATGCAAATCAAAACTACAATGAGATATCATCTCACACCAGTCAGAATGGCCATCATCAAAAAATCTAGAAACAATAAATGCTGGAGAGGGTGTGGAGAAAAGGGAACACTCCTGCACTGCTGGTGGGAATGTGAATTGGTACAGCCACTATGGAGAACAGTATGGAGTTTCCTTAAAAAACTACAAATAGAACTACCATATGACCCAGCAATCCCACTACTGGGCATATACCCTGAGAAAACCATAATTCAAAAAGAGTCATGTACCAAAATGTTCATTGCAGCTCTATTTACAATAGCCAGGAGATGGAAACAACCTAAGTGTCCATCATCAGATGAATGGATAAAGAAGCTGTGGCACATATATACAATGGAATATTACTCAGCTATAAAAAGAAACGAAATCGAGCTATTTGTAATGAGGTGGATAGACCTAGAGTCTGTCATACAGAGTGAAGTAAGTCAGAAAGAGAAAGACAAATAGCGTATGCTAACACATATATATGGAATTTAAGAAAAAAAAATGTCATGAAGAACCTAGGGGTAAGACAGGAATAAAGACACAGACCTATTAGAGAATGGAGTTGAGGATATGGGGATGGGTAGGGTAAGCTGTGACAAAGTGAGAGAGTGGCATGGACATATATACACTACCAAATGTAAAACAGATAGCTAGTGGGAAGCAGCCGCATAGCACAGGGAGATCAGCTTGGTGCTTTGTGACCACCTAGATGGGTGGGATAGGGAGGGTGGGAGGGAGGGAGATGCAAGAGGGAAGAGAGATGGGAGCATATGTATATGTAAAACTGATTTACTTTGTTATCAAGCAGAGACTAGCACACCATTGTAAAGCAATTATAGTCCAATAAAGATGTAAAAAAAAACCCAGAAAAACCTCTTTATTTTACCATCTGTTCTTCAATTTTTTACTCAAAAATCTGTGACAGAGAAGATTTGTGCTGGGGGGAGGTGGTGATGCTGCTGTACTGATTCCCCCAGAGCACCTAGAGGCCAGAGTTCATGCCCTAGTTTCTCCGTGGCTGCCAGCAGCTGCGAGAGGCAGAGGTGGATCTGTCTCTCCCTCTGCAACTGGCAGTACCATCCCGGCTCAGTGTGACTCTGTGACCTTCTTCAGGGTAGAGCTGTCTTTGGAGACATACTGTCCAAGAAACAGATAAGACAAAACAATACAAGATGCTCCATTGTTCTAGAAGGATGAGGAAATATGCATTCAATTGCACTTCACTTATGCCTTCATTCACTTATTCAGCAAATGTTGATTGCCTCCTTATTGTGTCTTACTCCGTATATTTGCCAGGATGAAGGTTAAGCAGCTAGAACAAAGAAATCCAAAAGTGCAGTGGCTTCAGAAAGAAAGAAGCCTGTGATCTTTGCAGCCACAGTCTGGGCAGTCTGGGTGGGCAGGACAGCTCAGCTACACATGGTTACTGGGCCATCTGTTGCTCCTCCATTCTGTAGACTCTGTCCTGTGATGTGTGTGGTTTGTACAATATTTAGAGCATGCCTCACTCTCCCTTTCCACGCAAGGGAATCTATTTTGACTGTTTACACTCTAGTTTTACAAACTGTAAACATGTTGAACTTAAGAGATGGCATAAAAACATTTTCATGAAATTTGTTATTGCGTATGTTGTTTTTGAGATAAATTTAAAAAACAAAGGAAAACATGTTTGTACACGAAAAGCAAGCAGTATAAACAAGTTATTTGCACTGGAGTGCAAGTCTGTGGAGGCACTGGGTGAGTATCTAAGCTAATCCTCCTGTAACTCCAGCCCAGCCTGCCCTACTGTCACAGAGCATTGACTATGCATTTCGTGCACCTCTCTGGAGAATGCTGAACTGGGTGTTGTAGATGGTGGCATGCAGTTTGGAGGAGATTCCAATCTCCTCCTGTACACAAGGGAAAGACATCTTGCTAGCAGAGGACACCAACATACCACCTGGGGGTCAGCAGGAAGGAGGCAGAGAAAGACTGGCCAGACTGATAAGGTTGTGTGTGCCCATTCCCCGACCCCCTCCCCACCAACTCTCTCCCTGCTTGCCTACTGAAGGAAAAAAATGCAAATACTGCATTGTGTGTGTGTGTGTGTGTGTGTGTGTGTGTGTGTGTGTGTGTGTGGTCAGTAGCTTTTTTATATTGGTTGCCCTTTGACAGCCTGAACTTCTGGGTCTTATCTTAGGGAGGGGCAGGCTTTTCTAAATTAATACTCAGAATAAAACAGGCCTCTTCAGTACGGCCAAAGCTGAGTTAAGAGAAGATCCAGCTTCTAGGAAGGGAAAAAGAAATAATCCGAGACAGCGATTTCCTCTAAACAAAAGAGGTAGATGTGGCCCACTCCCCTGATGACAACATAGTCATGGGGCCATAAAAGTTACAAGGGATGCTGGGAAATGTAGTCTCCAGCTGGCAGTCCTTTTGTGGAACTGAAGCTTTGTTACATGAAAGGAAGTGAGAAAAGATTTTGGTGGAGCAATTCCTCACTATGGCATGGATTTTAGTGCTACACCAAAACTCCTCCTTTTCTCCCACCTTTTACCAGAGATGTATTTATGTTTTAAAATTTCCATCATGCACAGTGAGACTGCTCACACAGAGCAGAATCTCCATGCCTCCCCTCCTCGCCCCAGAGGCGACTGCCCCATCACTTATAGAGCAAGTACAGTCCCGCCCTCACCTTCCTTCTTCCTCAGTGCACTATTCGTTTTTGCCATGAGTCAAACATTGTTACTGTGGGTTTCCAACATCCTAGTTGGCCCCAAGTGCAGCATATTCTAGCACGTGTTGAAAGTGAGTGCACACCATTGAATGCTTAGTCACCAGGAAACCACCAATTCTAGCTCACAATCCACTCAGATCCTTACATGGCTTTGGATTCCTCTATGTTAAGCCAGGAGGGACTTATATCAAGGTAATAATGATAACTATCATATATCAGGGCCTACTATAATCAGGGCTTTGGGCTTGGTGCTCTGCGTACCTTTTCTTTAATCTCTTAAACTATATTTCTAGGCAGTTTCGAGAATCACCTCCCCAAATCCTTGTTCCTTACTCTGGAAGGAACCCAAACTACAATAGTCATCTTAGATTAATCATTGTCTACTCGCAGGGCTGGGGAGAGACTCATGTAGCATATGAGTGTCCAACATTACAGGACATCAGGCTCTGATAGCTGGGTAAAATTGTTCCAAGACCCAATTTCAACATGTGCGGGAGGGCTCTTTTTCCTTCACACCATCAAGCAATTCTCAGACACCAGCTGGGTGTCCTAAAATTCAACTCACTTCTGACACTATCTACGCAGAGATAGTATCTACAGATTAAGGGTTCAGTCCTACAAGACTGCCCCCTGCAACCACTACTTCATATGTCAGTCACAAGTCCAGGTTGTCACCTGTGACCTACAAGCTATAGATTGGAGGTTCCTTCTTGGGTTTGATTAATTTGCTAGAGTAGCTCACAGAACTCAGAGAGATCTTTTATGTACTAGATCACCAGTTTGTTACAAAAGGATATAACTCAGGAACAGCCAGATGGAAGAGATACACAGGGCAAGGTATGGGGAAAGGGTGCAGAGCTTCCATGCCCTCTCCAAGCACCACTCGCCCCAAGTATCCACGTGTTCACCAAACCCGAAGCTCTCTAAACCCCATCTTTTTGGGTTCTATGGAGGCTTCGTACAGAGGCATGATTGATTAAATCATTGGCCTTTGGCAATTAACTCAATGTCTAGCCCCTCCCCAGAAATCAGGAGGTGGGACTGAAAGTTCCAACCCTCTATTCTTGGTCGGTTCCCCTGGCAACCAGCCCCCATCCTTAGGTGCTTTCCAAAAGTTACTTCATTAAGCTAGTTTTGTTGGAAAGGGACTTGCTATGAATGATGAGATACAATTTTACCTTTATGGCTCTGAAGATTTTCAAGAACTGAGGACAAAGGACCAAATGTTACAACAACAGATGTTTCCAATGCTCTTGTGCTCAGAAAATTTCAAGGGTTTTGGGAGCTGTGAGCCAGGAACTGTGGACAAAAACCAAATATATGTGAGAAATCTATTTTGGTCATCGGAATGACCAAATATATACCTTTCTTATAAATCACAGTATCACACTAGGAATAAAGGGAATAATTATTGTGTAGGCAGCTAGCAGTTGCCCCAAGGGGCTTAATGAACTCTATCTTTCTATATCCAGATTAATGCGTAGCTAGCTGTTCACATACTCTTGAACGCATCTTTTCTGTGTTTTACAGAGATGATGCTTCTGTCAGGCCAGGACTGCTGGAACGGTCACCGGGGCTGCTCACCTGAGAGTGAGTCAGAGAGGCTCTGGATGGGCCCAGTGATCCCATTCAAGTGGGACCCATTTGTTTGGCAGCCCTGTGCATCCTCAGACCAGACCAGGTGGGCTACTGGACCTAGTCAAGTCCAAACTTGGCAAAGTGAGTAGCCAAACTGCCCCTGCCCAGGGTCACTTGGCCCTTCGTGGAAGCCTCTACCTCAGTACTACTATGTTCCATTGTGATGTCTGTTTTTCGGGCTGCCTTTGAGGTCTGGGTCCAGTCCCCTGCTAACCCGTGCACAGGCTTTGCTCGATTTGTGATAAGCTTCCCCCTATGGTTAGCTGCAGCCTTGTGGATATGGCTTGGCCAATAGAAGGCACCTCTGTGCAGGTGTAGCCAGGCACAGGATCATGGTTTATGAGCAGAACTCTGGCTGAATTTCAACTCACATCCTCCCCTGCTCCCCAGTGGGCCAGGCACCCTTGTGCAGTGCGTGAGCTCTGCAGCCACACACAGCATACCTGCCAGGGGCCATATATTCACCTCTGGTTCCAAACTGCCTAGCGCAGTGCCTGGGCATGACCTTGAGAGATTTACTTAGCTTTTTTCAGACTTATTTCCTCACCTGTAATACGGTGGTTTTAATAAGGCATTGTCTAATAGGACTATTATGAGACTCAAATAGACAGAGCACGTAAAGCAAGGGCTCCGTGGTCAGGTTTCCTTGGGTCCAAAGCCTAACTGTTTTACCAAGGGGTGTGGCTTTGGGAAGGTTACTAATTTCTCTAGGCCTCCATTTTCTCAACTGGGGATAATAATAGTGCTTACCTCATGGGGTTATTAAGATTAAATAAGATAATACATCTGGAATACAAAACCTAGAATCTGGTACATATCAACCATTCAATCGAATTTAGATATTTTTACATTTCGCTTTTATGTATAGCCCCAGTGTAGTTCCTACCACGTAGTAAGTGTCAAAAAATAACTATCAGGTGATAAATAAATGGATGTGGAACCATCTGAAGCTGGTTGCTCACTTCTGAGAGAGCAGACTTAGCTTTGTCTTCAAGGACTTCCTTTGGTAACTACCCCACCCCCCTCCAAGGGGGCCTGGAGTAACCTAGGGTGACTTTGGGACTCGCAACCAGCCAATCTTCATGCTTCATCTAAGCACAGAAATTTGCACAAAGGTGGCCAAGGATCAAGTATGGCTACTTGGGGTTACCTCATCATTCATGATGACTATAGCTGCTGGAGAAGACAGGATCCCTTCTTCTGGGATCGTGAGCAATAGTGCCTAAGGCTTAGCTACCAGTGAGCAACTTGGCGACCTCATGGAGGGAGGCTGCCATAGCCCATCACCAAAAAAGAAGCAGAGCTGAGAGGCGGAGAGGAGTAACAGAGCCTTAACATCATTGTTTTAATCCTGGATCTGGCCATACCTGAAGCTACCATGGCACTTGAACTTCCCAACTAGATAATTCTATTATTTCTTTTTTTAACTGAAGATATTTTGAGTTGGTTGTCTCTCATTTGCAGCTGAAAGGACCATCTTACTAAAGCGTCCTGTACGTGATATGACTGAATGTTTGATACACAGCAGTAACAATACTTGTAATAGATAACATTTATTGAGCTTTATTAGATGCCAGGCACTGTTCTAAGTGCTTTGCATGTATCAACTCAATGAGGCCTTAGGACTGTTTGAGGTAGCTATTGTTACTCCTGTTTTACAGATGGGAAAACTGAGGTACAGAAAGGTTTCTTGGCCAGTGATTTCAGAGTCAGGATTAAACTTACACATTTGAGAGAGCACTGGACCATCCAAAAAGCTTAGCTTGTAATGTTTTTCAAATGATGCTAACACTACCTCAAACAATTTTGAACTGCCTTTAAAAAGGATTATTATTAGAGCCAGTTTATTTCAGAAAATACATATTTCAGTGTGTAATCACATTTTGTGTTTGGCTATAAGGGCATTCCTGTGCTTGCTTAATTACTTTGTTTACTCCTGTGACCCTCAATGATATTTAGCTGTTCACACAAATCAAATTCACCCTTGAAGGACACACGTATGTGACCATTGAGGGGAATGTAACATTGGCCCTGAAGTTGATCCTAAAAGGCAGACTTCCATACCTGTTTGTGCAAGTTATGCTTTTGAAGAGGACATTTGTATACATATATCACAGTGTGCTGTTTTAAAAATAATCACATCAGGGATTTCCCTGGTGGTCCAATGAGTAAGACTCCATGCTCCCAATGCAGGGGGCCTGGGTTCGATCCCTGGTCGGGGAACTAGATCCTGCATGCCGCAACTAAGAGTCCACACACCGCAACTGAGTTCTCATGCCGTAACTAAGGAGTCCACGTGCGGCAACAAAGATCCCGCATGCCTCGACTAAGACCCGGTGCAGCCTAAATAAATAAATATTTTTTTAAAGTTACAATGAAAAAAATACATAAAAAATACTTGCATCATATTATGCTCACACCTTATTATTTTTTTCTTTTAAGTAAGTATCCAACAGAGGCAAGGCATCGAGTTATTTGCTTTAGGGACTCTGGTGACTCTAGCTGGTGTCCGGAAGGTGAACCAGCTCCTCAGCTGAGCCTGAGAAAGCTTATCTCGCTCCAGAAACAGAAGGTCACGGTGGAGAAGGAAACAGTCCATTGTTGTGGCTTGCACTTGGTAAACACTGCCAGGAGTCTAACGGAAGAGACTCTGAGAAAAAGTTGCAGGAATGACTTCCACCTCTAACACTCCTAGCGATCAAATCTGGATGAAGCGTTTTCCCACGTGGAGAGATTAGGAATAGAGATATTTCCCCAGATATTATGAAAGTCATTTAAAACATCTAAAATGTTGAAAGAAGAGTACAGTATGTATCTACCACCTTTATTCAGCAACTGTTAACATTTTGTTTGTATGGGTATGTGTTTGTGTGCATGTATGTGTGTGTGCATGTGTATATATACATACGTATATATATTTAAAATTTTGCTGAAACATTTGAAAATAACTTTCAGACATTGAGACAATTTGCCCCTAAATAGTTGAGCTAAAAATTAGGACATTCTCCAGCATAACACCAACATACCATTATCACACTTGAGACAATATTCCCTAATATCATTTGTTACCTTGTCATTACTCAAATTTCCCCCAAATGTCCCTACAACTTATTTCATAGGCGTTTTTTTCTCCACCCCCTCCAAACCAGGATCTAGTCAACACATTGCATTTGTTTGTTACATCTCTTTATTCTCCTTTATGTTGAAAGAATTGTGCGCTTTAAAAAAAAAATATTGTCCCTTTGAAGAGACAGCAGCGGTCTTGAAGAAGTTTCCACAGTCTGGATTCATCTGCTTGCCTTCTCCTGGTGCCATTCACCTCGTCCCTTTTGACCAGGTATTTCCCGCAGCCGGAAGGTAGGTCCGGAGGTTTGACAAGATTCAGGTCACACATCCCTGGTGTGAGTACTTGCATAGGTGACCTGTGCACGTCAATTGCATCTCATCAGAAGTCACATAATGTCAGGGTGTCCTACTATGACTGACACTAAATGTGACCACTAGGCTAAGGTGGTAACTGCTAGAACTTTCCATTGAAATGCTATCCCCCCCATGCTTTACAATTAGAAACCAGTGGGAGATACCTTAACACCCTGCCCATACCCTGTGGGCAACAATCTTTCACTCAATGGCTTAGTCCATCCTACACACTTGAGAGCAACTCATGATAGCTTCATAGCTCTATTTCTAGAACACCTTCAACAAACTTTTTTTTGTATTTCTTATGAATTCTAGGTTATAAGCGTTCACTTAGCTGTTCTTCAGAAACAGCAAAATCTTGCTAAATGCTGATAGAGAAATTCTGCAAATACATGTAAACATTCCCTGTCAGGGACAGCGGGAAACATTTACACTTCAACATCGCCACTGGTAGTGGAGGAATCAGCTTGGCTATGAAAACCTCCTTTACTCTCCACCAGCAACCAAAGTTTTCAGATTCACAACACAGATGGGCTCCCAGCTGGCTAGTACCCCTAATACAGGGACTTTCAACCCTGATTACGCATTTGAATCATCTGGGAAACTTTAGATTTGTGTTCTGATCCATTTGGATCAGAATCTGAGGGTGAGGCCAAGCATAAGTATATTCTAAACGCTTTCCAGGTGATTCTATTGGGCAGCCCAGGTGGGAACCACTGAAAAAGAAATTACAGTTGACGCTTGAACCATGCGGGGTGTGGTGGGGAAACGGTAGGGGCGGTGACTCTCTGTGCAGTCGAAAATCAGCATATAATTTATAGTCGGCCCTCCCTCTCCATAGTTCCTCTGTATCAGCCATTCTGTGTCCAAGGATTCCACAAACCCTGGAGCAGATTGTCTTGGAGTATCTGCTACTGAAAAAAATCTGCACATAAGTGGACCTGCACAGTTCAAACTGTGTCGTTCAAAGGTCAACTGTACTTCAAAAAAAAAAAGTAATCGTAATGTCACCATGTAACATCAAGACACCATATACCTTCTTCCAGAAGGGTGGTTGTCAAAATTTGGCTACACATCAGAATCATTTGGGGAGATTTTGTTGCTTCTGATAGCCAGGTTACACCCTGTACCAATTAAATAGGAATGTCTGGGCATGGGAACCAGGCATCAGAATGTTTTCAAGATATCAGGTGGTTCCAATGTACAGCTAAGTTTTGGAACCACTGCTCCAGAGACTGTTTTCCAAAGAGAGCTTTGACTTGCTCAGGAAGGCAAGTATATTAGTTGGAAATGTTTTTGGCAAAAATTAGCAGCAAAACCAGTTGATGGCAACTAAACTAAAATTTTACTTAACAAGAAGTCTGGAGGTTGATGTCGACAGCTCAGCTTCTCTGTACACTGGTGTCCAACCGAAGACGAGACTTTTGGGTGAAGTAGAAAAGGATAGCTTTATTACTTTGCCAGGCAAAGGGGGACACAGGGCTCCTGCCTTGATGAGGAGTTTTATAACCTACTTCAAGGGTGGGGTTGCTGACAAGGTTAGGGTGTGTTCAGGGAATTCTCTGGTGGCACAGTGGTTAAGACTCTGTGCTCCCAATGTGCTCCCAATGCTCCCTGGTCAGGGAACTAGATCCCACATGCGTGCTGCAACTAAGAGTTCGCACGCCACAACTAAGGGGCCTGAGAGCTGCAGCTGAGACCAGGCACAACCAAATATAAGTAAGTAAATAAATAAATACTAACAACAAAAAAAGATTAGGGTGTGTGCAGGGTCTCAGGTGGTTGGGTCTCCTAATCTTGATGAGTTTCTCTGGTCCCTTTAATCTTGCCTCAGGTGGTTTCTTGATTAGCAACAGTTTGAATCTGCCCTTTGGAACTCAGGGAAGATCATGGAGGCTGGAGTCTTGTCTACAAGAAATGGGGGACAAAAAGGCCTCTGTGCCCGGGAGCCCCGCAGGGCCGCACTCGGTTTCAAGGTGACTCCAGGGTTTGTTCTGAGGCTCCATGATGTCATAAAGGACTCCTGCTCTGCCCCAAGAAAGACATTCTCAGCTACTGGCTTCTTGTCCTGTTTTTCTTACCTTGTGGTCACAAGATGGCTGCCGCAGCGTTAGGTATTTTGGCTTCACATCAGCTTTCCAAGGTAGAACAAAGGTGGGGTGGTACATAGAGGCTTTATTCCTCTGAGGTTCTGTCATTTTATCTGAGATAGAGACTCTCCCAACCAACTTTCTCCTGCATCTCTTTGGCCGGAGCAGGCTCACATGTCTGCTTCTAACCTAACTCTCTCAAAGGAAAATGGGACAACATGATGGTTTAGACCAAACACCGTTAATCACCTATGCCTGGAGTGCCTATACCTCCTTCCCTGAGAGGAATGGATTTCCACTCCTTGATGTTGATGTTCTGTCACCAGGGAAGAAGTGGGGTGACTGCTTGTTAGGCAGTCAACAAACTGTCTGCAATAATCAAGCAACGAAATGACTAAATGGAGGAAGAAGAGGAGAAATAGGACTTAGGAAACCACCGACTTCAGTTTTGCAAGACAGGAGCTCTAGCTATGCCTATTGCAGCAGCTCTGGCTGAGGCTGCTGGCACCGCACTGGAAATGCAGTTTGTTTGTTTTTTCTGTATTCTGAAGGAATCTTCCAGGTACTCGTTTAAAGGCCTTGCCTGGGATTCATCTTCAAACGCCATTTGAGGGATTTCGAGGGTGGCACAGTGGTTAGGACTCCGTGCTCCCAATGCTGGGGGCCCGGATTTGATCCCTGGTCAGGGAACAAGATCCCGCACGCGTGCCGCAACTAAGAGTTCACCTGCCGCAGCTAAGGAGCCTGCCTGCTGCAACTAAGACCTGGTGCAACAAAATAAATAAATAAATAAATATTTTTTTAAAAAGCCATTTGAGAAATTCCTGTTGGTGGCAATGGAAAGGGTCAGTTAAACAAGTTTGAAGCAGGGGACAGAGTTTGGCACCTGTCTTTCTCCTTTCTTCCCCACCCCAAGTTATTTAAAATAAATACAAAGTTTAACCCACAGCAGCCAAAGTTTTCTACATGACTAGTACCCACTTTCATGGTTCTGTTTATTTTTAAAAATAACAATAGCAACTTAAAAATATTTTTTTTGGTGACTGCGACTTTTCTGATGCCCTAAAGTATGTGCTTAGTCTCTGTTTTGGGTAAAGCAGCCTTGTTCATGAGAGTTCTCTAGTCTTGTAAATCATCACTGGAACCCAAGATAATATAAAAAAATAGTCTATGATCTCAATGCTCTGTGAGTTAATTCAGACCATCAAAGGGTAACTCTCCCAAGGCACAGCTCTAATCAACTTCAGTAACTAAGTCAACAAATGTAAAGCACATAAAATACTGCTTGACTTATATGAGCTCTGTATAGTGTTTGTTGTTATTGATCTGAAAACTCCTTTGAAATGAAAAGAGACCACACAGTTTACACAAAGATAGCATGTTAATGATCATCAGTGGAGAGAGGGAAAGGGTAAGAGAACTAACACCTTTTGATCGCCCTCCCTATTCCAGGTTCAGGAAAGACAATATATATACATGTGTTGTTATATTTAATCCTCACAACTAACCCCACGGGGTAAGTATTATTACAGCCACTTGACCAGTGAGGAAATTAAAGCTCAGAAAGTTGGAGTAACTTGTGCAAGATGATAAGTTAATAAGCAGCAAAGCTAACTTAGGTCTGTCTCGACCAAGCCATGCTTTTCTTAAGAAAACATGCCTCTTCTTTTTTTTTTTGACAGAGTCATAGGATGAAATATATGATGTATGGGTAAAAGCTTTAGTTATTTGTGGAAAAGGGCACAGCCATGTGCCCTTACAGCCATGGAGTTACAAAGGTAAAAAAATGTGAGTCTTGTCTTCAGAGAACTTACAGACCAGTGAAGAAACATAAGTGCCAAAAAATGATGACTATTCATAATGATAACAGCTACGATGGTCACATATTTAGAATAAGGTAGATCTTGGAAAAAGAAATTCCAAGCCAGAAGGGGATTAGAGAAAGATTCACGGAGGATATAATTTTGACACGAGCCCTGGCTCCAGGACAGGGGGGAGTTATCCAGGCAGATGGTCTGTGGGAGGGCATTCCGGGGAGAGAGAACAGTCTGTGAAAAGGCAAGCAGATTTAAGAGAGCTCTGGGAATTACAAGCAGTTTGGCTCGTGAAATTTAAAGATAAGAGTGGCAGAAAACGAGTCCCTGGGGGAAAGAAGGTGCCAGGTCCTTTATGGTTTAGCTTTTCTTTCCTTTTCTTTTTTTTTTGATAAAAATAATAATTATGTAGCGATGTAATATCATCAAATAAGAGATGACTATGAAAACACAGAGGTCCAAAAGCAATTAATATTTTAAATATTCATGCCTGCAAAAGATTGGAGATGACCTAAATGTCCACCAATAGAGGATTGGTTAAATAAAGTTTGTATATACATGAATGAAAAACTATACAGCTATTTAAAAAGAGTGAGGCAAATCTAGAGTGTCCTAGATCAGATTCTCTAGAAAGAAAAGCTAACAATTTATTTGGGTGGTACAAGCCCAGGATGGTAAGGGTGAAGCTAATGGGAAGTAAGGCAAGAGAAGGTGCAGTGCTATGTGTTCAACGAATTGCAAGGGGCACGGCGTTTCACTCAGCAGGTGGCTTGTAGGTAGGAACCATCTCAGACTAGTCCACGGAGGAGAGAAAGGAGGGAGGAGTTACTGCTTGCTCCTCCCATTTCTTGTTTCTAATTGGTGGAGGTTTACACTCCCCAGTGATGTCATCTGGCCCTTGGCAGCACCCAGGAAGCTGGGCCATGTGCCTTGCAGGTGTGTTTCATCCAGGACCCAAGGTGGGGGGCAACTAGTCTCAGGAGGAGACCAACCAAGAGAGAAAGGAGGAGCCTGTTGAGGAATTTTAAAAGGCATATAAAGATTTTTATCCCAACTACTATATTTCCTGGCTATGAAGTCTAGAAACATAGATGTATTATTTTATCATATATTATATATTTTATCTTTTAAAAAATGTATTCCTTATGTTTCTAGACTGAATGGTCACCCTGTATTTTAGTATAAAACAGGCTCCAAAATGTGCTCTAAATAAAAGACAAGGTACAGGACTTCCCTGGTGGCACAGTGGTTAAGAATCCGCCTGCCAATGCAGGGGACACAGGTTCGATCCCTGGTCCGGGAAGATCCCACATGCCATGGAGCAACTAAGCCCGTGCACCACGACTACTGAGCCTGAGCTCTAAAGCCCACGAGCCACAACTACTGAAACCCGCGCGCCTAGAGCCCATGCTCCGCAACAAGAGAAGCCACCGTGGTGAGAAGCCCGCACACCTCAACGAAGAGCAGCCCCCGCTCTCAGCAACTAGAGGAAAGCCCGTGCACAGCAAAGAAGACCCAACGCAGCTAAAAATAAATAAATAAATTTATTTATTTATTTATTAAAAAAACCCAAGGTACAGAACAGCATGTACAATACGCTAACATTGGTTCAAATAAAGAATATATGTATGTGTATTTCTGCATAGAATTTCTCTGGAGGGAGACATGAGAAACCGATAGCAGCATTTGTCTTCAGGGAGACAAATTGGGTGATTGTGGGATTAAGAGGAAAACTCCCTTTTTACCATATACCTTTTAGTGCATTTCTAAGTTTGTACCATGTCAGACTATTATTTATTAATGTAAAAACTTATATTATACTGAGAAAACCATTTTTAACGTTAGGAAGATCACACCGGAAGTAGTAAAGGGGATTCTGAAGGAGATCATTTCACTCAACAATTACAGCTGAGCATCAGGGTACCTGGATGGACGTGGCTGTGAAGGCGGCAGACCCTGCCCCTGCCTAGACAGAGTTTACGATCTAAGAGAGAGGACAGTTAGACAAGAGGTAAGGCAACCACATGGGCTCTGGAACCCTAACCAGGTGAAGATAACAAATCCTTGCTCTGAGTGCACAGTCCTTAGTGCCGAAGAAGCTTTTTATTCCTCCCACATAGCATGCCTCCGTTTCTCAATTTTATATTGTTGATGTAGAGCTAGAACAGAGGTGCACACATTTTTCTGTAAAGGACAAAGAGTAAATATTGTAGGCTTTGCGGGCCACACTGTTTCTGTCATAACTTCTCAACTCTGCTGTTACAGCACAAAGCAGCCGTGGCCAATACCTAAAACACGAGCATGGCTGTGGTCCAATAAAATGACTGGAAGTTTTGCAAGTCTGTTGGCGGTTCCAATAAAACTCTGAATGTCATATAATTTTTATGTGTCATAAAATATTATTCTTCTCCTGATTTTTATCCAACCCTTTAAAAATGAAAAATCCCTTCTCAGCTTGAGGGGATTGTTTAACTGATAGGGGTTCAAGGGAGACTTCCAGCGGGTGGGGGAAGGGTCTGGTAATGTTTCTAGTTTTGACCTGGATGATGGTTACCTAGATGTGTTTACTTTGCAAAAATTAATCAATTATGGTTTGTTAATCTTTCTCTGTATACATAAGTTTTTCAATTAAAAGGTTTACTTTGAAAAAGGAAAAAAAAATCCCTTCTTAGCTTGCAGGTGGTACAGAAACAGGCAATGGGCTCTATTTCACTTGTGGGCTGCGGTTTGCTCACCCTTAAGGCAAAATATAGCTCCCATGTTCAAATTCCAATTCTGTTCCTGTAAAGTCCCAGCACCTCTCCAAACCGTTAGCTGGCTCTAGGAGCTAGCTCTGCTGGTCTACTAAACCTTTATGGTTCTGCTGCTGTTGCCTTGATTTGCATTTCATTTTGGTTTAACTAATTTGCATTTGTTCTCCCTAACGCTGCCACTCTTATTCTTGCCGCATCGTGTGCTGATTTGTAATGGTGTCCTGCGCGGCCATAAAGATCACTAAAGAAGATGTAATTCTTTTGTGACTGCTGGTTAATTCATTTCTGGACATTAGAACCACTTTTATGAGCCCCACACCATAAGCCATATGGAATATTATTATGTGTTCCCTAGAGCTTCTGTTATTGCCATCTGTCTGTGACTTCCTGTGTGGTTCCTCTGGCAGCAAGGAAATCATCCGTCAAAACGCTTCTATAAAGTAAGTTTTAAAAACCCAGTTCTAAATAACATCTGCCTCTGAAATGAGATGTACATTTTCAAGGCTTAAACGTTTGAAGCACATTAATAATGACCCCTATTGTGGAGCTGCAGTTGAAAATGATAAGAGTGTATTGTAGTCCGTCACCCGGGTAACATCCAGATACAAGCACTGCCAACGCGGCAAAACCCTCCACAAGTAAATCTCTAAAATCTCCCATTTTGAGGACTCTCACATGTTAGTCAGACCTTGGCATTCTGCCTAAGCTAGGCCTCTGTTCTTAAACACACCCAGAGTTTTCCATTCTTAACAGCCGTTGTTGTTTTTGTTCATTTTGTTGTTGTGTCCCTAGTATTTAATACAGCATGGAGCACTTAGTAGGAGTTCAATGAATTTGTGTGGATCTGAACCGAAATGTTGAATTACACCCCGTGAGTTTCTCAGTTACATCTCCACCAGTATCAATGATGGGGTTTTCACTCAGTGACACTGGTGATTGTTTGCAAAGAAAATGAATTGTCTGTTATGTTGTCTTGGTGGCTGATTACGAATGTATGTAAGATGCATATTTATATTAAGAATGTGGATGAGATATTCAGAGTAAAGAAGTTTTAGATCTTCAGATGAATGCATAGTACAGATTGCTCAGGATCACCAAATGTGGATGAAAGTGTCTTGACCTCTTAGTGAGATCTTGGTTTAAACACTCGCTTTTGACAAGCTCTAAAAATATTTAAAAGCAAACAAACATAGGAAAATACCCTCCTACCATCTTGGATCTATTTTAGTCTCTGTGAAACAAGAACAATCATCCCTGCACCAGGGAATACAGATGTGAAGAGAAAGACAAGTCATTTTTAAAGGCAAACACATGAGTGGCCCCCGTAAGGAGAGTGCAGGAGTACTCCTCAGCTTGAGCGGGTTTAAGAATCAGGTGGAAGGCGTGTTATACATGCAGATTCCTGCAGCCCACCAGAGAGATTCTGGTGTGATAGGTCTGGGTTTGGGTAAGGGACTCTAGGGATTTACTAAAGTTCCTAGGAGATTCCAATGCAGGTGGTGCATGAAACAGGCTGTGAGAATACCGACTTATGGTTTAACAGGGAAGATAGAAAAGAAAATCAATAATTAATTTCAGATCCCCCAAATAAGTCTGCTTAGTTTGTTCAAGTGGTGTTCACAGGCTGTGGGAAACTAGTGAGATGATGAGATTGAGAAGGGTACAACAGTGGTACAAGGGGTGTGTTCTCCCCTTACTTCCCACATTTCCTGTCCTTTCCACTGGTGACTCTAATCCTAGGTTTCTTTCCAGAGTTGGCATATTTGTTAGGATTCAGTTGGGTTCTGTGTGTTACCAAAAAAAAAAAAAAAAAAAAAAGGCAGTGCTTACACAAGGTAGAAGTTTATTTTTCTTACTTGAAAACAAGATCCAGAGTTAAGTGGTCTAGGTTTGGGATGGTGGCTTCACTAAGTTGCTAAGGATCTGCCAGGAGACTTTTAGTTCTCCATTCTATCATCCTGAGGGTGTGGGACCCTCAACCTCATGGTCCAAGATGGAAACTATAACACCATCAGTCACAGCATCGTTCCAGGCAGTGAGATAGAGATAAGAACGAGTAAAGGGAGAACCAGCTATCCTTTAAGGAGGCTTCCTAAAATTTGTCAGGCCTTTCTGTATATATCTCATTGGCTAAAACTTATTCATATTGGCTCACCTAGCTGCAAGGAATGCAGAAATGTATTGGTTATTCCCCAGGCATCTATACGCCAAGATAAAGATCAGTGTTTCTATTAGTAAGGAGTAAGGGGAGAATGAATGATGGGGTAGGCAACCAGAAATATCAGGTCTAGGTGGGATCCTGGGGCTTGAAGATTGTTTCACTGGGCCTGGACCTCTGGCCACAATGACTCCTGCTGCTGCGTGATGTTGAAGCACCCTAAGAACTGACACAGCAGAGAAAACCCGGTGGTGCTGGGAAGTAACTGGTAGAGGACTATATATAGTTCAGGGGTTGCCAGACACAGGTTTTCTAAGTTCGTAGCATATGAGTGCCCTCTGCCCTCTGTCTTCTAAAGTTCATTTCCCTCACTGTACCCACATCTATAAGAGATACAGAGACAACACTTCTGAACAGAATTCACGTTCCAGATTTGAGACTAAATAGCCTATAACTCTCAGTAACTTGGCTGCTAAAGGCTTTTGTTTTTATTGCTCTAAAACTCAGGTAATTTCTGATTTAGCTACCTCCCTCATACAATTGTTTTGCTTAACAAATGATGCATGTGAAGTGCTTTTAAACTTTAGGGCCAGATTCACATGTATATTATTTTGAAAAAAATACCCATCAAATGTAGTCTAAAGATAATGAAAGTAGTTTGGATTATTTAAATTGGGTTCATACACCTAAAACTTTAATTTAGAATTTCCCATTAGCAGGTTATGTGAATAATTAAAATTTCTAATTTAACCTGAAGGAATTTTCTCCTACTGAATTTTTAATGAAATATCTAAACTATGGCTATCTCAGCTACTGCCCCCAGTTCTTCCTGATTCATGTAGCTCATGAGCACGAGAAATCATCTCTCTCGGAACTGTTCGTTCTTGAGAATCTTCTCATTTCTTCCTTACATCAAATTCAGATACTTTATATTGATTTATTTATCTTTTAAAAAGCTTTATTGAGGTATAACTGACATACAAATAACTTCACATATTTAATGTATACATTGTGATGAGTTTAGACATAGGCAAACACCCATCATGCCATCACCAAAATCAAGGTACTGAACCTATCTATTACCTCCAAAAAATTCCTTGTTTTCTTTTCTGGGTTTGAGTGTGTGTGTGTGTGTGTGTGTGTGTGTGTGTGTGTGTGTTAAGAAGTCTTGACATGAAATCTATCCTCTTAACACATTTTAAAGTGCACAATACCATATTATTAACTATAGGCGCTATGTCATACAACAAGATCTCTAGAATTTATTCATCTTGCATAACTGGAACTTTACAAGACTGCTCAGAAACTAGCTGAGCAACTGTCTGCTCGTTGTTTATCTCAGTGTACTTCCGGTGAAGGTATATTTAGTGCTAAAACAGTCTCAGAGAAATTGAGCCTCAAGGTTCAGACGGCTGCTTTATTCCTACAGACCCCTAAGCCCTTACGTTAACAAGTCCCTGGGCTTGGCTCCATATAAGGACCCAGGTTTGTAGACTAAGGTGAGGGAGGCACGGGCATTCTTGCCTTGCCTGTAAGAATCTCCCCTCATCCAAACTGTGCCCGTTTGCCAAAGCTCAGCACGAATACCACACTCTCCATTAAACCAAAAGTGATTTCTTTCTCTTCTGAGTCATGAGACTAATTCATGGCTTTCTTGTGGCACCTACCTTACTCTGATGTGACTTATAGTGGTTTGTATATGTATCGTGTCTCCAGTCGACTGTAAACCATGAGCAGAGACTGCGCCACACATCTCTGTATCTCTTGCAGCCCTGAGCACAGAGCCCAACTCATGCTTAAGGAACAGAATCTGGACTTATGCTGCAGGCTTCATCCACCTTTCATTCATTCAGCAAGTAACCATTAAGCACCAACCATGGGTCAGGCCCTCTGATGTGTATGGGTGACACAGCAGTGGACAAGAAAAACCACATCACTCTCTAAATTGAGTCCCCTTCTAGAAGCTCTAGACAGGCACTGAAAACATAAGTAATGAGAAATGCTTTGCAGAGGCTTGAGAGAGAGATGTGAGAGGGAGAGAGCCATCCTTTGGACTGAGTGTTGAATGAAGTACTCCCAGAGGAGGACATTGGAATGGAATCTGAGGATGCGAAGGAAGCTACGTCTTCAAGAACCGGTGGCAAGAGAGTTCCAGCTAGAGGGAACCGAAAGTGCCTAGAGCCAGGAGAGCACAGGAAGTGGAAAGGGGACCAACATGGCTAAAATGGAGTAAACAAGGGAAAGCAGGGGAGGAGATTTTAACAACCACATTTTGGACTCTAGTTCAGATGCCATACTGCAAAACACCTTTGTTCAAACATATAACCACTGATACATGAGAAGCTAATGTATATTTCAAAAATAAGTTAACTGGAGAATATGGTACCCACCATCGGTTGATAAGAAAGTTTTGTCAGTTTTAAAGACAGGTTCCTTCCTGTTGCATTATATTTTAGAATATAATATTATTTTAATTATATAATAACTGGATTAACTGTCTAACAAGCCAAGACCCTATCAATAGTTACAGTATGAAGAAATATTTTCAGGACTCAGCTTGCCCTTGGTGTATTTCCGCATGTCACACTACACCAGATGTTCCATATTGTCACTTCAGTTTTAATTAACTGTAGGGAGTGGTGGCACTAGTTGGAATTAGTTTATTAATGCAAATTTTCCTTTATTGTGTCGAAAGCCTACTGGTGCAGATCATCTGAGTGTGATTAACTGCTTCAAGGAGGGTGCTGCTCACGCCATTGGCAACGATGCTGATCTGTGAACTAGCGTTTCATCCAAAGATAATATAAATTTAGCTAAAATTTTACAGAATAACTTATTAACACTGGCTGCTAATGAAGCACTGAGATGAATTATTTTGGGTAAGAGTTAATACATATCTTGAGCTTACTAAAATTGCTTTGATATCTCTATTCCATTTTTGTCAACATACTTCTGTGACACTGGTTTCTCTGCTATGCGTGTTAGTAAGACAAAATATGGAAGCAGTTTAACTCATCCTCAAGAAGTAATGCTGTTACCATCTAACCCATATTGGCTATATTAACAAAAAGGAAGCCGCTTATTTTTCCCATCAAAGACTTCAAATATTGATATGCATGTAGGTGTTTGTTCAAAATGTTTGTTCATTTGCATAGAGGTGTTTAACAGAAGAAATCATTTTTTCCTTCATCACGTGAGCAGGGGCTGCAAACTTTCGGGAGTGGGCGGAAGGATGAGGTGATGTATAAACTGAATCCAGTCAAGTGGGCCATGTAACACCTTCCTTCCTTGAAGTTGAAGAGTTATGGCCCAGAAACTTCAAATGGGCTCAGAATGTAAGGACAAACAAACAAAACCAGAAAAAGACTGAGGGAGAGAAAGAGAGAGAGTATGTCCCGTCTGGGTCACCAACAAAATCCCAGGCAGCTGACCAGTCGGGTCATTTGACAATCTCGAGCAAAGCAAAGGCAACAACTTCAAAAATTGTATGAAAAGGTAGTCACTCTTGGGCTTCCCAGGTGATGCAGTGGTTGAGAGTCCGCCTGCTGATGCAGGGGGCACGGGTTCGTGCCCCGGTCCGGGAAGACCCCACATGCCGCGGAGCGGCTGGGCCTGTGAGCCATGGCTGCTGGGCCTGTGCGTCTGGAGCCTGTGCTCCGCAATGGGAGAGGCCACAACAGTGAGAGGCCCGCGTACCGCAAAAAAAAAAAAAAAAAAAAAAAAAAAAGGTAGTCACTCTTTCCTTTCAAATTATGAAGAACATGGAGACACTTCTTAGTGGGTAAGCATCTCTCATCCTTGGGAAGATTTAGAATTAAGAAGAGAAATGTTCAAGAGAATGAAGCACTTAGTGCTAATATTTATTAAGGTGGAAGGATCAACACATGTTTGGGAAGAAGTCAGGGTCACCACCCTTCTCCACCTCTCTCTCTCTTTGGGTCAGAAGGATATCCTGTGGCCCTGGAGTGAGTAAGAGCTTCAGCTTCAGATCTGAATGAATATGGGACTTAACCCTACCACCATCACTTCCAGAGGTGTGATCTGTAATAAGTTCTTTGCTTCTCTAAGCCTCAGTTTTCTCATCTATATAATACTCCTCACCTGAGAGCATTGTAAGGCTTCGAGAACACATGCAGAACATTGTTACAGAATAAGTGCCTGGTACAGAGCAGTGGCTCATTATCTGTTGCCGAGTAACAAACGACACCAAACTATTGGTGTTAAAACAACAACTTTCTGGATTCTGTGGACCAAAAATTCAAAAAGGGCAAAGCAGAAACAACTGTTCTCTATGATGTCTGGGGTCTCAGTTAGAGCGACTCAGATTGGGGGGTGGGTGGGTGCTAAATCGAATGGGGGGAGGCTGGAATCGCTGGAGCCGGAGGATCCACTTTCATGATGGCCTCTTCGCTCAAGTATCCAGTGCCTGGACCTGAGATGGCTGAAGAATGGGCCCAGCTAGGGCTGTTCACTGCAGAGCTTACATACAGCCTCTGCACATGGCTTGGCTTCCTCAGAGCATGGCAACCTCAGGGTAGTCACACTTCTTACAGGCAGCTCAGAGCTATGAGTTAATATCAAAAGTTACTGTGGCAGTTTTAAAACATGGCCCCAAATTCTTGATACTCCTCTCATCAAGAAATCGCTGATGAGTCTTTTGGGAAAGGAACGCATGAATACCATAAAACCTCCCCAAATCTGTTATTTACTACATGAGTAATGCAGTCGTAGGAAGAGTGATAACTTACTAGAATTTCTTGAGGTGGGTAATGTATGAATTGGGGATTTGAAGATTTTACATCTGGTCCCTAATTCTCCTCCGCTCATAGTGACGCTTGGGTAGGTCTGTTCCAAGCCTGTGCCGGCCTCCTCCCGTCTTAGAGCTTCTGCCCCCTGGGGCAGCTTCTGCCCTTGCTCTGGTTGTGATGGCCACTGGTGAGCTCCTCGTCTGCCCCTGCATCCTCAAGCCTCCTGGCTACTGCTCTGACTCCTTCTCTGCCTTCAGTTGAGGGCGCCTGTATTCTTCTGAGGTCACAATAATGGGAGGCCGGGAAACACAGGTGACCTGTAGAGATTTGTGTGCAAGTGCAAAGAATGACGAGGAGGGTCCAGACTGTTCAGCCTTTACTGTAAGGTCAGCACCAAGTAAAACTGTGTATTTGTTTCTTAAAAGGAAGGTATCTTGAAGACACTGAAGACTTTAAAAGCACAGCGCTATCACTGCGCAAATGCACACTCACATACATTTATATACAATGGTTCTCTTAAGAAGGTCATTCACTCTATTGTTTTTTCTTTTCCCTGGCAGGCATCACTGGCTTATGCACTAGCTAGTTAACCATTAAAGGGCCTTCCTGCTGTGGTTTATTCAAAGAGTTGAGGTGTCTCCCTCTCTGCCTACTGAACTCACTGTGGGTAGGAGATAATGAGGATGCGGCCAAGGTCATGGGCATTTGACACTGCTGCCTCCTGGTCACCCTGGGCATTCCTGGCTCTTTTTCAAGTGACTATTTGTTGTTTAACCCAGAAGAATCAGGAGGCCGAGTGGGCGAATCTGTGCAAACATCACCACATCTGAGGTGCACTCAGGCCCTGTGTAAGCGGCATCTAACGTCAGGAGATAATTGGGCAGTGGGGAACCTAGAATTCAAGGGGTATCTTTTCCCTGAGCTTTGCTTTTTTGTGTCCTCTTGGTAGGCATCCATTTTGCCTCTCAGCTTGTTAAGCGCCTGTATGCTGAGCCTATTTCTTTACTTTGTAATTTTTATGGCGATTATAATTGAGCTTAATAGAGTCTCCTGGAATCCTACAGGCTTTTGAATGTTGTGTCTCCGACTAAGGTTAGATTTAAGAGCTTCTTCCATATAAAGTTTTTACTTTAGGAGTTGTTCTGGAATTTGTTTGGAAACCACACACTGAGTCAGAATGAAAGCATTTAAGAACATCTCCCTAAACTGAATATGGTAGGAGAGCGAATGCAACCAAGGAACATGCTTGAGGAACAAGGTTTGATTGCTGTTCAGTAAATTTTGGGATTTTGAATATTTTGTGTTCATCTTTTCAGGTTCCTTTGACATTATAATTTTTTGATAGACTGCTCTTGTCTTAAAAAATTAGGGAACTGGGATTTGCTAAGGAGAATTTAGTTTACAGTCAAATGTAGTTGTTGATCATCATGTTGAGGACATCAGAGCTTTAGTGAGGTGGTTCACTGGGAAGACCAAACATATAGGTTAAATGATAAACATTTCCTACAGAAACTGGCAGTTGGCAAGCATGTCAACTACTTTAATCCCATTCTCACTCGAGGAACTGGTAAATTTCCTCTGGTCCAAGTGGCCATAAGTTCCTTTCTGTTGTTGATGGCTGCTCTGGTAATCACAGCTTCCTTCTGAACTATGACAAAGAAACTCTTAATCAAACTAGTCCATCTGTGTTTAAGACTTTCTCCAGTCTTAAAAACACAAATTTCATTTGCAGATTATCTATTTAGGCAGTTAATTTGCCACATTCCCTGTAACATACACCAATTCATGTAGTGTTGTTTGTTTTCTGAGGAAGGGTAACCCTGGAGAAGTCCCTGGATTAACAGATATTACATTTATTGTGGCCTTTTTATCACTTTAGTTCCAGCCCTGGGGTTGTTAAACAGAACTCTATTTTATTATTTATTATTAAAATTTTATTTTTAGTTCGGCTGTGTTGGGTCTTCGTTGTTGCGCGCAGGCTTTCTCTAGTTGTGGCGAGCGGCGGCTACTCTTTGTTGGAGTGCACGGGCTTCTCATTGTGGTGGCTTCTCTTGTTGCAGAGCACGGGCTCTAGGTGTGCGGGCTTCAGTAGTTGCAGCATGTGGGCTCAGTAGTTGTGGCATGCGGGCTCAGTAGTTGTGGCTTACGGGCTCTAGAGCGCAGGCTCAGTAGTTGTGGTGCACGGGCTTACTTGCTCCATGGCACGTGGGATCTTCCTGGACCAGGGATCGAACCCGTGTCCCCTCCATTGGCAGGCGGATTCTTAACCACTGCACCACCAGGGATGTCCCAGAACTCTATTTTATATTTACTCTTCCTGGGACCTCTATATGGATAGTTCACTTGGGAGTAAAGAAAGATTTGCCTGGGAGCTTTATCAAACCTGGATCTCAGAAGACAAAGTGGTCAGGCTACTTCTTCAGATGGTTCATCTGTACCATTTTTCTAGATTCCACATATATACGTTAATATACGATATTTGTTTTTCTCTTTCTGACTTACTTCACTCTGTATGACAGTCTCTAGGTCCATCCACGTCTCTACAACTGACCCAATTTTGTTCCTTTTTATGGCTGAGTAATATTCCATTGTATATATGTACCACATCTTCTTTATCCATTCGTCTGTTGATAGGCAGTTAGGTTGCTTCCATGATCTGGCTATTGTAAATAGTGCTGCAGTGAACACTGGGGTGCATGTGTCTTTTTTTTTTTTTTTTTTGCGGTACGCGGGCCTCTCACCGTTGTGGCCTCTCCCGTTGCGGAGCACAGGCTCCAGACGCGCAGGCTCAGCGGCCATGGCTCACGGGCCCAGCCGCTCCGCGGCATGTGGGATCTTCCCAGTCTGGGGCACGAACCCGTGTCCCCTGCACCGGCAGGCAGACTCTCAACCACTGCGCCACCAGGGAAGCCCGCATGTGTCTTTTTGAATTATGGTTTTCTCGGGGTATATGCCCAGTAGTGGGATTGCTGGGTCATATGGTACTTCTATTTGTAGTTTTTTAAGGAACCTCCACACTGTTCTCCATAGTGGCTGTATCAACTTACATTCCCACCAACAGTGCAAGAGGGTTCCCTTTTCTCCATACCCTCTCCAGCATTTGTTGTTTGTACATTTTCTGATGATGCCCATTCTGACCAGTGTGAGGTGATACCTCATTGTAGTTTTGATTTGCATTTCTCTCATAACTAGTGACGTTGAGCAGCTTTTCATGTGCCTCTTGTCCATCTGTATGTCTTCTTTGGAGAGATGTCTATTTAGGTCTTCTGCTCATTTTTTGATTGGGCTGTGTTTTTTTAATATTGAGCTGCATGAGCTGTTTATATATTTTCGAGATTAATCCTTTGTCTGTTGATTCGTTTGCAAATATTTTCTCCCATTCTAAGGGTTGTCTTTTCGTCTTCTTTATAGCTTCCTTTGCTGTGCAAAAGCTTTTGTGTTTCATTAGGTTCCATTTGTTTATTTTTGTTTTTATTTCCATTACTCTAGGAGGTGGGTCAAAAAAGATCTTGCTGTGATTTATGTCAAAGAGTGTTCTTCCTATGTTTTCCTCTAAGAGTTTTATAGTGTCCAGTCTTAAAGTCTTTAATCCATTTTTTTAAAATTAATTAATTTATTTATTTTTGGCTGTGTTGGGTCTTCGTTGCTGCACACGGCCTTCCCCTAGTTGCAGAGAGCAGGGGCTATTCTTCATTGCAGTGCATGGGCTTCCAATTGTGGTGGCCTCTCTTGATGCAGAGCACAGGCTCTAGGCGTTTGGGCTTCAGTAGTTGTGTCTTGTGGGCTCTAGAGCGCAGGTTCAGCAATTGCAGCATGCGGGCCTAGTTGCTCCACGGTATGTGGGATCTTCCCAGACCAGGGATTGAACCTGTGACCCCTGCATTGGCAGGCAGATTCCTACCCACTGCTCAGTTTTCCCAGCACCACTTATTGAAGAGACTGTCTTTTCTCCATTGTATATCCTTGCCTCTTTTGTCATAGACTAGTTGACCATAGGTGTGTGGGTTTATCTCTGGGCTTTCTAGCTTGTTCCATTGATCTGTATTTCTGTTTTTGTGCCAGTACCATATTTTCTTGATTACTATAGCTTTGTAGTATAGTCTGAAGTCAGGGAGTCTGATTCCTCCAACTCTGTTTTTTTCCCTCAAGACTGCTTTGGCTATTTGGGGTCTTTTGTGTCTCCATACAAATTTTAAGATTTTTTGTTCTAGTTCTGTAAAAAATGCTATTGGTAATTTGATAGGGATTGCATTGAATCTGCAGATTGCTTTGGGTAGTATAGTCATTTTCACAATATTGATTCTTCCAATCCAAGAACATGGTATATCTCTCCACCTGTTTGTGTCATCCATATATTTTTTTTAACGTTGTCTTTTTCTTACTGAATTCTGGCTTGCTGTGTTGGTTATCTATTATTACATAACAAATCATATGAAAACTTAGTGCCTCAAAACAGCAATAATCATGTAAATATTCTCTCTCATGATTCTGCGAGTTTACTAGGCTCAGCTGGAAGTTCTCACTTTGGGTCTCTTGTAAGGTTGCTTTCAGATGGTGACCAGGACTGGAATTATCTGAGATCTCGATCATTTACATGTCTGATATCTGGGCTCAAACAGCTGGAGACTGGAATAGCTGGAGCTCCTCAGGTGTCTCTCTATAACTTGATGTAGTTTTGTCTCCTGGTGTCTTTAGTGTAGGGCTTCAGGACTTCCTACATGGCGGCTGGCTCAGAGTTCCAAAAGGCACATGTCCCAAGAGAATGATCCAGGTAGAAGTTGAATCACTTTTTATAGTCTAGCCTCAGAAGTGACATAGCATAACTTACACCATTCAATATTAATCAAGGCAGTCACAAAGGCCCACCCAGTTTTAAGAGAGAAAACAGACTCCACCTCTTGATTGGGGGAGAGGCAATTATTTGGAAGAACACATGGGGCTGAAAATATCGTTGTGGCTATTTTTGGAAAATGTAATCTATTGCAGTTTGCCATCTGGCACAATTCACATTCCTCTCATAAGCAAAATATACTACTTCCTTCCTTCCCAAAGATCCCCCAACATCTCATCTCATGACAATATCTGAAGCCTGAACGTCTATAAGACGAGCTCATCATCTTAATCTGGTCCAGATGTGGATAAGGCTCCTCAGGTACAGTTCCTGGAATACCAGCCCCCTCCACCCCCATCCCCATCTGAAGACTTGTGAACAAAAGTTACCTGCCCTGCATATTCCCAACATACAACAATGCAACAGTCATAGGCTAGTTGCATTAAACCCTCTTGGTCAAAAAGGGGAGAAATTGGAGGCACACAATTGTCGCTGGTCTGAATTCTAGCTGGGTAGATGTGGGGCTCAGTCCTACTTCCTGGGAATGAATCTCTGTGGCTCTTTGTTCCAACCTCTGGGCTCTCAGTTCCACCCTCTGGATTATCCTTCCTCCTGCAATAAATGTAGCCTGTGTTTACAGCTGAGTAGTTTTCTCAGCCTTCTTCCTGTCCATAGATGTTTGAAGGTCCCCAAACCTCTTTTTATTGTGTACTGTCTTGGTTCATTTAGTCCAAGCTGCTACAATTCCCTTAAAAAACTTTATGGATTTCTTACAAATCGTTTTAGAGTCCAAACATTATGCAAAACCATACCTCCAAGTCATTTCAAAACAAGCCCTTGCCTATCATCGGCTCTCTGTAAATCTGCTGTAAGAGTCAGGCTCCCAGTAAAACCGAACTCCCTGTAAACTAACTGAATTTCTGAGAAGCCCTATTACTTAAGATCCTCATCATTAAGGGCTATTTGTCAGTTTGCAAGGGTCTATGACATACTACCATAAGGTCTTAACAAAGACACTTCATGACACTCCCTCAGTTTCATCTTTAGACCATTTTTTCATGATCATGCCCTGGATGTGATCTCTGCCTGAAGCCATTTCTTAATTTTAGCATTTTTATTTTCCAACTGGAGAGTCTGGGAACGAGAAATAATTTCATTTTTGAACCCAGTAAGTCCCAAGTCCTTTATAATTACCAGTTTATTTCTCTCCTTACTTAGTTTATCTCTCTCCTCACCCATTTTACTGTAGGCAGTGAGAAGAAGCCAGGTGACATGCACAACACTCTGTCTGGAAATTTCCTCAGCTATGTCACCTACTTCGTTAAGTAGATTTTCTCTTTTCCAGGTAACCATAGGTTACGGTGTTGTTAAATTTTCCATCACTATATCATAGGGTTCCTTTGCTCCCAGCTTTCCAAACATTTTCCTCACTTGCTTTAAGCTCTCACCAACTGCATACTCAAGGCCCTCATATTTCACAACAGCTTCAAGGCCCATCCAGCTTCTGCCCAATTCCTCCTCCCAAAGGTGCTGTCACATATTTTACGTTTTGTTATGGCAGCAGCTCACTTCTATGTACCAGACTTTTCTAGTTATCTATTGCTGTGTAACAAACTACCCTAAAACTTTGTAGTTGAAAATGACAACACTCATTTATTTCGTTTATGCAACTGCAATTTGGACAAGATTCAACAGGAAAGGCTTCTCTGCACCTCCCTCCCCCCGCACCCAGCATCAGTTGGGGCAGCTCAACAGTGGGCAGGAACATTTACTCTTGGGTGACTCACTCACGTGGCTGGCAAGTTGATGCTGCCTGTTAGCTGGGTTGAGGGGTGGAGGCTTTTGTTCCTACCCAAATGGGCTTCATCATATGGCTTATATTTCTCTACAGCATGGTGGCTGGGTTCCAAGGGTGAATGTCCCTAGACAGGTGGAAACTATGGTTTTTTATGGAAAAAAACATAAAAAGTGGAAGTCCCATAGCATTGCTTCTGCCATATTGCATTAGTCAAAATAGTCACAAAGGTCCATCCAGATTCAAGGGAGGGACAGAAACTGTCCCTTTTGATGGAACGGTGGCAAAGTTCTGAATGAGCATACAAGACGGGGAATATTATTACAGACATTCTGGAAAATATAATCTGCCACGCTTTCCTTTTCACACTGCTAATAGTATCTTACAGTTAATAAAATCTCTTGATTTTAAGGAAGTCCAATGTACCCACCTTTTCTTTTTCTTTTTTTAATACATTTAAAAAAATTGAAGTATAGTTGATTTACAATGTTGTGTTAGTTTCAGGAGTACAGCAAAGTGATTCAATTATATATATATATTTTATATTCAGTGATATATATATTCAGTTATATGTATATATGTATATATTCAGAGTCTTTTTCCTTATAGGTTATTATAAAATATTGCGTATAGTTCCCTGTGCTATACAGTAGGTCCTTGTTGGTTATCTCCATCTTTCATTTTATGAGTAATTCTTTGTGTGTGGAGAAAAGGTAAACTTCTTACACTGTTGGTGGGAATGTAAACTGGTATAGCCACTATGGAGAACAGTATGGAGATACCTTAAAAAAACCAAAAATAAAGCTACCATATGATCTAGCAATCCCACTCGTGGGCATATATCCAGAGAAAAACATGGTTTAAAAGGCATGCACCCCAATATTCACTGCAGCGCTGTTTACAATAGCCAAGACATGGAAGCAACCTAAATGTCCATTGACAGATGAATGGATAAAGACGATGTGGTACATATATATGATGGAATATTACTCAGCCATAAAAAAGAATGAAATAATGCCATTTGCAGCAACATGGATGGCCCTGGAGATTATCATACTAAGTGAAGTAAGTCAGACAGAGAAAGACAAATATCATATGACATCGCTTGTATGTGGAATCTAAAAAAAATGCAAATGAATTTATTTACAAAACAGAAACAGACTCACAGACTTAGAAAACAAACTTATTGTTACCAAAGGGGAAAGGTGTGGGGGAGGGATAAATTGGGAGTTTGGGATTGATATATATACACACTACTATATGTAAAATAGATAACCAACAAGGACCTACTGTACAGCACAGGGAACTCTGCTCAATATTCTGTAATAACCTAAATGGGAAAAGAATTTTAAAAAGAATAGTTGCATGTGTATGTATAACTGAATCACTTTGCTGTACACCTGAAACTAACACAGCATTGTAAACCAACTACACTCCAATATAAAATAAAAATTAAAAAAAAGAAAGTTTTGCCTGTTTTTTTTTGTCTGTGTAATGTGCAGGATCTTAGTTCACTGACCAGTGATTGAACCTGCGCTCTCTGCAGTGGAAGCGTGGAGCTTTAACCACTGGATCGCCAGGGAAGTCCACTTTGCCTGTTTTAAAGTTACATTATTGTACTTAATCCTACAAGGTAGGTATGCGTGGTGTTATGGGCCTTAGCTTTTATAGGAGAGAAAATTGAAGCACAGAGAAGTTAAACACTTACTCAAGGTCTGACTCCAAAGTTCATGCTTTTGTGTCTCATCCTGACTGTCTTGGCACCCGAACATTTGGAGTGAACCCGTATTCCTGCTGAAACTATTCTGATCAGGCTGGGACCACCTCAGAGCTGAGTCTTCCTCTGGGAGCCTGTTTACCTATCTGTATTTTCCTTCCACTCCTCCAGAACAAACAACCCATGGAAAGTAAACTTTCTTAAGTTCCTATATGATCTTGTAAGATGTCATAAAGGAGAAGGAAGCTTCTTAGATACATCTGACTGAAGTTAGGTACAGACTCAAAGCGTTTCTGCTTTGTTTTATATTTTTGCTGTTATTATTGTTGTTATTTGGTTAGGTTTGATTTGCTCTCCAGGCAGAAAAATAGGATAAGGAAAAGAGGAACCACCTGGTTCTAGTCCAATTGGCCCTAAAAGCGGGTCCTACTTTTAGGGCTGAATATGAATAACTACACAATCTTAAGCCTAACAGCGAATGGGTCTGTAAGATATGAATATAAAACTACCGGTTCCACGTGCTTCACCAGATTATTGTGAGGATAAAGTGAGCTAATGGACGGAAGTCAACTCTAAGAACAGTGACTGTAATGTTCCTTTACTAAAATCAACAAATCCCTGCAAGAGGCAAGCCTGCAGACAGAGTGGAGAACAGAGCCATTTGCTAGCCAGAGCATATCCTAGGAAAACTTTGTGACCCCAATAATCTCATCATACATAAACACCTATATTTTTATGTCAACTGTGCCACCAGGCATTTGGGAGCCTGCCAGCTTTTTGCAGTTGTTCCTTTCCTCCTGTGAACTACTAGATAATTCAAGTTAAGTGACTCACTGGAGGAGGGAAGAGGCAATTCAGGACTGTGCTAGTTCATTTTTCAGGTTTCCTGTCAATATAGGTAAGAGGTGAGAGGTAAGATGGTGCTTTCCAAGATAACCATTCTTCGCCAATTCAGAACGATTTCAGTCCTGAATTAGTTATGGCATGTGACAAAGAAAATAAGCTATTTCCTTTAACTTCTCGCTTTGCTTAAAGTGACAACATAATAGAGTTATTGTATTTACTCTCTAGTTACTAAATAGCAGGCTCAGAAAAACCCTGACATCCAAAGAAAGTGTAAGCTCTAATCAGGGACGAATTGGAAAATGGCTAATACTTATTGAGCCCTATGTGTGAGACAGTTTTCTAAGTGTTGTACAGTGTTAACCCATTCGACTCCCATGACAGCTCTGTGAGTGAGATATTATCATTTTCTCTATTCTAAGAAATACAGGAGGCATAGGAGGGTATGGAGATGCAGAATTTAACCAACGAAGTTGGATGCCAGAGTCTGCCCTTGGAATCTTACCATCACCTCATTTGATATAAATTATTAAATTGAGCTTCTTATTAAAAATGTATGTTTATCAAAGACAATGTCTATCATTAGACTAGATAATAGGTATGAAAGCGATTAGCAAGGTAGTTGGCGATTGCTATTGTTGAAACTAACAGTTAATGAGCATGTTCTAATTACCATATACTTTGGGCACTCTTTTGGTGTAAGATAGACTTGGGTTCATGCCATTTGCTACCTGAGTACTTTGGGTAAATTACCTGACATTTCTGAGGCCAGGGTTTCTCATCTGTAAACTGGTGCACACTGTATTCCATTGAATCAAAGACGTCATTAGTTATAAGATGCACCATTATTTTACGCACAATTAAGAAATTTAAAAAGCAGACAATTAAATATAATAATATGCTTTCTTATCACGTGGGTTTTAAGATGCATTCTGAATTCAGAGATGTTAAAATATGAACAAAGATACATTTTAGAGTCAATAAAATATAGAACAATAACTACCTTAAGAAGTTATTCTTGTGTGGTTTAAAATGGATATTTTATAATATATATTATAGCACAATAATATATAGTAAATATGTATTACAGTTAAAATATGTAAAGCACATATAGAAGGCAATTAATAAATATTAATTAGTTCCTCCTCCCTTTAATTACTTAGTAAACAATTTAAATGTTTGAAAAACACTAATTTCATACTATTATATTCAACCAGATAGAGGAAAGGAAGTGTACAAATACTGAGAAAGTTTGTTTGAAAAAACAAGAGCTATGCAAACAATTGAACCTTGATACGTTAGATAACTGATGAGGCAAAATAAGGGAGAAAAGAGCATTAAACTCTGAAGTGAAGTGAGAATCGTGTCTAATAAATTTAGAAACCAATTAATGAAGATTAGAAAATAACTGTGCTTTGCAGTTGTAAAAATACTAAAAAAATCAGCAAACTGATTCTATTTTTAAATAGAAAGAAATATTTTACAGTTGAGGCTGCTGCATATTTCTCAGGATTCTGAGCCAACCCATTGGAGCAGTGATGTCATGAAGAAAAGAAGAAAGACATAAGAATAAAATGTTAGGAGCATTCCCTTTAAAATCAATATCAAAATAAAGATGCCACTAACACCACTTATAGTCTATTCAACATTGTACTTGAGGTTGTAGCCAGAATAATAGGACAAAAGTTTAAAAGTATAAGAATTAGAAAAAACCAAAACCATATCAAAACTATAATCATAATATGATTATCTGCACACAAACAAACAAACAAAAAGCACCAAAAACTCACAAGGAACTATAAAAATCAGTTATATTTTCATACACTAGAGACAGTTAAAAAAAATCATACTTAAAAAAAAAGAGAATTTGCAATAGCCACAGAAAGAAAATTAAGGTAACTATGAAAAAATCTAACAAATGTGGGCAAAAACTTTACAAAGAAAATTATAAAAATTTATTGAAAAACACAAAATAAGGCCTAAATAAATGTAGTATTATACCATGTTAATGGCAAGGAGGACATAATATGGTATTTCCCCAAATCTGATCTATGGGAAACCCCAATTTCAATCCAAATTCCAATAGGCTTTTCATGAACCTTGACGACTGGATTCTAAAACTTAAGTGAAAAAGCAAATTGCCAAGAATAAGAAGAGCAAAGTGTGGAAACTTGCTATAATAGATACTAAAACTTAATGTAAAGCTACAATTTATAAGCGAGTATAATGCTGGCATTCAGATTGACAAAGAGATGAGTGGAACAGAACAGAAAGCCCAGGTACAGATAATACACAGATGGAAACTTGATATATGATAGTTGAGGTAAGTCAGATCAATGGGCAAAGGAGAGTGTACTCCATAAATGGTGCCAGGATATGGAGTTTTTCCATATGGGGAAAAGTGGAAGTTGGATCCCTATTTCATATCAGATACAAACATCAATTCCTGATATATTAAGGACCAAAATGTGAAAAGCAAGACTTTAAAAATATTAGAAGTGAATATAAGAAAGTATCCAAATATTTGGAATATAGAAAGATGTCATAAATTAGGTATAAAAAAATACATATACACCAAAAACACAAGAAAAAAATTATGAATTGATTGTAGTAAAGAAAAAAGTAAAAAGAAGGATAGAAACTGGAAGAAGAGTTGAAACACACATATACTTGATAGAGGGTTAACATTTATAATAATAATAATAATAATCTCTTCTGAATGAATAAACAGACAAAATCTTGGTATAAAAATGAACAGAAGACATGAAGACGCATTTCAGAAGAGAAAACACAAATGGCCAATAAACATATGAAAAGATATTTAACCACCATACTAATCAAGGAAATACAAATTAAAACCACTTAGAAGGACTGGGTGTACCAATGGTCCCAAGTTTTCATGCCTCCCGGTGTACACACTCTTTGGCACTGCCTTCCCTTACTGAATCTGGACTTGACCATGTCCAACCTGACAATAGCAAACCTATTGCAAGCAGAGCTTATATAAGCACTTGTGTGTTTCTGCTCTTTCTCTTGTTTGTTTGTCTTATCCATGAGGACAAATCTAAACTTTGCTATTGGAGGGTGAGAGACCCATGGAACAGAGCTGAATCATGAGGCCATTTTAGTCCAGCCAATGCACTGATGACCTGACAGTTGTCCGCAGGCCATGAGCAAGCCCAGGTGAGATCAACTGAGCATGGCCCAGATCAGCAGAGCCAACCAGCTTAACCTTGACTAGTGAGAAATAATAAATAGGTATTGTTTTAAGACACTAAATTTTGGGATAGTATGTGGCAATGACTAGCTGATATTGTTACTATTTTATAGCCATCAAACTGGCAAAATTAAGAAGTTGACAATGTCGAGAGTTCGTGGGAACTCCTAACACACTAGTGGCACAAACCAGTATAACCACTTTGGAAAATAATGTACCGTTATCTTATAAAGATGAAAATACCTCAGGGCCCAGCAGTTACATTCCTGTTGTATGTGCGTTTCCATGTACATCTTAGAAAAATGCACATTCCAGAGATGTGCATAAGAATGTTCATAGCAACATTGTTTGTAATAGCAAAAAATGCCAAGAATCCAAGTGTCTGACATCATAAAGGACAAATAATTTGTAGCAATTACATAAAACGGAGTACTGAAGATGAGTAAACTAAAGCAAAATGTATCAATATGGATTAATCTTACAAACATAATATTGAGTCAAAAAGCAAGTGGCAGAAGAATACAAGCAATAGGATACTGTTTACATAAAATTCAAAGAGGTACAAAATGAAATATACTGTTTAGAGATACATACAAATGTAGTAAAATTATCACGAAATTACTGCAAAATTCAGCATGGTGGATTCATTGGGGAAGGTAGAAAGATTTCAACAGTTTTGATAATATTCTGTTTCTTAAGCTGGTTGGTAGGTACACATATATCCATTTTATTAATCTTTATGTCTTGTATACTATACATCCATGCAAAAGAATTTATCTATCTATCTACCTATCTGTTTAACTAAGGAACCACTCTTTCAAAACAAAAAACGTAAAGAGAGAGAGAGAGAGTTGGAAGCATTCCTCTATTACTATGTCCACATAGTTGTCAGGTGTACAGAGCAGAGTCCAGGGGATTTCGCTAACACTGTACTTCTTTGATGTCCTCACCAGGGAAAAATGATGGGTATATGCTTTGTTTCCTGCAATTTTTTTTTTTCAAATCAACAGCTTCCCAAATATTTTACTTTGTTATTTTAAGCACATGCTCTTTCACTGTGACCCCAGATGACATTTTCTGAGCACATGAGCAGCGGGCTGCTTCCTGCACTAACACTGATGTGGAAAAGCAGATGACTATTAACTATCTGGAAGGATGAATGTAAAGAGACAATGGGGATCAAACAAAGGAGAGCTACAATTCTCTCAAGTGTCCAAATTATTCCCTGACGTAAGAGAGCCTTTTCAGAGGCTAGGGTTGCTTTTAACTTGCAATCAATCGATTGATATTATCCACCATAAGCCTTGAACTGTGCTGGATGATTAGGGTACAAAAACATATAAGTACACACCCAAGAGAAGTGAAAACATATATCCACACAAAACATATACAGGAATGTTCATAGCAGCATTATTCATAAGAGCTAAAAAAATGGAAACAACCCAAGTGTCTGTCAACTGAAGAATGGATAAACAAAATGTGGTATACCCATACAATAGAATATTATTGTCCTAGAAAGAAATGAAGTACTGATACATGCTACAACATGGATGAATCTTGAAAATATTATACCTAATGAAAGAAGCCAGACATATACTGTATGATTCCATTGATATGAACATCTAGAAGAGGTAAATAAATAGAGACAGAAAGTAGATTCATGGTTATCCGGGGTGGGGATAAATAGGGTAGGTGATAGGAATGACTGCTAATGGGTGTGGGGTTTCTTTTAGAGTGATGAAAATGTTCTGGAATCAGATAGTGGTGATGGTTTCACAACTTTGGGAATATATTACAAGCTACTGAGTTGTATACTTTAAAAGATAAATGTTATCGTGTGTGAATTAGGATGAAAAAAAGCTAATCCATTTTGTTAGGCAGGAGAGTGGTTACTGGTGATGGGGGAGGCAAGCGATGGAAGGGAGAGTGAGAGGAGTTTGGGGTGCTGGTCATGTTGTTTCTTGATCTGGGTATTGGTTACATGGCTCAGCTCAGCTCACTTTGAGTTAGGACAGCACACTTGAGTAAACTTGTTTTTTTTTTTTTTTTTGCAGTATGAGGGCCTCTCACCGTTGTGGCCTCTCCCGCCGCGGAGCACAGGCTCCGGACGCGCAGGCTCAGCAGCCATGGCTCATGGGCCCAGCCGCTCTGCGGCATGTGGGATCTTCCCGGACCAGGGCACGAACCCGCGTCCCCTGCATCGGCAGGCGGACTCTCAACCACTGCGTCACCAGGGAAGCCCGAGTAAACATTTTTTTGATATCTATTATTATGGGTTGAATTGTGTACCTCAAAAAGATATGTTCAGCTCCTGCTACCTCAGAATGTGACCTCATTTGGTAATAGAGTCGTTGCAGATGTAATTATTTAGTATGAGGTTATGCTAGAGTACAGTGTGACCTTCATCCAATATGACTGGTGTCCTAGAAGAAGAGGAGAGAAAGACACACAGGGAACACAGCCATGTGGAGGCGGAGGCAGAGAGTAGAGAAATACTACCACAAGCCAAGGAGCGCCTGAGACTACGAGAAGCTGGACGAGGCAAGGAAGGGTCCTCGATAGAGGCTTTGAGGAAGCATGGCCCTGCCAACACCTTGACTTCAGACTTCTAGCCTTCAGAACTGTGAGAGAATAAATTTCTGTTGTTGTAAGCCGCCAAGTTTGTGGTATTTTGTTACAGCAGCCCTGGCAAACTAAAACATATATTATAAATAAAGTCTTTAGAATGAAAGGGAAAAAAAGAGCATGTAAGTCTCATTTATTCATCAGATAGAAGTTACCATAGATGGAGCATGGAGGTAGTACTGGCTCTGGTTGGTGAGATCAGGGAAGGCTTCCCTCAGGGGGAGACACTTGAGCAGAATTTTTTTTTAATTAATTAATTTATTTATTTATTTTTGGCTGCTTTGGGTCTTCGTTGCTGCTCGCGGGCTTTCTCTAGTTGTGGTGAGTGGGGGCTACTCTTTGTTGCGGTGTGCAGGCTTCTCATTGCAGTGGCTTCTCTTGCTGCGGAGCACGGGCTCTAGGCGCGCGGGCTTCAGTAGTTGTGGCTCGTGGGCTCAGTAGTTGTGGCTTGCGGGCTCTAGAGCGCAGGCTCAGTAGTTGTGGCGCATGGGCTTAGTTGTTCCGCGGCGTGTGGGATCTTCCCAGACCAGGGCTTGAACCCGTGCCCCCTGCATTGGTAGGCGGATTCTTAACCACTGCACCACCAGGAAAGTCCCTTGAGCCGAATTTTGAAGCACTGGTGGGAGTTTGCCAGGTGTGAAAGGAAGAACTGTCACTAGATTGCCATGCTCCTTGACATGTGAAGCTAATATTTTAGTGAGGGTGACAGGTAGAAAACAAACAAATGAACAAATAACGAATTAAAAATTGTGGTAATTATAACATAAAGCTCCGTGTACTGAGAGCATTCTCATGTTTCTGGATGGATAGGAGCTGTGTCGTAGGTGGGCACCCCTCTGCAGCCTGGTGTCTGAAGATCACTGGAAGAGTGGATGGACCACCAGGCAGAGAAGCATGATCGTTTTGTTCTAGCCCTAGTGCTGTGTGTCTTGGGCACATCTTTTCACTTCTCTGAACCTCACTTCCTACATCTGAAAAAAGAGAGGGCAGGAAAAGTATGTATCTAAAATCCATTCTTATTCTAATTTGGTGAAATAAGTGTTTTTACAGTCATCCGTCTGAGTCTTCAGGTTCTGCACCCACGGATTCAACCAACCATGGATTGAAAGTATTTGAAAAAACATTTCCAGAAAGTTTTAAAAAGCAAAACCTGAATTTGCCACATGCCCAGCAACTACATACATAACATTTACATTGTATTTATAACTATTTACATAGATGTACTTTGTATTAGGTATTATAAGTCATCTAGAGATGATTTAAAGTATACGGGAGGATGCGTGTAGGTTACATGCAAATACTATGCCACTCTATATAAGGGACTAGAGCATCCTCGAGTTTGGTATCCGTGAGGAATCTGGAAACCAATCCCCCATGGATATCGAAGGATGACTGTATGAAGAGCCATGTAATTTGGTTAATTAAAGCTGAATCCATGGGACAGTAGCTTTATGCTAATTACAAAAGTTTCACAGTATTCCACGTGGATTTTTTTTTAAGGTGGTTAAATTGAGCTGTAATATCTATTATAAAGAAACAGAGCTGAAGTCTGTGGCCTTATTTTCTCAGACTGGAGAGAGCATGGTAATTCACCACATAATGAGAAGAGCATTTAGCCCTAGAGGCAGCTTCATTCTTGCATTTATCTCTTCTGTGGCAGCAGCTATTTTCTTTGCAACCCTGTCCCTATTGGAATTGCTTCCATAGCGCATGTATCTCTTTGGCTAGGGAAACAGAGATGAATGTTCAAAGCCAGCCTAGAGAAGGAGAATGAGAGGGCAGCTCTCAGGTAATGAAAGAACTCCAGACTTGGGGTTAGAGACCTGGGTTCAAATCCCACTTCTCTCACCTCTCAGCCATGAGACCCAGAGCAAGTGTTGTACTCTCTGAGCCGCAGTTTCCTCGTCCACAATGGGACTGAAAATACATTCTTCACATGGCAGTTGTGAAGACTAAATTCACTCATGCATTCATGAAATATTTATGGAGCAATGACTATATCTATCCCTATCCAAATACACACACACATACACACACACATATATATATATAACTCTATCTATCTATCTATCTATCTATCTATCTATCTATCTATCTATCTATATCTATCTACCTATCTATCTGGCACTGCAGTTACAGCAACGAGAAGACAACGCAATCCATGGTACCCAACCTCAAGCAGTTTTTAGTATAGAGAAGACAGGTATTGAATAAGAAGTAAGGAGTGCAATGAATGATACTAACTTCTGACTTTATAGGGATTCGGAAAATGAGTAGAAATCATCTTGTTGAAGACAAAAATGGTAGGAGGCAGGAAGAGTATTCAAAATGGGAGCATGTACGACGATTCTGAGCTATTTGCTGGTGTTGGCTGAGTCAATAGTGAAGAAGTGGGTGATGGGACTGAAATAAGTCTGAATTAGGTAAGATCATAGCTCAGAGGAAATTCTTCCTGAAAATGTGTAACTTGGTAAGTTTCGTCCCAAAAAGGAGCCAAAATTTCATTTAATTTTTTTCAGATATGAACTAAGAACCATAAAGTGAGCTGATTTTTGTGCTTCCTTTTCCAGAACATGGAACACTTAGCAACACTCTGGGCTAATTTGTCTTCCAAACCTCTCTGGTGTTCTGAATCATGTCATATTTTTATTACACCTCAAGCTACTTCTGAAAAACATAATTGGTCTTCCTCAAACAGAATTTCTGAAGTGTCTGTAGTTCCTTTGTGGTAATTAAAATCACACAACTTCTGTAAAGATACAAGTTGTCTAGCTTGGTGGATATCATGTGTATACTGCCATTTATCAAAGTCTATTGTTAAACTAAATAAGGGGCAAAGGAGAGGTGCTGTGGCTAAAACATTAAGGTTTCAATGCCAGTGATGAGATGTGGATTTTGCACTTAAAGCAAAATTTAAAAAATCCTATTTGGTAAATTCCAGGGACAATATCAGTATATTCTGCTTTTTCCCATTATGCTGTCCAATATGGCCACCACTAGCCACTTGTAGCTATTTTAAATTCTTTGAAGGCGGGGCGGGGGAGGGAAGGATTGGGAGTTTGGGATTAGCAGATGCAAACTATTATATATAGGATGGATAAGCAACAAGGTCCTACTGTATAGCACAGGGAACTATATGCAATATCCTGTGATAAACCATAATGGAAAAGAATATGAAAAAGAATGTATATGTATGTATAACTGAGTCACTTTGCTGTATAGCAGAAATTAAACACAACATTAATTAAATTAATTAAAATTTAGCATTCAGTTCTCGTTCTCACTAGCCACATTTCAAGTGTTCAGTAGCCGCATGTGGCTAGTGGTGAGCATATTAGACAGTGCAGATATGGAATATTTTTGTCATCACCGAAAGTTCTTTTGGACAGCACTGCCTTAGAAGGTCTATTTAGCAAAAAGAACTATGAAACGTTCTCATACAAGCCTGGAAGAAATGGGTTTTCCTTTATTCCTAGAGGAACATTAAGAATCTTTACAGTCACTTCTGGAAATGCATCCTTTAAAAAGTAGATACACAGCTAATGGTTAATGAACAAAACTGTTTCTCATGCCATTATTATAGAAATTAATTAATGTAGATGTTCATGGCAAGAGAACAGTTAATGGTCTACAGTTACCAAAATCATATTTTTAGGGAGCCTTTAATGACATTAGTTGGAAAAAAAACCCCAATACAATAAGATACCCAAATGTACTCAACATGGTAATTTCTTGGCAATTAGCTTACGTTGGCTTTTTCAATTTTTTCACATTTTTTTTCCCAGTGAGCATGAACTATTTAGTTGCTAGAGAAAAAAAGTTTTGTTTTTTTTTTTAAACTACAAATATTTGTGGTTAAGGGCAGATAGATAAGTAAAATCCAAAGCAAAAAGCAAGTCATTGGTGAATTGCTTTTCTGTTTCAATGGTAAATTGAAAGGTTGGTGCTATTAAAAACATTGTGATGGCAATCTCAAAGTCTAGGACCTGTCTTCAGTCTGTGTTCATTCTTATTACCCATCAGGGATCTAATAAGTGTGATTTAGAAGATAAGCGTGTGGGCTGGTGTCATTAAGGCAGGTGATAATAAAGTGAATTACAACACGGCAGGCCAGCAAGGCAAGGAGGAAACCGTTCCAAACACAGAGAAATTGAAATGTCACGGCATAAAAAGCAAGTTAATTTAAAACCTCATCTTTCTTCAGTTAAAATGATCAAGTCATTTTAAAAGTCATTTTCTTACCTTTCATGATTTTAAAATTAAACTCTCAACTTTTTACAAGTAATTTTGATACAATCAGTTTTTTCAAGTTCTTTCTCAACACTCAGGCAGTTCTTCCCTATCATTTTGCAGATGAATCAGCCTAGCTGAAATTTTAGCGATTTTATAAATGCTTCCTAATGTCACACACTGTACATTTTATATATATTTGTAATGTGCATACACATAAATAATGATTTATATAAAGACAAATGGAATATGTACAAGTATTTTAATATTAGCTATTATATATCAAACTTTATATAATTTTGTCCAACTTTTTCTTTTCAGTGACTGTATTACATACATGGACATTTTGCAGTTATCTAGTGAATGTGAAAAAGTAGTCAATTGAGAACATTAGCAAGGGGCTGATTTACCAGTTAAATTCTTAGTGAAAAATAAAAATACTTAAATGTAAGACTGGACACTATAAAAGTCTTAGAGGAAAACATAAGAAAAACACCCTTTGACATAAATCACAGCAAGATCTTTTTTGACCCACCTCCTAGAGTAATAAAAATAAAAACAAAAATAAACAAATGGGACCTAATGAAACTGTAAAGATTTTGCACAGCAAAGGAAACCATAAACAAGATGAAAAGACAACCCTCAGATGGGAGAAAATATTTGCAAAATATACAAACAGCTCATGCAGTTTAATATCAAAAAAAACAAACAACCCAATCAAAAAATGAGTGGAAGACCTAAATAGACATTTCTCCAAAGAAGACATACAGATGGCCAAGAAGCACGTGAAAAGCTGCTCAACATCACTAATTATTAGAGAAATGCAAATCAAAACTACAGTGAGGTATCACCTCACACCAGTTAGAATGGGCATCATCAGAAAATCTAGAAACAACAAATGCTGGAGAGGGTATGGAGAAAAGGGAACCCTCTTGCACTGTTGGTGGGAATGTAAATTGATACAGCCACTATGGAGAACAGTATGGAGATTCCTTAAAAAACTACAAATAGAATTACCATATGACCCAGCAATCCCCCTACTGGGCATATACCCTGAGAAAACCATAATTCAAAAAGACACATGTACCTTAATGTTCATTGCAGCACTATTTACAATACCTAGGACATGGAAACAACCTAAATGTCCATTAACAGATGAACGGATAAGGAAGATGTGGTACATATATACAATGGAATATTACTCAGCAATAAAAAGGAACGAAATTGGGTCATTTGTAGTGAGGTGGATGGACTTAGAGACTGTCATACAGAGTGAAGTAAGTCAGAAAGAGAAAAACAAATATCGTATATTAACGCATATATGTGGAATCTAGAAAAATGGTACAGATGAACCTATTTGCAAGGCAGGAATAGAGACACAGACGTAGAGAAGAGACATGTGGACATGGGTGGAGGGGAGGGTGGGATGAATTGGAAGATTAGGTTTGACATAAATACACTACCACGTATAAAACAGATAGCTGGTGGGAACCTGCAATGTAGCACAGGGAGCACAGCTTGGTGCTCTGTGATCACCTAGATGGGTGGGATGGGGGAGTGGTGGGAGGGATGTCCAAGAGGGAGGGGGTATAGTTATACATATAGCTGATTCACTTCGCTGTACAACAGAAACTAACCAACATTGCAAAGCAATTATACTCCAATTAAAAAAAATTTATTGGGAGGACTGAGAGTCAATCTGTGACTTACTTGTCATCTGGCAGAGGCCAGTACATTGGCTTTTGGGCTGGAGAATGGGAAAGACATAATTTTAGGCTGGGGGACACCTCTTGAGTAGGGGAAGAACTGGAAGAGAGCGAATTATACAATGTGTGAAGGCACTAAAAGCAAAGTTCATCCATTTTGCAATGTTGTCCGTAACCATGGTGGATGCCATGATCCTAAAAATCATCTTGCCATGGCCCATATGTGTTAGTCTGCTTGGAGCGTTCTGCAGACCAGATAAAGGACCCTTCTATCAACTGCGAGCTTGCCAAGTCACCTTCGGTTCATTTGAATGATCAAATAATTTGAAACTTTTACACTAATCCCCCTGTGGAGATATTTGTTGCATTTCAGAGTACAGTCAGCCCTCTGTACCTACATGTTCTGCATCCATGGATTCAACCAACCCGGGTGGAAAATATTAGAAAAAATTCCCGAAGGTTCCAAAAAGCAAAACTTCAATGTCACACTGGCAACAATTTCCATAGCACTTACACTGCATTAGGTATTATAAGTAATCAAGAGATGATTTAAAGCATAAGAGAGGATGTGTGTAGGTTATATGCAAATACTACACCATGTATATAAGGGACTTGAGCATCCTTGGATTTTGGTAACCACGGGTGGGGGTGAGGGGCTGAAACCAATCCCCTGCAGAGATGTTGGGGACTCTATTTGGATTCTGCATATAAAACAACATTCCAGCATTCCCTCCCCCTCTCCCCTCATTTGGCTGCCAACTGCTTAAGAAGGGTCTAGAAATAGATTTCTCCAGGTGACATTTCAATCTACTGTTTTGCTCCTTCATGTCCATGACCAGACTGCTTATCACTTCTGACAGTCCTCAACTCCAAGAGAGGGAATAAAAAAAAAAAAACTGCACTAAGTTTCCAAATGTTAATTTTGAATGTAAAGCTTTAATCAGCAAAATGCGGGTGTTAGAAATATTGGAATTGATCTTTTCATTATGCTTCCAACTCAGAAATTATGATAAGATTCATTAGAGGAAAAAGCATCATTCATCTGTTCTTTATTTCCCTGGAACTTGGCATAATGGTCTTGGCTTAGATTGTCATTTAAATTTATGTGTCTTATCATAGCACAGCTGAATTTATTCACATCACAAAGAAAGTCTAAGATACTATGTCAATACATTTACTGAGTGTGTAATGAGTATATGGCTAATGCCAGACTACAGTGACAGATATAACCAGCTTCAGCATTTGCAGCCTTATGTCATTTTTCTAATAAATTGTATAACACAATATGGAGACTGTCCTACTTCGAATTCGCTGGGAGAGAGAGAATGGGGGAGGGAGGGTTTGGTCAGTGCACCTGTATCTTTATTTTGGTCCCTGCGCCAGTGCTGATGACGAGTGGAGTCTCTGAAAGTTGTAAATTCTTTTTCAGGACTCTGTGATCCCTTGCTGGTCTAGACCCTCAGCATCACATTGGACTTGTTCAAAGGTTATAGTTCTTAATTCATGTTTACACACCCAGACATTATTTCCAAAGTAAAACCCATGGGGCTGGATTCAAGAAGTTTACAGTCTTGCCTCTCTCCACTAACCCTCCAAGAGCCATTATATGGAGGCTGGGTTACCCAGTGGTATTAGTTTCCTATTGCTGCTGTAACAAGTTACAACAAATTTAGCAACTTATACAACACAGATTTATTACCTTACAGTTTTGCAGGGTGGATGTTGGAAATGGGTCTCACTGGGATTTGTTTCTTTCTGGAGGCTCCAGGAAAGAATCTGATTCCATGCCATTTCTAGCTTGTAGAGGCCTCCCACATTCTTTGGCTCATGGCCTCCTTCTCTCTTCAAAGCCAGCAACATTGCATCCCTCTGTGTCTTTCTTCCATAGTCACATATCCCTTTGGTTTTATTGTTCAGCCTCCCTTTTCTGTGTTTATGTCCCTTCTGACTATGTTGAGCCCCCCCAGCTAATCCAGGTAATCTCCCTATTTTAAAGTCAGCTGATTAGCAACGTTAATTCCATCTGCAAATTTAATTCCTCTTCGCTATGAAACCTAATATATTCACAGGTTTCAGGGATTAGAACTTGGACGTTTTTGGGAGGTCATTATTCTGGTTATTTATTACACTAGCTCAGACTCTCTTCCCTGAGGGTCATCTTCTCTTTGAAGCCTATTCCAGTCTTTCTTACTGTGGCAGGCAGGCTCTTAGAGACCCATCAATGATTTCTGTCTCCTGATATTCATGTCCTTGTGTAATTCCCTCCCACTGAGTGTGGGAGGGACCTGTGACTTACTTCTAACCAATAGGATGGCAATGGCAGTGGAATGACATGTCCATGATTATGTTCCATAAGATTATAGCTTTCATCTTGATACAGACTCTCTCTGTTGCCTTCTCAGTTTACATGCTTTGATAAAGCAAGTGGCCATGTTGGGGAGGCCCACATGGCAAGGTACTGAGGGCCAACATGCCACAAAGAACTGAATCCAACCAACAACCACATGAAATTGAAAGTAGATCTTTCCTCACTTGAGCCTTCAGATATGACCTCATCCTCCATCAACACTTTGATTGTTGATGGGAGACCCTGAAGCAGAGGATCCAATTAAGTCATACCTAGATTCCAAGCCCACAGAAACTACGAGATAATAAATGTGTGCTGTTTTAAGCCACTAGCTTTGTGATAGTTTTGTTACAGAGCAATTATTATCTAATGCACTTGCCAAAGGACCTCAGTGGGGAATATCCTAATCCATAAAACAGTGGCTCATAAAGTTGAAGCTCAAAAGTGTAGCTTGGGGCTTCCCTGGTGGCACAGTGGTTAAGAATCCACCTGCCAATGCCAGGGACACAGGTTTGAGCCCTGGTCCGGGAAGATCTCACATGCCACAGAGCAACTAAGCCTGTGCGCCACAACTACTGAGCCTGTGTGCCATAACTACTGAATCCGCGTGCCACAAATACTGAAGCCCGCATGCCTAGAGCCTGTGCTCAGCAACAAGAGAAGCTACCGCAATGAGAAGCCCGTGCACCACAACGAAGAGTAGCCCCACTTGCCACAACTAGAGAAAGCCTGCGTGCAGCAACAAAGACCCAACACAGCCAAAAATAAATAATTTTTTTAGAAAAGTCCTTGGAAAAAATAATTTGTTAAAAAAAACACAAAGTGTAGCTTGAAGTGTAGATGCTTGTTACTCAAAGTGTGACTCTGAGATTGTTAGAAATGCAAAAACCCAGGCTCCATCCCAGACCTACTAAATCAGAATCTGCATTTTGACAAGATCCTCTGGTGTTATATATTCACATTAAAGTTTTAGAAATATGGGGATCCCTTTCTCCCCAAGAAGCTCCCCTCTGTGAACTTGCCTACCACCTTTGTAGTTACTAGCCCTGCAACCTACAGGGGTTGGAGGGCACCCTGGTTCAGGCCACAGAAGTCTAGTCACACCCTTATCCTGGATCAATGGGAAATACTCAAGTTACCCCTTCCATGTTAATAGGGAATATCTATTTCAAAAGGACTTATTCCCTTAATATCTAGGCAGAGAATGTGCTGGTATCCTTTTTAAAATTCTACTTCTCTGGGCCCCTGTTGCTCACATAAAACATTGTTGGTATCCTCAGCAATCTTTCAGTCTAGTTGGGAGGATGGGGCATCCCACAGATCTGTAAGTAACAAAATACAACAAGAGAACCAGCTTGCTCAATTTGCGGACAGAATGGCAACTGATGACAGGTGTGGTCAAGAATAGGGTTTACAAAAGAATCGGGACATGAATTGATTCCTAAAGGCAAAGAGAACACAGGACACTGAAGGGTGAGAGATGTTGAAGACGGAGCAGGTAGAAATATTTCTGGGGCCGTTGGTGAAGGTGAAAGCAGACCCACTTGGCTGGAGCACAGACTCTAAGTAAAGGAATAATGAGAGATCAAGGAAATAGAGGTCAACATTGTGGAGAGAGAGAAAGAAAGGAAAAAGAGAGAAAGAAATGAAGGAAGGAAAGAAGATGGATTACAATAGGGGCATATTGCTGTTTCAGCCAAGTCATCAAGCTATAACTGATACCACGCTCCAAAGTGAGGTGTGGGTCACTGATTTACCAATGAGGTCCTCGAAAACCAGTAACATGACTCTGAGTTCCTCACTCATAATTGAGGTGTAAAAAGGTTGGAAATAATTGAAAAGGAGTGAGGAGCTTTACAAAGAGTTGCTGGTGTTCTTGGGCATTAACCACGGCCCCCATCACCATCAAGGAGGAGAGAGAGGGGTGTGCTTTATCCTTTACTTCAAGGCAAGGGGATCCTTTGGCAACACTGCTCAGCTTAGTGTGCGTCCCCTTCCTGGTGCCTGTCTTCCAGCTGAAAAGTTTAAATGGTGAGGAATGGCCTGGTCAACTGCTTTGACAATGAAGAAAAGGAGAAGTGGCTTCACTGGAGGAAGGGGTGACTGATGCCCACAGTTTTTTTTTTTTGTTTTTTTTTTAACATCTTTATTGGGGTATAATTGCTTTACAATGGTGTGTTAGTTTCTGCTTTATAACAAAGTGAATCAGTTATACATATACATATGTTCCCATATCTCTTCCCTCTTGCGACTCCCTCCTTCCCACCCTCCCTATCCCACCCCTCCAGGCGGTCACAAAGCACCGAGCTGATCTCCCTGTGCTATGCAGCTGCTTCCCACTAGCCATCTACCTTACGTTTGGTAGTGTATGTATGTCCATGCCTCTCTCTCGCTTTGTCACAGCTCACCCTTCCCCCTCCCCATATCCTCAAGTCCGTTCTCCAGTAGTTCTGTGTCTTTATTCCTGTCTTACCCCTAGGTTCTTCATGACATTTTTTTTTTCTTAAATGCCATATATATGTGTTAGCATACGGTATTTGTCTTTCTCTTTCTGACTTACTTCACTCTGTATGACAGACTCTAGGTCTATCCACCTCATTACAAATAGCTCAATTTCGTTTCTTTTTATGGCCGAGTAATATTCCATTGTATATATGTGCCACATCTTTATCCATTCATCCGATGATGGGCACAAGTATGAGATTAGATCACTCCCTAACACCATACACAAAAATAAGCTCAAAATGGATTAAAGACCTAAATGTAAGGCCAGAAAATATCAAACTCTTAGAGGAAAACATAGTCAGAACACTCTATAACATAAATCACAGCAAGATCCTTTTTGACCCACCTCCTAGAGAAATGGAAATAAAAACAAAAACAAACAAATGGGATCTAATGAAACTTCAAAGCTTTTGCACAGCAAAGGAAACCATAAACAAGACCAAAAGACAACCCTCAGAATGGGAGAAAATATTTGCAAATGAAGCAACTGACAAAGGATTAATCTCCAAAATGTACAAGCAGCTCATGCAGCTCAATAACAAAAAAAAACAAACAACCCAATCCAAAAATGGGCAGAAGACCTACATAGACATTTCTCCAAAGAAAATATACATATTGCCAACAAACACATGAAAGAATGCTCAACGTCATTAATCATTAGGGAAATGTAAATCAAAACTACAATGAGATATCATCTCACACCAGTCAGAATGGCCATCATCAAAAAATCTAGAAACAATAAATGCTGGAGAGGGTGTGGAGAAAAGGGAACACTCTTGCACTGCTGGTGGGAATGTGAATTGGTACAGCCACTATGGAGAACAGTATGGAGGTTCCTGAAAAAACTACAAATAGAACTACCATATGACCCAGCAATCCCACTACTGGGCATATACCCTGAGAAAACCATAATTCAAAAAGAGTCATGTACCAAAATGTTCATTGCAGCTCTATTTACAATAGCCCAGAGATACCCACAGTTTTTTGGAGCAGAGACTGTGAGGGGGTCTAGGGTCCTGTCTACAAGGGCATCTGGAGAGGCAAGCAGCCCTCAGGGAAAAGAAGCCAGAAGTACCACCGGATGCCTAGAGCCTGAGGAAGGAGTGAAGAGACAGCCAGAGAAGACATCCCCCCTCTTTGATGAGAATTGAGGAAGATAGATTCCTGGGCTGGAAGGCGATATGGTGGCTGCAGATGTCTCCAAAGAACTCTTGAAAATTCGTAAGAGAGCAAAGTCTGCATTTAACCCCCTCCTTACCAGTTAAGCTCTGATGAGAGCTCTAAAGTGGAACTTTCTTGTCCTCTCTTCTCTTCTCCCTCACAGCCCAAGCCTGTGAAGGTAAAAAAAAAAAAAAAAAGTGGTCAGCAGGATAAGGCTGTTGAACAGAAGGACCTGACAGGGAAGGAGAGGAAAAGGCCAAGCTCCCCAGGATGCAGACACAAGATGGAGACTTGCATGCACAAGGCTGATTAGGGAGGACCCCCAAGACTGACTCTGCGGGGGGTGGTGAGTGGGATGGGGCAGAGGAAGACGCTGAACTGGAGTGCAGTTGTTTGTTACAGAGGCCGCAGCCTTGCCCATGGGGTACTACTAGAGCTGGGTTGCCCTTCTGAAGTCATCCCTCATTGGCAGAGGGGCTCTATCCTCCCTTACCCCACTAACCCATCACTGGGTAAGGGCTGCCCCTGGGGAGGAGGCAGCTCTCTTTTGCTGAGGCCAATTTCCAGAGAGCCTCTCAGCTGAGAACTCTCAGGACCAATCCTCCGGCAGCTGTGGGACAACTGGGGGGGACATGCCCGTGGATGGCAAACACAGCATCACTACACTAACAACACCGTCCTCCCAGTGCATGCATCCTGTCTGCAGGAGCGTGGGCAGTGGAGAGGGAGGAGTTTTGGGTTTTTTTCATATCTTTATTGGAGTATAATTGCTTTACAATGGTGTGTTATTTTCTGCTTTACAACAAAATGATTAGTCATATATATACATATGTTCCCGTATCTCTTCCCTCTTGTGTCTCCCTCCCTCCCACCCTCCCTATCCCACCCCTCCAGGAGATCACAAAGCACCGAGCTGATGTGCCTGTGCTATGTGGCTGCTTCCCACTAGCTATCTATTTTACGTTTGGTAGTGTATATATGTCCATGCCTCCCTCTCGCATTGTCACAGCTTATCCATCCCCCTCCCCCTATCCTCAAGTCCATTCTCTAGTAGGTCTGTGTCTTTATTCCTGTCTTACCACTAGGTTCTTCATGACATTTTTTTTCCTTAAATTCCATATATATGTGTTAGCATACGGTATTTGTCTCTCTCTTTCTGACTTACTTCACTCTGTATGACAGACTGTAGGTCCATCCACCTCATTACAAATAGGTCAATTTCGTTTCTTTTTATGGCTGAGTAATATTCCATTATATATATGTGCCACATCTTCTTTATCCATTCATCCGATGATGGACACTTAGGTTGTTTCCATCTCTGGGCTATTGTAAATAGAGCTGCAATGAACATTTTGGTACATGACTCTTTTTGAATTATGGTTTTCTCAGGGTATATGCCCAGTAGTGGGATTGCTGGGTCATATGGTACTTCTATTTGTAGTTTTTTAAGGAACCTCCATACTGTTCTCCACAGTGGCTGTATCAATTTACATTCCCACCAACAGTGCAAGAGAGTTCCCTTTTCTCCAGCATTTATTGTTTCTAGATTTTTTGATGATGGCCATTCTGACTGGTGTGAGATGATATCTCATTGTAGTTTTGATTTGCATTTCTCTAATGATTAATGAACTTGAGCATTCTTTCATGTGTTTGTTGGCAGTCTGTATATCTTCTTTGGAGAAATGTCTATGTAGGTCTTCTGCCCATTTTTGGATTGGGTTGTTTCTTTTTTTGTTATTGAGCTGCATGAGCTGCTTATAAATTTTGGAGATTAATCCTTTGTCAGTTGCTTCATTTGCAAATATTTTCTCCCATTCTGAGGGTTGTCTTTTGGTCTTGTTTATGGTTTCCTTTACTGTGCAAAAGCTTTGAAGTTTTATTAGGTCCCATTTGTTTTTGTTTTTATTTCCATTTTTCTAGGAAGTGGGTCAAAAAGGATCTTTCTGTGATTTATGTCATAGAGTGTTCTATGTTTTCCTCTAAGAGTTTGATAGTTTCTGGCCTTACATTTAGGTCTTTAATCCATTTTGAGCTTATTTTTGTGTATGGTGTTAGGGAGTGATCTACTCTCATACTTTTACATGTACCTGTCCAGTTTTCCCAGCACCACTTATTGAAGAGGCTGTCCTTTCTCCACTGTACATTCCTACCTCCTTTATCAAAAGATAAGTTGACCATATGTGTGTGGGTTTATCTCTGGGCTTTCTATCCTGTTCCATTGATCTACCTTTCTGTTTTTGTGCCAGTACCATATTGTCTTGATTACTGTAGCTTTGTAGTATAGTCTGAAGTCAGGGAGCCTGATTCCTCCAGCTCCGTTTTTCATTCTCAAGATTGCTTTGGCTATTCGGGGTCTTTTGTGTTTCCAAAAAAATTGTGAAATTTTTTGTTCTAGTTCTGTGAAAAACACCAGTGGTAGTTTGATAGGGATTGCATTGAATCTGTAGATTGCTTTGGGTAGTAGAGTCATTTTCACAATATTGATTCTTCCAATCCAAGAACATGGTATATCTCCCCATGTATTTGTATTATCTTTAATTTCTTTCATCAGTGTCTTATAATTTTCTGCATACAAGTCTTTTGTCTCCTTAGGTAGGTTTATTCCTAGATATTTTATTCTTTTTGTTGCAATGGTAAATGGGAGTGTTTTCTTGATTTCACTTTCAGATTTTTCATCATTAGTGTATAGGAATGCCAGAGATTTCTATGCATTAATTTTGTATCCTGCTACTTCACCAAATTCATTGATTAGCTCTAGTGGTTTTCTGCTGGCATCTTTAGGATTCTCTATGTACAGTATCATGTCATCTGCAAAGAGTGACAGCTTTACTTCTTCTTTTCTGATTTGGATTCCTTTTATTTCCTTTTCTTCTCTGATTGCTGTGGCTAAAACGTCCAAAACTATGTTGAATAAGAGTGGTGAGAGTGGGCAACCTTGTCTTGTTCCTGATCTTAGTGGAAATGCTTTCAGTTTTTCACCATTGAGGACGATGTTGGCTGTGGGTTTGTCATATATGGCCTTTATTATGTTGAGGAAAGTTCCCTCTATGCCTACTTTCTGCAGGGTTTTTATCATAAATGGGTGTTGAATTTTGTCGAAAGCTTTCTCTGCATCTATTGAAATGATCATACGGTTTTTCTCCTTCAGTTTGTTAATATGGTGTATGACGTTGGTTGATTTGCGTATATTGAAGAATCCTTGCATTCCTGGAATAAACCCCACTTGATCATGGTGTATGATCCATTTAATGTGCTATTGGATTCTGTTTGCTAATATTTTGTTGAGGATTTTTGCATCTATGTTCATCAGTGATATTGGCCTGTAATTTTCTTTCTTTGTGACATCCTTGTATGATTTTGGAATCAGGGTGATGGTGGCCTCATAGAATGAGTTTGCGAGTGTTCCTCCCTCTGCTATATTTTGGAAGAATTTGAGAAGGATAGGTGTTAGCTGTTCTCTAAATGTTTGGTAGAATTCGCCTGTGAAACCATCTGGTCCTGGGCTTTTGTTTGTTGGAAGGTTTTAAATAATAGTTTCAATTTCAGTGCTTGTGATTGGTCTGTTCATCTTTTCTATTTCTTCCTGATTCAGTCTTGGTAGGTTGTGCATTTCTAAGAATTTGTCCATTTCTTCCAGGTTGTCCATTTTTTTGGCATAGAGTTGCTTGTAGTAATCTCTTATGATCTTTTGTATTTCTGCAGTGTCAGTTGTTACTTCTCCTTTTTCATTTCTAATTCTATTGATGAGTCTTCTCCCTTTTTTTCTTGATGAGTCTGGCTAATGGTTTATCAATTTTGTTTATCTTCTCAAAGAACCAGCTTTTAGTTTTATTGATCTTTGTTATCATTTCCTTCATTTCTTTATCATTTTTTTCTGGTCTGATTTTTATGATTTCTTTCCTTCTGCTAACTTTGGGGCTTTTTTGTTCTTCTTTCTCTAATTGCTTTAGGTGCAAGGTTAGGTTGTTTATTCGAGATGTTTCCTGTTTCTTAAGGTAGGATTCTATTGCTATAAACTTCCCTCTTAGAACTGCTTTTGCTGCATCCCATAGATTTTGGGTCGTTGTGTCTCCATTGTCATTTGTTTCTAGGTATTTTTTGATTTCCTCTTTGATTTCTTCAGTGATCACTTCATTATTAAGTAGTTTATTGTTTAGCCTCCATGTGTTTGTATTTTTTACAGATCTTTTCGTGTAATTGATATCTAGTCTCATAGCGTTGTGGTTGGAAAAGATACTTGATGCAATTTCGATTTTCCTAAATTTACCAAGGCTTGATTTGTGACCCAAGATATGATCTATCCTGGAGAATGTTCCATGAGCACTTGAGAAAAATGTGTATTCTGTTGTTTTTGGATGGAATGTCTTATAAATATCAATTAAGTCCATCTTGTTTAATGTATCATTTAAAGCTTGTGTTTCCTTATTTATTTCCATTTTGGATGATCTGTCCATTGATGAAAGTGGGGTGTTAACGTCCCCTACTATGAATGTGTTACTGTTGATTTCCCCTTTTATGGCTGTTATTACTTGCCTTATGAATTGAGGTGCTCCTATGTTGGGTGCATAAATATTTCCAATTGTTATATCTTCTTCTTGGATCAATCCCTTGATCATTATGTAGTGTCCTTCTTTGTCTCTTCTAATAGTCTTTATTTTAAAGTCTATTTTGTCTGATATGAGAATTGCTATTCCAGCTTTCTTTTGGTTTCCATTTGCATGAAATATCTGTTTCCATCCCCTTACTTTCAGTCTGTATGTGTCTCTATGTCTGAAGTGGGTCTCTTGTAGACAGCAAATAAATGGGTCTTGTTTTTGTATCCATTCAGCCAATCTGTGTCTTTTGGTGGGAGCATTTAGTCCATTTACATTTAAGGTAATTATCGATATGTGTGTTCCCATTCCCATTTTCTTAATTGTTTTGGGTTCGTTATTGTAGGTCTTTTCCTTCTCTTGTGTTTCTTGCCTAGAGAAGTTCCTTTAGCAGTTGTTGTAGAGCTGGTTTGGTAGTGCTGAACTCTCTCAGCTTTTGCTTGTCTGTAAAGATTTTAATTTCTCCATCAAATCTGAATGAGATCCTTGCTGGGTAGAGTAATCTTGGTTGCAGGTTTTTCTCCTTCATCACTTTAAATATGTCCTGCCAGTCCCTTCTGGCTTGCAGAGTTTCTGCTGAAAGATCAGCTGTTAACCTTATGGGGATTCCCTTGTGTGTTATTTATTGTTTTCCCCTTGCTGCTTTTAATATGTTTTCTTTGTATTTAATTTTTGACAGTTTGATTAATATGTGTCTTGGCGTATTTCTCCTTGGATTTATCCTGTACGGGACTCTCTGTGCTTCCTGGACTTGACTAACTATTTCCTTTCCCATGTTAGGGAAGTTTTCAACTATAATCTCTTCAAATATTTTCTCAGTCCCTTTCTTTTTCTCTTCTTCTTCTGGAACCCCTATAATTTGAATGTTGGTGCGTTTAATGTTGTCCCAGAGGTCTCTGAGACTGTCCTCAGTTCTTTTCATTCTTTTTTCTTTATTCTGCTCTGCAGTAGTTATTTCCACTATTTTATCTTCCAGGTCACTTATTCGTTCTTCTGCCTCAGTTATTCTGCTAGTGATCCCATCTAGAGTATTTTTCATTTCATTTATTGTGTTGTTCATCATTGTTTGCTTCATCTTTAGTTCTTCTACATCCTTGTTAAATGTTTCTTGCATTTTGTCTATTCTATTTCCAAGATTTTGGATCATCTTTACTATCATTATTCTGAATTCTTTTTCAGGTAGACCGCCTATTTCTTCTTCATTTGTTAGGTGGGTTTTTTTCTTGCTCCTTCATCTGCTGTGTGTTTTTCTGTCTTCGCATTTTGCTTATCTTACTGTGTTTGGGGTCTCCTTTTTGCAGGCTGCAGGTTCGTAGTTCCTGTTGTTTTTGGTGTCTGTCCCCAGTGGCTAAGGTTGGTTCAGTGGGTTGTGTAAGCTTCCTGGTGGAGGGGACTAGTGCCTGTGTTCTGGTGGATGAGGCTAGATCTTGTCTTTTTGGTGGGCAGGTCCACGTCTGGTGGTGTGTTTTGGGGTGTCTGTGGACTTATTATGATTTTAGGCAGCCTCTCTGCTAATGGGTGGGGCTGTGTTCCTGTCTTGCTAGTTGTTTGGCATAGGGTGTCCAGCACTGTAGCATGCTGGTCGTTGAGTGAAGCTGGGTGCTTGTGTTGAGATGGAGATCTCCGGGAGATTTTCGCCATTTGATATTATGTGGAGCTGTGAGGTCTCGTGGACCAGTGTCCTGAAGTTGTCTCTCCCACCTCTGAGGCACAGCACTGACTCCTGGCTGCAGGACCAAGAGCCTTTCATCCACACGGCTCAGAATAAAAGGGAGAAAAAGTAGAAAGAAAGAATTAGTAGAAGTAGAAAGATAGAAAGAAAGGAGGGAGGGAAGGAGGGAGGGAGGAAGGAAGGAAGGAAGGAGGGAAGGAAGGAAAAAAGAAAGAAGATAAAGTAAAATATAATAAAGATAAAATATAATAGTTATTAACATAAAAAATTATTACGGTAAAAACAAAATGGACGGATAGAACCCTAGGACAAATGGTGAGAGCAAAGCTATACAGACAAAATCTCACATAGAAGCATACACATACAACTCACAGAAAGAGGAAAAGGGGAAAATATCATATATCTTGCTCTCAAAGTCCACCTCCTCAATTTGTGGTGATTTGTTGACTAAAGGAGGGAAGGAAGGAAAGAAAGAAAGAACGAAGATAATGTAAAATAAATAAAGTTATTAAAATAAAAATTATTAAGAAAAAAAATTAAATGAAAAACAAAAAAACCCGGATAGAACCCTCAGACAAATGGTGGAAGCAAAGCTATACAGACAAAATCTCACACAGAAGCATACACATACACACTCACAAAAAGAGGAAAAGGGGAAAAAATAATATATCTTGCTCCCAAAGTCCACCTCCTTAATTTGGGATGATTCGTTGTCTGTTCATGTATTCCACAGATGCAGGATACATCAAATTGATTGTGGAGCTTTAATCTGCTGCTTCTGAGGCTGCTGGAAGAGATTTCCCTTTCTCTTCTTTGTTCTCACAGCTCCCAGGGGCTCAGCTTTGGATTTGGCCCCGCCTCTGCGTGTAGGTTGCCGGAGGGCGTCTGTTCTTCGCTCAGACAGGGTGGGGTTAAAGAAGCCGCTGATTCGGGGACTCTGGCTGACTCAGGCCGTGGGGGAGGGAGGGGCACGGAATTCCGGGCGGGCTTGCGGCGGCAGAGGCCGCTGTGACGTGCACCAGCCTGAGGCGCGCCGTGCGTTCTCCCGGGGAAGTTGTCCCTGGATCCCGGGACCCTGGCAGTGGCGGGCTGCACAGGCTCCCCGGAAGGGGGCTGTGGATAGTGACCTGTGCTCTCACACAGGCTTCTTGGTGGCGGCAGCAGCAGCCTTAGCGTCTCCTGCCCGTGTCTGGGGTCCGCGCTGTTAGCCGCGGCTCCCGCCCGTCTCTGGAGCTCCTTTAAGCAGAGCTCTTAATCCCCTCTCCTCACGCACCAGGAAACAAAGAGGGAAGAAAAAGTCTCTTGCCTTTCGGCAGGTCCAGACTTTTCCCCGGACTCCCTCCCGGCCAGCTTTGGCACACTAACCCCCTTCAGGCTATGTTCAAGCCGCCAACCCCAGTCCTCTCCCTGCGCTTCTAACGAAGCCCGAGCCTCAGCTCCCAGCCCCACCCCGCCCGGCGGGTGAGCAGACAAGCCTCTCGGGCTGGTGAGGGCCGGTCGGCACCGTTCCTCTGTGCGGGAATCTCTCCGCTTTTCCCTCCGCACCCCTGTTGCTGTGCTCTCCTTCGTGGCTCCGATGTTTTCCCCCTCCGCCACCCGCAGTCTCCGCCCGCAAAGGGGCTTCCTAGTGTATGGAAACCTTTCCTCCTTCACAGCTCCCTCCCACTGGTGCAAGTCCCGTCCCTATCCTTTTGTCTCTGCTTATTCTTTTTTCTTTTGCCCTACTCAGGTATGTGGGGGGGTTCTTGCCTTTTGGGAGGTCTGAAGTCTTCTGCCAGCGTTCAGTAGGTGTTCTGTAGGAGCTGTTCCACGCGTAGATGCACTTCTGGTGTATCCGTGCGGAGGAAGGTGATCTCCGCGTCCTACTCCTCCGCCATCTTCCCGGAAGCTGTCGAGGGAGGAGTTTTTAACCATTGTAGGTTACCGGACTTTTTTTTTTTTTTTGCGGTACGCGGGCCTCTCACTGCTGTGGCCCCTCCCGTTGCGGAGCACAGGCTCCGGACGCGCAGGTTCAGCGGCCATGGCTCACGGGCCCAGCCACTCGCCGGCATGTGGGATCTTCCCGGACCGGGGCACAAACCTGTGTCCCCTGCATCGGCAGGCGGACTCAAAACCGCTGCGCCACCAGGGAAGCCCCTGGACTTTTAATTAGTGTCCAGAGTAGCTTTTATTACCTTAAAGTACTGGGAAAATCATGAAGCTTGCTCTAAATTTCATCCATGAGGAAGGAAAGAAATATCCCCATAGAATAAATTTACAGAAATGTGCATCTAGCTAACTAGCTGGGTAAGCTTACTTACATCCCCCAAACCTTGGTTATAACTGCATCAGTTTCTAGAGAAGCAGCATCAGGGGAGATAAGCTTTGCAGAGGAAAATTCCTCAGTAGGTGTGATTATGCAAAGGCAGGCCCTGGAGCAGGTGTTCTACACTTTCATCTGTGTGTGTGCGTCTTGCTCCCCTTTGGCAGTCTGGTATGGCTTATGGAGCCTTATCTCAGAATCATATTTTCAAATGCATAATTAAAATTAGTAATACAAAGAAAACCAACTATGTTGAAATCTTTTGTTATTGAAATATTAAAAAAATTGTGATAGCGATATGTGTGCTACTTCACACATTAAACAAGATTCTATTTTAAGTCTTGTTATTTAATGTATTATTGAAAATTTCAAAGTAATTTCCAAATAATAATGGGTATAAGCAGTATTTGAGATATCTGCACGACTATAATATGAAAATATCTGTGGTTTCTGTTGGTTCCAGTGTCACAGGCACTGTCGTTTGTTGCTACACTTATCAAAGGAGGAAATGCAAAATTTCACTTCAAGATCATTGAAAACAGTTTTGAATAATTTCAAAATTAATAAGGATGTAATGTTTTCCCCACTAGTAACAACAACCTCCCCTGAGTTCTATTTATAGTCCCCTTGGATTCTGGGTTAGAACCTCTGCAATCTGGAATAGGATCATCTGATCCTCTACATGATAATAAGGTAATGAGAAGTTTTAGAGTGTTTTCTGGGGGAAGTGAGCTGGCAGTAGAGTGTATTGAAGGCCTTGGAATTCTAGGAGAGGAGAGATAGGGCTCTTTGCTCTGACCCTAAGTGGTGGTCCAGTGGTTAAGAATCCGCCTTCCAATGCAGGGGATTTGGGTTTGATACCTTATCGGGGTACTAAGATCCCAAATGCCACGGGACAGTTGTGGCCTGTGCACCACAACTACTGAGCACGCACACCGCAACTGAGACCCAACGCAGCGAAAAATTAAATAAATAAATAAATATCTTAAAAAGGAAAAAAAAAAGATTAAGGAAGTTTCCTTTAAAAAAATAAAAAAGAGCAAAGGGGTGAGTGGGGACCCAGGGAATGTGGCGGACTTACAGTGAGGAAACTTCCACGGCTGTGATGGCTGAGGGGATTCTGAGAAACACCTCATTTCCTGTTCCATCTGTGCTGGGTCCACAGATGATACTGGCCAAACCTTCAGGAACAGTCTGTTACACAAAGCACCTCTGTGTTAGTATGTTTGGGGGAAAAAGAATGGGCAGTGTACATGTTTGGGGAGGGGGCAATGAAGAAAGTGGCAGCCATTCCTAAAGGCCAGGGTGGCCATCCCAGAATTGCACAGAGAGCCGCTAGGAGCCAGGTGACCGTGAATAAGCAGCTGGCAGTGTGGACTGAGTCAGGATGGCCAAGAGGCCACCCTTTTTCAAACCAAATGTGCTAGAGGTAAGTGACCCTTGACTGAAAGAGAGAAGCTGGATTCTGCCTGCATGGATATGATGGTAGACACTGAGGTTACAGCAGATTAAAGAGTTGAATGTGACCCTGTAGGCAACAAAGGGTTGGGTCCTAGAAGGGAAATGAGCAGAGAAATGTCTGCTATCAGTGGGGTTTTAGTAGCACCGTGGCGGTGAATGTGGGATCGGGTAGAACAACACATGCTGGAGACAGACTGCTGAGAGGCAATTGCAGGACTTGGAACCACCAGGAACACAAAGGAGGATGAGTCCCTTAGAATTGTGCCTTTTAGGGAGAAGCAGTTGTGGACATAGCTGTGCCTTTCCAAAGTCAAACAGAACTGTACTGTTTCTTCAGCAAGAAAAAAATAAAACAAAACAACTTGTGTGCTTGCTTTGCAGCAGATGGAACTGGCCACCAAGTTCCTCCATCTCAGTGTGTGCTCACAGAGGAAAAGATTGTTCAGAATGTCAGCACTGAAAGTTCCTCATTAAGTCTGACGGTGGGGAGTGGTTTGGGGGTGGGGTGCTGGCAGGGGAAGGGATGTCAACGGCCCTGAGGCTCCCTTTCGGGCCAAGCGGGTTTCTGGTAAAAGAGTCATTCGTGAGTGCTGGGCGCCAGCCACAACTGTGAAGCTCTATTTAGTTCGTGCCATCCCTGCAATATCGTTAGTTTGTACTGTTGCTTCTTCACCGTATCAGCAGAGAATGGAGGGTCAGAAGGATGGAGGAATCGGTTTTTTTAAATTTATTAATTTTTTTTTTTACTGAAGTATATAGTTAATGTACAATATTATATAAGTTAAAACAAGAATGGAGGAATTTTTTTTTGGCAGCCTTCAAGTTTTTATTTTATTATTCCATATTTCTTTTGAGTCATTTAACAGGTTGAAACAAAGTCAAAATATTCCAGAAATATTTTCCACTTTCTTTTTTGCGGTACGCGGGCCTCTCACCGCTGTGGCCCCTCCCGTTGCGGAGCACAGGCTCAGGATGCGCAGGCTCAGCAGCCATGGCTCATGGGCCCAGCCGCTCCGCGGCACGTGGTATCTTCCCTGCGGGGAACGACCCCGTGTCCCCTACATCGGCAGGCAGACGCTCAACCACTGTGCCACCAGGGAAGCCCTCCACTTTCTTTTGATTGCAAAACAGGACCCCTTTCTACCAAAGGTTAGTGCTTATCCCACCACCGTATATTAAAGTGGTTAAAGAAATGATAAGTGAAAAAGCCATTAAGCTTATTCTATTTTAAAAAATTTCCCCCTTTTCTTAGTTTTATTTCCTAAAGTCATGCAAAAATGTTGCTTAGATCATGTGAACAGGGGATATAAAATGGCCCTCTCCAGATTACGGTGATTCTGAACAACATGTTATCAAAGAAGGTATTTATGGCTGACAGAGTAATGGGAAAATTGATATTTTAAAACAATAGATTATTCATGCAGGGACCACAATAGCTCTATCTGCCTTTCGCACAAAGAGATATAAGACCACGCATGGGGTTGTGATCAAAATCAACAGCTGAATCAACGTGCATGACCAAGCAGGCCCTTCTCCCTGGCACTCTGCACCCTTTTGGCAGAAGGCATGTTGTGACTCTTCACCGGTGGAAAATGAAGCTGCTACAAACTTTAACCTGCCTGCAAAATGAGCTGCCACAGGTTCATGCACAGAAGTGCATCTACCCTCAAGGAACAGAGGAGTCTTGATAAGCATGACCTTCGAGTAAAAGCAGACGGGAGCAAAAGCAGACGGAAGAAGACCAGCGGCCTTTTAGTCACCGCCTCAGGAAGGACTTAAGGTCTCTAGCCCAGACCTACATGGTACTAAAGGTCTCATGCAGAGGGACAGAGTTGGTGGTAGCTGGTATTAAGAGCTGACCAAGCAGACTAACTTTTTGGCCGGGCCGAAAGGAAGACGGGGAGAATCCTTGTTACTGACCTGGGTCTTGGCAACAGAATGGCCCATATGGGATTCTCAGAGTCTTGGACTATGTTGAGAAAGGGCCTTCCCCTCCTGCAGCTCTCTCATCCTCTCTACCCCACTGCTCTGGTGGTACACCTGAGGCACACCAGACCCCTAAGTTCTCTCCGTACATCAGCCCTTTGGTGTCCTAACCAGCCTACACTGAAGCTTATCACCTCAAACCCTTATCCTTCAAAACTGCCAAATGCCCTGAAAAACCTCTAAGATGTCACGCTTTTCCCTAAACTGGGATCCATCTCCTAAACCGCCTCCTTCATTCCTACCCCTGGGCCACTAGGCACAGTTACAGAGAATCACTCAGTCAAGTAGATTGGTCCATGAAAAATTCATGGGCTGCAGCCCCAGCTGCACCATCCGAGATGTGCAGCAGCGTATATACTGGGCAGCTCTCCTCTTCCCTTCAGTGACTTCTACTACTCTCAGAATCTCTGAGAATCAGCAAAAAGTGCCCCTCCCTCCAGTTAATTTACTCTGATATTATTGTACAATCTGGACAGCTCTGCCCTGGGGGTAGGGGGAAACGGGATTTCCAGAGTCCCAGGGGGAAGCATCCCTGGCTGCACACATACATGTGCCCAAATTCTGACAACTCGGCCACCACCCCCCCTCCAGACTTTGGGTCCTCACAGTGTCAGCAGCCTGCACACTCCACACATCCCCAGGGAAAGAGAAGTAGGGTTGGAGTCTGATTGTCACAAATCAGGCTTCTGCAGGTGAGAGAAGAAACCTCAAGGGACGCTCAGCGAAGACTGACATAGGACACAGTCATGCATGCGTGTGTACGTATGTGAGTGTGAGCACCAATGACAGTGTGCATGTGTACTCTTCCAAGTGTGTGCATGGCCTTGTCTGCCGTGTGGGCTTATATGCATGAGGCTCTCCCCTACTTTTCCAAGAGTTGATCAGGAGGCCAGAATCTCTTGCCTTCACATTCTGGAATAAGTTCATATATGGTGCCTAGTGTGGTACATGACTCGGACACCTGTCCTGATGGCTCTGACCATGGTCTCCTCAAAGCCCTTGCATCATTCCCACTCCTTCCATTGTCAAAGGATGGTTTTGCCTCCATCAATGTGAATCTCCTTGACTTTCTTTCTCAACTGCAAATATATTCATCTTGGTGTGTTTCTTTGGCCTCTTCCCTTCAATTTTAAAGCATGAGGTGTCTGCCTTTTATTCAAGGCTAACAACCCCTATGCTTCTATCAGGGGTCTCCTCTGGACCTTGTGACATTAGTTATGCCCTTCTTCACTTCTTCATTTCTGTCTATTTTCCAGTTGTCCCATACAATTAATTCCATTCCATAAAAACCTTCTCTTGGCTCCCAAGGTCCCACTACCACTCCCTCCCTCTTCTCTCTCAGCCAGGCTTCTGAGAAGAGAACTCTCCACAATAATTTCCACTTCTTCATCCTCTACACTCTAGTATCCCCCCATCATTTCCTTAACGTTCTTTCACAAGAGTTCTCAGTAACCTCCATGCTGACTTGGAGGATATCTTCACCTTGCTCTTTCACCTGCTGTGTGCTTTTCTGTCTTCTCATTTTGCTTATCTTACTGTGTTTGGGGTCTCCTTTTCGCAGTCCGCAGGTTCGTAGTTCCCGTTGTTTTTGGTGTCTGTCTCCAGTGGCTAAGGTTTGTTCAGTGGGTTGTGTAGGCTTCCTGGTGGAGGGGACTAGTGCCTGTGTTCTGGTGGATGAGGCTGGATCTTGTCTTTCTGGTGGGCCTCTCACGTCTGGTGGTGTGTTTTGGGGTGTCTGTGGACTTATTATGATTTCAGGCAGCCTCTCTGCTAATGGGTGGGGCTGTGTTCCTGTCTTGCTAGTTGTTTGGCATAGGGTGTCCAGCACTGTAGCTTTCTGGTCGTTGAGTGGAGCTCGATGCTGGTGTTGAGATGGAGATCTCTGGGAGATTTTCGCCGTTTGATATTACGTGGAGCTGGGAGGTCTCTTGGGGACCAGTGTCCTGAAGTTGTCTCTCCCACCTCAGAGGCACAGCCCTGACGCCTGGCTGGAGCACCAAGAGCCTTTCATCCACACGGCTCAGAATAAAAGGGAGAAAAAATAGAAAGAAAGAAAGAGGGAGTTTCGGGGCGCAGCGACTACGTCCCAGCATGTTCATACCCACGAGAACCAGCAGGAAGGTCCCAGGCACAGCCGCCTCGGCCGGAGCCTCGAGGCGCCTTCTAGTTCAGACTCTCCGACAGCAAAGGTTTTAATGACCTGCTGCGACACTTACTTTTTGCTCAGTTTCGGCTCGCAGTCGTCCACTTTAACTTCAGGTCCCTGCACCTCAGCCACCTTCCCAGAGGGCCGGACCTAAAGAGGACGAGGGTCGCACGGCAATTTCCAGGTCACGCTCAGAAGCCCCGCCTCTTCCGGGGAAAGGGGGCGGGCACTGCTCTGTGCAACTGCAGCGCAAGCGTAGTACGGGGTTGTGGGGCGGCGGCAGTAGCGTCTGGAGCGTCACCTCAGGCACTGGGGCTCTGTACGCCGTGCGCTGGCAAGACTGCACCTTCTTCTGGTGCTCGGCGTGAGCTATGGCTGAGGCGATGGATTTGGGCAAAGACCCCAATGGGCCAACCCATTCCTCGACTCTGTTCGTGAGGGAGGATGGCAACTCCATGTCCTTCTACGTGCGTCCCAGCCCGGCGAAGCGCCGGCTCTCGACGCTCATCCTGCACGGCGGCGGCACCTTGTGTCGCGTGCAGGAGCCCGGGGCCGTGCGGCTGGCTCAGCCCGGGGAGGCGGCGGCCGAGGCCTCGGGCGACTTCATTTCCACGCAGTACATCCTGGACTGCGTGGAGCGCAACGAGAGGCTCGAGCTGGAGGCCTACCGGTTGGGCCCGGCTCTAGGGGCCGAGCAGGCCCCAGAGACGAAGCCCGGGGCTCAGGCTGGGGGCGCCGCCGCCACGGAGCCCGAGCTGCAGCCGCACGCGGGGCGGACCGTCTTTACGGACGCGGACGACGTGGCCATCTTGACGTACGTGAAGGAACATGCCCGCTCGCCCAGCTCCGTCACCGGCAACGCCTTGTGGAAAGCGATGGAGAAGAGCTCGCTCACCCAGCACTCGTGGCAGTCCATGAAGGACCGCTACCTCAAGCGCCTGCGGGGCCAGGAGCATAAGTACCTGTTGGGGGAGGCCCCAGTGAGCCCCTCCTCCCAGAAACTCAAGCGGAAAACTGAGCAAGACCCCGAGGATGCTGATAGCGGGGAACCACAGAATAAGAGAACTCCAGACTTGCCTGAAGAAGAATTTGAAAAGGAAGAGATCAAGGAGAATGAAGAAGCAGTCAAAAAGATGCTTGTAGAAGCCACCCGGGAGTTTGAAGAGATTGTGGTGGATGAGAGCCCTGATTTTGAAATACATATAACAATGTGTGATGATGATCCACCCACACCTGAGGAAGACTCAGAAACACAGCCTGATGAGGAAGAAGAAGAAGAAAAAGTTTCCGCACCAGAGCTGGGAGCTGCCATTAAGATCATCCGGCAGTTAATGGAAAAGTTTAACTTGGATCTGTCAACAGTTACACAGGCCTTCCTAAAAAATAGTGGTGAGCTGGAGGCTACTTCCTCCTTTTTAGAGTCTGGTCAGAGGGCTGATGGGTATCCCATTTGGTCCCGACAGGATGACTTAGATTTGCAAAAAGGTGATGAGGGTACCCGAGATGCACTGGTCAAAAAATTTGGTGCTCAGAATGTAGCTCGGAGGATTGAATTCCGAAAGAAATAATTGGCAAGATAATGAAAAAAAAAGGTTTGGCACATAAGGCATTAAAAATTTTTTTTGTGACTATTGAACTTCAAAGATTTTTACATTGGAACTGACACTCATCTTTTGACCAATGCTATTGTTGCTCTGTGAGTCCTAGATTTTGTAGCCAAGCAAAGTTGGAGGTTGAAAATAAAAGAAATTGGACATATTTAGAGCTGTTCCTGGCAGTATCAATGTGTTTGTAAAAGGAAAATCAAAAACAGAGAGGTTGGTTTACATAGTAATAACCGCTTTCTGGAATGGAATCCCTGCTGTATTGGTGAGAGGAGCTAGTGACAAAGTCAAAGGCAGAAAGTTAGATGGGTTGTTTCAGAAAGCATAAATAAAGAGCCTCCTATCCTTTGGCAGAAGCTTCTCTAGATTATGATAGATTCCAAATCAAGAATCTAGGAATGTGGAAAGATTTAATTACAAGGCCTTTGAACATGGACTGTCCCAAACCCTTGCATCCCCCAGTGAACTCTGATTTCTGGGCTGCTTTGAAAACCCCATATTCCTTTTGCCAACTTATATTTGGGGAGCCTGTTCATTGGCTGTTCTTTTCTTCAAGTCTGTGTCAGTTAAGTCTCTACCATGTGTTTCTTTATCTACCATCCAGTTTTGTTTAAAACACAAAAATTTAGAGAGTCTTGGGAAAAGTCTTACTTGGTTACTAGTAATGTGTTTTTATTTATTGAGGATAGTTTTGTGCTAAGAATAGTGTTAGATTTAAAAATTAGAGGATTAATTCCTCTTTGTTGTGTTGATTTCATTATTGAAAATAAATAGAATTTTGTAAAAGAAAGAGGATAAAATAAAATAAAAATAATTATTATGAAAAAAATTCTAAAAAGAAAAAAAAGAAAAAAAGAACGGACGGACAGAATCCTAGGACAAATAGTGAAAGCAAAGCTATACAGACAAAATCACACACAGAAGCATACACATACACACTCACAAAAAGAGGAAAAGGGGAAAAAATAATATATCTTGCTCCCAAAGTCCACCTCCTCAATTTGGGATGATTCGTTGTCTATTCAGGTATTCCACAGATGCAGGGTACATCAAGTTGATTGAGATTTAATCCGCTGCTCCTGAGGCTCCTGGGAGGGATTTTCCTTTCTCTTCTTTGTTCTCACAGCTCCCGGGGTTCAGCTTTGGATTTGGCCCCGCCTCTGAGTGTAGGTCGCCTGAGGGCGTCTGTTCTTCGCTTTGACAGGACGGGGTTAAAGGAGCCGCTGATTCGGGGGCTCTGGCTCACTCAGGCCGGGGGGAGGGAGGGGCACGGAATGTCAGGCGGGCTTGCGGCGGCAGAGGCCGCTGTGACGTGCACCAGCCTGAGGCGCGCCGTGCGTTCTCCCGGGGAAGTTGTCCCTGGATCCCGGGACCCTGGCAGTGGCGGGCTGCACAGGCTCCCCGGAAGGGGGCTGTGGATAGTGACCTGTGCTCTCACACAGGCTTCTTGGTGGCGGCAGCAGCAGCCTTAGCGTCTCCTGCCCGTGTCTGGGGTCCGCGCTGTTAGCCGCGGCTCCCGCCCGTCTCTGGAGCTCCTTTAAGCAGAGCTCTTAATCCCCTCTCCTCACGCACCAGGAAACAAAGAGGGAAGAAAAAGTCTCTTGCCTCTTCGGCAGCTCCAGACTTTTCCCCGGACTCCCTCCCGGCCAGCCTTGGCTCACTAACCCCCTTCAGGCTATGTTCAAGCCGCCAACCCCAGTCCTCTCCCTGCGCTCCGAACGAAGCCCGAGCGTCAGCTCCCAGCCCCTCCCGCCCCGGCGGGTGAGCAGACAAGCCTCTCGGGTGAGTGCCGGTCGGCACCGATCCTCCGTGCGGGAATCTCTCCTCTTGCCCTCCGCACCCCTGTGGCTGCGCTATGCTCCGCGGCTTCGAAGCTCCCCCACTCCGCCACCCACAGTCTCCGCCCGCGAAGGGGCTTCCTAGTGTGTGGAAACATTTCCTCCTTCACAGCTCCCTCCCACTGGGGCAGGTCCCGTCCCTATTCTTTTGTCTCTGTTTATTCTTTTTTCTTTTGCCCTACCCAGGTACGTGGGAAGTTTCTTGCCTTTTGGGAGGTCTGAGGACATCTGCCAGCCTTCAGTGGGTGTTCTGTAGGAGCTGTTCCACGTGTAGATGTATTTCTGTTGTATCTGTGGGGAGGAAGGTGATCTCCGCGTCTTACTCTTCTGCCATCTTCTCCTGGTCCTCTTTTTCAGTCCTTATTTTACTGGACTACTCTGCACATACGATGCCGACCATTACTTCTTTCTTTAGGACAATGTTGCCTCTATCCTGCTTCCATAATACTTCCCTATGTAGAATCTATCAGTCTGCGTGAGGACCACGCCCAACATACCCGACTAGAGGCTACACTCAGAGTTCCTACAGGTGGCAGCCCCATGTTCTCCTGAGACATGGGAAACCAATGCACAGCCAGTCTGTGGAGATCAAGCTAAGCAGGGCCTGGGTGCAAAGCAGCCATGGGAAGGCCCGGCCAAGATGAATAAGCGGGGGGGGGGGGGGGGGGGGGGGGGGGGCGGAGAGTATAAACTTGCTAAGAAGTAGAAATGAGAACAGTGTGGTAGCGCAGAGATAGAAAGGGAAGCACGGCCCCTACATTTACTATCTACTGTTCTCAGTTCTGATTTGTTTGAGGGCTTGAGACCTGGCCATTTTTATATCTGTGAGTGTTTTACCTTTATAATAAATTTACTGTTTATTCAGCTAGTGTTGATGTTTCTGTGTATTGCAATCAAAAGGAACCTTGACTAAGACAGATACCTGGTACTTTGTAGAGTTTCTTCTCCAAAATGTGCATTTGTGGGTTTTATTGGGCTGAAACCATGGGGCTCATTACTATAATTCTCCCTTGCTCTTTACAGGGAATAACCATATCATTGTATGTCCACCCGATTTTGAGGCTCTAGCAGTAAATGGTCTGGGTCACTTATGTGCAATTTTCAGGGAACTGTGTGCCCATGAAACGAAACTTGACCTGGTGGTCAGGAATGAGGCAGAGATTATGGACACCACTGCTAACCCAGGAATCAGATTCCTCTGATGTCCTCCAAGGAACATGTTGGCAAAACTGGGACTTCTCTATTTGCAGCTTCCTGACAGATGATAAAAACTACTTAATTGAAGAACTGAAATTCATCTCAACCTCCCTAAAACAATCTATTTTGGTATAATTTATGACAATTCCTGGGCATTTGAAGTTCTCAGTTCTCCTTTTATTGACCACTGCTCAGCTCTGACCCATAGTTATAGCTGACCTGTTCTCCTCTCCCTCTTGCCCTCATGTGTACTCATCACCGTGCAGCCTACATCATGCTAAATTCTGTACAGGTACTTATACCCTTCCCCCACCTCTCCACTAATCCCTGTACTTCCCTCAATTTAGCCCAAATTGCACCTTCTCCATGAAGGCTTGCTGAGAGCCTCCGGTTGCAATCCTTTTGGTTTTGCAATTCCTATAGCCCAGAGGTTTTCAACCAAGGGCGATTTTGCCCCCAGGTAACGTTTGGTAACATCTGGAGATATTTTTGTTTGTCTCAATCAGGAAAGGGGAGAGCGCTATTGGCATTTAACTGGTAGAGGCCAAAGAGGCTTCTAAACATCCTACGGTGCACAAAACAGGCCCCCCGACAAAGAAGTATCTAGTCCACAAATGTCGATAATGTTGAGAAACCCTACAGTCGGGCCCAACTTTGGCACCATGCACCCTATCATTTGATTTTACTCATTATGGTGTAGAATCTTAGGGCTGGATCGGAACCTTTAGAAATCATCCTGTCGTCTGCCTGAATTTTCTGGGTAAGAAGCAGCTGGTGAAAGTCACAGAGTGTGTCAGTGGCACAGCTTTATCCTGATCCCTGGGCCTTTGACCATTTCCGTTTCATGATGCAGTTGTTTCCTTTCTTCCTTTCTTAACCTGGCTTCTATAAGCCAGGTTAAGATCTATTATGACACATGTAGTAACTCTCTTCTCCAATCTCCTCCCCTCAGCCCAGTACTAGGAACACAGTACATACTTGTCAGATCAAAATAGCCTCAGGTTTTACAAAATATCACTTGATATCCCTGCAAACGTATTTTTTAGAGAACTGAAGGCTTCTTTCCTAGATGTAACCTCTCAAAAGGAAAGACGACTACATCTAAATCACAGAAAGAAGGAATTCTACAGAGACCTTCTGCAGAAGTATTTTCAACATTAATTAGAGTAAATACCAGCCAACTGAGCCTTACACATTTAAATGATGGCGATGAAAATTACCCCCTTACAGCACAGAGGAAAACAGGAAAGGTTTCTACTAAGGGGAAGGATTAACTGAATTTTATAGAGAAACTGGAAAAAACAAAACAAAATTCGACAAAACCCAGAAAGGACAGAAGATTGTATAAGTTTGTAAATTTGATTCCTAGAAGCTCTTCCCATATATAAATAACTAATTTTCCCTGAAAAAAAGTGCATTTAATCAGTTGTTGACACAGAGTTCAAAAAGTCCAGGTTAAGTAACAAATGACAGTAAGACTTTATATTGGAAAAGGAGGGCTAATTGGCTAGTATTCTGCATTTCAGAGGCAGAGCAGTATAAGCAGAAGTTCAAGTGTAGGCCTGGAGTGAGCTGATTCCGGATTTGAGTCCTGGCAGCACCCAGCGAAGCTGTGTGACTTTGCTGAATGCCTTATCCCACAAATCCTAGTCTTCTCGGCTTTGAAGTGAGGATCAGTACTAATACTTCCCAAAACATAAAATTGTGAGGATTTGATGAAGTAATACAGGAAAAGTACTTGCCCCAGGATCAGGCTAAATCTAAGAGCTGAGTAAAGAACTAATGTTACAACTATTTCTACCTATGATCCTTTAATTTTATTTCTGAAAAAAATGGGAAGATCGTTTAGTCCTGTGATGTTAAATTTTTATTTCCTCAGAAGAAATATGACATCCCCTTGCTAATATGAATGAGAACTTTGATCACACTGAAGTCTTCACATTGAAAATAAAACAATAAGCAATAGCTTTTAGATATGCATATGTGGGGCTTTTTTTAATCAGCTGAACAAATCTGTAGGGTTAAGTACCTAGAAAATAATTTAAGCTTCATTTATTTCCTTCCTTCCTTCCTTCCTTCCTTCCTTCCTTCCTTCCTCCCTTCATTCCTTCCTCCCTTCTTCCCTTTCTCCCTCCCTCCATTAACAAGATGTGCAAATGCATGTATATGAAGTTTTGTGAGAGAGTGTGTCAAGCAGCTAAGTGTTATGGAAAAGTCTGAGAAGGGAAATTTTAGAGCCTCGGTTCCAACCCTGGCTCACACTAGCAATGAGATAGCAGGCAAGTCACTTAACTATCTCTCATCTGTAAAATAAGTGGCTTGGTAGATGATTACTAAGGTTGCTTCTAGCTTTAAGTACTGGATTGTACTCTTATTTCTGGAAAGCCACAGACATCCAATTCAAATAGGTTGTTAAAAATGGTTCTGTCTTTTTTTTTTTTTTTTTTTTTTTTGCGGTACGCGGGCCTTTCACGGTTACGCGCAGTCTCAGCGGCCATGGCTCACGGGCCCAGCCGCTCCGCGGCATCTTCCCGGACCGGGGCACGAACCAGTGTCCCCTGCATCGGCAGGCGGACTCTCAACCACTGCGCCACCAGCGAAGCCCGGCCCTGTCTTTTTAATAGTAAGTTCAATCTGTGAGAAAGAGTGAAACACTATTCATTTTTAAAATGATATTTTACATTTTGAATAGATATCTTGGTCCAATCATTTGGCTACATTCTAAGTTCCAAAACCAGGACTGGCTTTATAGGTGTGTGTTTAATTTCTAGGCCCAGGACTCTTTCATTTTTTTTTAGTTAGAAACCCACATGGACCTCTTTCCCCTGCAACCACTCTGTATTTGTGTTGGTATAAAACTGCTTCACCTGCCAGACTGAGGATGTGCAGACAACTGTGCAAAGGAAACACAGTGCCCTCCTTTGGCTTCAAAGGGCAGAGGCTCCATCCTTCGGCTCCAGCCATCTGTAGTGGCCTGAGCTTCTGGGAATTCCCACATCAGTGCAAATGTGTGTAAGAGTCTAGTGGACTGTGTAGAGAACTCAGTGAGGAGATGAAAGAGTACTCCTTTGAAAATCTGAGGCTGACAGGCCAAGGAAGAGCCCGGTTCTGTGAAAACCTCCAATGCCCGCTCCCTCCTCTTGCTGGTGTTCTTGAACATTTGTTCAAGGCCTGACCGCCTTATTTCAGAAGGAGTCTCTAAAGAGCAGTAAATAGGGAACTATGCATAGAAAGACCCTGACTCCAACTGCTGCTCGTCATGATGATTCAACTTCAAAAACCACTTCTGATCTCCTACTTAGTGTATGCTGTCATTGAGCTAGGCGGGGAGGACACAGTGGTGAGCAAACACAATGAAGAGCTAATCCCAATTTATCACGGTGGCCTGGCCATCGGGGGTTTACTCCCTAGCCTGTGAAATAAGGATACTACTTACCTCACAGAGCTGGCAGGACGATACAAGGAGATAATAAGTGACCAGGCACTTGAAGAGTTACTTCGTAGAAGTATTTGCAAGGTGCAATGTGGGCACAGCATTTTTTAAAATAGGCAATTTTTTCCTGGAGGTATGTAGAGGTTTTTTCCCCCAATAGGAACAGCTTAAATGGAAGTGGCGATAGGAAGAAATTTAAATGATTTGGCTTTTCTCATTTTCAAACATTGGAACTTGACATCCCGCGCAGCGCCCCTCCCCGGACCAGTCACCTAGGGGAATGCCAGCTGAACAGATAACGCCAACAGAGGAAGAAGATCGTGCCCATTCCAATGCTGGCCATGTCCACCCGTCCAGAGCTTCCTGACCTGCTCTTTTTCCTCTTCCCACACCCGCCTAGTCCCAGCGCCCTGGAGGACAAGCCCCGGCGACCCTGCCCCGACCCCGGGCTCCCGCACTATGTGGGCGGCTGCTGTACAGAGGGTCTGGGAAAGAGAACGAGCAAGCGGACAGGAGGGGCCTCGCCCAGTGGGCGGGGTACGGGGCGGGGCCATGGCCTAATCCGGGAGGCGGGAGCTGCGGACGGACTTGGAAAGGAAGCCGGGGCGAAGCGGAGAGGCTGGACCAGGCTGAGGTGGGCGGGTCCGGGGGCGGGGTCACTGGATGTGCCTCCTGCCAGTGCGGGCGGAGCCGGGGGCTAAACTGGGAGAGGCAGGGCCGAGAGGAGGTGGATGGGGCCTGAGGGGAGGGTCCCTGGTGGGGCGGGGTGCACAGCGCGCGGGGGCTGAGCCCAGACAGTCTGTCAGCGCGCGGGCTCCAGAGCTGCTCTTCGTGCCGGAGCCCGGGACGGCGCGCCCCGGGGAAGGAGGGCGAAGGGCCGCGGCGATGGCTCCGCCGGGACTCCTGGAGTCCGCTGTCCTCGCCGCAGCTGTCTTCGTGGGAAGCGCCGTGAGTTCGCCGCTCGTGGCCCCGGGTGAGTGCCCTGTAGCAGCCGGGGCGCGCAGGAGGAGGCGAGGGATCGGGACTGTAGTCCCGCTGCTCCTCGAGCTGCCCTGGTCCTGGCACAGCCGTAGGATCCCGGCGCTGAACATCTGGCTGTCTGGGGGTGGCCCGGGCCGGGCGCGGCGCGTGGAGATGGCTTCCGTCCCTCCCAGCCTGCTCGGCTCCCGCCTTCCCTCCTCCGAGGACCTGTTACCCCCCGGCCCCACCTCTGAGCTGTCTGGCGTGTAGGGACCCGGCCGGCTCTTGCCTTCCTCGGGAGCCCTTCCGCCCGGGCCCAGCAACCTGGAGCCCTGCGGACCCCTTTCCTGCCCTTGTCCTCAAAGGCCCCGCGAGCGGAAGATCGTGACACCGGGCACCGGGTGCGCTGTCGTCGCCTTCCTCCTCCTCCTTTTTTTTTTAAAAATCTTAAAACCTTGAGGAGTTACAATTTCTTTCCTTTCCAAGTTTTAATTTATTTTCGTGGTTGATGGATTCTTGTAACAGGTTGGGGATTTCTGGTTTCCTCCCACATATCCTGGATAAGTCAGGCTTGGAAAAACGGAAGGCGTGTTTGTAAACTTACCTTTTTGTTTTTCTTATTTGAGTTGATTCCTGTCACCACAAAAGGAACCTTCTGTGGTCAGAGCAGGAAGCCACCAGCGGAGATGATAAAATGCTGTCCCCAATGATGAACTTGGAGCAGTTTTTAATTGAAATCTAAGAGGAGGTGTAACTTTTACGGAAGTCCTTTCTCACACTCTTGTTTTTATAATTATAGACACCAGGGATTCCTTACCACCGAGCCCCTTCTTAACTGCCACCTTACAGCAGTAGTTTAAAAAAAAAACAAGTATACCTTCTTGTCCAGCTGGGGTTCCTAGAGCCTGGAATCTTACATCAGCAAGCTCTTCCAAGCTTGAGCAGCTCCTCTTCAGTCCAAATAATAAGCAATAACTGGAAGCCTTCCAACCATAACTATCTCCTCCATAGAAACACATATACTGCTCTTCACTCCTAAGAAGAATCCACTTGCTTACAGCTTTTAAACTGGCTTATCACTCTGGCCTTCACTTTTTCGTAGAAATCAGAATACGTTAGGAAGGGAACATATGTCTCCCGAGTCTTTATTAGCAGATCTGTATTTCCTTCAGCCATCCACCCTGAGGAAATGGCCGCTAGTGACATGTATTATTGGATGGGAGATTTTGGTTTTCACCCTGCATTTCATTGCTGAGACAGGTAGATGCATCATCAGGTTCAAATTGGACCCCAGGTTGTAGACAGTACTTAGAGGGCTAGAGTCAGTTGCTCCAGAATTTGAAGAGCTTGACCTGGGAGGGAAACTGTTAATAATTCAGCACATGATGCATGTAATCAGTCATAGCAGGAGAAATCATCTGTAGAGTGAGTTTGTGTTTTGATGGACCTTTGAGCAACACACAGCTTTCAGGACTGGAATGTGAGGACAAAACTCTTAATTACACAGTATAACACTTTAGAAGAATGAGGTATCTAAAAAGGAAAGGGTACAGAGTACAAATGTGCCAGTGTGACTTGAGACCTGTTTTGTGATGAAAAGATGCCCTGACCAGCCAACATCTGGTCCCTGTGGAATCTAAGATGGTGTTAATGTTTGTAGGGAATGTTTTAGGGAAGCAGGGAGAAAGATGGGGAGTAATGTTGAGTGCCTGCTATGTGTCAAGCTTTGAGTTGGGCACTTTATATTCATTTTTATACTTATTTCTCAATTCTGTGAAGTTATTTCTAGTGAGGCACCTGAGGCCCAGAGAGATTAAACAATTGGCCCAACATCACATAGCTAGTGTATCCGTCAGCATTCAGTCCAAGAAGCAGAATCACTAGGAGGGGAGTGTGTGTGTATGTGTGTCTATGTGTATCTTTATCTTTGATAACCCAGTCTGCTTGATTCCAAAGTTCATTCTCTTTGCACTATACTGCACTGCTCCCCAGAGAGAAAATAGAAATCACCTTCAGCCGTCTTGTTGAGATTCTAAGATAGGGAGTTTAGGACATCATAATATTGTAAACATGGGGTTATCAGAAGATGGGAAGTAGAGAAAAGAAGGACAGTTAAGTGCACAGTGGGTAGTGGCAAAGTCTCTGACTTCCTGCCTAGTAGAAGAATCTCATTAAGCTTAAGAATCTCATTAAGCTTCTCATTAAGCAGCATTCGAAACTATATACCACCAGCACCAGAAGGGATGGTTTTCCACATCTTGGCTTATTTATGTCTTTTAACTTCTCTGGTTACTTAGGGCTTAGTTTCTCTGCAGACAGTGGGCATGGCCTTTGAGTAAGGCGTGGGCTGAAAAGGACCAGGGGCTGGTGAATGAGAGGTGCCCTCTCCTGGGGCTCCGTGGGCTTCCATCCAGCCTCCTGATTCCTCATTTAGATGCTAACGATAAGCTTTATTAAATTCTGGGTTCTCCTTTGGCCAGGTAGCTGCCTAGCTGTATATTTACATTAATCTTAGTCAGTAGACAGAATGTTTTGAGAAGGCACTCCTTGGAGTTTGGGCTTCCCTGCCCAAATTTCATTTAAAGAGACAATGCAAAATTCGAGGCGTGCCTGTCCTTCCCTATCTCCCCATCCCCACCCCATCCCCGCCCCCAAATAAATCAAACTATTTGGGAGTTTCAGTAGTCGCATTTGAATGAGAGAGACCAAAGCCCCAGGTGATAGAGAAAAAAGTTTTCATTATTACTTTTTAAAAAATTGTCTCTGATGTTGAAGTTTAATTACACATTGGGACAAAAGAGTTGTTATTTGACACCAAAAAAACCATGATTTAAATTGTCATTGGTTCAAACTATTATGTTGAGTTGTTTCTGAGAATTTTAGGGCAGTTACTTCGGAAATTCTAAAGATTTGGTGGGCTGCTGAAAGCAGGGAGAACAGTGAGTCTGGCTAAAATTGGAATCTGCAGTTAGTACACTGTGGGCCCTTTTCAGAGGAAGGAATGCAGTGTTTATTATACCTATTTTGTGGCAGGCTCTGGTCTAAGTACTCAGATCATTTAATTCTTACAACATCCTGTCAGCTATATAGTTTTATTCCTCCATGTATAGATGAGGAAGTTGAATTCTGAGACGTTAACTTGAAAAGGTCACTTACCTGTGTAAGTTGGATTTTGACGTGGACTCACATGTATTCAATTCTGAGGCCTATTATTGTTACCAAATCATTCTGTTTTTCTTTAGAGTGAGGAATTTCTTTTTACTGTAAGATATTTATAAAGAATCATTAATAGGATAATGGCATGATAGAGTAGAAAGAGCACCAAGCTCTGAGTCAGAACCCTGGACTTGAAGTGTGCCTGCGGCTTTCTGGAGTGTGGCTCTCTCTGCCTCCATTTTCTTGCCTGGAAAATGGGTGTGTGCCAACCCCTATCTTTTTCTGCCTTACTGGCTGCTAGTGAGGAGCAAATGAGCTGGTGTCTCTGAAAGGTCTTGGCAAATGGCAGAGTGGTATATATCTTCTATCCTGCGTATCTTTTTTCCTGTATTTCTTACCCAAAGTGCCCATTAGACTAGACTTATAATGTCAACCAAACAACTGTCTAATAAATGTAGACCACACGTGTTTTCATTCTGGAAGTGGTGATGGTTTTGCAGTCATAGGTTCATGGTAAATATATAAAGTCTGGAGTGACACCTCAGATTCACGAGTTTGCTGCCATTGACTGGGAGTTAAGTAGCCAAACCTTTTTTTCCCATTTCTCCTCAGCTAAAATACAGTGCTCTTGGTATTTCTGGATAATTTCCCAAAAGATCTAAAGTTTTGGGGGAAAGGGAGAGAATAACGCTTGATCTCATTACTCCAAGACACTTGTCACTGTCAGCCTATTTCATTCTGGTCTTCTTTGTATGTATTTTCTACTTGGAGGGGATCATAATGCAAAGATACTTTTTTACCTGGCATTTTTTTACCTAATATTATACTTAAAGGCTTCTCCATTTCCCTACACACTCACAAAGTGGCTGCATAATATTCCATTACATGGTTCTCTGTCTTCTACCTCACTGTGCTTCCATTTTAGATTTTAGTTTTTGCTAATTTTTTTCCGCTCTGCGGCATGTGGGATCTTCCCGGACCGGGGCACGAACCCGTGTCCCCTGCATCGGCAGGCGGACTCCCAACCACTGCACCACCAGGGAAGCCCCGCTAATTATTTTTAAACGAATTTTAAAAGTCATTGTTTAGTGAACATCTATGCAAAACTTTGTCTGGATATCGATGACTTCCATAGAAAATGGGTTCCTGAAAAGGCAATGTTGGGGTCAAAGGTATTCATGTTTGAGGCCATTGATGCCATCAACCTTAGTGACCTGAAGGTTGTTCCAGTTTACATTCTCACAGCAGTGGTCAAAAGACTCACTTTTCATACCATTGGCATTTTCTCTGAAAAACATATTTGCTAAATTGTAAGGCAAAAATTTATACCTTGATTGTTTAAATGTGTATGTCTTTGATTACTAATAGGTTGACTATTTTCTTCTGGTATAATATTTGAGCCATTTGCACATGCCTGTAATCCTTTACGGACAATTCTGAAATCTGAAACACTCCGAAAACCAGAAGATTTTTGAGGCTTTTTGCATACTTCGTTGGTGGGTGAAACCTAACCTGAACCAGTGTGAATATTGCTAAGTTTTGGCTGCAGTAATAATAATGAGTTTGATTTCTGAGTGTTACATAATGTGTGCTAAATGCATTGCTACCTTTCTAGAATTACAAAGTCTGAATTTCGAGGCACATCTGACCTCCAGGCTTTCAGATAAGGGATTATGGTCCTGCATTTCCTCTTTCGTGACTCATCTGCTCTTGTTTGCGGGCAGCCAAGTGTAAAACTGCTCAAAATAGTAAAATACCCTATGGAGAAAAAGAACTCCTCAAATGAGTGGCGCGTCGTGAAAAGAAGCACTGCTTTGGTATTTTAGTGGGGAAACTAATAAAGCAAAGATACTTTGGCAAAGCTGAGGTTTCGTCTGTTCTAGGTGGGTTTAGGGATGGGAGCCCATTATAATGGAAACTCTGCTTTCCTCTGCCAGTTATTGACACGGCTTTCTTTGTAAGGGAGAAAAGAAACGGAATCCGCCCAAGGGACTTTTTGGGGAGGGAAGGTTGGTAGAGGGTGGTGGATACCCCCGGCAAACTGAGTTCCCGTGCCCAGTCATCTCACCTTGAGGATCCTCGTGCCAAACTTGTTGAACTCAGGGATCTTCTATCCCCCCTTTGCCGTGCCCCAAGTTTCCTGCGTTCTTGTCTTTGTTCATCTCAGGATCCCAAACAGCTTCCAGTTCTTCCCGACTCTCCCCTCCCCCCATTTTGTTTGCACACCCCTGGGTATAACTGCATTCCAACTACTAAGAAAGTGCCTGTTGTACAGAGGGCGAAGAAATCTTTGAGCCACTTTCCTCATCTGTGTTGTGGAGAAAATATGGCAGAGTTGCCTCATTGGCATCGTTGTGACAATTACATGAGATAAAAATGTAAGGGTGCCTTGCGAAGTGTTTGGCATGTAGTAAATGCTAAAAAATATATATTATTATTACTTTGTCCTTAACCAAATACTACCTGTCATAGCTCTCAGATGGGACAAAGTTGCTGGCCGCTCCAGAATTTTCCTTTCGGGCTCTCTGCCGTTGCCTGAGGTGTCCCCTGACTCATATGGCTCCTGAGCGCAGGCTGCTGAGGCTGCGGTGTCATGGGCACGAGGTTGAGGAAGCAAGTTGGGCAGCGCCAAGGTGCCAGGGGAGGAGTAGGGACCAGTGAACCTGGCAGGGAGCTCTCTCGGGGTGCAGGGGATATGTGGGGCTGAGCCATTAGCTACCAAAATTAGGCAACGAACGAGAAAAGGAAAAAAAGAAAGAAACCGTTAATCTTTATAAGGGTAGATAGGATGTGGCAGTTTCTTTGGGAAGAATTTTGAAAAGTTCACCAACTGGTTTTTCTTTAGCTGGTGGATTTGTAGGTACAGTCACAAAGTTTTGACAGTTTTCCCCTAGGATTGGTGTAATCATCCCATTGACATCCTGTTTGATTATCCAGGGTTGAACTGGTCATTGTTCATCTTCTCATTGTTCACCGGTGAATGTTATATTGAAGTAGGATATAATTAGAAATATATATAATATAAATAATAATATATAATATATGATATGTATAATATATGTGTAATAAGAAATATATTTAGTCTCTGTCCTCAGTTCGTGATGCAAAATTCCTCAGACCCTTGGGATTTCCTAAATGATAGGAGTGTCTTTTCTTTGTGAGGAGCCCCCTTTGAGCGAATGCTAATGAGGGGACTTAGGGTGGTACCCCTGATACCCTCAGGATGGGGCTGGTCACCTGAAGGAGGTGGGAGTAGAGGGTTGAAACTTTCAGCCTCACCCAGCCACCTCTTCCCAGAGGGAAGGGGAGGAGGCAGGAGGAGGGCCACAGATTAAGTGCTTTAAAAATTTGAATAACAAGACTTGATGAGTTTCTGGGTTGGTGACTGTAAAGAGATGTGTGGAGAGTAGCGCACCCAGAGGGCACGGAAACCCCACCCCTTTCCCCATCCCTTGCCCTGTGCACCTCTCCCCTCTGTCTGTTCCCGAGTTGTGTCCTTTTATAATCAACTGGTGATCTAGTAAGCAGAATGTTTCCCTGAGTTCTGTGAGCTACTCTAGCAAATTAATTGAACTCAAGGAGGGGGTCATTGGAACCTTCAATCTATAGCCAGTTGATCAGAAGTACAGGTGACAACCTGGACTTAACATTGGCATCTGACGGATGGGGGGCTGGGGAGTGCGGTAGGGAGTCTTTGGGTCTGAGCCCTTAACTTGCGGGATCGGATGCTCTCTCCAGGTAGTGTAGGAAATTGAGTTAGTTTCTTGGTGGTGCGGGGGAAACACATGCTGGAATGAGGAGGTAGAACCCTGTAGCATTAAGGCTGACGATCTCCTCAAAGCTTATTGAGCAGACGAGGATACTGAGTCAGCCTAGCCAGGTCTTAAGGGGGTTCTTTACTCTGTCTAGGACGCTTCCCACTGTATGAAAGCTGTCTCTCCACCTCAGTGGACCCCGCTTTGCTGCTTCTGGCAAGGTCTACACTTGCACTTGGTCCTTACGCTCCGGGGCCTGGTTTCTCAGCTCTCTGGATCTGGGGTGAGCAGGCCCTGAGGAGAATGACTTTGGCTAACTGACTCCTGTGAGTAATTGTGTTGTTCTTAGTCACGTAATGTTAGCGTCAGAGGGGACTCAGTGTTCCTCTTATAGTTCGTCCCTCCCTTTGCAGATGGGGAAGCTTCAGGTTCAGGAGCCGGCGGGAATCAGGAAGGGCCGTAGCCCATAGTCGAGGAGCAGAACGTTAGATTTGGTGAGGGAGGGCCTGTGTGTGTGTCTTGGTCACTGTCCAAGGCCCAGATCCAAGCACAGGACCCGGAACAGAGCAGATGCTTAAAAACATTGGAATGAAGGAAGGAAGGAAGGAAAGAAGCCAGGGGTGGAATCCAGGTGTTTTGACTCAGCCCAAGGTGTTTTCTTTATACTAAAGTGAAGACTTATGCTTTCCAAAATCATCCCTAAGTCTTAGCTGTAAGTCTCCTCCTCCATCTCCCTTCCCGAAATGGAAAGAGACTGCTTTGTCTGTCAGCCTCCACGGGCTATATTGCTCCGAAAGCCTGAGGCAGAGACTCTGGTTAAGGAGAAAAAAAGAATGACAATAAAAAAGTAAGCAAATACTGCCTTATCAGGTGAATATGCTGGAACATCAACACATTTGAATGTGTTAGTGAAAATTTTCAGTGCAAAGGTTTTCAAAACTCAAATCCATTCGTGAAGTTCTTTTCAATGACAAACTGAATTCAGTTGTGTTGCTACACCAGTACTTTAAATGCATCTATTAGTTTTATGTATATATATATCATATTCCCAATTTTATAATACTTTATACCTTTCCTTTATACCTTCGTTTCACAGGTTAATTCTTTAAGTTATTTACTCATTCAGCAAATATTAGCCAAGTGCCTTACTGGGGTACAAGACACTAGGATGAAGTGATGCGAATAGAATAGACACAGTCTGTGCCTTTACGGAGCCAGCGCAGGTTATCAGGGAGGATGATTAAACAAGCAATAATGATAAAATGTCATTACTACCTTGATAAGGAAAGTATGGCACTGGGTCAGAGTACCTGACCTGGGGCTGGAGGTGGGATGAGAGTTGAGTACAGGTTGAGCAAGACTTTCTGGAGGAAATGAAGTGTGAATTTATAGTCGTAAAAGTGTCAGCATTAGTCAGGTGAAGGGGACACGTGGTTGTGGAACAGAGGAGGTGAGAACGAGCAAAGCCATAGCATTGGTCTCTAAACTTGAGCATGCATCAGAATTAACTAGAATGCTGGTCAAAACACAGGTAGATCGCTCTCCCCCTCCTCCAGTGTCTGTAGGTCTGGGAAGGAACTGGAGAATTTGCATTTCTAACTGCTTCCCAAATGATGCTGTCTAAGTATCTTTTTTTTTTTTTAACATCTTTATTGGGGTATAATTGCTTTACAATGGTGTGTTAGTTTCTGCTTTATAACAAAGTGAATCAGTCATACATAAACATATGTTCCCATATGTCTTCCCTCTTGCGTCTCCCTCCCTCCCACCCTCCCTATCCCACCCCTCCAGGCTGTCACAAAGCACCGAGCCAATATCCCTGTGCCATGCGGCTGCTTCCCACTAGCTATCTACCTTACTACGTTTGTTAGTGTGTATATGCCCATGACTCTCTCTCGCTCTGTCACAGCTCACCCTTCCCCCTCCCCATAACCTCAAGTCCGTTCTCTAGGAGGTCTGCGTCTTTATTCCTGCTTTACCCCTAAGTTCTTCATGACATTTTTTTTCTTAAATTCCATATATATGTGTTAGCATACGGTATTTGTCTTTTTCTTTCTGACTTACTTCACTCTGTATGACAGACTCTAGGTCTATCCACCTCATTACAAATAGCTCAATTTCATTTCTTTTTATGGCTGAGTAATATTCCATTGTATATATGTGCCACATCTTCTTTATCCATTCATCCGATGATGGGCACTTAGGTTGTTTCCATCTCCGGGCTATTGTAAATAGAGCTGCAATGAACATTTTGGTACATGACTCTTTTTGAATTTTGGTTTTCTCAGGGTATATGCCCAGTAGTGGGATTGCTGGGTCATATGGTAGTTCTATTTGTAGTTTTTTAAGGAACCTCCATACTGTTCTCCATAGTGGCTGAACCAATTCACATTCCCACCAGCAGTGCAAGAGTGTTCCCTTTTCTCCGCACCCTCTCCAGCATTTATTGTTTCTAGATTTTTTGATGATGGCCATTCTGACTGGTGTGAGATGATATCTCATTGTAGTTTTGATTTGCATTTCTCTAATGATTAATGATGTTGAGCATTTGTCTAAGTATCTTAACCTGGAAATCCGTCCCCTCTTCATGGGCTAGTCGTCCTGTTTTCCTGCCCATCCTTGAAGCTGAGATATAGGATAACACTTCCAGGAAACCCTTCCTAGGCATTCTCAGTGATTTTATCTCCTGTGAATATACATCTCGAGTCCATGAATACATGTTGGATCTATTGTATGTTATTTAACATAGAATCATAGGCAGTTGTTTCCACTGTGTTTTGTGTTAACTAGACAGCAGAGCACATAAGACACACTCAAATATTTGATTACTTGATCAGGTTTATTTCTTGCAACCTCTATGAGGAGCAGGTTGCTCTATTCTGTTTTGTAGAGATGAGGAAACAGATGTACAGAGGGATAACCAAGATGAAGAGAAGTGAAATGTCTCATTCAAGTCCTAGATGAGGGGAAGCCAAAGCTATATATATGTTAATTGTTCTCAAATGTTCTTTGTTGTTATGTGAAATTACATGTACTCCATGCTCAGCGCTACTCGTGGAAGGATGGCCTTATATTTATTTACTATTATTATTTTTTTACTTTTTCATTGTAGGTCCATCTACTGAAAGAGAAAACTAAGGCAGTTTATTATTTGAATGTAGATTTTGTTCTTAGTGGAAAATGAGTGATTATCCAAGGAATTCTTCAGGAATTGTCTATTTACTTTTAGAGTACATATTTGAAGGGACTAATTCAATTTACATGTCATTAGATTTTGAAATGATTTTTATAAAGTTTTGGTATGAGGGAGATATTTTAAAAAATCTATTTCAGTTTCCTGAAAAGACACAGATTAAACAATTATGCCATTACCCTTCTTAGGTGGCCAGCTAAGTTTAGCTGAGTAGTCGGAGATTTATAAAGAACCTGTACATAACATGTCACGTGATAGGTAAGGGTCACAAACAAACAACAAATTCTTTTCAATATCAGTAACATGCCAATCCTTCCTCCCGCATGCATATTATGAACATAATGTGGTTCTCTGAGATTCCTGTAATGGGTAGAAGTTGGAAGAATTCACTGGGTTTTCTGTCTCACAATATAACTCGGGAACACTAATTTTCAAATATTCCAATGGCTCTCCATAGCTGGAAGTCTCCAACACAATCATGTGAATTATTCACATTATAAGAAACGGCAGCCCGGAATTTCCTGGCATTGGTGAAGTGGCAGATGGCTAATGAACAGGCATTCCTTCATTTTTCTTTGCATGTTTGTGCTATAGAGTTGTATGGCCTGAATGCTTCTGAGGCTTCCTCAATTCTTTCCAACCTCCTCCTCCGCTATTAAAGCAAAACACAAAACAACCACCCACAGGAAAAAAAAAAGAGGCATGGGCTATCGCTTAAAGCCAGATGATAGGGCCAAGGAAGCTGGGTTTTGAAGGTAAAACTCATTTCCCATGCATGATTGCCAAGTCAGTGTCTTGATAGTCTTTGCGGGTAAAACAGGTAGATATTCCATACAAACAGCATGCAATTCATTTAAAAATGAGGGCCTTCTTTGAGGTACTGTTAGGTGTTGTGTAGGTATATAAAATGAACAACAAACTTGGTTTCCGTTCTCTACTAACTTGTGATTGAGAAGGGAGAGGAGATAAGCTATGAATACAAATTGTTATAGAATAACAGAGGATGTATTTGGTATCATCAGAGACCTACAGACGAAGTGCCACGTGGGATCACAGAGGAGAGAGACTTTCCTTCTGATAGAAGGTATGGAAAAGCCTTGAGAGCCTAAAACTTGGCATTTTAAGCAGACCTTAAAGGGGAGTGTGGGGATGGCAGCCCAGCAAAAGGAACAGTTTGTGCAGAGGTGTGGAGATAGGTCAGGAGAGGTCAGTGCAGACCTGGTGAGACTGCAGAGGGTGGGTTGAGGCTAGGCTCTGGGGCTCCTGAAACTAGGTGCTTGACTGTGCAAGCAGTTGGGGGCTAAGGATGGGGTGCAGTGCAGGACAGGGGACCAGAAGGGCCCTCAGGCATTGCAGTGTGATGGAAGAGCTCCAGATGCTGAGCTGAGTAAGACCTGAGTACCAGACATGGCCCCAGTACTTTCAACAAGGCCATTGAGATTGCTGTGTTGTTTCCTCATCTGGAGAAAAGGGGGAGGGTTGGGGGTGGGCAGGGAGAGGGGGAGGGAAGGAGAGGGAGAGAGAATGAATATACCTGTTCTTTATACATCTCAAAGTTGTTTGGAGGATCAAACGAATAATGTAGTCCTTTGTAAGTAATACAAATATGACCTATATAGTGTATAGGTTTAATATCATGCATATGATATATAGATAGAAACAAGTTTTCCAAGTTTGCTGGGAAATTAGAATTATGAAGTAAGTGCAGTGAATCGTCTTGGTGGTGTGAAGGCCAGAAAGTGCTCATGAATGGTAAAGGCTAGAGTAAATCCTCTGAAATTGTGTAAATCATCTTGCCTCTTGAATTCTTCATTGCTTAACATTTATTTTTAGAGGACTGTTGTGCATGTCCAGCTTTTGCGCTAGCTATTGTTGGTCAAGTTCTCATTGTTTTCTTCTCTCTCCAGGCGAGCCCAGGTCAGGAGGGCAGTGCTGGCCATCAGTGTTTAGGGTCGTGTCTTTAAATAAAACATGCAGATCAACACTGCGTTGATTTATAAAACCCTGCTTGGCTAAGGGCTCTATCTCTCTGTCACTTCTGGCAAGTCCGTTTTCTTAGTCCCTTGATTTCTTATAACGTGACCGAATAGATTTGGGGGAGGAAAAATAACTCACTTGAAAGTAATTTAGTGTACATTAGGTGCCTTCATATTATGGACATAGTGCTTACAGAGACAGAGGACTTGGTGTGTCTTAGTGCCTGGGAGCCGGTGGTATAGGAAGCGGGGAGTCTTCAAGGAAGGAAGAATTCTTTTGCTTGAACCATATGATAAAGTAGTTGATCTTTTCCATGTCATTCAGTGATGCACCTTGATATATAAATAAGACTCTTGACTTTGAGTCAATGTGGTATAATAAAGGATATATATATGTGTGTGTATATATATATGTGTGTGTGTGAATATATATGTGTGTGTGTGTGTATATATATATTTGGTTTTTGTTCCATGTTCCTAGCACAAAACTCATAAACCCTTGGAATTTTCTGAGTGATAGGAGTGTCTTTTGTTATTCTTAATGAGGCCTTTAGACTATATCTGAGTTCACCCTAATGAATGACTCTTGGTGGGCACTTAGATAGCTTCAGGATGAGGGCAGGTTGTCAGAGGAAGCAACTTCATGATTATAGCGGGTTGGAACTTTTAGCTGTATCCGCTGAACTCAGGGAGGGGTGAGGTTTTGACGATTGAGTTAATCACCAACGGCCAGTGACTTAATTAATCATGCCTATGTAGTGAAATTTCTTAAAACTTTGATACAAACTCTGAAACAAGGAGGCTAAAGGAGCTGCTGGGTTGGTGAACCCATGGATGTGCTGGGAGGGTGGTGGGTCTGGAGAGATCATGGAAGCTCTGCGCTACTTCCCCTCCCCACCCCCAATTCTTTGCCCTACACATCTCTTCCATTTGGCTGTTCCTGAGTTGTATCCTTTATAATAAAATGATAATAATAAGTATAGCGCTTTCCTGAGCCATCATAGCAAAGTGTCGAACCTGAGGGAGATGATGGGAAGCCCTGACTTTGTAGTGGGTTAGCCTGGTTAAGTGGTTAGATGCCATTTGCAGCCCGTGTCTAACGTGGGGTTTGCACTAACTCCAGGCAATTGGTGTCAGAAATGAATTGCATTGCAGGACACCCAGTTGGTGATGGAGAATTAGTTGTTGGAAAATGAAGCAGTCAAGTCTTTCTTATTGTGAAATATCAATGCATAATATTAAAACATTGTGGCTGTAATATTCTCTGAAATTATGATAGTTTACTATTTAAAGACTGAAAAGTCCTTTAAGAAAAAATTATAGTGGGAAAGAAAAAAGTTATCAGGCCAGTGCCTTATTATTTATGTATTTACATTGTGTTTTATAGTGTAATAAAGTAGAAGTTACACCACTCTGTGGTTTCCATTGACCCGTCTCTCCTAAGGTGTAGACCAAAGATTTCATAGCCTTTTCTCTGCCTTCAGTCAGTGGAAATATCTAGTACGTAAGTATTATGGATTGCAGTTATAGGTAGTCTCCTCACTAAGGGATTTTCAGTGCTTTGGTTTACCTCCACAGCATTAATATTACTATTAGGATAAACCACAGGAAATTACCAATATTCTACTGTTTTTGACCTACAGTGACAACAGTTTCATATGGTTCAAACTTAATAGGAATTAAGTTCTTATTGACTTTCTATCTGCAGTTTAGAAAAAAAACAACTGTCGTGACTGCCATCAAGACATTTAAGGGACTTCCCTGGTGGTCCAGTGGCTAAGACTCCGTGCTCCCAACGCAGGCGGCCCGAGGTTCGATCCCTGGTCAGGGAACTAGATCTCACATGCCACAACTAAGAGTTAGCATGCCGGCAACTAAGATAGCCTGCATTTCTTAAGGAAGATCCTGCACACGGCGACGAAGATCCCATGTGCCGCAACTAGGACCCGGCGCAGCCAAATAAATAAATATTAAAAAAAAAAAGGCATTTGAGAAAATACTCAAAGGCAAAAAAGAAAAAAATATGTACTCCCAAGTTCCACCAACAAAAGATACAAAATACTAAAAAGAAAATAAAAATAACTTGTAATCTCACTACTCAGAGAAAACAGGCAATAGAGCATAGAGTATGGGGCTCTGGAGCCAGGCTGCCTGTATTAAAATCTCACCTCTGCTATTTGCTAGCTGTGTGACCTGGTATAAGTTACTTGACCTCTCTGTGCCGTAGTTTTGTGTAAACATTTTCGTACTTTTTCTTTCAAAAAACTGAGATGGGACTTCCCTGGTGGCACAGTGGTTAAGAATCTGCCTGCCAATGCAGGGGACACGGGTTTGAGCCCTGGTCTGGGAAGATCCCACATGCTGCAGAGCAACTAAGCCCATGCGCCTCAACTTCTGAGCCTGCGCTCTAGAGCCCGTGAGCCACAACTACTGAGCCCACGAGCCACAACTACTGAAGCCCTCGCGCCTAGAGCCGCAAGCAAGAGAAGCCACTGCAATGAGAAGCCCGAGCACCGCAACAAAGAGTAGCCCCCGCTCGCCGCAACTAGAGAAAGCCCATGCGCAGGCAACGAAGACCCAACGCAGCCAAATAAATAAAGTAAAAAAAAATTTGTCTCAATAAAACTGAGATCATGTTAGCTCAGAATACTGCTTTGTGTTTATTTCTTCACTTAACATTTTTTATTAACAATTTCGATCATTTTGGCAAAGGGATATGGCAAATCCGATCCCTTCATACAAATAGTTTCCTAAACAAAGGGAAGTTTAGGATTTTCAATAAGTAATCAGCAATTTCAACAGTGTGGAGTGTAGATCAGATGGCTTTTTGATTTTGTTTCTTATAATGGTAGCAGGATTTTTTCTTTTGAAATAGGTATTTAATGCCAAAAAAATAGATAAATTGACCTGGAGAGACTATAACTTAAATGCACCTTCTCTTCCCAATAGTTGACTCGCTAGGGAAAACCATTCTCTCATTCTAGGTTTCTTATTGAAATAGATGAGTAATGATTACTCATAGATTATTCTACTCAAAACACTAACTCAACATAGAGATGAGCTATGGATAATCCCGTTTTGTGGAACTTTACTGAATATCAAAACTGGTAACTCTCACAGGCAATTGAGCACAGAGTATGGGGCTCTGGAGCCAGGCTGCCTGGATTAAAATCTCACCTCTGCTACTTGGCTAGCTGTGTGACCTGGTATAAGTTACTTGACCTCTCTGTGCTGTAGTTTTTCTATCTGTAAGATGGGGTTGAAAACAATAGTGCCTACCTCATAGGGTTATTGTAAAGGTTGAACAAGTTCATACCTGTAAAGTGCTTGGAATAGTAATTATTACAAAGTATGCATCGGTACGTGACTAATATTAATAGTATTTTTCTAGGTGTCTTACCCTTGCTACTAGTTTTCAGAGTTCTTATTTGAGTTTCAGGCTACTGACGTTCATTTATTCCCCTTAAATCAGGTTCTTTATATCTAGGGTTTTCCTAATTACTTCTGTTTAATCTTGCCTTTGTTTGCCTTTTCCGAAATGGTCTTTATTTTCTATCTTAGTTCCTGTTCCTTTGCTCTCTCTAACAGCCCCAGGGGAGAATTCCCGGCAGGCAGAGGACTTCATGACTTCCCCAGGAGGGGACCATGGCCCTCCACATATACCATCTCTGCTCGCCAGTTTCCATATTCGCAGGAGGCTGGTCACGTGCCTGTCTAGCAGGAACACTGCCTGACTTAACCTGTGACTAATTGGAAAACCCTGCATTTAGGACTTTTGTAGTTTTCTGTTTAATTGTTACCCCTTCCTGTTCCTGGAAGGAAGAGAAACTGGACTGAAGTCAGCGTTATGGGAGCTACAGACTGGCCCCCGCAGTGCTGCCTTGGGCAGCTGCTCCCTCACCTCCAGGGTTTAAGGTATTTCTCTGCCCCCCACATTTAACTCTGTCCCTCCAGTTGGGCTCACACGCTTCAGTGTCTATTCCTGTCTGTTGGCTTTGTATTCCCAGCTGAGCTGGAAGCTTTGTGAGGATAGCAGTGTTTACACTTATTACCACTGATAACGAGCATCACAGCAATGCTAGCTAATGTTTATTGAGCACTTACTCTGTGCTAGGACCCTGGCTAAACCCGAGTTCATATCATTACTGCTCAGAAACCATTCTATTATTATCTGTATTTTATTTATTTATTTATTTTTTGTTTATCTGTATTTTAGAGATGAGGAAACTGGGTCACTGGGAAGTTAATGGACTTGCCTGGGGTCTCACAGGCAGGAAGCAAGAAAAAGCTAGCTTCTGCTTTTTGCCTTCTTTCTTTCTAGGGAGCAGCTTTGGTTGAGAGCTTGAGCCCTGCCTGCAACAGACCTTGGTTCAAATCCTGGCCATTCCCCAGATGAGTGACCTTGACCTCAATACTTTGTTCTTTAATGTCTCCATTTCTAAGATGGGACCTATCTAAGAGTCCTGAAGATTAAAAAAAAAAAAAGATAACGGGAGTAAAGACGCCCAGCTCAGAAATAAGCACTGGTAGAGGTTTGCCGCTCTTAGTGAATGGTGGTAGAGTGGTTGAACTCCCAGAGGCCCTGGATGTGGGATGGTGAACCCCCAACACACCCCTGGAGAATCAGTCACTAAATCCCTCTCTCCCTCTGTAGGGCCGGTCACCCGGCAGTTTTCCTTTTTGAAGCCCACCCGGCTCGGCACCACACCTAGTTTTCCCACGTGGGTAGTTTGTGTTGTCTTCTGCGTGGTAGAAATTACTTGGCTGTACTCCCACCCTGGCAGGGGTGGGTTTTAGCCAGAAACCGGGGACCTAGCTCCTGGTGGCCTGGTCCTCTGAGTCAGCACCCTCTCTGTGGAGCTCCAGGGCAGTCACTGGTTCGTAAGGGAACCCCCTCCTCCCTGGGCCCCCCTCTTGCAGTTTCTGCTAGAAACAGACTATCCGGGCCTGTCCTCTCCCCATTTGGTGGTTTTGTCCTGGCCCTTGCTGGTTAGCGTCCTCCCGTAGTTTAAATAATTTCTAACCTAGTCCCTGCTTGGCCTCTTGTGAGGAATGTTCAGGAACAGATCAGTTAGGGATTGCATCCCTGTGGAAAGAGGGCAGCGCCTTTGGTGAGGGTATGTCAGCTTTGCTCCTTGACGGACGCGGCAGTGTGGAATATGATGGAGTCCTGGGAAAATCCAGTGGAGGGCCAGTTCCCAAAGCTGGGCTTGGGAACATGCTGCCATTCGTGGCCTTCCTTTGAATCTTTGCTAACTGGAACCTTCTGTTGATTTTGATGAACACAGGGGTTTGCTGGTATATTTACATCTTTTGGAAAGGGCTTACCCAACAAGTGGGTAAAGCTATGGGATGTATCAGTCGTCCAGCTCTGAAAAGAACTTATTTATATAAGTTTTTAAAAACTGTCAGCATTTGGCAAATGAAGGTACAAGTGCATTGGACATTCTGTCCCACCAAATAGCATCTTAACAAAACTGCTGATCCAGTTGCAGTGAAAGTGGACACTTGATCAGTAATCGAGGAACCCTTCTGGAAGGATGGAATCTGCTTTCACAATTCACAGGTTGCATGTGGCAAAAGTTAAAGGTGTTCCTACTATGTTCCAGGAACTGTGACAGGGGTTCAGGGTACAATGATAGGACATTCTCCTTGCTACTTGGGGAAACAGGAGTGTTTGGCTTAAATCAGCCTCTTCCTGCAAGTTCTGTCACCCACGTTGGGTTTCCTAACGTTGACCACAGTATGCCCGAGAGATGTGCTTGTAGTGAAGTGTGTGTGGGGGGCTGTCAGTGGCTCCTGAGTGTTGGTTCTTCTGCCTGGCTCATTTCTGTATCTCCCCAGTGAAGTCATGTTAGACCACTGATTTATTTGCAAAATGAGGATCTCATCCACCCTCTTGTCTACTTCCTTGGGATTAGACATTTCAGATAAGACAATGACAGCATCAAGTGTCATCTGAGTGGAAACTTTTATATCTTATATGATGTCTCTAGCTAATAATGTATGTGATTGAAGATCTTCTTTTTCCTTTTCCATTCTTTCTTTCCCTCCCTCCCTTCCTTCCTTCCTTCTTCCTTTCTGAAAGATTTTTAGATGCCATGCAACTAACATTGTTAGCACAAATTATGTTTGTGACAACTATTGAATTGCTTCGAAGTATAATAGTTTGTGAGTAATAATGTGAAAACATACCTGTGAACAAGATGCTTTTCAATAGATAGAAAAAAGTCTTCCTTTTACTTTCATAATAGTTATGGAGCAGTAAAATAGAGTTCTACTTTAGAGTGATCTTTTGCTTTTTGTAGTAGAAATTAATATTGGGAAATTTTATACTGCTGAGAATATTTTAAAAAATGACGTCAATACAAATTTATCTTGCTGTAGCTGACTTTAACACTTTTTCATGAAGATGATTCTTACATTTAACAAGATGCATGCAGATTCCAATGTTTATCACACATGATAGGGTCATTGGCGAGAGGCACCTTTTTAGAGTTTAAGGGCATTCGAGGGGGTGCAGACCTGGGCTCCAGCCCAACTCTGTGGTCAACTGGTGATGGTTTAACCCACCTGTTTACTGTGAGGCATGTGTCACTTACTAGGTAAAACTGAAAACCCATCTCCACTCTTACAGACGCTGCTGAACAATGTGGATAAATGTGCAGGGCTCTGGGGTCTCAAGGCTTGGCTTGAATCCTGTCCCACTATATGTTAGGACTTGTTATTGAACCTCCACGGGCCTTATTTTCCTCATCTGCACATGGGGGTAATGAGACAACCTACCTTAAGATGTGGAAATGAAATGGAATTGTGCATGAAGCACTGCAAACACTCGGTAAATGCTGCCCTACAGTTACCTTAACGGAGCAACTCATTCTTTATAACACACCACCTTTAGAAAAGAATCTGAAGTGATTATTGAATCTCTGAAGTCCATTGCTTTGCAGACATATCAAGCAAATGTCTTTTAAAAAATTCTAATTTTTCTTGAGTTGATGTAATTTACAATTTGAAAGGTGAGGAAGGGTCTACAGTCAAAGTCTCACTCCACTCCTGTCCTCCAGCTACCCACCCACCCCATCTCCAGGAAACTGAGAGTGCTACAGAACTAAAGACAAAAAAATCCTCAAATGGACAACACTGAAAATAGCAAGAGAAAGAGGAAAGGCAGAGGAAGGGGTAGGAGTATAGGAAAAGAGGAGGGGGAGGTTCAGCTGGGGTCTAAACTGCTGAGCTCTCCTGCCCTGCAGCCCCTTAGGCATCGCCCTCGCTTATACCCCTCTCTGAGGACCCCACGATGTGGGGTTCTTCTCCCCTTGGGACTCCTCAGCCTTTTCTGTCTTAGAGGCATGGTGGGTGACTTCCTGGCCTGTGTCCCAGTGCAGACACTGGCAAGCTGACCTTGCCCCATGTTGGGTGAGCTCAGGTCAGATAAGCCTTCTGTGTCATCTGAATGCAAACCACTGTTTGAGGTATTCTGGGAGATTCAGGAAGAGTCCAGAAGTTGAGATCCTTGACTTCTCAAAGCACTGGTGTCCTAAACTGAATCCCTTCCCAAGGAGTAGCTGTGGGGCTGTAGCTCTTTTCTGTTTTTTTCAATCTTTTGGTGCTCTTGAAGAATTGGTAAATCTAAGACAGTTGTGGAGAATGCTAGGGATTTTCTCTTACTCTGCAAAGTTAGTTTTCCCCTTCTAGTCTGAATGGAAACCTGAGATGGTAAATATTTATAGTTTCCATCATAATTTTTGTGTCTTTGTTTCTTTATATTGACATCACCCCAGTTTCAGTTCTCTGTTCTGGTAGCTACCTGGGGTTCAGGAGTAATTCAGTTTTGTCCCACAACTTCCTGCCCGTCAAGAATGTTTGTTCTCTTTTTTGTCCAGCCAAATTAAGTTTTTCTTTTGAAACCTAATATAAAGTCCTTTTTCTTCCTGGATCCACACTAATTACTTCCCTTCTCAACTCCTAAGGTACTTATACAAAGGAACTGCAGCTTAGGGAAGGGTTGTGCTCCAGACATTCCTTTTTGAGTAATTGGGTTGGAAATTGAAATGCATTTTCCCACTAAAAATAATAATTAGGCTCCCATAAAGGGTATTTAAAAAATGATAAAATGGGACTTAGTGAACTTTTATTACGGAAGAGTTGAAAGAATAGTAAAGTGGACTGCTGTACACTAACCACTTGGTTTCAATATTTTGCCATATTCACTTGTTCACCCTATCTATCTATCTGCCCATCCACCCATCCACATACCTCTATCTACCTACTTTTTTTGCTGAATTATTTGAAATCAAGTTGCAGACAGTGTTACATTTCACCCTAAATCCCTCTGCCATCACGTTGTAGGATTAAGGACTTCCTTCAACATAACTGCAATACCATGATCATAGCTTAAAAAAATAAACAATAAATTTGTACTACTGTCTACGCCATTTTCCTGTTGACCTCAAAATATCCTTTGTTGCTGTTTTAAAATTTTTATTATTGTTTAGAATTTGGAATCAGGCTCCAATCAAGGTTTACTAACCGGATTTTGTCCTATTAGTTTCTAACAAAAGCTATTTGAAGCCACATTTAGCCAAGTACTGGGGGAGGGAAGGAACTTTTCTGGGCATAGGTAGTATGTTGAAATCTTTGTGTACTCGCCCCTCCCTGTTTTCCTCTCCCATGCTTAATGCCTGTCTCTGGATCCTGGGGTGCCCCTGCTGCCCTGAGCTCTCCATTTTGGCCAGATCCCCAGCCCCAGGGTACAGGGACCTCTTAGCCAAATGCATCTGTGAATCAGGGGTTCATAGCTGGACATTGCTGATTTATGCATGTTTTGCTGGGGAAGCTTTCTGGGCCTCCATCTGTTCCCCTAGTGGTTTTTGCTGTCCAGTATCAAGCGTTTTCCAGCATCAGGGAAGCATTTCAAGGAATTTGACAAGATAGAGGTAACTGAGTAGCTGTATACTTTGGGAGGGACTTTGTATCATGGGTGAGTAGACTCTGGGCAGGTGGGTCCTGTCTGGATGTCCCTCCCTGCCTAGTCACAGCTGCGGAGTTGGGGAGGGTGGGACAGTAGCAGCTGCTTATCTGGGAGTCATTTGGAAGTTGGCAGCTGCCTGAAGTTCCACTACAAAGTTTAGCACTTATTTATATACTGACTTCCATTGTTTTCCGGTTTCCATATAAGCTCGTTTGTTCTCTTCATACATTTTAAGTTTTTAAAATTTGGGCAAATGCTGTGTCTCAGTCACTGGCGCTGGGGGAATATCTTAAAAGCTCTACGGTTTTGGTTATCCCCACAGCTAAAACCAGAAACAGTTTGGGGATGATTTTGTTTTGTGGAGTTTGCTTTGCATTCTCCCCTTTCATTAGTGTTCATAATTGATTTAAAACGTGTTTAAACAATTAGCTTAATAAAGGGGGTTGTTTTTCAGGAGCTAGTAGATCTTAGCTCTGCCAGGGTAGGATTGAGAGGCTCTGTCCTGAAACAGTATCTGCCTGGGTTTTCCTCCAGGCTCTTACCAGTTTTCAACCATGTGACCCTGGGCAAGTGACATACCCTCCCTAACCTCCAGCTTCTCTCTCTAAAATAATAGTACACACCTCATAGGGTCATGACTGTCAGAAACCCTTGGGGCCCATGGCCTAAACTCTAAATATGTAGGTCCCCCTCGAGAGATCTAATCAAATATATTAATGATTTTGCAGCAGACTCAGCGGAATAGAGGTTGCAAATAGCCTCACGTCAGATCAGAGCAGGTTTTACTACCAATGAATTTGTCAGATTTGGTTTTGCTATGAAATGAGGTATAAAACTTTTTGTTTCAGAGCTTTTTGGGTTTTGCCTTGTGGACACGGGAGGGTGGGCTTGCGTTTTCCTCTCCAGTAGCATCAACCCAGAGTGAATGTGGATAGGGCTGGAAAAGGTTGGGGAGTATGGAAATTTGAGAACCAGGAAGGACATTGGTTTTAGCACATAATATTTTTTTAAATGGTTAATAATTTTCTTTTCTTTTTTCAATATTTATTTGGTTGCGCTGGGTGTTAGTTGTGGCTCGAGGACTCTGTAGTTGCGGCATGCGAACTCTTAGTTGCAGCATGCATGAGGGATCTAGTTTCCTGACCAGGGATCAAACCCAAGCCCTCTGCTTTGGGAGCACGGAATCTTTTCCACTGCACCACCAGGGAAGTCCAGCACATAATTTTTCAGCTGAGCAAACCAAGGTGCAGAGGGGTGAAGGGACTTGTTTAGTATCACAGAGGTAGCTGGGGACAAAGCTGGAGGAAGAAAAACCCCTTTAGAGAAATGCATATCTAGCTATCTTAGTCAGTAATCTAAATCAAAAATAGACTACTTTTGGGTACTGTGATTTGAATGTTTGCTGAAAAAAAATAGGGTGTGTATCTGTGTGTTTAAAAGCAAGGTTCCAGCCAAGCTTAGTGGGTTATCTACTTACCAGCCAAGTCCTTTTCCCATCACAGAGTTGTTGGGTCACTGCTGGGAAACCCTAGCTTCTGAGAATGTACACCCTTTCCTGATAGGAGAGGAAGAATTGCTATCAGAACCATCAAAATGCTCTTGGCCCTGGTTGGAACAAAGCTGCTTGGGAGAAGTCACAAGGGCCTCCTTATCTGGAGTCTCAGGTTATTACCGTCATCCCCATTATGTGTATTTTAGCAACCCTCGAGCTAAGCCCACTGGGTTTAAGGAATGCCATTTCTGCGCCATTTCTTCTCAGCTCCTCTGACCATTGGGGTCAGTTGGAAATGCAAGTATTACTTGGAATCCAAGCTAGAAAACTGCTTTTGATTTTTTGGGTTGACTTTGAGCCATTCCTCATACCTCTTCCTCAGTTTCTTGCTGTCTTAATGTTTTTTATATAACATCTTCTTTTGTGACTTTATCAATAGGATCTTGGCAAAACACAGTACGTAGTGGGTCTTCAAAATACGGTGAATTAACCAAACCTGGCTGGGTCTAAGAAAAACGCTAAGGATTTTGATAACCGCTGGCTTTTGCTGGACCTGTTTTACTTGTAATGTGGAGGAGAATCACTTTTATCAGTAAGAGCTGAGAACTCTCTGTTTCTATGGCTCTTGCTGTGTGCAGAGGATACTGGAGACGAGGTGATGGGCTTGTTTTGAAGAGGCTGAGGGACCCGAGGTTGTGGTCTGCATAAGGTGGGCTGTGATTTGGGAGTTGGAAGGGAGGTCAGAGAGGGGGGACAAATAGAGTTTTGCAGTTGTTCATCGGGTAAGCTGCTCTGAGTTCTGGTGGTGGGCATTTTCAAAACATCCTCCTTCCTGCTGTGCTAATTGGAATCCATAGTTTTGCGATGTGGGGAGCCTTTAATCTAAGTTGTGAAATATAAGAGCAAACCAACATTTAGCATTTTAACAGAAGAGTTGGTAAATGATGACCTCAGCTCAGGTAAGAGGAAGCAGCGTCCAAGCAGGCAGGATCCAGACTGCCTGGTTTGAATCCAGCCACTGACAGGTAGTAGCTCTGTGACCTTGGGAAGGCTCCTTGACCTTTCTGTGCTTCCTTTCCACATCTGTGACGTGGGGAGAATACCAGTAACTATGTCATAAGTTTATTGTGAAGATTCCCTGCTTGGCTTACTGCTGGATTGCAAATGCTTCATAAATGTGGTGTTGCTTATTGTTAGTAGTTACAGAGGTATAACAAATTAGTCTGAGCTGGACTTCCATCACTTCTGGAAAACTCCCACCTGAAACCATCCCCTTCCTGCCTCTGGTTCAGCCTACTTTCCATTCTGACCCTGATCCCTTGTGTCTGATTCCCTTGGGTCTCTTATTCTCTTTCCTGCTCGGTGGCCCACCCTGCATGAGTTAACCCAGTTACAGGTTTGGGGTGCACATCTCAGCTGTGCCCCGAATGGCCTTGCAGTCCTTTCACTGGCCTCTCACATTCCTTCTGTTTCTCCACTAAGCCTCACTGTCTCCGTCAGCCCCTCTTCTTCTCTGGCCCCTCTAGTTCTCAAGAAATGCCATCTCTCATCTTCAGGCATCTGTTTGCTCACCTTCCCTCCATCCACGTAAAGAACAAACTCATGGACACCCTGCCTCAGGACGAAGTATCTTTTTTCCTATTCAAGTTTTTAATCCGTCTCCTTTTTGCTCCTTGGCTTCTTCTGCATGTAAATAAACACTTTGGTTTCAGCCACTTTAAAAAAATTCAAAACTCCAAATAAAAATTTCTTCCCTTCACGCTGAAAGTGAACTCCCTTACTCGTAATGCCCATAGTGGGCTCCTAGAAAGAGCAAACCGAGCTGTTTCTGCTCTTCAACGCAGGGAATCTAGCCTCACCTTCTGGTCTATGAAAAACTGGTCCCTCCAAGGCCACAAAGATCTCCTGCCAACCGTTTTTTCCTTCCTATTTTATTTTATTTATTTTTTCATTTTATGTATGATGTATGTATGTATTTTAGGATTTTAAAGATTATTTTAGGATTTTAAGTTACTTCAAGAAACTATGGGGAAACAGAAAGGGAGCAAAGTGCAACAAGGGGAAAGTTAAAAAAATTTCAAGTTACTTTCTGATTCAGCAACTAAAGGCTTTCTGTGTGTTCTTTGGAACTTCTATGTGGCCCAATTTGTCTGAGTTTTTCTCAATAATCTTTCTAAATATTCTTCTTAGGGTGTTTCTCTCTTTATTTTTTTTTAATTGTGATAAGAACACTTAACATGAGAATTACCCTCTTAACAAATTTTTAAGTGCACAATACGGTATTGTTAACCGAGGGCACAATGCTGTACAGCAAATATCTGGAACTTATTCATCTTGCATAACTGAAACTTTATCTCCGTTGAATAGCAACTACCCCCCCACCCCGGCCCCCGCCAAAGCTGGCTCCTGGCAACCACCATTCTACTCTCTTTCTATGAACTTGACTACTTTAAATGCCTCATGTAAGTGGAATCATGTAGTATTTGTCTTTCTGTGACTGGCTCATTTCACCTGGCATAATGTCTTCCAGGTCCATCTTTGTTGTCCTTTACGGCAGGATTTCCTCCTTTTTTAAAGCTGAATGGGATTCGATTATATGTATATGTCACATTTCTTTATCCTCTCAACCATCAGCGAACATTTACATTGTTCCCAAGTCTTGGATATTGTAAATAATGCTGCGGAGAACATGGGAGTGCAGCTATCTCTTCAAGATCCTGATTTCATTCCTTTTGGATAGATACCCAGAAATGGAATTGCTGCATCATTTGGTAGTTCTATTTTTAGGTTTTCTGAGGAAGCGCTATACTGTTTTCCATGGTGGATGTACCATTTTATGTTTCCTTCCTATTTTAGCTACTTTCTCTTGAAGCATCTGACCTAGCTGACTGCTGATTCCTCCTGGAAACTTCTTCTCTGTTCTAAGGTAGAACCCTGGCTTCTCTTCCTCAGGTCCTCATGGAGTAGATCCAGTTGCTCAATGGATATTTCCATCTGGATGTCTCCGTGCTTACCTTTATCACTACATGTTCAAAACCGAACATGTGCTATTGTCTTCTCCACACAAGTATATGAGCTAGGGCCCCTGAAACAAAGTACCACAAACTGGGTGACTTAAAAAGGAGAGATTTATTGACTCACTGTTCTGTAGGCTACAAGTCCAAGATCAGGGTCAGCAGGGTTTCTTCTCCTGAGGGCTCTGAGAAAGAATCTGTTCAGTGCTTCTCTTCTAGATTCTGACGGTTCGCTGGCAATCTTTGATGTTCCTTGGCTTCTATAAAGCATCATCCTGACCTCTGCCTTTACCTTCACATGGTGTTTTTATTTTGTGCTTGTCTATCTCCAAATTTCCCTTTTTTTAAAGGACAGCGGCCATATGGGATTAGGGCCCACCCTAATGACTTCATTTTACACCTTTGTAAAGACCCTATGTCCTAATATAGTCACTTGGGGTTAGGACTTCAACATATGAATTGGGGGTGAGGCAAAATTCAACCCATAGCACCATGCAGACTTGATTTTTTTTCAGGTATTTCTCATCTCAATGAATGGCACCAATGTCCACCATGTTACTCAAGCAGAAACTTGGGAATCATCCTTATCAAATCACGTGCCTTTATATGAACCTAGCATCTAGAGCTTGTAGAACTTGGAGGCACAATTTTGGAATAGGAACCATAGCATCCAACAGGTTTACAAAGGGATCTGTGACTCCCAAATGGCTGACAACCCCTGCTCTGTATCTTTTTCTTTTTTTTAGCGTCTACAGCCTTGGTACAAAAGTAATACAAACATAAGAATTTTAGAAAACTACAGAAAAGCATAAAAATAAATTTAATAATTATCCTATTATTCAATTACCCAGAATCACTTATTATTTTGGTCATTTCTCGTACATTGTAAGCCTTCATGCATTTTTTTGTTTTTTTACTAGTTGGAGCATACTGTATGTAAGATTTTGAATCCAACTTTTTAAAATTCAACACTGAATCGTGTGTGTTTCCATATCTTCACAAAATCTTCATAAATAGTTTTAAATGGTGTGTGTTATTCCATCAAATGGATAGATAATGATTGACTTAGATATTTTATTATTATCCCATTATCAAATATGCAGGTCGTTGCTGTTTTTTGACTTTTATAAATAATGCTATGACAACCTTTACTATTAATTTAGACTCAAATAAATATTTTTTTCAGAATTCAGGTATGAGTCAGCAGGGGATAAAGAAAAAAGTTGGACACAGTATCTCTAAGCAAATTATTAGTGTAAATTGAAAGAAAGCTAAGCCTACCTAAGTTAACAAATATCTTAGGCATTAATTGTGAGTAGTTACTTTGTGATTTAAAAGTTATTCTTAATTAAATTGTTGAGGTAGATCACAGTAGAGTCTCCAGTCAACATTTTGTTCTTCAGTGATTCTTTACAGTCTATAACAGGGTTGTACAATGATGGAAATGTTCTTCATCTGACCTGTCCAATATGGAAGCAATTAGCCACGTGTCACTGTTGAGCACTTGAAAAGTGGTTAGTCCAACTGAGGAACTGAATTTTAAATTTTATTTATTTTTAATTGATTTAAATTTAAGTAACTATTTGTGGTTAGTGGTTACCTATTGGATAGTGCAGTTCTATCAAGGTGATGCCTAAACACTTTTATAGTGCTTATCTTGTCCTACATACCCTTTTAAGTGTTTTACATATTAATGTATTTAATCCTCACAATGACTTTAGGAAGTAGTCTTCCAGTTACTATTGCTATATAAAAAATTACCACAAAACTCAGTGGCTTAAAACAATAACAATCATTTATTTTGCCTGTGAATCTACAGTTTGGGCAGGGTTCATCAGAAATGGCTCATCTTTGCTCCATGCAGCATCAACTGAGGTTATAGAGTCTACTTCTAAGATACCTCAATAACATAGTTGTCATGTTGATGACTATTATTGGTTTTTCTTCTTGGGGGAGCTTGGGTTTCCTCACAGCATGGTGGCTGGCTTCCAAAAGCAAGTGTCCCAAGAGGTAGGAAGTGGAAGCTGTCAGTTTCTTAAGGCCTGGGACTTAGAAACTGACAAAATATCACTTCCAACATATTCTATTGGTCAGGCAAAGCACAGAATATATCTTCAAGGGGAGGAGATATAGACCTCACCTCTCCATGGGAGCAGTGCCAAAGCATTTGGGGACATGTCTTAAAGTCATCATAGAAAGGTACAATCATTTTGATTCTGTTTTACAGATGAGGAAACTGAGCACCTAGCAGTTAAAAAACTTGCCCAAGGTGACATGCCTAGTAATTGGCCAAGCTGTTATTTATGCCAGGCAGTCTGACATTTTTTTTTTTTTTTTTGCTGTACGCGGGCCTCTCACTGTTGTGGCCTCTCCTGTTGCGGAGCACAGGCTCCGGACACGCAGGCCCAGCGGCCATGGCTCACGGGCCTAGCTGCTCTGCAGCATGTGGGATCTTCCCAGACCGGGGCACGAACTCGTGTCCCCTGCATCGGCAGGCGGACTGTCAACCACTGCGCCACCAGGGAAGCCCTGACCTTTTTTTAACTACAGTGCATCTCTGTAATTCATGTTTCACTAATTTAGATTCATATCTTCTTCAGTTTTTTCCATGGTGCAATAATTATGAAATTAAATGACTGCTAATATGTTTGTAAATCACAAACTGTAAATACATAGTATTTGCAAGGGTTTGCTAGATGTCAAATTAATGATGAACACACATTCTCAACCACCTGATTCAGGAGGAGCTGTTTGGCTCCAATTTGGAGCCCCTCTGCTTTCATCTCTGTTTCTACTTCTTCCCAAAGAGAATTTATTATCACCTCCAGATTGAAACAGACCACAATTCTGAGTAAAACTCTTTCAGTCTTAGCATGTTGCCTGCTTTACCTATTCCTGTTGCATGGCATATGTGTTTTTAAAAAGGAATTAATAAATAACACACTTAGAATTATAAAAGGAGTTGAATATTCTGGGTTTTACTGAAAGTAAATCTTGAGGTTAAACCCTAATTTAGATGATATATTTGCATATGTTTAGGGAAGTGTGTGTGTGTATTCCCTTATTTATTTATTCATTCATTTATTAATTATATTCTTGGAAGAGAAATCAGAAAAAATATATAGATTATGCCAAATTCTAGAGGTTGCATGATAAAATAATGAATGCAACCTTTTACAAACCTAAGAAACCAGCAATTTCCTTTCATGTTCAAAGATAATGGATAGTTCCATGCGAAAGTGAGAGAGCCTTTTGTCCTGTGGCCTCTGTTTGATACTATTTGCTGCAGTAAAGAAATGTGGTCACTTCACACCTAGTCTCTGTCCCCATGTAATCATTACAACACAGGGGTATATTTTGGTTTTTTTTTCATCAAAATACTCTTGAGAGAGTTTATAGTTAAATGCATCTAGCTTTCCAGTTTCTGGTTTCTCAAGCAATATGTGTGAATCTCCATGATGTAGAAAAGCTTATTTTATTACTTCAGAATCTGACTATCCCAAATAGTGAGACTTCACTTCAGTGAAATGCCACATTTTTCTTTACTCCATATCCTACCTGACCCACTCCTTTGTTTTTGTTTTTTTAAAATATTTATTTATTTATTTATTGGGTTGTGCTGGGTCTTAGTTGTGGCAGGCAGGCTCCTTAGTTGTGGCATGCATGTGGGATCTAGTTCCCTGACCAGGGATCGAATCTGGGCCCCCTGCATTGGGAGCGTGGAGTTTTATCTACTGTGCCACCAGGGAAGTCCCTTCTCCTTTGTTTGATAACTCCCTTCTCATTTTATGTGTGTGAACTGGTATTTTGTTGATTTTCCACACAGTCGGCTCTTTCTCCGTTATCTTAACTGGCCGTATCTTATGATTGTATGAACCAGGCTCACTGTTTTTCCCTCTCACTCCTTCATAGATGTGACTCAGTTCCCCATATTTGGGAACTTCTTGGGAGCCTACGTAGCATGCTCTTGGACCCAGATATCCGGCTGCCTCTGGCGTAAGTCCATGTGACATTTTGACTTGTCCAAAAGCAAATGTCTCCTTCTCTCCCAAAGATGCCCCCTTCCCAGCTGCCCCATTTTTGAAGTCATAAAATAGGTCCCCACTATTACTGTTTCTTTTAATGCCCCAATGCATACCTTCCTCGGCCTTTCTCCCAATCTCTCATGCCTGCCCAACTGTTCACTTGTTTATGCCTGTTTCCGATACTACCCTACAAGCTCCAAGATGGCGTTGGTCATGCTGTGTTATTTTCCACTCTCTCTCCAGCTCCCAGCTGGTGCTTTTCGCATAATGGTCATGCCATAAATGCTAATTTGGGTTAGTAAACAAACAAATGCATGTGCTTCCATTTTTATGTTTGTATCCCTGGGCCAAAACTTGATGCCGTCGTGGATTTTTCTCTCTTTTTTCATACGCTAGATCTGTCAGTTTACTAAATCTTTCTGGGACATACACTCCATGAGGACAGGGATCTTTGTTTTGCTCAGGGGTATGTCCCAGATGCCTGGAATGGTGCCTGGCATGTAGTTGAGCCAAGCTGAGCATTTACTATGTTGTAGAAATGGTTCTGGATGTTTTACATGTATTCATTTATTTAATCTTCATAACAAGCCTAGAAGGGTGGGTAGCTACTATTAGTGTGCCTATTTTACAAGAAACCAAGGCATGGAGATTAAGTCATCATCCAGCGTCACACAGCTGCTAAGCGGTAGAGCCAGGATGTGACCACACGGCTCCTGAGTCTGTGCTCTTAACCACTAGGTAGTCTGCTGTGATACCACCTAGTGATGGTGTGTTTGCTCTGTGTGGACCCTTCACTGAAACTCTGTACGTTCACTCCACGCTGTGTAGGTACTCTTTTAAGGAAGAAGCAGAGGCTGGTTTGGAGAGGATTAAGAAAAAATTACCCAGGGTGGGACCCAGGTGCTGAGTAGCAGGGACAGGATGGGAACTCAAGACTGTTTCAGCACAACCCTGTGTGCCTGTCCTGCCAGACCTGCCAGTCTCTGCATGGCCCGTGGTTTTGGAAGCAGACTGACATTTAACAGGAACATTTCCCAAGGTTGTCAGAGTTTCCTTGTCCCCAGTAGACGTCTGATGCAGCTGTGCATGTTTCTTCCTCAGACAATGATGGCAGCCGCCCGTTACACTCCAGAACTGAGACAACGCCCTCGCCCACGAACAATGGAAATGGACACCCAGAATACATTGCGTACGCGCTTGTCCCTGTGTTCTTCATCATGGGTCTCTTCGGCGTCCTCATCTGCCACCTGCTTAAGAAGAAAGGCTATCGTTGTACAACAGAAGCTGAGCAAGACGTGGAAGAAGAAAAGGTTGAAAAGATAGGTAAATCACCTGGCTTCTTTTTATGGGAATGTGAGTGCAGACGATTTTTAAATCAGAAACCAGTAACGTATATTTTCCATCTCTATAAGGCAAATGATCCATCTTTTTTTATATATTGACATTATGTAAATTTAAAGTGTACAACACGTCAATCGGATACATTTGTATATTGTAATATGATTGCCATTGTAGCGATATTTAGCACCTCTATCACAGTACGTAATTGTCATTTCTTTTTAGTGGTGGAAATCATTAAGTTCTAGTCTCTGAGCAGGTTTGATGATTATAATACAATATTGTTGCCTATATTCACTATACTGTGCATTCGATCTCTAAGGCTTATTTACTATTTGTTCTAAGTTTGTACCCTTAAGCAACATCTGCCCTATTGTAACCGAAGGTGGTGTCTGGCTGCTCGCTGCTCAAAAGCCAATAATAAGGCCACGTTGGTGGTTTATTTTGGGTGCTGGCAACCGGGGGGTGAGGGGAGAGGGTTAATGGACTCCTGTCCAAAGGCTGACTACCCCTCGCCCCTGACCATCAGGGGGTAAAAGAGCTTTTATAGACGAAGGGAGGGAGCTACATGAAGAAACAGCACAGTCAGCTCTGACAGTCATCTTGAAATTGGTCATGTGGTGGTCTGACCAGTGTCATCTTGATTGTTTTTCTGTTTTGTTTTTTATAAATTTATTTATTTTATTCATGTATTTCTGGCTTCCTTGGGTCTTCGTTGCTGTGCGCGGGCTTTCTCTAGTTGCAGCGAGCGGGGGCTACTCTTCGTTGTGGTGCGCAGGCTTCTCATTGCGGTGGCTTCTCTGGTTGCGGAGTACGGGCTGTAGAGCGCAGGCTCAGTAGCTGCTCAGTAGTTGTGGTGCACGGGCTTAGTTGCTCCGCGGCATGTGGGATTTTCCCGGGCCAGGGCTCGAACCCGTGTCTCCTGCATTGGCAGGCGTATTCTTAACCACTGCGCCACCAGGGAAGCCCATCTTGATTGTTTTGGTTTTTTTCGGTACGCGGGCCTCTCACTGTTGTGGCCTCTCCCGCTGCAGAGCACAGGCTCCGGACGCGCAGGCTCAGCGGCCATGGCTCACGGGCCCAGCCGCTGCGCGGCATGTGGGATCTTTCCGGACCGGGGCACGAACCTGTGTCCCCTGCATTGGCAGGCGGACTCTCAACCACTGTGCCACCAGGGAAGCCCTTGATTGTTTTAAGTGCAGTTAATCTTTCCAGGGTCAGTTTTTTCCCATTTCCTTGAGGCCGCAGCTTATGTCGTGGTTACAGCCTGGTCATCATGTAGTTAACTTCTTCCACCTGGTGGGGCTTTCAGTATCTACAAGACAGCTCGCAGGATACAGCTCAGAATATTATCTACAGCCCTTGAGAAGGAACTCCTGCTTTAGCAGGAGAAGGTCCTTGCTTTAGCTTGACTTTGCTTAGTGACTATTATTGTCTTGTCCTGGTTGACTGCTTTTCTCTGCTTCTGCATTTTCTCACTTCTCTGATTAAACTTATTCTTTGGCTACAGTTTTTCCACAGGCAAAAGGCAGGCAGAGGACGTGGGCGTATAGACCACAGGGCCCTGCTCCATTTCACTCTCTCCCTATCCCTTATGCCCTGGTAACCACTCTCTATTTTTACAACTTTGGCTTTTTTAGTTTCCACATACAAGTGATAACATACAGTACTTGTCTTTTTCTGTGTGTGATTTATTTCACTAAGCATAATGTGCTTAAAGTCCATCTGTGTTGTCAAAAATGGCAGGATGTCCTCCTTTCTCATGGCTGAATACTATTCCATTATATCTATATATATATCTATATATATATCACATCTTCTTTACCCATTCATTCCTTGATGGGCAGTTAGGTTGTTTCCATATCTTGGCTATTGTGAATAATTGTGCAATAAACATGGGAGTGCATATAAATCTTCATTTCCTTTGGGAATGGAATGACTGGATCATAGGGTACTTCTATTTTTAATTTTTTGAGGAACCTCCATATTGTTTTCCACACTGGCTGCACCAGTTCACACTCCGACCAGCTGTGCAGAAGTGTTCCCTTTTCTCTGCATCCTCACCAACTTTTACAAAATGATCCATCTTAAAGGCAGATGGTGTGGTGTAGTGTCACTGTAGATTTCACAGGAAGCACACCTAGAGTTATAAACCTTGCTTTCATTTATTAAATACCTACTAAATCATTTACTCTTATTTGCCTTGTGGCCTCGGGCAAGTTACATATGTTATATATGCTGCTATGTATAATTTAACTTAAATTTAATTTCATTAATTTAATACTAATTTAATTAAAATTTTAATTTAAGTGAGAACAATAATCTCCACCTTGTAAGATTATTGTGAAATTTATAGAGAATATATATTTGGTGTTTGTCACACATGGCCACTTACTATTATTGAATTAGATTCCAATGAGAACAATGGGAAAACTGAATACGTCTCACCATTTTTGTGCTGTTACTTTTGCTGCGGGAGTTCTATCTTAAATCTACGAGGTTAGAGTCTATGTTTATTAAGTAAGAGGTTGTGTGAACATTGCAGTGAAAATGTGGCAAGAGCTGGTGCTTTCGTATTGACTTCAGACCGTCTCAGCTTTTCCTCTTAAAGTGGAGTTGCTGGATTGTGTTTGGAAAACGCTGAGAGATGAAATCCTGTTTTCTCCACAGATGTACTTTCCAACCACCCTTTAGGGCCTTGGGGAGTAGTAGGTAACTCTCCTTATCCCTTTCAGCCACTCAAAGGATAGTTTTTGCAGAAAGGTTACAGTTGGAGTAGGGCAGCCTTCAAGCCGGCCCCAAGGGCAGAGTGCAGGAGCTTCTTCATTCCTTGCCAGCTTGCCGCCCTGTTGGTTTTTCCCACCCCCACTGACCTTTGAGCCAGAGAGAGAGCACGGTCGCAGGATGAGTCATGTTTGAGCTTATGAGCAAACCAAGGCTGAGTGTTTGTCAACAGAAGGCGGGGCCTCCCCCTCCTCCTTCCTAGATGCTCTGTAGGTCGGCTTAGCCATTAGCAAGTGCACTGTGCAACCAAACGTGTATTCACGAGAGCAAGCAGCTTGGATCGAGAAGACCATTTTCCAGATACACGGGTAGGACACCGCACACCTTGATTCATTCTTTGCGAGCTAGATCAACCCTCCCTCTTCCTTCCTGTGTTATGGAAGCAAATTATAAGGATCAGTTTCAGGGTGGAGATTTGATTCTTTTTTTTCAAGGACTATCCCATGTGCAGAGTCTCTCAAAGTAAACTGAGTCTGTAGGCAATTAACTGTGACCAACATTTAGATCATTTGAAAGTACATTTAAAAGAAGAGTCTTGTAAAAACACAGACGAATAATTACCCAATTTTTTTTTTTTTTTTTTGCGGTACGCGGGCCTCTCACTGTTGTGGCCTCTCCCGTTGCGGAGCACAGGCTCCGGACGTGCAGGCTCAGCGGCCATGGCTCACGGGCCCAGCCGCTCCGCGGCACGTGGGATCTTCCCAGACCGGGGCACGAACCCGTGTCCCCTGCATCGGCTGGCGGACTCTCAACCACTGCGCGCCACCAGGGAAGCCCAATAATTACCCAATTTAAGAAACGAATTAATTTTCTAAATTTATATAGTACATCTGCAATTAAAATAAAATCCAAGAAGTTTTTCTTTTAAATGTCTTTTTTCTTTCCATTTCCCTTAAGGGTTTAACAAAACGATGAGAGAGAAATAATAGTTGTAAGGACTGATATAGATACATGGAATTGTTGTCTTGGAAACTGAGTGTGTGTTTGGACTTGAGATCGATGGACAACTCTGATACTTTTTATGCCTCTTATGCCAGGGAAGTCACTGTGTGCTTTCAGTCAGGCAGCTTGGGGTTAAAGGAAGAAAGCAGAGCTCTTAGCACCATGGGGATCAGCTGAACTTTCTGGACACTGTTCAGAGAGGTCTTGGGCTCTAAGACTGCACATCTCGTTGACCTGATGCAAGTGACCAATTGTAACCTGTCCTCCCCTCCCCTTTCTCTTTCAGAGTTGAACGACAGTGTAAATGAAAATAGTGACACCGTTGGGCAAATTGTCCACTACATCATGAAAAACGAAGGTATGGTTGTTTTAGTGTCCAGAACAATTCAGTATTCGTAGGTTTATTAAAAACCTGCTTCAAAGAGTCATGATTTGTATAGATTGTCCTGTCAATGTTTCTGAAGTTATTGACACCTTTTACCTAAGCTCACAAATAGCTCAGCTTCCAGCATTATCTGACCAGGGGAGTTTCATAGAAGTGTTTTCTAGGAGTCAGTCATCGTAGAGTCAGCCCCGGAGGCTTACCTTTTATTCCTGGCCTCACCTCGATTTGGGGAAAGTCATATTACATCATGGAGCCTCACTTTCCTCCTCTAAAATAATATTTACCGCATAGCATTGTTGTGACATATTGCACATAAAGTGCTTGTATAATAAGCACTCAAATATTATCTATTCCTTTTTTTGTGCTTTTAAACATATTGTGGTAAAATACGCATAACGTAAAATGGACAGTTATACCCATTTTAAAATGGACAATTCATTGGTCTTAAGTACGTTCACAATGATGGACAGCCGTCACCACTATCTAGCTCCAGAACTTTTTCATCATCCCAAACTCTGTACCCACTAAGCAGTCACTCCCTAATCTCCATCCCCTTTCCCTTCATCCTCTGGCAACCCCTCCTCTGCTTTTTGTCTCCATGGATTTGCCCATTCTGTGATCTATTCTTAAGTGTTAAAACTTTTAAAAAGTCTAACCTTTATGGCTTTAAGCACTTTTTTCCCCTCTGAAATGTATTCTAAACCCCCATCTTCCTAATCTTCCCCATCTTCCTAAACTAATCAGGATTAATTTAATCTTGATTAGATAAATCAGGGTCATTGTTTTGAAGGTGATTGTCTCCATAAGATTCCGCACCCCGAGTGACTTTTGAGGTGTGTGGCGCTCCTACCCACATACCTGTGAACTAAAAACGTCACCTGTCATGTCAGTAAACAAAGGATGTTGCAACCATCAAGCCATCACATCTGCCCCAGCGGGGCACCCTGAGGAGACTCAGGGTGCACAGGATACTGGCCCCAGAGGGCTGAGGTGCACATCAAAGGAATGACTTCAGTGAACCCAGACTCTTGCATCTTCCCGTACATAGAAAAGAACTACATTCCTTAACTCGAGATGTCTGGTTTTCTTTAATTAATAGTCATCTTTTGATGTTCCGACTACCTGGTCTTTGTTGCAAAAACCCCTGTATATCCTGGGGTTGCCTCTCCAAAGCACTCCCTCAGAGCTGTCTGAGACGCTGCGTCCCGGCCTTAGGTCCTCAGGTTTGTCCACTGAATAAAACATAACCTCTCAACTTTTAGGTCGTGCATTATTTTCAGTCGACATCTCCAGTATCCGCAGATCTCCATACTTTGAATTCTCATGAGAATTTAAAAGAAAATGTTTTCCTTGGGCTCTGTCTGTGCCCTGGTCAGTGCTGACACATGCAGCATGCACTGCTGCACCTGAGCCATTTGTCCAAAAGTAGAAATACCTCCGTGCTGCTCAGTAAATACATGCTCTTCCATCCCCTGCCGCTCCCCGGGGCTCCTCTGCCCCCATATCCTCACTATCAGCTGGAGCATCTGCCTGGCCCGGGCTGCTGGTCAGTTGTTCTGACTAAGAGAAGCAGCAATTTCACATGATTCAGCATAGTTTTCATTGTTCTTTACAGAGTGGGTTTTACGTATTTGGCATAGATCTAGGTGCATTATGTGCATAATCTAATCCTCAAAATATTCTTCTGGAGTTGATATTATTATACCCATCTTACAGATGAAGAAAGGAATACTCCAAGTGGTTGGTCACATGGTTAAGGAGCAGCCTGGCCCTACCTGGGTCTCTTTCATCTATACAACATTGCCTCAACTCTCTTCTACTTTGTAGCTTTCAGTTTCTATGGGATGGAAAACCAGATAGCCAAACTTAATAATATGGTGTTTAAAATAACAAGACAGCAATCACTTGGATTTGATGTCTGTTTTCTAAAGACCTTCGTTCAGGGAACAGTATTTGGTGATGCTATCCTTGAGGACTCAGTGGTGCATATTTCTTTCACATAAAAAAAGTGGATTTTAATTTGCATAAGAAGTACACAAATATGTTCTTGGCATAGAAGCTCCAGCCATGACAAAAGTGCACAGGGTAAGGTTGCTCCTGTACCTTGTGCTTTCGAAACTGCCTTCAGGGCTTTGGGGAGCTTGGAGGCATTTGGGACCTGGGCTTCTGAGAGCTGGAGTGGTTGCTGAGTTAGTGAGTGCTGCATGAGGGGGTTACTGACAGGTGAACTGGTTGAAATAAGTCAGCTGTGAAAACTTTGCCGGGGGCTGCAGTTCTCGTGTATAACTTCATAGTAGACACTGAGTGCTTGCTATGTGCCAGGCTCGTTCTAGGGGCTTTCTGGGAACCCTGTGATTCAGATACTTCGTTCCCAATTTACAGTTGAGAAACTGAGGCCCACAGCACTTAACTAACTTGCCAATGTCACCCTGCTGCAAGTAGCAGACCTGAGATTTGAAATCTAGCATCTGACGTCAGAGTCTATACTTACCCACGTGCTGTCACTGCCTCTTTCATGGTAGCAGGAAAGACGGATGATAAACTTCCTCCTTTCAAAGAGACAACGTATACAGCTGGGGTGTTTTATAGAACTCTTAAACATTAACTCATTAAATTCTCCAAACTACCTTATGAGGTAGATCCTGTTATCACCCCATTTTGCAGATGAAGAAACAGAGGCCCAGAGGGTAAGAAAATTACCCAAGGTCACACAGCCAGCGTGTGGCAGGATGGTGCCAGCAGTGGGCCCCTTCTCCTAATCACAGCAGACGAGAAGCCTTTGGGTCCTTGGAGCAAGCAGACTATATAATTTCCTCACCTCCCACACTCACAGACTATAGGGCTGCTCTTTTCTTTTTTAATTATGTCCTTTTCCTTTCAGAAAGTAGCCTTTTGGTTTCTGCTGCCTTGATTACCAGTAGGTATGTTGGAATAATACCAAGGCACTGATTTCATTCTTTCTCCTCTGCTCCCCTGTTCTTTCCCTTCTGTCTTTCTTATTCTTTACCCTCTTCCCTGTCAGGGCCTTCATCTGTCTGCCTGTGATTTCTCCAGTGACCTGTGAGGAAGGCTGGGGGCTCTGATCCTTTGTGTGGCCTTGGTTCTCCTTGGCCACCAGGAGATATCTGATCTCACTGGACACCCCTCTTCCAGCCGTGGCCCTCTCTAGCTTCCAGCCTGTGCCAAAACAGCAGCTGGGGGATTAGATACATACTTGGGTCTCTTACCAGTTGATAACCTAGCTTTTTTAGTTTGCCTTTGAGACTTAAATTCTCTATAGAACAAAATGTATTTTTCTTTTCTTTGTCATTAACAGACTCTGAACTTAATATCAATTAAGACCTCCCTGTTGAGGTTAATTTAACTATTTAAAAAAAATTATCAGCACACTATAACATAATTTTTCTTTAAACATTGAAGAAAAAAGGAATAAAATTGAGTACAAGCCATTACCATTTTTTCATGTTTATTTATGTTTTCTTTGCCTACATTTACATATTTTAAAACATTTGCAGTCATGATATATGACCCGTCTTCTGCTTTGCATTTTTAATTTGGCTAATGGGATAATATTTCACCTGTACTCATGGTGACATTCTTGTTTATGGTTTAAACCTATCAGGTCTTGAATGTTGCAAATCAAGTCTTGTTTAGATAAATATCTCTTGAAGGATGAATTTATTGGCTGGCCTGCAGACTGATTATTTTCCCCCTAATTCCTAATCCTTTCTAAATAGAGCTGAATTGAAGAGCGTTTGGGTCTTCAATTCAGTGGCCTCTGTATGGAAGTTTGGAAAGTACCTGCAACTCCACTGTATGGAAGTTTGGAAAGTACCTGCAACTCCGTAGCTGAGCTTCTCTGCCAGGCCCTGACACTGTCTGAAAACAGCAACATTTCGGAGTATTGTGATTACTCTCCAAGCGCCCTGGTTATGGTTATTCACGCTAGGCAGAGAGAGGGATCCCTTGGTGACATTCTTACCTTGGGGCTCAATTTGTGTGGTGGCAAAAAGGATTCCTCCATAAACTACCATCACTACTGAGTAGATCTCTGGAACTTGCTATAATGGTTATGCAGACATCCTGTGAACTGTTAAACTACTCATCATTTAGATAGAGACTTGGACATTGAAGGAGTAGGTCGGGGTGAAAAGCACCCACCCCAGAGTCAGATAGACCAGGGTTTGAATCTAGGTCTGTTTCTAGCTCTGTTTCTAGCTGTGGGGCTCTGGCCAGTCAGTTACAGTCTTTAGGCCTCAGTGTCTATCTTTAAAATGGGGATGATAACTCTGCCCACTCTTGGGGAGAATCAAACATGATAGGGTCTGTAAAGCTTTTAGCCAGTGACTGGTACATACCAGGATCTTGCCTTGAATGTAAGGGAAAACTTTAAAGAGAGTAATAGTGGGAGAGAAGACAAGGCATTTTTCTTGTCTGATTTTGACTGGTCTATGCATATTATCAGGCAGAAATTCAGGAAAGAAGAGAGGAAGCAGTTTCTGGAAATTACTGCCCACTGGAAAATTTCCCCTGTTCTTGACCGGATTTGCTTGCCCTATAATTGACTCCTCCCATCCTTTGGATGCCCATGAAGGGAAGAATTGTTAGACAGAATGTTGACAACTGTAGGAGAAACCATCTTTTGCGGCGTTTTGGAGTTATGAGTAATCACAAGGAGGAGAAATATATTCATTAGAACTTAATTGGATTATTGCTCTTTTACAGCCAAATTAAAGCATGTGTTTATGTGCTCATGGTGGTGTTCTGTTAGAGTTTTCTCATCACAGGAAACCAAAAATGTTCCCAAGGGTTAGTTTACTGAGATTTACTCCCTGGTATAGATTGCAGGGTAGACTAGAGACAAGGACGTATGTGCGTGTGTATGTGTGTGTTGGTCTCACACACCCACCCTCAATGGGTATGAATGATCAAAACTTGAGTCTATGCTTAAAGCATCACTCACAGCAAACAAAGGGGTTGTTTACTATTGTTTCTAAGAAAAAAGGGCAAGATACAGGAATACATGAATACATGAGAAACAACACAAGCCCATAAAAACAAGTTTTAGTAATGATTTTAATATATTTTCATAATCTCTCTGGCAGCATTTTATCATCTGATGTTTCTAACAGAGGTCATCATTTTGATTAATTAATTTTCTCAGGTGACTATTTAAACTTCTGTTTTTGAAAAGCTCATTCTCATAAGTGAATGCTATTAGTGTTATCTTTGTTTTTGTACCTTTTTTGTTGTTATTTTTCCCTCTTTTCTGTTTATAGTTTTGAAGTTTAGTAAATGATGGCAGAATATAAATCTCAACTGGCAAATTATTGTGTATTCCCTAAACTCTTTATCTGAAAGAAAATTATTGTTCTGAATTCTTAGTATTAGTTAAAGGGAAAATGATGAGACTGTACTTAAATTTGTCTTACAGAGGGTAATGTGCCTTTTTTGTCACGTGGGAAAAGATACTGCTGATCCATTTCAGCACTGTTTTTGTAACGATAAGAGTCTTATTTAGATCAAACCTTGTGTTTGGATATGCATTTGTGCATCTTCACAGATAGTCATGAAAGGCAAAGAAAATATTTCTTTTTGAAAAGGATGGTACGCTCCATCAATATGTCTTCAGAAACCCCATACATTTGCAAGGGTTGTGAAGGGGAGAAAATTAGATTGTAGGGGGCAAAACCCCCTTACTATTTTATATGTAAAGCACAGATATGCGTATAGTACATAAACGTGTATATCTGCAGTATTATAGTTTCATGGGAGGGTGATTAGGAAAAAAATGTAAAAAAAAAGGCTTCTGGGTGGAGCAATAATGAAAAAAAGTTGAAACACTGGAGACATCCTTAGCTATTAGCACTTAAAAGCAGCAGTGTTGAAAATAGAGTTAAGTTTCCTCCTCTCGGATTTCATCTGAGATGATAATGTTGGTGTTGGCTCACATGATAAATAGTGATTTTTAAATTGTTTCATTGTCTCTGGGGAATTTGTTGTGGTTAATCCTGAGGACAGTGCTTTAAAAATCAATGGGAATGGGTCAGGAGTCGGTCATCACATCTGGCCTTGCCTGGAAATACCCAAGAGAAACTTGACCACTCACTTCAGTCTTTTATCCTTAAGACTTTTCACCCTACAAAAGACGAAAAGAACATGTGTGTCTGTGCATGGCGGTGGGGTAGGCACCCAAGAAGCTTAGATTCAATTTGCTTTAGTGGACAGCCTAGGCACCCCCTACAAATTTGGATTTTTTTAAAAAAAAGTTAACATTAGAAGTCTAATTTAACTGATGGGTGTGACCAACATTTGAAATTTAAAGCTATCTGGCTAGAGTTAAGGTCTTGTATGGTCTGAATGGCCCACCTAGAAAATTAATCCTTTCTCATCCCTGATTCTATGTGGGATAGACTTGATACTACATGGGTATCCAGAATTTAGGGCTAATTCGTGGAGCATGGATAAGGTATTAAAATACAGGTCTCTTGAGACATACATTTTATGACATATTTAGCAAAGTGAGTTAAATTCAGTTTCCTTTTGGTTTGAGAAGGGGAGAAAGATATGGCTTCTATGTTATATTGCTAATGACGTGTAGGAAACAAAGCTCTGTGGTAGATCTGCTTTCCTTTGCATAGATTCTCTGTCACTCTCCCTAAATTCCTGCGTGGTGAAAAGTATTGGCAGATGGTGCCACATCTGGGTTTTTCTTGGGAAAGACCCTCCCTTCTCCAGGGCCCTAGGGCCTCATTTGTGAACTGAAGGAAATCAATTAGGTGTTTTCCAAACAGTTTTTCTGATATGATAATTCTATGATCACTCATCTGATTGATTCCATTTTAATTCTTTTTTAAAAATTAATTAATTAGTTTTTGGCTGCGTTGGGTCTTTGTTGCTGCAAGCGGGCTTTCTCTAGTTGCGGTGAGCAGAGGCTACTCTTTGTTGTGGTGCGTGGGCTTCTCATTGCGGTGGCTTCTCTTGTTGTGGGGCACGGGCTCTAGGCATACGAGGTTCAGTAGTTGTGGCACGCGGGCTTCAGTAGTTGTGGCTTGCGGGCTCTAGAGCGCAGGCTCAGTAGTTGTGGCGCACAGGCTCTAGAGCACAGGCTCAGTAGTTGTGGCTCGCAGGCTTAGCTGCTCCGTGGCATGTGGGATCTTCCCGGACCAGGGCTCGAACCCATGTCCCCTGCATTGGCAGGCGGATTCTTAACCACTGCGCAACCAGGGCAGTCCCCCATTTTAATTCTTGACCTTCTTTTTTTTCCTTAGCAAATGCTGATGTTTTAAAGGCAATGGTAGCAGATAACAACCTGTGTGATCCTGAAAGGTGAGTGCTTTTCCCCTGATTTTATGGGGCTTTCGTTTTCAGTTATCCGCTAGAGCAGGTTTCTGTACTTTGGCACTATTGACATTTGGGCCAGGGAATTCTTTGCTGTGAGGAACTGTCCTGTGCATTGTAGGACATTTAACAGCATTCCTGGCCTCCACTTACTGGATGCCATTGTCCCTTTCTCCTGCTGTGTGACATCCCAGAACCAACGCTTCCACACACTGTCAATGTACCCTGGGGGCAAAGTCGCCCCTGGCTGAGAACAGCTGCGTTAGAGAACGGTGTCGAGAGGGAAGAGTAGCCCTGGAGCTGGGGACCTGGGTGAGTCTTACCTCCACCACTTCTGGATCCCCTCTTCTCGGGCAAGTTAACCGACCACCCTGAGCTCAAGTTCCATCATCTGTAAACTGGAGATAACCACCGTACCAACTTAATTGGAATATTATGAGGAATACCGAATGCCTCGGGCATCGAAAGACCTCTATGAACAATGATGATTGAACGAAAAACCAGGCTGGTTTGGGGGCACCTGCTAAGTTCTGTTCTTGTATTACCAGTTTTAGGTTACGGTGGTTGAGTATCATAGTCCTTCCTAATTAATTACAGGTAACTGTATTTCTATGTAAGTTTTCATGCTTCATGGAGCATTTATTGAGTGCCTGCTGTGTGCTGGGCATGATGCTGGAGCCGGGTCTTCACAGATCATTGCCATGGAGGACGAAGTCTAGTGGGGAGTGGAGGCAAGAAGCAGGGGCTGCTTGTAGGCAGAGAAAGTCCAGGACAAAAGGCCCGGGAGAGTGAAAGTGTGGGATGCCTCCGGTAAGGTTCAGTCTGGGGTGGCCCGAGTTCATGCTATGGACAGAAGCAAGAAAGGCCAGGAAGGCAAGTTGGGTTTGAGTGACATGGCAAGGAGTTTGGACCTTTTCCTGCTTACTCTGTGGGTGGTACACCCAAGCGCATCTTAGCTATTTCATACATGTTTGTCAAACTGGCCACGTTAGATCTGCATTTTAGCGAGGTGACTTAGTGCCGGAAGGCCAGTGGAAGGAGCTCTGGTGGTGTAGTTTATAGAGACATACGAGCTGTGGTTTCCGCCACACTCCAGCCCTGACCACAGACTCCTTGTGTTAGGAGCATGTCACCTCATCGAATCTTTGCCTCAGTCATCTTAGTGCCTCAGCATCCTATAGTCCCTGTCATTGGGTTTTGTGTGCAGCGTGTACTAGATGAACGTTTGTTGAATGAATGTTGTTAAATTTTTTTGTCTACTTTTGAAGTGGGCAAGTGGGCTGGTTACCAGCAGCGTAAAGGCTGGCTTTATGCTGTCATGAGACTTCTAGATGCCTTTTGGGCTCTCAGCCCAGTCTCAGGAGTCAGGCTCTGCTGTTATGTGCTGCCCTGCCCACCCCACCTACACCAGGTCAGAGGACTGATTCCTGGTTGGGCTGGCCCTGTCCTGTCTTATTTCCTCCTTTCCTAGTGGACCAGAGCCTTGACACGTGCCTTTTGAAAGCAGCCAGCATCTGACCTATATATACTTCTGCTTTTTATATTTTGGATGGTACGGCTGGGTTTCTTCCAGGTTATCAGAGTGATCTCCCCTGTTTCTGAAGCACTGTAGCATGATGGTTAAGATCATGGTTTCTAGATTTAGTCTTTCTAGATTTGGATCTCAGCTGTCGCTTACTAGCTGTGTGACCTTGGGTAAGTTACTTAACTGCTCTGAGGCTCAGTGTCCTAGTTTCTAAAATGAGGAAACTAATAATACCTACCTCAAGGTTTTGTAAAGATCAGTGGAATTAATATATATCAAGTGCGTAGACTGCTAAGTGTTAGCTATTTTTGTCATTACGATGATCAACATCTGTCTTGAGCATCACTTTTGATGTCTTGACCTAAAAGCTTTCTTCCTTTGACACAATAGTCAGATTGGATCAAATATTCTATCTTAAGTCATCTGATAATTTGATTGGAATTTAAGTTTTTCTCTCCTCCAGGGCACGTATATTTGAGGCATCTCTTATCTTAGAGATCTAGGAGGAACTTGGGTATGTGCGAGAAATTAGTTTACTTGAAATTAGGCTGCATGCAAAGGGAGATCAGCCATTTGGAAAGAGACCTAATACTTGAACGACAAACAGTGCATCATCATTAGAAGCAGTGGTTTATTTCTGGCCAGTTAATTCCATACGGGAAGTGATAAATCACATTGTTACTGTTTAAAACGAACTGTCATTGTCTAGTCATAAGAGCTGAGTACCTGCTGCCTGAGATCAGTTCACGAAGCCCATTTGTATAATTGGAAGAGGCATTTTTTTTCTTTTGATTTAAACCTGCTTCTTATAATGCAGGGGGAGAGAATGCCTTAGCTGGTATTTCTTTTAATAATCAGTTCGACCTTTTCCTTTTTTTTTTTCCCACCTTAGCCCGGCGACCCCTAGCACTCCTGGGAGCCCGCCTGTGAGCCCCGGGCCCTTGTCGCCAGGTGGCACCCCAGGGAAGCACATCTGCGGCCACCATCTGCACACAGTGGGTGGCGCTGTCGAGCGGGACGTGTGTCATCGATGTAGGCATAAGCGATGGCACTTCATAAAACCCACCAACAAGGCCAAAGAGGGCCGCTCAAGGCGCCAAGGAGAAGTTACTGTCCTCTCTGTGGGCAGGTGAGTCCTGGGGGTGCTTTGGGTTTGTGTAACACAGTTGCTGCGTTGTGTGGATTTGTACACCCGTTAAATGTAGAGTGTGTTCTCCTGAGCCTGGCTCAGGTCCTATCTCTGGGCTTCTTTGATGTTTTCTGGTCTGAGTCCTGTATTTTTCCAACAGCAGAAGAATTCTAAGAGGTGGCTATTGCAAGATCAGGTGTGACTTGTATTAATTAAGGTAACAAATTAATTACTTGCTGTATTAGGGTTCTACAGAGAAGCAGACTCAATAAGATATATATATACACACAGACACACGTGTAAGAGATTTATTATGGGAATTAACTCACACGATTATGGAGGCCAAGAAGACAGGAAAGCTGGTGGTAATTCAGTCCAAGTCCAAAGGCCTGAGAACCAGGGGAGCCGGTGGTATTAGTCCTGGTCCCAGTCTGAAGGCCTAGAAACCAGGAATGCTCATGTCTTATGGCAAAAGAAGAGGGATGTGTCAGCTCAAGTAAAAAGAGCAAATTCAGTCTCCCTTTGCCTTTTAGTTCTGTTCAGGCCCTCAAGGGATTGGATGATGCCCATTCTCATCGGTGAGGGTGATCTTTACTCAATCTACCAATTCAAAGGCTAATCTCTTCTGCAAACGTCCTCACAGACACACCCAGAAACAATGTTTTATCAACTCTCTGGGCAGTCCTTAGCCTGGTCAAGTTGACTCAAAAAATTAACCATCACACTTGCTCTAACAGATAAAACCCAAATCTCAACTGTTAGGGAATGTAAATTTGTATTTCACTTGTGGAAATCGAAAGATCAGTGGTGGCTCTTCAAGCAGTCACCCAGAGCCCTGGGTCCTTTCCATCTTGTGCCTCTGCTGGATTTGCTAGCAGGAGAAAGTACGCAGAGCATTGTTCACAAGAGGTTTTTCAGGAGATGGGCCTGAAGTGGCACATTTCAGTCTTGCTCACATTCCTCTGTCTGGAACTCAATCACTTGGCCACACCTAATGGCCAGGGAGGTAGGTAACGTCGGCCAGGAAGAAGGGAAGAGATGGAGCCTGGTCCACTGCTCTCCAGCCTCTGCCGGGTAAGATCCACGTGGACCCCTGGGACTGCTCGCTTTTACTTCACCTCCTCCTTTCCCAGTCCTAAAGTTCCATTTACCTGTGACCCATATGTGATGCGGAGATCTTGCAGTTCAAGTGATAAACAATTTGACGATACGGTATGCAGAGCATTTTTGGTTGATTTTGAGCCTCCTGCAGGAACTGCAAGGCTCGTGCTGCACGTGCAAAGGCAGTAGAGAGTAATGGTCGAGAGCATGCCTGCTGGCACCAGACTGGGAAGCCCTGAGCAAAAGCTGACAGTGTTGCCTACATGATCCTTCTCTCCTTACTGACAAACTCTGGGAAGAGTAGCCTGGACTCACTGAGTCACCCTCATTTGACTCCTGACACCACTACTTACAAACTGCTACTTCTCTCTGTGCCCCAGTTTTCCCCTCTATAAAATGGGGATGACAGTAGCACTCACCTTATCGGGTTGCTGTGAAGACTAAATAAGGTGACTCAGGTATAGGTCTTAGACCAGTTTTTGGTGCTTATTATATACTCAAGAATTGTTGGCTATTATTATTACTGTTATTTGAATTCCATTGAGTTTCATCATGTGTTGCACAAGCAACAAGGAGAAGACTCCTTGGCTCTTTGCCACTTATAACAAAACAGTGCAACTCATGACCACACTGTTTTATTCAGAGCAGAGTCATGGGAACTTATGAATGTGGAATGCGGTGAGAACCTGCAACTTGTTTGGACAAAGTGTATTTTGTTTGCTTTAAAAAAAAATCTGCTGAAACTTTCAACTCAGATTCAACATGGCTTTTTTAAACGCCCCCAATCCAACTCTCCGTCTTGGAGATAGAATAAATACTATGACTGCTGAGTGATTACAGGCTGCTTTTCAGCAAGTGTTGCTTAAAGAGAGTCTTAAAGTTTGACCGAATAGGTTTGTGGTGACAACTTTTTTCCTGATCCTCCGTTCACTGCTTCAGAGTCTCCTTCCTCCTTCTGGTGGGTGAGCTCATTTTGGACAAACAAGGAGAATTTATTTTAGATGGTTTTGAGGGAAATGAAGACCACGACTAGAGAGAAACTGCTGCGAAAGATTTTAGGGTTTTGATGGTGATGGACGAGAAAAGCCGTCCAACTGAGTACATTTCTTTAACTTCTCTCTTAATTCTTAAGGAAAATCTCTTTCTTAAATTCCTTAACCCTTAATGAAAACCGAAATTTGCTTCAAAAACAGAAACAAAAAAACCCAGACAAAACTCATGCAGACACAAAAACTCTGCCACCCGACTGAAGCTGATAAATGTGTGTCTGGGGCCCTGTTTATAGAGGTAGACCCTCTGCTGGGTGAAATTTGAGAAGACAGTTCCCTAGTGAACATCAGATTTGCAAACTGGTCAGGCTTTTATCCAGCCTTCTGTTGTTAAAACAGCTGATGTTTAAGCCCAGGTCCTTGTTAGAAACCACAGCTCTGAGGCTGTTTCATATTTGAGTACCCGTGTTTCTTAGTGCATTTCCCATGCTCTGTAAACTGTGCAGCAGAGTCTGATGTGTTGAGTGAACATCGGCTGGGAGCTTTGGCAGGACGGTTCCTCCTGTTGAATATGGTGGTTTTCTTTTCTTTTCTTTTCTTTTTTTTTGTGGTACGCGGGCCTCTCACTGTTGTGGCCTCGGATGCACAGGCCCAGCGGCCATGGCTCATGGGCCCAGCCGCTCCGCGGCATGTGGGATCTTCCCGGACCCGGGCATGAACCCATGTCCCCTGCATCGGCAGGCGGACTCTCAAGCACTGCGCCACCAGGGAAGCCCTTCTTTTCCTTTTAAAAAAGTTTTTATTGAAGTATAGTTGATTTACAATGTCATGTTAATTTCAGGTGTACAGCACAGTGATTCAGCTATATATATATTAATATAATACGTATATATTAATACATATATATATATTCTTTTTCAGATTCTTTTCCCTTATAGGTTGTTACAAAATATTGAGTATAGTTCCCTGCGCTATATAGTAGGTTCTTGTTGGGTATCTATTTTATATATAGTCATGTGTGTATGTGAATATGGTGATTTTCATTGCTGTCCTAACTTCTGGCTGAGTTTGGGATCCTCCAGGTGGATGATTTTTACTTCATTCATGATTCTTGTTCAGTGGAAAAGCAAAACCCGTCACATCTCCTCTTTCCCCCACTCAGGTTTAGAGTTACGAAAGTGGAACACAAGTCAAATCAGAAGGAGCGGAGAAGTTTAATGTCAGTTAGTGGGACCGACAGCGTCAATGGGGAGGTGTCTATGACCCCCCTGAAGAGAGAGCGAAGTGGCACAGAGTAGCAGGTAAGTTGAAGTTGTGGCGACATTGGGGGTGGGTGGTACATGGCAGAGAGAAGGTGCCCAGAGCCTCCCTGGAGTCTGTGGTAATACGGGAGTGACTTGGCAGGGAAATGAGAAGTACTTTCCTGGAGCTGGTAAGGCTGTAGGGGTCGGAACACCATTACTTGTCTGCCCAGAGCTTTTCGTGAAGAGCCCATCAACACAGGTGCCTCCAGGGACCTGGCCCATATGATAATGAGTGGGGGGGATTACTTAGGGGGTAATGTGGAGTGGTGGGGACTGGAGCAAACTAGAAATCACATAACCCATCTGTTAGGGTTTGCATTACCACAAGGCAGGAAACACTTAGTGTGGCTAGATCTTAGGCAAAAAAGGTGGAAATCTAGACTTTTTTTTTTTTTTTAGCGGTACGCGGGCCTCTCACTGTTGTGGCCTCTCTCGTTGCGAAGCACAGGCTCCGGACGCGCAGGCTCAGTGGCCATGGCTCACGGGCCAAGCCGCTCCATGGCATGTGGGATCTTCCCGGACCGGGGCACGAACCCGTGTCCCCTGCATCGTCAGGCGGACTCTTAACCACTGCGACACCAGGGAAGCCCCTACAGATGAAATCAACAGGTTTTTAAATGTTGGCGGCTTGTTAAAAATCCTTTAAACGACCACGCAGGCCAAATGAAATATAATCTTGTCGCCATTTCTAGGTAAACTGTGATTCGAAAAAGGCTTGAGCAAGCAAAGCAATGCTTTTTTCCTTTGAGTTGGAAACCAGTTTTGTTTGATGTGTCACAGTTCTAAAATACCCCCAGTAGAAGTATTACTCCTTCCACCAAATATTTTGAAGCAATTCAAAAGCAAACGTGAATGCTTCTTGGCTTGGCAGTTTTAACTTTGGGAGATATTACTTAAAAAAAAAAGCCTGTGATAATTTGATATTGGCTTAGCCTTTATCTTCTTGGCTTTCTGTTCTGGCTTGAGTCCCATTCATCCCTTTCATGTTACTTATTATATGTAAAAGGAGGAGTGTGAGGACTCAGGAGTGACCAGCTCCAAAGTCTCCAATGGAACGGTCAGAGCCTGAATGTTAAGGCAGAAGAGGTTCCACTTCCAAAGGGAGGGGGAGGCGGGGTAAGGGGGAGAGGAATAGCCAGGTCCTAGAAGGTACAGGGAAACAGCAAGGTTGAACCTGAGCCTTGGAGTCAGGCTGCCTGGTTCAGGTTCCCGTTCCCCACTCACTAGCCCTGGGACCTGGACAAGGTGCTTGGGCTTTTTTATGCCTCACTTTTCTCACTGAGAAATAAAAATGATGCTGCTTGCCTTGAGGGATGGCAATGCGATATCAGGGAAATAACATGGGAAGCCCAGGGCCTGGCAGATAGGAAATGCCCAGTCAGTGCTACTGATTATTTTAAGTGGCCAGTTTGGCGGAGAAGGGGCTTTTGAGTGAAGCTTCTGATAACCTGCCCGGGCTCAGAGGGGTTGAGGATGATCCAGAAGTCATCTGGGGGCTTCCCTGGTGGCGCAGTGGTTGAGAGTCCGCCTGCCGATGCAGGGGACACGGGTTCGTGCCCCGGTCTGGGAAGATCCCACATGCCGCGGAGTGGCTGGGCCCGTGAGCCATGGCCGCTGAGCCTGCGTGTCCGGAGCCTGTGCTCCACAACGGGAGAGGCCACAACAGTGAGAGGCCCACATACCGCAAAAACAAAAAAACAAAACAAAAAAAACAAAACAGAAGTCATCTGGAAGAGTTGTGCTCCTGAATTCTGTAAGACGTAGGGGCTCTGATAGCTTTCCAGCACCGGTTCTTGCCATTTCGCCCTTGGGAAGATCTGGCCGCTTCCCTTGAGCTGAGGAACCCAACAGAGGCTTTCTTTAAAGAAGAGACATGGAGCAGAAAAGTCTGTCTTTGGCTTCTCAGCCAGTTACTGGTGCCTTGGGAAGGGAACCAAGAGGAATTTAGGAAAACGAAGAGGATGATGAAGATCATAAAAGCAGCTAATGTCAATTCAGTACTCTAGTCTTCTGGGTGTTGTACTGAGATGTATCTCGCATGTCACCAATATAAACATCTCCTAATGGGATGGATACTATTACCCCAGCTTTACAGATGAGGAAACCAGTGCACAGAAAGGGTAAATTACATGTTATGGATCACATGACTGGAAAGAGGAGCTGATTTGAACTGAGGTCTGTGACTGTAAGACCAGCTGCACTCTTCTGCCGTCCTGGGGTGCTCATGAAGGGGCAGCCCTAGATCCATGAATGAGGAACATCTCCACCAATGATCTGGGACCTGGTGGTCTAATATGGTAGCCACTAGTCACCTGTGGCTACTTAAATTTAAATTAATTAAAATTAAAAGTTTCATTCTGCAGTTGCACTAGTCATATTTCAAGTGTTCAGTAGCCATAGATGACTAGGGGCTGCCAGATACAGACATTTTTCCATCATTGCAGAAAGTATTACCCACAGAGTAGATGGTATCTTACATGTTAGAATTGGAATCCTGAGTGACTTTGGTAAATTAGAGAAACATTCTGATTGAAGTCGCGAGGACTTGGCTTCTGGGACGAGAAGTATGTGGCTATTCAAGTCTAAGGTGAGGAGGGCCGGCCAGTTTAGCTGCAAAGAAAGAGAAAGCATGAGTTGTAATGACAGTTCTGCATATGAGTCATCAACCTGGCAGTGTGTTGAGAGACAGAGCAGAGGTGGGTAAGAAGACACTGCTTGCCCTCGGGCAGGAAGCGCAAGGTGATCCTGGGTTAGGCTCAGCCAGATTCCAGCCTTGCTAAAGTGCCGTGCCTGGAGGGAGGCACTCAAGGTCTGGGAAGGTTAAAAGAATTAGGATTGCTCAGGTAGTTTTCTTGGTCCAAATTCTGTCCGTATCTGGATTTGATCCAGCCATCTGAAAATCCTGACCACATCTGACTGGTTTACAACTTGATACTCTCTGCAAAGCACGCAATCTTCTTACCGGGATTTTGTGAAAGAGCATTGGATTTGATTAGGAGACCTGGGCTCTCATCATAGCTTCGCCGCTTGGAAATTGTCCTTAACTGCCCTTACTCCAGGTTTCCTTGAATGTGAAATAGGATATTAAATCCATCGATTGAAGGCGAGTGCCAGGAGAGCATCTGGCCTGTCATTGGCTCTCAGTGGTGCTGTGCCGTCCAAAGGTGCAACGAGCACGAGTGACCTCAGAAAGGGGATGTGTTTTCCGAGCCTTCAACATAATTGTAATCAATTTTGGAATTAAAAAATAATTTTTATTATGGAAAATTTCAAACAGACTCAAAAGTAGAGAGAATAACGTCACAAATGCCGATGGACTAATTTAATTATAATACGTACTGCGTATTGAGTATCTACTATGTACCGGGCATGCTTTAGAAGGCATATTCCATGTATTAACTGATTTAATCCTCACAACAGCAATAAGTAGGTGCCAGTTTAAGCAGAGAGAGTTGAGGCAACTTGTTTAGAGTTAGCAGCAAGAATGTGGTAGAGTTTAGAGCCCAACCCAGGCAGTCTGGCTCCCGGAGTCCCAGACTTCACCGCTCAGCCGGGTCCAAGGAAAAACAGGTCCTGTGGTTAGAGCCTGCTGAGGTTGGGACCTGCTGAGTGATGATGTCTGATGAGCCCAACAGAGAATGGACTCTGCGAAAGGAGGGAAAGGGCTATTCACTGACACTCAAAAATATGTATGTACTTATGAAAATTTTTCTTGCTTGGTTTCTTAATATTTCTCATCCTCCGAAAGAGTATGTTTGGGCGATTTAATGTGACTTGATTTTCCAACAAGAGAGATCCTGAAGTTTTTCCTTCTAGGCCCAGAAGATCTCTGGTTCTGAGCCGAATAGGAAGATCTGCACTGGGATGTAACTAATACAATAAGACAGGAGTGTTATATACCTTTTGGACTGTCTAATACAGGTTTTAGAGTTGTGTTTTTTTCCTGAAAAATATTTTTGTTTAAATTTGAATTTTTGGCCAAGCTATTTTACTGGAATGCCTTGTTTTAATATAGAACTGATTCAAATATTCAAATGCAAATGCATATCTACTCATTGGTTAGGTTTCCATCTTTAAAAAAAAGAAAATTCAGTGGCTGATACCACCAACTAGACTTGGGATTTCTCTCTCTTTCTCCTTCTCTTTTTAAAAAACAAAATCTGCTGTTTGGCATTTCTTCCCCCCTTTATTATTTCCCCCCTGTTTCCTTTGCCTGAGTTCTTTTTTGTAGCTAGATCTGACTTGCACTCTGCCTGATTTATTTTGGCAATGCAGTTAAAATGGTTTCTTTTTTCCACAGAAAATGTGTTTTGATTTCTTCTTAGAAGAATAAGCTTTTGTTCTTCAAAGTTAAATAAATCAAATTGCTTTCGGCCTCCAAATGCCACTGCCTTGTCTTCATTATCATTGGGCTTTTGCTTTTTAAAAATGATGCCATCGTAAGCATTCTCTCGCACATGTTTCTGAAGTATCTACCCCCCTTTCCAGTTTATGGTAGTATCTTATTGAAAACGTTGATTTGGTAAGTTTACAGAAAATATTTTTTTATCAAAACAGAAATTCATCATATTAGATATCTCTGTTTTAAATCGTTTTATTATTGAAGCTATTCTATTAATTCTTATTTCGGTCATTTAGTTTAGTGATTAAGAGCTGAGTTTTAAACTGCTTAGGTTTAATTTTAACTGTGCCACTAACTACCAGTTGTTTTCAGCAAGTTACTTAACCTCTCCAAGCCTCAGGTTCTTCATCTTTCAAGTGGTGTAGGGTGTAGTGGTGGATGTAAATGACATAATACATGTGTACAGTTCTTAAATCAGGCTTTGGCACAGAGTTAGTATTCACTAACTCACTATTCACTATTATCAATAATTTCCATCCCATTCTCAGGGGTCCTAGTTAGTTATTAGCCCATTCCTCAAGCATCACTTTTAGATACTGTAACTCACTTTTTACTTCTTAAGAACATTAGAGCTTTGGAGTCTGATGACATCTCAGAAATAGATATTTGGCAAGTCCCTTAGGAATTTGGGCCATTTTCTTGTGTGTGTTAAGAGGGCCTTAGAAATAACATGCCCCTCTTACTGGAAGTGGAATCAGAATTAGTAACAAGGCAATTGAAAAGTGTTGCAACTTAAGTTCTTTTTATTATACAGATCAGAGGAGGGGTTATATTAAGAGCTAGTGTGGACTGAATTTTCTTCACCTCACCGTGCTACTGCTGGGCTGGGGCTTTGCTCTGGGATAAAAGTCTCCTTTTTGCCAAGACTCATGGATCACCCTCCCTCCCTCCTCAGGACCACTGCCGGGCACAAGGTCAGCTCTCCAGATCTTCGGGGCCTTTTCATTTCCTCCTCTAACAGTGAGGAAAGGCAAGCTTTTCTCCTTTTTGCTTTTGGACTCTGGTGACAGGCAGTGCAGTGATGGTCCGGTGGGGGCCTCCCCTGATGATGTGTTGCTTTATTTGCAGTCCTCTGTATGGCTCATTCTTTTGTTAACTCTCCATGGAAGGAGAGGATGGTGAGAAACTTTAGGTATCACGAGTTAATTTTTCTCCATAGCTTATATTTTTTTCAGGGCAACACACACATATATATATTTTTTAAGAAAAAGGATCACAAATTTGATGGAAGCCCCTTAATGGGATTCATTGGCCTTTATAAACAGAAGCTGCACCTCAAATAGGCATGGATGGGACCACCTGGCTTGATTTAGAAATGGCTGAATACATTTCCAAAGAGTAAAAGCAGTACTTTGATACTTGTGTTGTTCTTACATGGAAGACCAGTCCCATTGAGTCCATCTTAAATATGGAAGTGGAGGGAAGTTAATGCCTGTCCTTGACCATTCACTGTCTGTGCAAAGCGTAGGCTGTAGAACCAGGCAGATGAGAAGAGCTGAGTGGGGGACAGAAATTTCAATGCAACCTGATGGATCATGGGTGATCATCTCATCTCATCTCTCCAGTTTACAGTGGAAGAGCCAGGCTCAGAAGGATGAAGTTTTCCCAGATCCCTGGGCTGGGGAGGGAGAGGGCTTAGGTGGGAAGAAATCTGATGTCTTTTGGCTGTTAGAGCTGCGCCTGGATCAGTCCAGGTTTGTGAGCTATTCTCTTTTCTAACAAGTCGACTAAGATTATAGACTTCGAGATCTCAGAGGAGCTGTGATGGCTAGTTCAGGTCAACTCAAGTACAGTTAACGTCTTTTAAAAGTGTTTGCTGAGCCCCTACTTTGTGCCAGACCTTAGGGATGCAGCAGTGTGGAAAAGGGACAGACAAGGGCCATGCTTTCATGGAGCTTCTGTTCTAGTTTTTGTCGTGATTTTTCTCCCCATGCCCCCTTGGTCCCCTAGTTTTAGAGTAAGGAGGCCCTAGGACATTATGTACGTTGTTCAAGGTCATGCGGATGGTTTATTCCAGAGCCTGGACTTGGGCTTCCTGATAGTTCAGTCCCTTCACTGTCTCTGAGGTCCTGGATATTGCAAGGGTTTGAAATTGAATCATTTTTAAAATGGAAAAATAAGGCATGAACACGATACAATATTTAAGCACCATAAAAGGCTGCAGGATGAAAAAAAAATGTCTTCACCCTGTCTACGCCCCTTCTACCCACCACACACATGTCATCTCTCAGTCCCCTTCCCAACAGGGGACCACGGTTGTCCGTGTCCTCTATATCCTTTCAGGATTATTCTATGCACATACTTACTTAAACAACATATATACGTGTCTACAGCCCCCTCCTTTGCCCTTCCATGAATGAGAGCTTAGATACTTGTCTGCACCTTGCTTTTTATTGAAATTGATGACTGATAAGGTCTGTGGACTATTTTTTATGCTCCCACATTGATTGAGCCATGAGGAGTGAAAATGCTGGACACGTTTAAAATGCTGTGTGTCCTGTTTGTTCTTTGTTGTTGGGAATAGCCCCGAAACATTTACAGACATAATCTGAGAGTTTTGGGTGGACCTAAAAACATATTTTGCTGTCATCAACACTGATGTTCTGAGTTATTCTTCCACAGCCTTGTTCTGTGTACAGAAGAGACTGAAACATATTTGTGAGTATTCCCAGAATTTAGCTAACATGAGGGCCCAAAGGGTTTTGTTTTGTTTTGTTTTGAGTTGCCACCAAAGCTGTCTCCTCTCCTCAGTTATCTCCCTCGGCAGGGTCTGCTCCAGGGCACCTCCCTAGTGCTGACCAGAAGGTGACCCCTCAGGGAGCTTATCTGTCCTCCCCGGTGGCCCTGCCAGCCCTCTGACAAGGCTTAGGAAAGAGGGCTGCAACATCTGCCTTTTTGCCACAGAAGACTGCAGCACTGGAGGCTCACGGAGACTTCGGAGGACGAAAAGGCAGACCTAAGGGGCTCGAGGGAGGCAGAAAGCGAAATGCCTTTGGCGACATTTTGGCCCAGAACGAGATAGAAGAGGGAATTAACAGTTATAATCAGGATTTTTCTTTTTCTTCATTTGTAACTCGAGACTTTGAATCTACTAACATTAAATAGCTAAGGAAATAGTAGTCCCTGTTTTCTGTAAGCTGTCTATTTTCTGCAAGGATGTACGATGCTATAGTAAGTAGCTCCACAGTATAGCTTCTGGAACCAGACTCCTTGTGCCCAAGTCCTGGCCGGGCACTTTTTAGCTGTGTAATCTTGGGCAAGTTCCTTAGTCTCTGATGCCTCAACTTCTCCATCTGTAAAGTGGGTTTAAAATACCACCTACCTCATAGGGATGTTGTTCTTTGGTGCTTAGCAAGTGCTAAATAGCCAAATACTTGATGTTATTATTATAATATTATGTCAGGTGAGACCTAAACACTTAGCAAATAAAAGTGTGAAAAATTAATGGTTTTTGATGTTTCTTAATTTTCCTGAGGCTCAGAGAAGCAGGTTAGACATAACCTATAAGATGCTGTAGTTTTGTTTGACACTAGGGTAGAGGCTTACTAAATGCAGGTAACTGGACTTGCTCACAAGGCAGTCAGGAGGCAACGTTTAACTTGTTTTGTTTTCCTTATTAGAAAGAGGTGGGACCATTCAGAGTCTTAAATTATTCTACCTGTAGCTAGCGTAGACGTTGAATCAGAGGTTTATTGAGACTAAGAGGGAACTGCCGAATTGCATTTAAATCCTTCCCAGGAGAACCCTTGTGTTCCCAGATACAGAATAACTTTTGATGTCAATTACATTTTACTTGGAATCAAGTGCTCTGATTCTCACCATCCCAAGGGTTGGTAAATCACAAACGTTCAGCTACTGTCACTTGGGAAGCCCATCATTGCTAAATATATGAACACATTTAAATTGTTGTGAAGCTATAACTCAGGAAAGAGCAACCTTCAGACTTCCCAGTAAGATCTAAATCTCATGTGAGAAAATTCAAAACTACAAGGAGCGCACACTTTCCCATCGGCGTTATTCAGGAAAGAGCAGAGGACAGCCGCAGACCTCATGGCTCGGTGGATATCTCCGCGTGACTGGTGTGGCGGCAAATGTGGCTTCCAGGTGATCTGCCTGGGCTGGAATCACTGCTTTCTTATTATTAATGGTGTGGCCTTGGGCAAGCTATTGAACCTGCAAGCCTCAGTGTCTACTTAGGAAAATGAGAATCGTCATTGACTCATGGAGTCCTTGAAAAGATTGAGTTACTGAATCTGGCGCCTTAGCACTGCAGTGCCTGGTGCATAGAAAGCACTCCGTAAATGTCAGCCACTATTGTTATTAATCAGATCGCCTTCCTTCCTTAATCCCCTGTCCTTTGAGGTCTTAGTGTTCACTGTCCGTTAATCTGTTTAGGCTTCTAGTTTCTTAAGACATGGTTCTCATTTTTAAAGGGACCAGATCCTTTTTTCTAGAGAATCCTTTTTTAACAAGGCACATATGCGTCCTAATCAAAGCTCTGTTGTGGCTCCTGTGGAAACTTAACACCATAATGGAATTCTAGCTTTATCTAATTAGCAATAAAGTCTAGAGAAAAAGCAATAAAAAGCAATTAAAAAAAAGCAATAAAAAGCAATAAAGTCTAGAGAAAAAGATGACCTTTTCTTTCCAGATAAATTTTTTCTGAGGTTCTTAATTTCTCTCCATCAGTCTTGTTATATGATGGACGTGGTCACACTTGGGATTTCTGAATCGTCTTTTCAATGTAAAGAAGTTTTGCTTCATTTCTCCCAGCTTGAGCACTCACTTGTGTAAGACAGTAATCACCAAATTTCCCCACCCTATCCCACTCAGAAAAGATAGATCAGTCTTGTTAAATATGGTGGGGTCCCCTGGCGATGTGACCTGAGAACAACAGGTGGGTGGAGTGTTTTCTCTCCCTCTGGTCCGCGCTGCTAGCCTTCCCTAGCATTCATGCCAGCCTGCTCCTAGTTTCTGACTGCTGTGTAGAGGAGGCACCTTTTAATATTAATGTGTTGTGGTAAAGAAATACTATTTTAAAGTATGTGTTTGTTTATCAATACGGTCATATTCACAGCTATAGAATGAAATGAGAAGAAATTTAACATTGTCAAATGCACCATGACACAGTCCCAGAAATAAGGCTGCAGTTGGAAATTTACAAGCTGTGCAAAATGTGGTATCTTCTTTCCTCTAGATTATCACTCAGATAAGACAGGTATTTATCTGGAAATTGAGAGCTGCTGTGCTGGTCAAAGCTTCCCTTTTGTTAAGTGTGTGTGAAGACAGAGAGCCCAGAACTGTGAATCAGTGCTGGGTAATTTTCAATAGAGCCTGAAAAGGTTAACTTTCTTTTTTTCTGCCTTGCTTCTGGTATTAGTAGTGAAGACTTTTAGGCAGCATTTTGTATTTCTCACATTCTCTTTCAAAGATATTGTGTGCAGTGCAGTTTTAACCAGCTGCAGAAGGCTATTGTGGAAGAGAGCTGCTGTGCTGGGATGCTGTTAATGGTCACGATAGCTAACTTTTAGGAGGGTACTGACTGCTTGGCCCTGTATTAAGCATTGTACATATATCATCTTATGTAAAACCCCCAACAGCCCTACGTGGGATGCTGCAGAGAGGCCAAGGTTCAACAGCTAGTCACAGGGGTCTGCGTCTGGGGACAGGCCACTGGCTCCAGACCCCTCCTTCGTAGCCCAGCCTTGGTCTTACATGCCCACTCCTTAAAGTTGGTCAAACCTGTGCAAATAACTCTAAATGGGAAGTTCTACTATGTTGGAATGAACACTCTTACTGTGATGAAACATTTCATTCCGACATCCCTTGCTCTTGACCTTCTTGTTTTCCTTGATGCAAAACAGTCCAGGTGTAAGGGAGCCGCTGATAAAAAGAGGAGACATAAAAGTAGTTGAACACCTTTTTTCTAGATAATGGCCTAGTTTGAAGTTTTACTGGGAAAATTCTCTCCTATCTTTTAGCTTTTTTTTTTTTTCTTCTTAGGACAATTTTTCTATTTTTCCATCTCTGGCTTTTCTACTTTTTTCCATGCTAGTGTCTTCCACATGAATCGACTCTCAAATGACAGTATTCCCAGACTTGACTTTGTTCAGTTTTCTTGTACAAATCTGTAGTTTAGCCATGCTCGGTTGTAGCAATGCAGAGCAGGGAATTACTTATTCATTTATAATTAAGAACTTGGTTCTTGCTGTTTTAGAGGACAATGCTTTATTTCCTTTTCAGCTAAGGGGGTAAGGGTCCTTTCCCCAACCCATTTAGTTTGGGAGATCCCTCTCTGTCTCTCTCTCCTTCACGTATATATATATACACACACACACACACACACACACACTATGATTATTATAAATGACATAGTGACAGAAAAGGATAATATGGATAATATTAGGCTACATGTGAAGGATGAGCTATAAAATAAGTACAAAGTAATACTTCAGTGAAGACAACCTATTGACTTTTTGCTGTTTCTTCATATTTCTGTAAGCTGGTTTCATCTCTGTTTTTGTTTAGCATTTATAGGAAACACAATTTGGGGAGACAAGAGAATGTTTTGTTCCTTAACCTTGTGTAGGTTTGCCTGCATTGTATATTTCAATACACAGTCAAGTGTGGAATTTTAATCCTATCCTGGGTCTTCAAAACAGGAAAGTAAAGCGGTACATAACGGTCACGTAGATGAGACCACTGTAAAAAAACAAAAAACAAACATAAACCTTGGAAAAATAAAAAATTATTTTGCAGGTTTATAGGGGGCTTCATTTGTAATGTAAACACAGATGTTGACATGGGCCACTTGTTAGAAGAACTTAAAAATATAATACAGAGCCTTCGAAGGTACAATGAAGACTGAAGACTGAGCATTTTATCATTGTGTTCTTACTTGCCCAGTGAAGTCCCAGCCAAGCTGCACCCTGTGCTCAATGGAGATGCAGAGTTAACTCAATTTGGTGCGGCCTGGGAAAGTCACGTTACCTGACACGTACAGGCTTCCTTGTGACTGACCACGTTCACCCTGTTGCTCATTACTTGACAGAACGTAGCTGAAGAGTTAAGGAACAGGTTCCTGAGAACAAGTGCTAAAGGACTCACAGGGAGAATGCCCACCAGTCACCCCAGAAACTTGTATTAAACCAGACTGATGCCGTCAGCCTACTGTGGTTCTCAAGTTCTGTTCTTTCTTGGTTTATAAAACCTCAATAAAGAGGTCCTTTGGAAATTTTCGTGCTTAAATTTCCTTAGACTGATTTCAAAGAAGAAATGTGTAGTGGGGGAAGGAATGCAGTGGGATGGGGTGGGACGGGGTGAGGATGGATTACAATTCCTCTGTGTTCTTAAATATTTAGGCCAGATTAACATGTGATATGATGCTTGCCAAGCTTTACCTTTTTTATTTTCTCTTGCAGGAGTGACTTTATTTGAAGAGTTCTAAGAGACTGAAAACTTATGACATATAAAGTTGCCTAGGGAATTATTTTTTTATCTTTTATACAATTTCTATGGTGGAGTCTGCAGACATGTGGATGAAAGCTAAAAGGGAATACTGTTGCTATGCTGGATACAGAATTCAGTTTGCTTTGAAACAAGTTTTGGTTTAAAAATGTCTGATGAAAAATTTATTATCTTTCCAGGGAGGAAAAGAGCTCATGTTTTTGTCTTCCCAACCACCACCCCTCCCAATCCCCCATCTGTGGCCTTGGTGTACACACTGCAATTTTTCCAGTATGCTAACTATGTACAGTGGAACTATATGTGTATAGTCTGAGCTAATGCTCAGGGTGTGTGTGTCTGTGTGTGCGTGTGTGTGTATGTACACACATGTCTGTGTGCCTGTGCTTCTGTTCCCCCAACCCTTAGATCTCATTTTGCTACTGGTTGTAAGACGATCCCCTTACAGTTTAACTGTTACAAAAGATAAAAGATGAATCTTTGGTGGTGAAGCCTCCTTGAAGATATAGTCTAACCCTGGGCAGTTGACCCCCCAAGAGATCATGGAGTCAGAGGGAACCAGATGCTAGACTTTGGATTCAGAGACGAGAAATCAGCACTGACCTGCTACCAGCATGCCACTCCTAGGTCACTTATAAAATATTGAGAGTTTTGGTTTTTTTTTGTTTGTTTTAACTCAAGCTAAGCAAATCTTATTTAGCCATTGAATAAAGGGGGTAATGGTTTAAAGTCACTAAAAAAAAAGTCTTGTTTTGACAACTCAAGGCTAAAACAAAACAAGACAATCTCCACTTCTGGTGCAAGATGGACCCACACCTTCCTCTGGTATGTTTTCCTTGGTGTTCTTCCTGTTCTCCATCTTGTAGCTAGTGTCTGTTATTTAAAGGATTCTTGAGGGTTACTTTCCCCTGTAGGTGTGGAATACCCCACTTAAAAAAAAAAAAAAAAGCTTTACAGTTTACAAAACACCTCAAAGAACCCAGAGGTGAAGGTAGTAGTACATTTATGGGAGGTCTGGGCCAAGAGGTTGGGGAGTCCAGGTACAGCGAAATCTTCAAGACCTGCCTCCATGTTGGTAGGGTGCCTTGGCACTTCCTTTATTTCAAAAAGAAAGCACAATTCTCATTTGACTCCCAAAAGATGATTCCCATGAAAATGTACTTTTTTTTTTTTTTTTTTTTGCGGTACGCAGGCCTCTCACTATTGTGGCCTCTTCCGTTGCAGAGCACAGGCTCCGGATGCGCAGGCTCAGCGGCCATGGCTCACGGGCCCAGCCGCTCCGCGGCACGTGGGATCTTCCCGGACCGGGGCACGAACCCGTGTCCCTTGCATCGGGCAGGCAGACTCTCAACCACTGCGCCACCAGGGAAGCCCGAAAATGTACTTTAAAGTATCCATTCTTTTTCTGGCACCAGACTAAAAATGTCTAACCTTTTAAATGAATGGTAGGTTCAATTTCATGTGAATTTTTGCTGACAACTAATTAAAAGCTGTACATGTGTACGTGCATACACGCAGTAGACCCGAGGAAGGCAATATGGAAATAAATTTCCCGGTGGTCCAGAAAGTAGCAATATAGGAATTTTGGGGGTGTGTATTAGTGTAAATAATATGCGTGCAGTCTAGACCAATAGTTTTAGTTTTATAAAGAGGAATCATTTTTTGTCTTAAAAATATTATGCCCCTGGAATGGTGAGGGATAAAGTGTAAGATATTCTTCAGCTTTAATTATTTTATAATTTTATTCAGGTCAGATCGCTTTTTTTTTTTAATAGCAATACAACAGGCAAGAGGATACTCAAAATATTTAAATTGTATTTATACCAAGAGTACGTTTTAACTATTTTCTAATACTTGAGCAGTTGTTGTCTGACTGGCTTCCAAATATGCCAAAAGTTAAGCATTCAGTATTTTCAACATGTATGCTTTTTACTGGTTTATATTACCTAATGAGAATCTTTAAGTGTTCCCAAAGCAACAGATGTTTACAGGCCTTTTGTGTTTTTCCTCCTTTAGAAGGCTTGGAGACCCACAACAAAGTTACTGTATAAAACACTAATGAGGGACTAACTTCTGATGTCATACATGAGTTGGCTACCACCTCAATGTAAAAATTTGTAAAGGAAATTTTTCACCGAGTGTCAAATGTATTTTTAACTGTCTGGTTTGTACTTCTATGACTTTTGTACTACCAAAGCAGAGTTAAAAATAAAAACGTTAAACACAGTGAGTTGTTTCTGAATGATCCAATTGTTGGTGCCTTGGGTACTGAAAGTACAATTGTGGTTGGTATAATTTATCGAGCTTAATATCACAGTGCCTGATTTCTTAACGTCTGAATTGTCAAGTGATCATTTGGCTGACTTTCCCCATTGGATTCCTCCTTCCCCCCCATAGTAATGCCATCCTCACCCCCGATTAGTATTTTTAAAATTTGGAGATAATTTTGGATGTAAGGAACAGTTGCAAAAGCAGTACAAAGAGTTCTTGTATACTCTTCACCCCACATTCCCTTATGGTATCATCTTACATAACCGCAGAACAATGATCAAAACTAAGAAATTAGGGCTTCCCTGGTGGCGCAGTGGTTAAGAATCTGCCTGCCAATGCAGGGGATTCGAACCAGGGTTCGAGCCCTGGTCCAGGAAAATCCCACATGCCGCGGAGCAACTAAGCCTGTGCACCACAACAACTGAGCCTGCGCGCCACAGCTACTGAAGCCTGTGCGCCTAGAGCCCATGCTCCGCAACGAAAGAAGCCACTGCTCACCGCAACTAGAGATAGCCTGCACGCAGCAACAAAGACACAACACAACCAAAAATGAAAATAAATAAAATAAATAAATTTATTAAAAAACAACTAAGAAATTAACATCAGCATAATACTACGAATTAAGTCACAGCATTATTCCGGTCTCACCAATTATCCCACTACCATCCTTGTTCTGTTCCAGATTTCCCACTGCATTTAGTTTCGGCCTCCTAAATCTCCTGTGACCTGTGATTTTCCCTCCGTCTTTTCTTATTTTTCATGATCTTGACGTGTTATAGCATGTGCTGGTCAGTCATGCTGTAGAGTGCCCTTCAATCTCAGTGTGCCAGCTGTTTCTCCTGACTAGACTGAGGGTTTGCATTATGCAAAGGACGCCCTTCCCATTGCTCCGTATCGGGGGCTGGTGGGGGAGGCCATGATGTCGGTGTGTATTGCTAGCGATGTCAACCTCCACCATTTAGTCAAGGTGGTGGCCACCAGCTTTCATTTCGGTAAAGTCACTATTTTTCCCTTTGTAATTAATAGGTATTTGAGGGGAGATATTTTGAGATTAGGCACATACCCTATTTCTGCTTCACCCTTTAATTTTACCACCTGTATTATTTTCTTTGGGCTCCTGTAAAAAACAAACTGGGTGGCCTAAGACGATAGAAATTTATTCTTTCACAGTTCAGGAGGCCACAAGTCTGAAATCAAGGTGTCTGCAGGTTGGTTCCTTCTGAGTCCCAAGGGAGAACCTGTCCCATGCTCCCTCCTGCCTCCTGGTGGTTGCTGGCAGTCCTGGCGTTCCATGCTGTGTAGCTGCTTCCCTCCAATTGTCTGCCTCCGTCTTCACATGACCGTCTTCCCTGGGTGTGGGCCTCTGTCCTCTCGTCTTCTCATGGGGACACTAGTCATTGGATATAGGACCCACTGTAATCTAGGATGACTTCATCTTAACTTGATCACATTTGCAAAGACCCTAATTCCAAATACGATCACCTTCACAGGAACCTGGGGTTAGGACTTAAACATACTTTGTTAGGGGACACAGTTCAACCCACTACACCATCCATTGGTGGGTCTTGCCTGCAGCTGTTTTTACTGTGGGAGGGGCTCTTTCAGGTTGGTGCCTGTGTCCTTTCGACATGGCTCCTTCTCTTTATTTCTTTCTCCCTTCCTCTTTATCCCTTTTGCCCTTTCTTACTTTCTAGAACCACGAGAGGCTCCAGGCTCATCTTCTCATGTTGTTTTCCTTGTCTTAGCCTTGGAATCCACCACTAACTAATCAAGGAGCCCCGGTTCCTTTTATTGGAGAATGGTGTTTAGAAATAGAGATCAGAGCACTAGGTGTGCTCATTGATACTGGGGTGTTGCTGCTTCTGGGCACACATACACACACACACACACACACACACACTACTAACCCATTCATATACACACATCTTTATTTATGTAATTATCTTAGAACAAAAGCATGAGTCATGACTGCTGCCTCTGACCCCAGTTTAGCTCCACAGGGTTCCCTCTAACCTTCCCACTTTCCTTCTTTGTGACTTTTCTCCAACAGTAAAGAAACCTGGCTCTTACAACCTATAATATTTTTATACAATATCTCAGCCCTAGCATACATGTAAAGTTGTTTGAACACATACCCCTGTGAGAAATAGGTTTCCAACTAGAGCAGTATGCTGTGTACTTATTCTTCTAGTTGTGAGCCTTAGAGAATCCAGCCAGAAGCCTGTTTGCCGAATTTACTTAGGTCAGCGCCTTTGTTCCCCACACCTTGGGCGTGCTTGTGTGATTCAGTTTTAACACAGAGTCATTTGTCATCATCTGCATTCCATCTTTCCTTCATGTCCTGGTTAAATTTCTTAAAATTTATATGCAGCAGGGTCGTGGCGGCAGTCATGCGGCTCTGTCGGGTTCAGGGCGCCTGCCTCGCTGCGTGGGTTGCCAGCTGCGAGGCACAGCGCCCCTCTGATCTTCCCGCACAGCTCAGGTGATTCTGGACAAGGATTGAGAACGTGGATCAAGCAAGTTTTAAATCAAGATTTAACATTCCAACACATAAAAGTTATCTAACAGCTCCTCCCAGGCCATATACTTCTTTGAAAGGAGGACTCTCCAATGTATGGTTTGACAGATTTAAAATATCTAATGACTACCCAGAGCACCTTGAATCAATTGACGTAATGTGTCAGGTGCTTACAGATTTGATTGACGGTGAAGTAAAAAGTGGTATCAAGAAGAACAGAGTATCAGTAGGAGGATTTTCTATGGGAGGGTGTGTGGCAATGCATTTAGCATACAGAAATCATCAAGATGTGGCAGGAGTACTTGCTCTTTCTAGTTTTCTGAATAAGACATCTGCTGTTTACCAACCTCTTCAGAAAAGTGATGGTGTCTTTCCTGAATTATTTCAGTGTCATGGTACTGCAGATGAGTTAGTTCTTCATTCTTGGAGTGAAGAGACAAACTCAGTGTTAAAATCTCTAGGAGTGAGCACAAAGTTTCATAGTTTCCCAAGTGTTTACCATGAGTTAAGCGAAGCTGAGCTAGAAAAACTGAAGTCATGGATTCTTACAAAGCTACCAGACTGAATGAATTGATTGATTTGTTAATATATAAGTAACGTCTTTATGAAAAGTGATGTTTACTGCCAAATTCTTATTTGATAAACAATAATTGAAATAGTAAAAATAATTTATATACAGCAAACTTCACTCTTTGAGGTGCCTCATTGGATTCTGATTTTGAATTTTCCTGTATGTGTGTGTGTGTGTGTGTGTGTGTGTGTGTGTGTGTGTTTGCCTTGAAAACAAGATGATCAATAACAGCTTATGCTAAGGAAGTGGAAAAGCTGATTTTACAATTTTCAGCTCTTGAAAACCAGGAAACCCAGAATATATGCACCAGGGAGGATGTTAGGAATTCCCCCAAATCTCATTTTATAGTAGAAAGGGGTCATTTGGGGTTACAGGTTTTGTTCTTAATCAATCAGCCTTTTTTTTTTTTTTTTTTTTTTTTTTTTGCGGTACGCGGGCCTTTCACTGTTGTGGCCTCTCCCGTTGTGGAGCACAGGCTCCGCACACACAGGCTCAGCGGCCATGGCTCACAGGCCCAGCCGCTCCGCGGCATGTGGGATCTTCCCGGACCGGGGCAAGACACGGGCAAAAACCCGTGTCCCCTGCATCGGCAGGCGGACTCTCAACCACTGCGCTACCAGGGAAGCCCTAGGGAAGCCCTAGGGAAGCCCTCAATCAGCCTTTTGATATCCTCTCTAAGATCCTCCCTAGGATTTAGCTCTCCACCGGCAGGTCCAGGATGAACGTGCCAAGGGGACTGACGATCCATGGCCTTGTATGCTCCTGCACTTCCTTTTCAAATCCAGATATCAAGCTTTCCTCCGCCCTGATGATCTGATATAGTGGAAGTGTGGAGGAACACTTCCTTCCCTCCCACTGAGGACAGCAGGATGTTGGTGCTTTGGAAGTGGGGTCCCACCATTCAGGGCTTGGCTGTGGTCAAAGGAGACTCCGTTTTTCACCCGAGGTCCTTACCAGTTCTTAAATCCTCTGAACCCTTTTGTCTGCAGGGCAGGTTCTATCCAGGGCTTCCTTTGTTCATTCCTCATCCTCCCAGGACCATTCTTCAGGACTGTTCTCAGATCTTCCTGGAGATCCCTCATGGTAGCTCCAAACACCCGAAAGGGCACCTGGGACTCTGTCCCCGGCATTCTGTGGCCGCCCAGCTGGTGTCGCTGCCCACCCGCTTCAGCTGCTGCCCAGGCGGGTGGTTGTCCGCCTCGCACAGAGCTGGCACTTGCCCCCTCTGCCGGCCGAATGCGAGAAGTGCAGGAAGCTTAGCTCCTGGGCCATTTATTGGTGGTGGTGTGTCTTTCAGGGCCGGGCGCTCAGAAAGTAGGTAGGCATGATTTCACGATGAATGAATAAATAAACAAAAGTCTACCTTTAAAAATGAAAGATTATCATCAGCTATTTTATGGGAGTAAAAATTGAAGTTTGGATTTTACCTAACTCATTTTCTGACCCTACTAGCTGGTCTCTATTGTCTTTCTCATAGGAAATCCCAGTTTCTCACCTGGGAACTTATTTCCCTGCACGTGTGGATGCTGGTAGAAATAATTGAGTTCTAATTTGGAGGAGACCCCATGCCCTGAATCCTGCCATGAAAGTGGTGTGGCTGTGAGAAGCAGTGCGGTCTCAGAGCAGTGGCCCCCGCCTTTGCTGTTGGCTCTGAGTCATGGCTCTGACACTCACTGCCTGTGCAAAGTTGGGGAAATTACTTTACCCTCTTTTCTTCTTTTTTTTAAAAAAATTTATTTATTTATTTGGCTGCACTGGGTCTTAGTTGAGGCTTTCAGGATCTTTGTTGCAGCATGCGGGATCTTTAGTTGCAGAATGCACACTCTTAGTTGCGGCATGTGGGGATCTAGTTCCCTGACCTGGGATCGAACCCCGGGCCGCCTGCATTGGGAGCGCGGAGTCTTAGGCCACTGGACCACCAGGGAAGTCCCTTACCTTACCTTCTGAGATGCAATTTCCTCAGCTGTAAAATGACCTATCTCTCAGGACTTTTAAGGACTAGGAAAATGCAGGCAAAGTCATGGTGCCTGCCGTGGTCTCCATGGCAACCCTGATGGAGTGCACTGTCATCGTCAACAGCCAAGCTTGGTAGCTTGGTAAAGGGTCTGTGTGTATCTGTCCCACCACAGCTGATCAAGGTGGCTTGTGGAGAGGCCAAGCACACACAGCTCTGTCCAAGTGTGGAGCTGAGCCAGGACACTTCTTGCTGAACCACAGTAAGAGTTCAGAAGCCTCATGGAAGAACCACAGAGTAGAGGAGAGTCCAAATTTTGGGGAGGCAGAAGCACAGAGATAGAAAAAAGAGTTGAGGATGAAGAGGTAGTGTGTGCAGGGGGCAGCTGAAACTCCATCAGCCCAGCGCCTCTCCCTTCTGGGATGATGCCCCCTCCTTTGGAGAACTCTTCTCCCACTTAGAACCCAGCCAGGCGCCCCGCTGCCCTGACTGTAGCTGGATGTGACCGAGGCCGTGCCGAGGAAGCTGGTCTGAAGAAAGGAAGGGAACATGCAGAGGGAAGAGAGGCAGTCCTGGTTTGTTGTCAAGGCCTAGATTCATTTGACCCTGAGGCCCAGCTGCCCTTCCGAGCTTCATGAACATTCCAAGGACATCCCTCTTTTGTCTTACCGCCTTTGGGTTGAGTTTCTATCACTTCTGACAACAATCACAAAACCCCGCAGTCGGTGCAATTATTCTCAGAAAAGTAGATACACAGGGAGTATCATACATCCAGCCCTACAGCGGAGGCTGCCCAGCGCTGCCTCAGATCCACAGCCAGGGGCCCCGGCCCTGGTGTGGCATCTGCTCTGAAATGCTCTTGCAATCCCTCTCCGGACTTCGTTGCCTCAGGATAACCTCTATTCCATCATCTTTCCTTGCTTTGCCATAGGGCTTGAGACTGTAGCTCCTGTCAGAGCACAACATTGGCATTCAGATGACTCTGGCCATCTGTGACCTTAATGGTTTCAGATCCCAATCTTCTAACTGAAGATAACAGACTAGACTGAAGATAATACGTGCCTTTTAGGGAGGCCGTCAGGATTATAAGAGCGTGGGCAGGTAGTGCATGTAGCATGGGGCTGGACACAGCCAGCGCTGACTCAATGAGCTGCCTTGGAGTTGCCAAACTCAGCCCCTCTTCAGTGAAATAAATGATAGAGTGATGAGTATTTGGCCATTTGAGTGTGGGTTCTTGATGTTTTTGCCACATTAAAATTGCTTCACATTGAAGATGGATCCAGTGTGGGGATGGGGGTGATTGGAGAGTAGGAGGGATCAGGTAGAAGAGGCAACTTCTAAGATTCTGTCTGGGCCTGAGATTCTTCTGGAACCAGGTCAAATACCTTAAGTGAGAGGATGATCTCATTGCTCCAATGTTAAATGGAGCCGGATCTACAAGACAAGGGGTGTGTTCTTTCTCTGCATGTACAGGCTCTCATTTTATCTTATCACTCTTAGGATAAGACATGAATGTGGTATAGTCTTAAAAAGAACTTGACTTCTTTTTATTTGCAAGTCATTCTAACTGAGAAATTATAGAGAAAATGCTCTTGGAATCATAACACGAAACCTAAATTACAAAATTTCTGGGTTTGATTATGGATGAATATCTTCATGTTGGCCAAATAAAAAAAACACCTCACAAAACCATTCCTCTGAAATAACTAACCAACCCTACCAAACCCAAGATTTCTATCTTGCATTAAAAATGCATTTTATTTAATAAAAATGTATTTGTGGCAAGGGAGGATTAAAGAAACAGGTTAGTTTTAATGCCTCGAATATTCATTTCAGACATAGCATGACAAAATTGTGACTAGGCATAAATTACTGTGTATCCTCCAATGGTTAAATGAGGAAAATAAATAATAATGATGAGAATACAAATAATAATAATGATGAGAATACAAAAATAATAATGATGAAAATACAAAATATTAAATTTGAAGTGCCCCAAGATGCATGTTTACCTTGAGATGATTGTTAATAATGTAGGTAGAAAAGGACTTACCTAGTTTAGAAATAATTCAACATGATTAGAAGTGGTGCAGAAAGCTTTGGTGGTCATAGAAATCAAAATTTAGTTATTAAAAGAAAGTGTAAATGCCACTCATAAAAAAGTGGTCCAGTGTGAGATGACCTTCACTGGGTGATAGAATCACATCTAATGCTTATTATTTACCCGGTGCTGGGTATGCGCTAAGCACTTTATATTCTGTGTCTCCTGTAAGTTGCATTACAGCTCGGGGGAGGCATAGCCACCACTTCCATTTTACAGGTGACAATACTGAGGAAAGGAATTTCAAGATACTTTGCACTGGCCGTTCATGTGATCATTGTAAAAACACAAATATCATTGGTTGGAGACAATCTCAGAGATTTTACAGATAAGTCCTTGACTAACGTTTCAATTCTTTATGAAAATCTTCCTCAGAACCAGAAAAAGAAAATAACAAAACAAAAACCAAAAACCTTTCTTTCCCAATTGACAATACATGTAAGTTTACTTTTCCAATATTGGATTTCCTTTTTTTTTTTTTGGCGGTACGCGGGCCTCTCACTGTTGTGGCCTCTCCCGTTGTGGAGCACAGGCTCTGGACGCGCAGGCTCAGCGGCCATGGCTCACGGGCCCAGCCGCTCTGCGGCATGTGGGATCCTCCCGGACCGGGGCACGAACCCGTGTTCCCTGCATCGGCAGGCGGACTCTCAACCACTGCGCCACCAGGGAAGCCCTGGATTGTTCTTAGCTCCACCACGTTGGTTTAAAGTTCCCCCAACTTTCAGATCTCAGAATTCACTTGATTGCTGTGATTGCTGAATTCCCTGCAATAATGGAGACCAAAGGCTTTTTTTCTTAGAAATTCCACATTTTGATCCAGCCCTTCCTTTTTTCTGATGGCAACATGGCTGTCTCCACAGAGAGGCTGTATTACCTATTCCTTAAAAGGAAGCTTGTTGTTCAAACTGAGTTCAGTTGAGATTCTGCCACTGACTGTCTGTGTGACCATGGATGAATTAGATCGCTTTTTGAGCCTCCATTTCCTCATCTGTGAAATAGGGATAATCATACCTACAACTTATAGGGTCATGGTGGACTTAAGGAAGATGATGCTTATGCAGAACTGAAACTGTACTAAATGCTTAACAAATGGTAGTTTTAAAAAAAGTTAAGCTATATTTGCACCTATAAAAACAAAAACAAAAACAGGGCTTCCCTGGTGGCGCAGTGGTTGAGAGTCCGCCTGCCGATGCAGGGGATGTGGGTTCGTGCCCCGGTCCGGGAAGATCCCACATGCCGCGAAGCGGCTGGGCCCGTGAGCCATGGCCGCTGAGCCTGTGTGTCCGGAGCCTGTGCTCCGCAATAGGAGAGGCCACAACAGTGAGAGGCCCGCGTACCGCAAAAAAAAACCCCAAAAAACAACAAAAAAAAGTAACTTGCTGTCTCTCACAAGTTATTACTGAATAAAATTTCTATATCAATAACTGTATTATTTGGCAAATTATTTTGAAAGTGTCTGCAGATATGTTTTTCTTGTTATAAAATTTTTCTCTATAAATTTTAAAAAATAATTTTAGTCTATTTCTTTTTTTTAAATTAATTTATTTAATTTATTTATTTCTGGCTGCATTGGGTCTTCGTTGCTGCATGCGGGCTTTCTCTAGCTGCAAGCG